>NW_027466455.1:6542500-7142500 GCF_050575085.1 Anarhichas minor | reverse complement strand
TCAAACATTCTAAAAACGATTCAAACATTCTAAAAAAGATTCAAACATTCTAAAAGGATTCAAACATTCTAAAAAATTCTAAAAAAGATTCAAACATTCTAAAAGGATTCAAACATTCTTAAAACGATTCAAACATTCTAAAAACGATTCAAACATTCTAAAACGATTCAAACATTCTTAAAACGATTCAAACATTCTAAAAGGATTCAAACATTCTTAAAACGATTCAAACATTCTAAAAACGATTCAAACATTCTAAAAACGATTCAAACATTCTAAAAACGATTCAAACATTCTAAAAAAGATTCAAACATTCTAAAAAAATCTAAAAAAGATTCAAACATTCTAAAAGGATTCAAACATTCTAAAAAAGATTCAAACATTCTAAAAACGATTCAAACATTCTAAAAAGATTCAAACATTCTAAAAAAGATTCAAACATTCTAAAAGGATTCAAACATTCTAAAAAATTCTAAAAAAGATTCAAACATTCTAAAAGGATTCAAACATTCTTAAAACGATTCAAACATTCTAAAAACGATTCAAACATTCTAAAAAAGATTCAAACATTCTAAAAGGATTCAAACATTCTTAAAACGATTCAAACATTCTAAAAACGATTCAAACATTCTAAAAACGATTCAAACATTCTACAAACGATTCAAACATTCTAAAAAGATTCAAACGTTCTAAAAACGATTCACACATTCTAAAAATGATTCAAACATTCTTAAAAATTCTAAAAACGATTCAAACATTCTAAAAAGATTCAAACATTCTAAAAAATTCTAAAAAAGATTCAAACATTCTAAAAGGATTCAAACATTCTAAAAAAGATTCAAACATTCTAAAAAATTCTAAAAAAGATTCAAACATTCTAAAAAATTCTAAAAAAGATTCAAACATTCTAAAAGGATTCAAACATTCTAAAAAAGATTCAAACATTCTAAAAAGATTCAAACATTCTAAAAAAGATTCAAACATTCTAAAAGGATTCAAACATTCTAAAAACGATTCAAACAGTCTAAAAACGATTCAAACATTCTAAAAACGATTCAAACATTCTAAAAACGATTCAAACATTCTAAAAAGATTCAAACATTCTAAAAAAGATTCAAACATTCTAAAAGGATTCAAACATTCTAAAAAAGATTCAAACATTCTAAAAACGATTCAAACATTCTAAAAAGATTCAAACATTCTAAAAAAGATTCAAACATTCTAAAAGGATTCAAACATTCTAAAAACGATTCAAACAGTCTAAAAACGATTCAAACATTCTAAAAACGATTCAAACATTCTAAAAACGATTCAAACATTCTAAAAAGATTCAAACATTCTAAAAACGATTCAAACATTCTAAAAAGATTCAAACATTCTAAAAACGATTCAAACATTCTAAAAACGATTCACACATTCTAAAAATGATTCAAACATTCTAAAAAATTCTAAAAAAGATTCAAACATTCTAAAAAATTCTAAAAAAGATTCAAACATTCTAAAAGGATTCAAACATTCTAAAAAAGATTCAAACATTCTAAAAACGATTCAAACATTCTAAAAAGATTCAAACATTCTAAAAAAGATTCAAACATTCTAAAAGGATTCAAACATTCTAAAAACGATTCAAACAGTCTAAAAACGATTCAAACATTCTAAAAAGATTCAAACATTCTAAAAAAGATTAAAACATTCTAAAAATGATTCAAACATTCTTAAAAATTCTAAAAAAGATTCAAACATTCTAAAACGATTCAAACATTCTAAAAACGATTCAAACATTCTAAAAATGATTCAAACATTCTTAAAAATTCTAAAAAAGATTCAAACATTCTAAAACGATTTAAACATTCTAAAAAGATTCAAACATTCTAAAAACGATTCACACATTCTAAAAAGATTCAAACATTCTAAAAACGATTCAAACATTCTAAAAAAGATTCAAACATTCTAAAAATGATTCAAACATTCTTAAAAATTCTAAAAAAGATTCAAACATTCTAAAACGATTCAAACATTCTAAAAACGATTCAAACATTCTAAAAATGATTCAAACATTCTAAAAAAGATTCAAACATTCTAAAAATGATTCAAACATTCTTAAAAATTCTAAAAATGATTCAAACATTCTAAAACGATTCAAACATTCTAAAAACGATTCAAACATTCTAAAAAGATTCAAACATTCTAAAAACGATTCAAACATTCTAAAAAGATTCAAACATTCTAAAAACGATTCAAACATTCTAAAAACGATTCAAACATTCTAAAACGATTCAAACATTCTAAAAAAGATTCAAACATTCTAAAAACGATTCAAACATTCTAAAAAATTCTAAAAAAGATTTAAAACATTCTAAAAAAGATTCAAACATTCTAAAAAAGATTCAAACATTCTAAAAACGATTCAAACATTCTAAAAAGATCAAACATTCTAAAACGATTCAAACATTCTAAAAACGATTCAAACATTCTAAAAGGATTCAAACATTCTAAAAAAGATTCAAACATTCTAAAAACGATTCAAACATTCTAAAAAAGATTCAAACATTCTAAAAGGATTCAAACATTCTAAAAAATTCTAAAAAAGATTCAAACATTCTAAAAGGATTCAAACATTCTTAAAACGATTCAAACATTCTAAAAACGATTCAAACATTCTAAAACGATTCAAACATTCTTAAAACGATTCAAACATTCTAAAAGGATTCAAACATTCTTAAAACGATTCAAACATTCTAAAAACGATTCAAACATTCTAAAAACGATTCAAACATTCTAAAAAAGATTCAAACATTCTAAAAGGATTCAAACATTCTAAAAAAGATTCAAACATTCTAAAAACGATTCAAACATTCTAAAAAGATTCAAACATTCTAAAAACGATTCAAACATTCTAAAAGGATTCAAACATTCTAAAAACGATTCAAACATTCTAAAAAGATCAAACATTCTAAAAGGATTCAAACATTCTTAAAACGATTCAAACATTCTAAAAACGATTCAAACATTCTAAAAATGATTCAAACATTCTTAAAAATTCTAAAAAAGATTCAAACATTCTAAAACGATTCAAACATTCTAAAAACGATTCAAACATTCTAAAAATGATTCAAACATTCTAAAAAAGATTCAAACATTCTAAAAATGATTCAAACATTCTTAAAAATTCTAAAAATGATTCAAACATTCTAAAACGATTCAAACATTCTAAAAACGATTCAAACATTCTAAAAAGATTCAAACATTCTAAAAACGATTCAAACATTCTAAAAAGATTCAAACATTCTAAAAACGATTCAAACATTCTAAAAACGATTCAAACATTCTAAAACGATTCAAACATTCTAAAAAAGATTCAAACATTCTAAAAACGATTCAAACATTCTAAAAAATTCTAAAAAAGATTTAAAACATTCTAAAAAAGATTCAAACATTCTAAAAAAGATTCAAACATTCTAAAAACGATTCAAACATTCTAAAAAGATCAAACATTCTAAAAGGATTCAAACATTCTTAAAACGATTCAAACATTCTAAAAACGATTCAAACATTCTAAAAGGATTCAAACATTCTAAAAAAGATTCAAACATTCTAAAAACGATTCAAACATTCTAAAAAAGATTCAAACATTCTAAAAGGATTCAAACATTCTAAAAAATTCTAAAAAAGATTCAAACATTCTAAAAGGATTCAAACATTCTTAAAACGATTCAAACATTCTAAAAACGATTCAAACATTCTAAAACGATTCAAACATTCTTAAAACGATTCAAACATTCTAAAAGGATTCAAACATTCTTAAAACGATTCAAACATTCTAAAAACGATTCAAACATTCTAAAAACGATTCAAACATTCTAAAAAAGATTCAAACATTCTAAAAGGATTCAAACATTCTAAAAAAGATTCAAACATTCTAAAAACGATTCAAACATTCTAAAAAGATTCAAACATTCTAAAAACGATTCAAACATTCTAAAAGGATTCAAACATTCTAAAAACGATTCAAACATTCTAAAAAGATCAAACATTCTAAAAGGATTCAAACATTCTTAAAACGATTCAAACATTCTAAAAACGATTCAAACATTCTAAAAGGATTCAAACATTCTAAAAACGATTCAAACATTCTAAAAAGATCAAACATTCTAAAAACGATTCAAACATTCTAAAGACGATTCAAACATTCTAAAAAGATCAAACATTCTAAAAACGATTCAAACATTCTAAAAACGATTCAAACATTCTAAAACGATTCAAACATTCTAAAAAAGATTCAAACATTCTAAAAACGATTCAAACATTCTAAAAAATTCTAAAAAAGATTTAAAACATTCTAAAAAAGATTCAAACATTCTAAAAAAGATTCAAACATTCTAAAAACGATTCAAACATTCTAAAAAGATCAAACATTCTAAAAGGATTCAAACATTCTTAAAACGATTCAAACATTCTAAAAACGATTCAAACATTCTAAAAGGATTCAAACATTCTAAAAAAGATTCAAACATTCTAAAAACGATTCAAACATTCTAAAAAAGATTCAAACATTCTAAAAGGATTCAAACATTCTAAAAAATTCTAAAAAAGATTCAAACATTCTAAAAGGATTCAAACATTCTTAAAACGATTCAAACATTCTAAAAACGATTCAAACATTCTAAAACGATTCAAACATTCTTAAAACGATTCAAACATTCTAAAAGGATTCAAACATTCTTAAAACGATTCAAACATTCTAAAAACGATTCAAACATTCTAAAAACGATTCAAACATTCTAAAAAAGATTCAAACATTCTAAAAGGATTCAAACATTCTAAAAATGATTCAAACATTCTTAAAAATTCTAAAAAAGATTCAAACATTCTAAAACGATTCAAACATTCTAAAAACGATTCAAACATTCTAAAAAAGATTCAAACATTCTAAAAACGATTCAAACATTCTAAAAAGATTCAAACATTCTAAAAACGATTCAAACATTCTAAAAAGATTCAAACATTCTAAAAACGATTCAAACATTCTAAAAACGATTCAAACATTCTAAAACGATTCAAACATTCTAAAAAAGATTCAAACATTCTAAAAACGATTCAAACATTCTAAAAAATTCTAAAAAAGATTTAAAACATTCTAAAAAAGATTCAAACATTCTAAAAAAGATTCAAACATTCTAAAAGGATTCAAACATTCTAAAAAATTCTAAAAAAGATTCAAACATTCTAAAAGGATTCAAACATTCTTAAAACGATTCAAACATTCTAAAAACGATTCAAACATTCTAAAACGATTCAAACATTCTTAAAACGATTCAAACATTCTAAAAGGATTCAAACATTCTTAAAACGATTCAAACATTCTAAAAACGATTCAAACATTCTAAAAACGATTCAAACATTCTAAAAAAGATTCAAACATTCTAAAAGGATTCAAACATTCTAAAAATGATTCAAACATTCTTAAAAATTCTAAAAACGATTCAAACATTCTAAAACGATTCAAACATTCTAAAAACGATTCAAACATTCTAAAAAAGATTCAAACATTCTAAAACGATTCAAACATTCTAAAAACGATTCAAACATTCTAAAAAAGATTCAAACATTCTAAAAATGATTCAAACATTCTTAAAAATTCTAAAAATGATTCAAACATTCTAAAACGATTCAAACATTCTAAAAACGATTCAAACATTCTAAAAAGATTCAAACATTCTAAAAACGATTCAAACATTCTAAAAAGATTCAAACATTCTAAAAACGATTCAAACATTCTAAAAACGATTCAAACATTCTAAAAGGATTCAAACATTCTAAAAAATTCTAAAAAAGATTCAAACATTCTAAAAGGATTCAAACATTCTTAAAACGATTCAAACATTCTAAAAACGATTCAAACATTCTAAAACGATTCAAACATTCTTAAAACGATTCAAACATTCTAAAAGGATTCAAACATTCTTAAAACGATTCAAACATTCTAAAAACGATTCAAACATTCTAAAAACGATTCAAACATTCTAAAAAAGATTCAAACATTCTAAAAGGATTCAAACATTCTAAAAAAGATTCAAACATTCTAAAAACGATTCAAACATTCTAAAAAGATTCAAACATTCTAAAAACGATTCAAACATTCTAAAAGGATTCAAACATTCTAAAAACGATTCAAACATTCTAAAAAGATCAAACATTCTAAAAGGATTCAAACATTCTTAAAACGATTCAAACATTCTAAAAACGATTCAAACATTCTAAAAGGATTCAAACATTCTAAAAACGATTCAAACATTCTAAAAAGATCAAACATTCTAAAAACGATTCAAACATTCTAAACAGATCAAACATTCTAAAAACGATTCAAACATTCTAAAAACGATTCAAACATTCTAAAAAAATCTAAAAAAGATTCAAACATTCTAAAAGGATTCAAACATTCTAAAAAAGATTCAAACATTCTAAAAACGATTCAAACATTCTAAAAAGATTCAAACATTCTAAAAAAGATTCAAACATTCTAAAAGGATTCAAACATTCTAAAAAAGATTCAAACATTCTAAAAGGATTCAAACATTCTAAAAACGATTCAAACAGTCTAAAAACGATTCAAACATTCTAAAAACGATTCAAACATTCTAAAAACGATTCAAACATTCTAAAAAGATTCAAACATTCTAAAAAAGATTCAAACATTCTAAAAATGATTCAAACATTCTTAAAAATTCTAAAAAAGATTCAAACATTCTAAAACGATTCAAACATTCTAAAAACGATTCAAACATTCTAAAAATGATTCAAACATTCTTAAAAATTCTAAAAAAGATTCAAACATTCTAAAACGATTTAAACATTCTAAAAAGATTCAAACATTCTAAAAACGATTCACACATTCTAAAAAGATTCAAACATTCTAAAAACGATTCAAACATTCTAAAAACGATTCAAACATTCTAAAAAAGATTCAAACATTCTAAAAGGATTCAAACATTCTAAAAAAGATTCAAACATTCTAAAAACGATTCAAACATTCTAAAAAGATTCAAACATTCTAAAAACGATTCAAACATTCTAAAAGGATTCAAACATTCTAAAAACGATTCAAACATTCTAAAAAGATCAAACATTCTAAAAGGATTCAAACATTCTTAAAACGATTCAAACATTCTAAAAACGATTCAAACATTCTAAAAGGATTCAAACATTCTAAAAACGATTCAAACATTCTAAAAAGATCAAACATTCTAAAAACGATTCAAACATTCTAAAGACGATTCAAACATTCTAAAAAGATCAAACATTCTAAAAACGATTCAAACATTCTAAACAGATCAAACATTCTAAAAACGATTCAAACATTCTAAAAACGATTCAAACATTCTAAAAAAATCTAAAAAAGATTCAAACATTCTAAAAGGATTCAAACATTCTAAAAAAGATTCAAACATTCTAAAAACGATTCAAACATTCTACAAACGATTCAAACATTCTAAAAAGATTCAAACATTCTAAAAACGATTCACACATTCTAAAAATGATTCAAACATTCTTAAAAATTCTAAAAACGATTCAAACATTCTAAAAAGATTCAAACATTCTAAAAAAATTCTAAAAAAGATTCAAACATTCTAAAAGGATTCAAACATTCTAAAAAAGATTCAAACATTCTAAAAAATTCTAAAAAAGATTCAAACATTCTAAAAGGATTCAAACATTCTAAAAAAGATTCAAACATTCTAAAAACGATTCAAACATTCTAAAAAGATTCAAACATTCTAAAAAAGATTCAAACATTCTAAAAGGATTCAAACATTCTAAAAACGATTCAAACAGTCTAAAAACGATTCAAACATTCTAAAAACGATTCAAACATTCTAAAAACGATTCAAACATTCTAAAAAGATTCAAACATTCTAAAAAAGATTCAAACATTCTAAAAAGATTCAAACATTCTAAAAACGATTCACACATTCTAAAAAGATTCAAACATTCTAAAAACGATTCAAACATTCTAAAAATGATTCAAACATTCTAAAAATGATTCAAACATTCTTAAAAATTCTAAAAACGATTCAAACATTCTAAAAATGATTCAAACATTCTAAAAAAGATTCAAACATTCTAAAAATGATTCAAACATTCTTAAAAATTCTAAAAATGATTCAAACATTCTAAAACGATTCAAACATTCTAAAAACGATTCAAACATTCTAAAAAGATTCAAACATTCCTAAAAAAGATTCAAACATTCTAAAAAGATTCAAACATTCTAAAAAGATTCAAACATTCTAAAAAAGATTCAAACATTCTAAAAAGATTCAAACATTCTAAAAAAGATTCAAACATTCTAAAAATGATTCAAACATTCTTAAAAATTCTAAAAATGATTCAAACATTCTAAAAAAGATTCAAACATTCAAAAAATTATTCAAACATTCTAAAAAGATTCAAACATTCTAAAAAGATTCAAACATTCTAAAAACGATTCAAACATTCTAAAAACGATTCAAACATTCTAAAAAAGATTCAAACATTCTAAAAGGATTCAAACATTCTAAAAAAGATTCAAACATTCTAAAAACGATTCAAACATTCTAAAAAGATTCAAACATTCTAAAAACGATTCAAACATTCTAAAAGGATTCAAACATTCTAAAAACGATTCAAACATTCTAAAAAGATCAAACATTCTAAAAGGATTCAAACATTCTTAAAACGATTCAAACATTCTAAAAACGATTCAAACATTCTAAAAGGATTCAAACATTCTAAAAACGATTCAAACATTCTAAAAAGATCAAACATTCTAAAAACGATTCAAACATTCTAAAGACGATTCAAACATTCTAAAAAGATCAAACATTCTAAAAACGATTCAAACATTCTAAACAGATCAAACATTCTAAAAACGATTCAAACATTCTAAAAACGATTCAAACATTCTAAAAAAATCTAAAAAAGATTCAAACATTCTAAAAGGATTCAAACATTCTAAAAAAGATTCAAACATTCTAAAAACGATTCAAACATTCTAAAAAGATTCAAACATTCTAAAAAAGATTCAAACATTCTAAAAGGATTCAAACATTCTAAAAAATTCTAAAAAAGATTCAAACATTCTAAAAGGATTCAAACATTCTTAAAACGATTCAAACATTCTAAAAACGATTCAAACATTCTAAAAAAGATTCAAACATTCTAAAAGGATTCAAACATTCTTAAAACGATTCAAAAATTCTAAAAACGATTCAAACATTCTAAAAACGATTCAAACATTCTACAAACGATTCAAACATTCTAAAAAGATTCAAACATTCTAAAAACGATTCACACATTCTAAAAATGATTCAAACATTCTTAAAAATTCTAAAAACGATTCAAACATTCTAAAAAGATTCAAACATTCTAAAAAAATTCTAAAAAAGATTCAAACATTCTAAAAGGATTCAAACATTCTAAAAAAGATTCAAACATTCTAAAAAATTCTAAAAAAGATTCAAACATTCTAAAAGGATTCAAACATTCTAAAAAAGATTCAAACATTCTAAAAACGATTCAAACATTCTAAAAAGATTCAAACATTCTAAAAAAGATTCAAACATTCTAAAAGGATTCAAACATTCTAAAAACGATTCAAACAGTCTAAAAACGATTCAAACATTCTAAAAACGATTCAAACATTCTAAAAACGATTCAAACATTCTAAAAAGATTCAAACATTCTAAAAAAGATTCAAACATTCTAAAAAGATTCAAACATTCTAAAAACGATTCACACATTCTAAAAAGATTCAAACATTCTAAAAACGATTCAAACATTCTAAAAATGATTCAAACATTCTAAAAATGATTCAAACATTCTTAAAAATTCTAAAAACGATTCAAACATTCTAAAAATGATTCAAACATTCTAAAAAAGATTCAAACATTCTAAAAATGATTCAAACATTCTTAAAAATTCTAAAAATGATTCAAACATTCTAAAACGATTCAAACATTCTAAAAACGATTCAAACATTCTAAAAAGATTCAAACATTCCTAAAAAAGATTCAAACATTCTAAAAAGATTCAAACATTCTAAAAAGATTCAAACATTCTAAAAAAGATTCAAACATTCTAAAAAGATTCAAACATTCTAAAAAAGATTCAAACATTCTAAAAATGATTCAAACATTCTTAAAAATTCTAAAAATGATTCAAACATTCTAAAAAAGATTCAAACATTCAAAAAATTATTCAAACATTCTAAAAAGATTCAAACATTCTAAAAAAGATTCAAACATTCTAAAAGGATTCAAACATTCTAAAAAAGATTCAAACATTCTAAAAACGATTCAAACATTCTAAAAAGATTCAAACATTCTAAAAGGATTCAAACATTCTTAAAACGATTCAAACATTCTAAAAACGATTCAAACATTCTAAAAATGATTCAAACATTCTAAAAAAGATTCAAACATTCTAAAAATGATTCAAACATTCTTAAAAATTCTAAAAATGATTCAAACATTCTAAAACGATTCAAACATTCTAAAAACGATTCAAACATTCTAAAAAGATTCAAACATTCTAAAAACGATTCAAACATTCTAAAAAGATTCAAACATTCTAAAAACGATTCAAACATTCTAAAAACGATTCAAACATTCTAAAACGATTCAAACATTCTAAAAAAGATTCAAACATTCTAAAAACGATTCAAACATTCTAAAAAATTCTAAAAAAGATTCAAACATTCTAAAAAGATTCAAACATTCCTAAAAAAGATTCAAACATTCTAAAAAGATTCAAACATTCTAAAAAGATTCAAACATTCTAAAAAAGATTCAAACATTCTAAAAAGATTCAAACATTCTAAAAAAGATTCAAACATTCTAAAAATGATTCAAACATTCTTAAAAATTCTAAAAATGATTCAAACATTCTAAAAAAGATTCAAACATTCAAAAAATTATTCAAACATTCTAAAAACGATTCAAACATTCTAAAAAAGATTCAAACATTCTAAAAGGATTCAAACATTCTTAAAACGATTCAAAAATTCTAAAAACGATTCAAACATTCTAAAAACGATTCAAACATTCTACAAACGATTCAAACATTCTAAAAAGATTCAAACATTCTAAAAACGATTCACACATTCTAAAAATGATTCAAACATTCTTAAAAATTCTAAAAACGATTCAAACATTCTAAAAAGATTCAAACATTCTAAAAAAATTCTAAAAAAGATTCAAACATTCTAAAAGGATTCAAACATTCTAAAAAAGATTCAAACATTCTAAAAAATTCTAAAAAAGATTCAAACATTCTAAAAGGATTCAAACATTCTAAAAAAGATTCAAACATTCTAAAAACGATTCAAACATTCTAAAAAGATTCAAACATTCTAAAAAAGATTCAAACATTCTAAAAGGATTCAAACATTCTAAAAACGATTCAAACATTCTAAAAAGATTCAAACATTCTAAAAACGATTCACACATTCTAAAAATGATTCAAACATTCTTAAAAATTCTAAAAACGATTCAAACATTCTAAAAAGATTCAAACATTCTAAAAAAATTCTAAAAAAGATTCAAACATTCTAAAAGGATTCAAACATTCTAAAAAAGATTCAAACATTCTAAAAAATTCTAAAAAAGATTCAAACATTCTAAAAGGATTCAAACATTCTAAAAAAGATTCAAACATTCTAAAAACGATTCAAACATTCTAAAAAGATTCAAACATTCTAAAAAAGATTCAAACATTCTAAAAGGATTCAAACATTCTAAAAACGATTCAAACAGTCTAAAAACGATTCAAACATTCTAAAAACGATTCAAACATTCTAAAAACGATTCAAACATTCTAAAAAGATTCAAACATTCTAAAAAAGATTCAAACATTCTAAAAAGATTCAAACATTCTAAAAACGATTCACACATTCTAAAAAGATTCAAACATTCTAAAAACGATTCAAACATTCTAAAAATGATTCAAACATTCTAAAAATGATTCAAACATTCTTAAAAATTCTAAAAACGATTCAAACATTCTAAAAATGATTCAAACATTCTAAAAAAGATTCAAACATTCTAAAAATGATTCAAACATTCTTAAAAATTCTAAAAATGATTCAAACATTCTAAAACGATTCAAACATTCTAAAAACGATTCAAACATTCTAAAAAGATTCAAACATTCCTAAAAAAGATTCAAACATTCTAAAAAGATTCAAACATTCTAAAAAGATTCAAACATTCTAAAAAAGATTCAAACATTCTAAAAAGATTCAAACATTCTAAAAAAGATTCAAACATTCTAAAAATGATTCAAACATTCTTAAAAATTCTAAAAATGATTCAAACATTCTAAAAAAGATTCAAACATTCAAAAAATTATTCAAACATTCTAAAAAGATTCAAACATTCTAAAAAAGATTCAAACATTCTAAAAGGATTCAAACATTCTAAAAAAGATTCAAACATTCTAAAAACGATTCAAACATTCTAAAAAGATTCAAACATTCTAAAAGGATTCAAACATTCTTAAAACGATTCAAACATTCTAAAAACGATTCAAACATTCTAAAAATGATTCAAACATTCTAAAAAAGATTCAAACATTCTAAAAATGATTCAAACATTCTTAAAAATTCTAAAAATGATTCAAACATTCTAAAACGATTCAAACATTCTAAAAACGATTCAAACATTCTAAAAAGATTCAAACATTCTAAAAACGATTCAAACATTCTAAAAAGATTCAAACATTCTAAAAACGATTCAAACATTCTAAAAACGATTCAAACATTCTAAAACGATTCAAACATTCTAAAAAAGATTCAAACATTCTAAAAACGATTCAAACATTCTAAAAAATTCTAAAAAAGATTCAAACATTCTAAAAAGATTCAAACATTCCTAAAAAAGATTCAAACATTCTAAAAAGATTCAAACATTCTAAAAAGATTCAAACATTCTAAAAAAGATTCAAACATTCTAAAAAGATTCAAACATTCTAAAAAAGATTCAAACATTCTAAAAATGATTCAAACATTCTTAAAAATTCTAAAAATGATTCAAACATTCTAAAAAAGATTCAAACATTCAAAAAATTATTCAAACATTCTAAAAACGATTCAAACATTCTAAAAAAGATTCAAACATTCTAAAAGGATTCAAACATTCTTAAAACGATTCAAAAATTCTAAAAACGATTCAAACATTCTAAAAACGATTCAAACATTCTACAAACGATTCAAACATTCTAAAAAGATTCAAACATTCTAAAAACGATTCACACATTCTAAAAATGATTCAAACATTCTTAAAAATTCTAAAAACGATTCAAACATTCTAAAAAGATTCAAACATTCTAAAAAAATTCTAAAAAAGATTCAAACATTCTAAAAGGATTCAAACATTCTAAAAAAGATTCAAACATTCTAAAAAATTCTAAAAAAGATTCAAACATTCTAAAAGGATTCAAACATTCTAAAAAAGATTCAAACATTCTAAAAACGATTCAAACATTCTAAAAAGATTCAAACATTCTAAAAAAGATTCAAACATTCTAAAAGGATTCAAACATTCTAAAAACGATTCAAACAGTCTAAAAACGATTCAAACATTCTAAAAACGATTCAAACATTCTAAAAACGATTCAAACATTCTAAAAAGATTCAAACATTCTAAAAAAGATTCAAACATTCTAAAAAGATTCAAACATTCTAAAAACGATTCAAACATTCTAAAAATGATTCAAACATTCTAAAAATTATTCAAACATTCTTAAAAATTCTAAAAACGATTCAAACATTCTAAAAATGATTCAAACATTCTAAAAAAGATTCAAACATTCTAAAAATGATTCAAACATTCTTAAAAATTCTAAAAATGATTCAAACATTCTAAAACGATTCAAACATTCTAAAAACGATTCAAACATTCTAAAAAGATTCAAACATTCCTAAAAAAGATTCAAACATTCTAAAAAGATTCAAACATTCTAAAAAGATTCAAACATTCTTAAAAATTCTAAAAATGATTCAAACATTCTAAAAAAGATTCAAACATTCAAAAAATTATTCAAACATTCTAAAAAGATTCAAACATTCTAAAAAAGATTCAAACATTCTAAAAGGATTCAAACATTCTAAAAAAGATTCAAACATTCTAAAAACGATTCAAACATTCTAAAAAGATTCAAACATTCTAAAAGGATTCAAACATTCTTAAAACGATTCAAACATTCTAAAAACGATTCAAACATTCTAAAAATGATTCAAACATTCTAAAAAAGATTCAAACATTCTAAAAATGATTCAAACATTCTAAAAAATTCTAAAAAAGATTCAAACATTCTAAAAAGATTCAAACATTCCTAAAAAAGATTCAAACATTCTAAAAAGATTCAAACATTCTAAAAAGATTCAAACATTCTAAAAAAGATTCAAACATTCTAAAAAGATTCAAACATTCTAAAAAAGATTCAAACATTCTAAAAATGATTCAAACATTCTTAAAAATTCTAAAAATGATTCAAACATTCTAAAAAAGATTCAAACATTCAAAAAATTATTCAAACATTCTAAAAAGATTCAAACATTCTAAAAAAGATTCAAACATTCTAAAAGGATTCAAACATTCTAAAAAAGATTCAAACATTCTAAAAATGATTCAAACATTCTTAAAAATTCTAAAAATGATTCAAACATTCTAAAACGATTCAAACATTCTAAAAACGATTCAAACATTCTAAAAAGATTCAAACATTCCTAAAAAAGATTCAAACATTCTAAAAAGATTCAAACATTCTAAAAAGATTCAAACATTCTTAAAAATTCTAAAAATGATTCAAACATTCTAAAAAAGATTCAAACATTCAAAAAATTATTCAAACATTCTAAAAAGATTCAAACATTCTAAAAAAGATTCAAACATTCTAAAAGGATTCAAACATTCTAAAAAAGATTCAAACATTCTAAAAACGATTCAAACATTCTAAAAAGATTCAAACATTCTAAAAGGATTCAAACATTCTTAAAACGATTCAAACATTCTAAAAACGATTCAAACATTCTAAAAATGATTCAAACATTCTAAAAAAGATTCAAACATTCTAAAAATGATTCAAACATTCTAAAAAATTCTAAAAAAGATTCAAACATTCTAAAAAGATTCAAACATTCCTAAAAAAGATTCAAACATTCTAAAAAGATTCAAACATTCTAAAAAGATTCAAACATTCTAAAAAAGATTCAAACATTCTAAAAAGATTCAAACATTCTAAAAAAGATTCAAACATTCTAAAAATGATTCAAACATTCTTAAAAATTCTAAAAATGATTCAAACATTCTAAAAAAGATTCAAACATTCAAAAAATTATTCAAACATTCTAAAAAGATTCAAACATTCTAAAAAAGATTCAAACATTCTAAAAGGATTCAAACATTCTAAAAAAGATTCAAACATTCTAAAAACGATTCAAACATTCTAAAAAGATTCAAACATTCTAAAAGGATTCAAACATTCTTAAAACGATTCAAACATTCTAAAAACGATTCAAACATTCTAAAAATGATTCAAACATTCTAAAAAAGATTCAAACATTCTAAAAATGATTCAAACATTCTAAAAAATTCTAAAAAAGATTCAAACATTCTAAAAAGATTCAAACATTCCTAAAAAAGATTCAAACATTCTAAAAAGATTCAAACATTCTAAAAAGATTCAAACATTCTAAAAAAGATTCAAACATTCTAAAAAGATTCAAACATTCTAAAAAAGATTCAAACATTCTAAAAATGATTCAAACATTCTTAAAAATTCTAAAAATGATTCAAACATTCTAAAAATGATTCAAACATTCTAAAAAAGATTCAAACATTCTAAAAACGATTCAAACATTCTAAAAAGATTCAAAC
This sequence comes from Anarhichas minor, assembly GCF_050575085.1. Classification (NCBI taxonomy): domain Eukaryota; kingdom Metazoa; phylum Chordata; class Actinopteri; order Perciformes; family Anarhichadidae; genus Anarhichas; species Anarhichas minor. The sequence continues at coordinate 7,126,586 of NW_027466455.1, read as the reverse complement.
ATTCTACAAATGTTTCTAATTTGTTTTAGAATGTTTGAATCTTTTTAGAATGTTTGAATCTTTTTTAGAATTTTTTATAATGTTTGAATCTTTTTTATAATGTTTGAATCGTTTTTAGAATGTTTGAATCTTTTTTAGAATTTTTTGGAATGTTTGAATCTTATTTTAGAATGTTTGAATCTTATTTTAGAATGTTTGAATCTCATTTTAGAATGTTTGAATCGTTTTTAGAATGTTTGAATCTTTTTAGAATGTTTGAATCTTTTTTAGAATTTTTTAGAATGTTTGAATCTTTTTTAGAATGTTTGAATCTTTTTTAGAATGTTTGAATCGTTTTTAGAATAATTGAATCGTTTTTAGAATTTTTTAGAATGTTTGAATCATTTTTAGAATGTTTGAATCTTTTTAGAATGTTTGAATCGTTTTAGAATGTTTGAATCGTTTTTAGAATGTTTGAAATGTTTTTAGAATGTTTGAATCTTTTTAGAATGTTTGAATCGTTTTTAGAATGTTTGAATCGTTTTTAGAATGTTTGAATCGTTTTTAGAATGTTTGAATCTTTTTAGAATGTTTGAATCTTTTTAGAATGTTTGAATCGTTTTTAGAATGTTTGAATCTTTTTTAGAATGTTTGAATCTTTTTTAGAATTTTTTAGAATGTTTGAATCTTTTTTAGACTGTTTGAATCTTTTTAGAATGTTTGAATCGTTTTTAGAATGTTTGAATCGTTTTAGAATGTTTGAATCGTTTTTAGAATTTTTGAATCTTTTTAGAATGTTTGAATCGTTTTTAGAATGTTTGAATCTTTTTTAGAATTTTTTAGAATGTTTGAATCGTTTTTAGAATGTTTGAATCTTTTTAGAATGTTTGAATCGTTTTTAGAATGTTTGAATGTTTTTTAGAATGTTTGAATCGTTTTTAGAATGTTTGAATCTTTTTTAGAATTTTTTAGAATGTTTGAATCGTTTTTAGAATGTTTGAATCTTTTTAGAATGTTTGAATCTTTTAAGAATGTTTGAATCGTTTTTAGAATGTTTGAATGTTTTTTAGAATGTTTGAATCGTTTTTAGAATGTTTGAATCTTTTTTAGAATGTTTGAATCGTTTTTAGAATGTTTGAATCGTGAAGAGAGCGTGAACAGATAGAGCGAGCATGAAGAGAGCGTGAACAGGAAGAGCGATTCAAACATTCTAACGAAACTAAACCAGTTCATTAATTAACATTCCAATAATAAGAAAATATTGATATATTGATTGATTCCGTTTCCCTTTTTACCGTTACCCACATCTTTGTATGCATCTCTTCTTCAATCTTGCCTTTTTCTCACATATTTCTCAAGTGAAAAAGCAGCAGTGTCCTCTGCCTTTTGGAGAGAGAAGTGAAAAAACTTACAGCACCTGGTATTCCCAGGCGGTCTCCCATCCAAGTACTAATCAGGCCCGACTCTGCTTAGCTTCCCAGATCGGACGAGATCAGGCGCGAACAGAGAGGTATGGCCGTAAGCAAGTTTGTCTCCAACACATAGTTCTTTAAAACCTACAACAGTAGGTCAATATTAAAACGTTAACGAAACTAAACCAGTTCATTAATTAACATTCCAATAATAAGAAAATATTGATATATTGATTGATTCTGTTTCCCTTTTTACCGTTACCCACATCTTTGTATGCATCTCTTCTTCAATCTTGCCTGTTTCTCACATATTTCTCAAGTGAAAAAGCAGCAGTGTCCTCTGCCTTTTGGAGAGAGAAGTGAAAAAACTTACAGCACCTGGTATTCCCAGGCGGTCTCCCATCCAAGTACTAACCAGGCCCGACTCCTAAAAGTACCAGTAACTAAAAGTACGAGTAGCAGAAACCAAAAGTACCAGTAGCAGTAACTAAAAGTAGCAGTAGCAGTAACTGAAAGTACCAGCAGCAGTAACTGAAAGTACCAGTAGTAGTAACCAAAAGTGCCAGTAGCAGTAACTAAAAGTACCAGCAGTAGTAACCAAAAGTACCAGTAGCAGTAACTAAAAGTACCAGTAGTAGTAACCAAAAGTACCAGTAGTAGTAACTAAAAGTAGTAACTAAAAGTACCAGTAGCAGTAACCAAAAGTACCAGTAGCAGTAACTAAAAGTACCAGCAGCAGTAACTAAAAGTACCAGCAGCAGAAACTAAAAGTACCAGTAGTAGTAACCAAAAGTACCAGTAGTAGTAACTCAAAGTAGTAACTAAAAGTACTAGCAGCAGCAACCAAAAGTACCAGTAGCAGTAACTAAAAGTACCAGTAGCAGTAACCAAAAGTACCAGTAGCAGCAACCAAAATTACTAGTAGTAGTAACTAAAAGTACCAGTAGTAGTAACCAAAAGTACCAGTAGTAGTAACTAAAAGTACCAGCAGCAGTAACTAAAAGTACCAGTAGCAGTAACTAAAAGTACCAGTAGAAGTAACTAAAAGTACCAGTAGCAAGAACTAAAAGTGCCAGTAGAAGTAACCAAAAGTAGTAACTAAAAGTACCAGTAGCAGTAACCAAAAGCACCAGTAGCAGTAACTAAAAGTACCAGTAGTAGTAACCAAAAGTACCAGTAGCAGTAACTAAAAGTACCAGTCGCAGTAACCAAAATTACTAGTAGTAGTATCTAAAAGTACCAGTAGTAGTAACTAAAAGTACCAGTAGCAGTAACTAAAAGTACCAGTAATAGCAACAAAAAGTACAAGCAATAGTAACTAAAGGTATCAGCAGCAGTAACTAAAAGTACCAGCAGCAGTAACTAAAAGTACCAGCAGCAGTAACCAAAAGTACCAGTAGTATTAACCAAAAGTACCAGCAGCAGTAACTAAAAGTCCAGTAGCAGTAACTAAAAGTACCAATAGTAGTAACTAAAAGTACCAGTAGCAGTAACTAAAAGTACCAGCAGCAGTAACTACAAGTGCCAGTAGAATTAACTAAAAATGCCAGTAGCAGTAACTAAACGTACCACTTGCACTAACTAAAAGTACCAGCAGCAGTAACCAAAAGTACCAGTAGTAGTGACCAAAAGTACCAGTAGCAGTAACTAAAAGTACCAGCAGCAGTAATTAAAAGTACCAGCAGCAGTAACTAAACGTACCAGTCGCACTAACCAAAAGTACCAGTAGTAGTAACTAAAAATACCAGTAGCAGTAACTAAAAGTACATGTAGCAGTAACTAAAAGTACCAGTAGTAGTAACCAAACGTACCAGTAGCAGTAACTAAAAATACCAGTAGCAGTAACTAAAAGTACCAGTAGCAGTAACTAAAAGTACCAGCAGCAGTAACCAAAAGTACCAGTAGTATTAACCAAAAGTACCATTAGCAGTAAATAAAAATACCAGTAGCAGTAACCAAAAGTACCAGTAGCAGTAACTAAAAGTATCAGCAACAGTAACTAAAAGTACCAGTAGTATTAACCAAAAGTACCAGTAGCAGTAACTAAAAGTACCAGTCGTGACCAAAAGTACCAGTAGTAGTAACCAAAAGTACCAGTAGTAGTAACCAAAAGTACCAGTAACAGTAACTTAAAGTAGCAGTAGCAGTAACTAAAAGTGCCAGTAGCAGTAACTAAAAGTACCAGTAGTAGTAACTAAAAGTACCATTAGCAGTAACCAAAAGTACCAATAGTAGTAACTAAAAGTACCAGCAGCATTAACTAAAAGTACCAGTAGTAGTAACTAAAAGTACCAGTAGCAGTAATTAAAAATACCAGTAGCAGAAACTAAAAGTACCATTAGCAGTAACCAAAAGTACCAATAGCAGTAACTAAAAGTGCCAGAAGGAGTAACCAAAATGACTAGTAGTAGTAACTAAAAGTACCAGTAGGAGTAACCAAAAGTACCAGTAGCAGTAACCAAAAGTACCAATAGTATTAACTAAAAGTACCAGTAGTAGTAAATAAAAGTACCAGTAGTAGTAACTAAAAGTACCATTAGCAGTAACCAAAAGTACCAGTAGCAGTAACTACAAGTACCAGTAGTAGTAACTAAAAGTACCATTAGCAGTAACTACAAGTACCAGTAGTAGTAACCACAAGTACCAGTAGTAGTAACTAAAAGTACCATTAGCAGTAACCAAAAGTACCAGTAGCAGTAACTAAAAGTACCATTAGCAGTAACTACAAGTACCAGTAGTAGTAACTACAATTACCAGTAGTAGTAACTAAAAGTACCATTAGCATTAACCAAAAGTACCAGTAGTAGTGACCAAAAGTAGCAGTAGCAGTAACTTAAAGTACCAGCAGCAGTAACTTAAAGTACCAGTAGCAGTAACTAAAAGTAGCAGTAGCAGTAACTTAAAGTACCATTAGCAGTAACCAAAAGTACCAATAGTAGTAACTAAAAGTACCAGCAGCATTAACTAAAAGTACCAGTAGTAGTAACTAAAAGTACCAGTAGCAGTAATTAAAAATACCAGTAGCAGAAACTAAAAGTACCATTAGCAGTAACCAAAAGTACCAATAGCAGTAACTAAAAGTGCCAGAAGGAGTAACCAAAATGACTAGTAGTAGTAACTAAAAGTACCAGTAGGAGTAACCAAAAGTACCAGTAGCAGTAACCAAAAGTACCAATAGTATTAACTAAAAGTACCAGTAGTAGTAAATAAAAGTACCAGTAGTAGTAACTAAAAGTACCATTAGCAGTAACCAAAAGTACCAGTAGCAGTAACTACAAGTACCAGTAGTAGTAACTAAAAGTACCATTAGCAGTAACTACAAGTACCAGTAGTAGTAACCACAAGTACCAGTAGTAGTAACTAAAAGTACCATTAGCAGTAACCAAAAGTACCAGTAGCAGTAACTAAAAGTACCATTAGCAGTAACTACAAGTACCAGTAGTAGTAACTACAATTACCAGTAGTAGTAACTAAAAGTACCATTAGCATTAACCAAAAGTACCAGTAGTAGTGACCAAAAGTAGCAGTAGCAGTAACTTAAAGTACCAGCAGCAGTAACTTAAAGTACCAGTAGCAGTAACTAAAAGTAGCAGTAGCAGTAACTTAAAGTACCAGCAGCAGTAACTTAAAGTACCAGTAGCAGTAACCAAATGTACCAGTAGCAGTAACCAAAAGTACCAGTAGTAGTAACCAAAAGTACCAGTAGTAGTGGTAACTAAAAGTACCAGCAGCAGTAACTAAAAGTACCAGTAGCATTAACCAAAAGTACCAGTAGTAGTGACCAAAAGTACCAGTAGCAGTAACTAAAAGTACCAGCAGCAGTAATTAAAAGTACCAGCAGCAGTAACTAAACGTACCAGTCGCACTAACCAAAAGTACCAGTAGTAGTAACTAAAAATACCAGTAGCAGTAACTAAAAGTACATGTAGCAGTAACTAAAAGTACCAGTAGTAGTAACCAAAATTACCAGTAGCAGTAACTAAAAATACCAGTAGCAGTAACTAAAAGTACCAGTAGCAGTAACTAAAAGTACCAGCAGCAGTAACTAAAAGTACCAGCAGCAGTAACCAAAAGTACCAGTAGTAGTAACCAAAAGTACCAGTTGCAGTAACTAAAAATACCAGTAGCAGTAACCAAAAGTACCAGTAGCAGTAACTAAAAATATCAGCAGCAGTAACTAAAAGTACTAGTAGCAGAAACCAAAAGTACCAGTAGCAGTAACTAAAAGTATCAGCAACAGTAACTAAAAGTACCAGTAGTATTAACCAAAAGTACCAGCAGCAGTAACTTAAAGTACCAGTAGCAGTAACCAAATGTACCAGTAGCAGTAACTAAAAGTACCAGTAGCAGTAACTAAAAGTACCAGCAGCAGTAACCAAAAGTACCAGTAGTAGTAACCAAAAGTACCAGTAGCAGTAACTAAAAATACCAGTAGAAGTAACCAAAAGTACCAGTAGCAGTAACTAAAAATATCAGCAGCAGTAACTAAAAGTACTAGTAGCAGTAACTAAAAGTACCAGTAGCAGTAACTAAAAGTATCAGCAACAGTAACTAAAAGTACCAGTAGTATTAACCTAAAGTACCAGTAGCAGTAACTAAAAGTACCAGTCGTGACCAAAAGTACCAGTAGTAGTAACTAAAAATACCAGTAGCAGTAACTAAACGTACCACTTGCACTAACTAAAAGTACCAGCAGCAGTAACTAAAAGTACCAGTAGCAGTAACCAAAAGTACCAGTAGCAGTAACTTAAAGTACCAGCAGCAGTATCTAAAAGTACCAGTAGTAGTAACCAAAAGTACCAGTAGTAGTAGTAACTAAAAGTACCAGTAGCAGCAACCAAAAGTACCAGTAGCAGTAACTAAAAGTACCAGTAGCAGTAACCAAAAGTACCAGTAGTAGGAACTAAAAGTATGAGTAGTAGTAACCAAACATACCAGCAGCAGTAACTAACAGTACCAGCAGCAGTAACTAAAACTACCAGTTGCAGTAACCAAAAGAACCAGTAGCAGTAACTAAAAGTACCAGTAGCAGTAACTAAAAGTGCCAGCAGCAGTAACCAAAAGAACCAGTAGCAGTAACTAAAAGTACCAGTGGCAGTAACTAAAAGTGCCAGCAGCAGTAACTAAAAATATCAGCAGCAGTAACTAAAAGTAGCAGTAGTAGGAACTAAAAGTACGAGTAGTAGTAACCAAACATACCAGCAGCAGTAACTAACAGTACCAGCAGCAGTAACTAAAACTACCAGTTGCAGTAACCAAAAGAACCAGTAGCAGTAACTAAAAGTACCAGTAGCAGTAACTAAAAGTGCCAGCAGCAGTAACCAAAAGAACCAGTAGCAGTAACTAAAAGTACCAGTGGCAGTAACTAAAAGTGCCAGCAGCAGTAACTAAAAATATCAGCAGCAGTAACTAAAAGTAGCAGTAGCAGTAACTTAAAGTACCAGCAGCAGTAACTAAAAGTACCAGCAGCAGTAACCAAAAGTACCAGCAGCAGTAACCAAAAGTACCAGTAGTAGTAACCAAAAGTACCAGTAGCAGTAACTAAAAATACCAGTAGCAGTAACCAAAAGTACCAGTAGCAGTAACTAAAAATATCAGCAGCAGTAACTAAAAGTACTAGTAGCAGAAACCAAAAGTACCAGTAGCAGTAACTAAAAGTATCAGCAACAGTAACTAAAAGTACCAGTAGTATTAACCAAAAGTACCAGCAGCAGTAACTTAAAGTACCAGTAGCAGTAACCAAATGTACCAGTAGCAGTAACTAAAAGTACCAGTAGCAGTAACTAAAAGTACCAGCAGCAGTAACCAAAAGTACCAGTAGTAGTAACCAAAAGTACCAGTAGCAGTAACTAAAAATACCAGTAGCAGTAACCAAAAGTACCAGTAGCAGTAACTAAAAATATCAGCAGCAGTAACTAAAAGTACTAGTAGCAGTAACCAAAAGTACCAGTAGCAGTAACTAAAAGTATCAGCAACAGTAACTAAAAGTACCAGTAGTATTAACCTAAAGTACCAGTAGCAGTAACTAAAAGTACCAGTCGTGACCAAAAGTACCAGTAGTAGTAACTAAAAATACCAGTAGCAGTAACTAAACGTACCACTTGCACTAACTAAAAGTACCAGCAGCAGTAACTAAAAGTACCAGTAGCAGTAACCAAAAGTACCAGTAGCAGTAACTTAAAGTACCAGCAGCAGTATCTAAAAGTACCAGTAGTAGTAACCAAAAGTACCAGTAGTAGTAGTAACTAAAAGTACCAGTAGCAGTAACTAAAAGTACCAGTAGCAGTAACCAAAAGTACCAGTAGTAGGAACTAAAAGTACGAGTAGTAGTAACCAAACATACCAGCAGCAGTAACTAACAGTACCAGCAGCAGTAACTAAAACTACCAGTTGCAGTAACCAAAAGAACCAGTAGCAGTAACTAAAAGTACCAGTAGCAGTAACTAAAAGTGCCAGCAGCAGTAACCAAAAGAACCAGTAGCAGTAACTAAAAGTACCAGTGGCAGTAACTAAAAGTGCCAGCAGCAGTAACTAAAAATATCAGCAGCAGTAACTAAAAGTAGCAGTAGCAGTAACTTAAAGTACCAGCAGCAGTAACTAAAAGTACCAGCAGCAGTAGCCAAAAGTACCAGCAGCAGTAACCAAAAGTACCAGTAGTAGTAACCAAAAGTACCAGTAGCAGTAACTAAAAATACCAGTAGCAGTAACCAAAAGTACCAGTAGCAGTAACTAAAAATATCAGCAGCAGTAACTAAAAGTACTAGTAGCAGAAACCAAAAGTACCAGTAGCAGTAACTAAAAGTATCAGCAAAAGTAACTAAAAGTACCAGTAGTATTAACCAAAAGTACCAGCAGCAGTAACTTAAAGTACCAGTAGCAGTAACCAAATGTACCAGTAGCAGTAACTAAAAGTACCAGTAGCAGTAACCAAAAGTACCAGTAGCAGTAACCAAAAGTACCAGTAGTAGTAACCAAAAGTACCAGTAGTAGTGGTAACTAAAAGTACCAGCAGCAGTAACTAAAAGTACCAGTAGCAGTAACCAAAAGTACCAGTAGTAGTGACCAAAAGTACCAGTAGCAGTAACTAAAAGTACCAGCAGCAGTAATTAAAAGTACCAGCAGCAGTAACTTAAACGTACCAGTCGCACTAACCAAAATTACCAGTAGCAGTAACTAAAAATACCAGTAGCAGTAACTAATAGTACCAGTAGCAGTAACTAAAAGTACCAGCAGCAGTAACCAAAAGTACCAGCAGTAGTAACCAAAAGTACCAGTAGCAGTAACTAAAAATACCAGTAGCAGTAACCAAAAGTACCAGTAGCAGTAACTAAAAATATCAGCAGCAGTAACTAAAAGTACTAGTAGCAGTAACCAAAAGTACCAGTAGCAGTAACTAAAAGTATCAGCAACAGTAACTAAAAGTACCAGTAGTATTAACCAAAAGTACCAGTAGCAGTAACTAAAAGTACCAGTAGCAGTAACTAAAAGTGCCAGCAGCAGTAACCAAAAGAACCAGTAGCAGTAACTAAAAGTACCAGTGGCAGTAACTAAAAGTGCCAGCAGCAGTAACTAAAAGTGCCAGTGGCAGTAACTAAAAGTACCAGTTACTAAAAGTACCAGTAGCAGTAACTAAAATTACCAGCAGCAGTAACTAAAAGTATCAGTAGTAGTAACCAAAAGTACCTGTAGTAATAGTAACTAAAAGTACCAGTAGCAGTAACCAAAAGTACCAGTAGTAGTAACTAAAAATACCAGTAGCAGTAACTAAACGTACCACTTGCACTAACTAAAAGTACCAGCTGCAGTAACTAAAAGTACCAGTAGCAGTAACTAAAAAGTACCAGTTGCAGTAACTAAAAGTACCAGCAGCAGTAACTAAAAAGTACCAGTTGCAGTAACTAAAAGTACCAGCAGCAGTAACTAAAAGTACCAGTAGCAGTAACCAAAAGTACCAGTAGCAGTAACTTAAAGTACCAGCAGCAGTATCTAAAAGTACCAGTAGTAGTAACCAAAAGTACCAGTAGTAGTAGTAACTAAAAGTACCAGTAGCAGCAACCAAAAGTACCAGTAGCAGTAAATAAAAGTACCAGTAGCAGTAACCAAAAGTACCAGTAGTAGGAACTAAAAGTATGAGTAGTAGTAACCAAACATACCAGCAGCAGTAACTAACTGTACCAGCAGCAGTAACTAAAACTACCAGTTGCAGTAACCAAAAGAACCAGTAGCAGTAACTAAAAGTACCAGTAGCAGTAACTAAAAGTGCCAGCAGCAGTAACCAAAAGAACCAGTAGCAGTAACTAAAAGTACCAGTGGCAGTAACTAAAAGTGCCAGCAGCAGTAACTAAAAGTGCCAGTGGCAGTAACTAAAAGTACCAGTTACTAAAAGTACCAGTAGCAGTAACTAAAATTACCAGCAGCAGTAACTAAAAGTATCAGTAGTAGTAACCAAAAGTACCTGTAGTAATAGTAACTAAAAGTACCAGTAGCAGTAACCAAAAGTACCAGTAGTAGTAACTAAAAATACCAGTAGCAGTAACTAAACGTACCACTTGCACTAACTAAAAGTACCAGCTGCAGTAACTAAAAGTACCAGTAGCAGTAACTAAAAAGTACCAGTTGCAGTAACTAAAAGTACCAGCAGCAGTAACTAAAAAGTACCAGTTGCAGTAACTAAAAGTACCAGCAGCAGTAACTAAAAGTACCAGTAGCAGTAACTTAAAATACCACTAGCAGTAACTAAAACTACCAGTAGTAGTAACTAAAAGTACCAGCAGCAGTAACCAAAAGTACCAGTAGTATTAACCAAAAGTTCCAGCAGCAGTAACTAAAAGTACCAGTAGCAGTAACTAAAAGTACCAGTAGCAGTAACTAAAAGTACCAATAGTAGTAACTAAAAGTACCAGCAGCAGTAACTACAAGTGCCAGTAGAATTAACTAAAAATACCAGTAGCAGTAACTAAAAGTAGCAGTAGCAGTAACTTAAAGTACCAGCAGCAGTAACTTAAAGTACCAGTAGCAGTAACCAAATGTACCAGTAGCAGTAACTAAAAGTACCAGTAGCAGTAACCAAAAGTACCAGTAGCAGTAACCAAAAGTACCAGTAGTAGTAACCAAAAGTACCAGTAGTAGTGGTAACTAAAAGTACCAGCAGCAGTAACCAAAAGCACCAGTAGTAGTAACTAAAAGTACCAGCAGCAGTAACTAAAAGTACCAGTAATAGTAACAAAAAGTACAAGCAATAGTAACTAAAGGTATCAGCAGCAGTAACTAAAAGTACCAGTAGCAGTAACTAAAAGTACCAGCAGCAGTAACTAAAAGTACCAGCAGCAGTAACCAAAAGTACCAGCAGCAGTAACCAAAAGTACCAGTAGTAGTAACCAAAAGTACCAGTAGCAGTAACTAAAAATACCAGTAGCAGTAACCAAAAGTACCAGTAGCAGTAACTAAAAATATCAGCAGCAGTAACTAAAAGTACTAGTAGCAGAAACCAAAAGTACCAGAAGCAGTAACTAAAAGTATCAGCAACAGTAACTAAAAGTACCAGTAGTATTAACCAAAAGTACCAGCAGCAGTAACTTAAAGTACCAGTAGCAGTAACCAAATGTACCAGTAGCAGTAACTAAAAGTACCAGTAGCAGTAACCAAAAGTACCAGTAGCAGTAACCAAAAGTACCAGTAGTAGTAACCAAAAGTACCAGTAGTAGTAGTAACTAAAAGTACCAGTAGCAGTAACCAAAAGTACCAGTAGCAGTAACTAAAAATATCAGCAGCAGTAACTAAAAGTACTAGTAGCAGTAACCAAAAGTACCAGTAGCAGTAACTAAAAGTATCAGCAACAGTAACTAAAAGTACCAGTGGTATTAACCAAAAGTACCAGTAGCAGTAACTAAAAGTGCCAGTCGTGACCAAAAGTACCAGTAGTAGTAACCAAAAGTACCAGTAGTAGTAACCAAAAGTACCAGTAACAGTAACTTAAAGTAGCAGTAGCAGTAACTAAAAGTGCCAGTAGCAGTAACTAAAAGTACCAGTAGTAGTAACTAAAAGTACCAGCAGCAGTAACCAAAAGCACCAGTAGTAGTAACTAAAAGTACCAGCAGCAGTAACTAAAAGTACCAGTAATAGTAACAAAAAGTACAAGCAATAGTAACTAAAGGTATCAGCAGCAGTAACTAAAAGTACCAGTAGCAGTAACTAAAAGTACCAGCAGCAGTAACTAAAAGTACCAGCAGCAGTAACCAAAAGTACCAGTAGTAGTAACTAAAAGTACCAGTAGCAATAACTAAAAGTACCAGCAGCAGTAACTACAAGTGCCAGTAGAATTAACTAAAAATACCAGTAGCAGTAACTAAACGTACCACTTGCACTAACTAAAAGTACCAGCAGCAGTAACTAAAAGTACCAGTAGCAGTAACCAAAAGTACCAGTAGCAGTAACTTAAAGTACCAGCAGCAGTATCTAAAAGTACCAGTAGTAGTAACCAAAAGTACCAGTAGTAGTAACTAAAAGTACCAGTAGCAGTAACTGAAAGTACCAGTACCAGTAACCAAAAGTACCAGTAGCAGTAACTTAAAGTACCAGCAGCAGTATCTAAAAGTACCAGTAGTAGTAACCAAAAGTACCAGTAGTAGTAGTAACTAAAAGTACCAGTAGCAGCAACCAAAAGTACCAGTAGCAGTAACTAAAAGTACCAGCAGCAGTAACTAAAAGTACCAGTAATAGTAACAAAAAGTACAAGCAATAGTAACTAAAGGTATCAGCAGCAGTAACTAAAAGTACCAGTAGCAGTAACTAAAAGTACCAGCAGCAGTAACTAAAAGTACCAGCAGCAGTAACCAAAAGTACCAGTAGTAGTAACTAAAAGTACCAGTAGCAGTAACTAAAAGTACCAGTAGCAGTAACTAAACGTACCACTTGCACTAACTAAAAGTACCAGCAGCAGTAACTAAAAGTACCAGTAGCAGTAACCAAAAGTACCAGTAGCAGTAACTTAAAGTACCAGCAGCAGTATCTAAAAGTACCAGTAGTAGTAACCAAAAGTACCAGTAGTAGTAGTAACTAAAAGTACCAGTAGCAGCAACCAAAAGTACCAGTAGCAGTAACTAAAAGTACCAGCAGCAGTAACTACAAGTGCCAGTAGAATTAACTAAAAATACCAGTAGCAGTAACTAAACGTACCACTTGCACTAACTAAAAGTACCAGCAGCAGTAACTAAAAGTACCAGTAGCAGTAACCAAAAGTACCAGTAGCAGTAACTTAAAGTACCAGCAGCAGTATCTAAAAGTACCAGTAGTAGTAACCAAAAGTACCAGTAGTAGTAACTAAAAGTACCAGTAGCAGTAACTAAAAGTACCAGTAGCAGTAACCAAAAGTACCAGTAGCAGTAACTTAAAGTACCAGCAGCAGTATCTAAAAGTACCAGTAGTAGTAACCAAAAGTACCAGTAGTAGTAGTAACTAAAAGTACCAGTAGCAGCAACCAAAAGTACCAGTAGCAGTAACTAAAAGTACCAGTAGCAGTAACCAAAAGTACCAGTAGTAGGAACTAAAAGTACGAGTAGTAGTAACCAAACATACCAGCAGCAGTAACTAACAGTACCAGCAGCAGTAACTAAAACTACCAGTTGCAGTAACCAAAAGAACCAGTAGCAGTAACTAAAAGTACCAGTAGCAGTAACTAAAAGTACCAGTAGTAGTAACCAAAAGTACCAGTAGTAGTAGTCACTAAAAGTACCAGTAGCAGCAACCAAAAGTACCAGTAGCAGTAACTAAAAGTACCAGCAGCAGTAACTACAAGTGCCAGTATAATTAACTAAAAATACCAGTAGCAGTAACTAAACGTACCACTTGCACTAACTAAAAGTACCAGCAGCAGTAACTAAAAGTACCAGTAGCAGTAACCAAAAGTACCAGTAGCAGTAACTTAAAGTACCAGCAGCAGTATCTAAAAGTACCAGTAGTAGTAACCAAAAGTACCAGTAGTAGTAGTAACTAAAAGTACCAGTAGCAGCAACCAAAAGTACCAGTAGCAGTAACTAAAAGTACCAGTAGCAGTAACCAAAAGTACCAGTAGTAGGAACTAAAAGTACGAGTAGTAGTAACCAAACATACCAGCAGCAGTAACTAACAGTACCAGCAGCAGTAACTAAAACTACCAGTTGCAGTAACCAAAAGAACCAGTAGCAGTAACTAAAAGTACCAGTAGCAGTAACTAAAAGTGCCAGCAGCAGTAACTAAAAGTACCAGTAGCAGTAACTAAAAGTAGCAGTAGCAGTAACTTAAAGTACCAGCAGCAGTAACTTAAAGTACCAGTAGCAGTAACCAAATGTACCAGTAGCAGTAACTAAAAGTACCAGTAGCAGTAACCAAAAGTACCAGTAGCAGTAACCAAAAGTACCAGTAGTAGTAACCAAAAGTACCAGTAGTAGTGGTAACTAAAAGTACCAGCAGCAGTAACTAAAAGTACCAGTAGCAGTAACCAAAAGTACCAGTAGTAGTGACCAAAAGTACCAGTAGCAGTAACCAAAAGTACCAGTAGTAGGAACTAAAAGTACGAGTAGTAGTAAACAAACATACCAGCAGCAGTAATTAAAAGTACCAGCAGCAGTAACTAAACGTACCAGTCGCACTAACCAAAAGTACCAGTAGTAGTAACTAAAAATACCAGTAGCAGTAACTAAAAGTACATGTAGCAGTAACTAAAAGTACCAGTAGTAGTAACCAAAATTACCAGTAGCAGTAACTAAAAATACCAGCAGCAGTAACTAAAAGTACCAGTAGCAGTAACTAAAAGTACCAGCAGCAGTAACCAAAAGTACCAGTAGTAGTAACCAAAAGTACCAGTAGCAGTAACTAAAAATACCAGTAGCAGTAACCAAAAGTACCAGTAGCAGTAACTAAAAATATCAGCAGCAGTAACTAAAAGTACTAGTAGCAGTAACCAAAAGTACCAGTAGCAGTAACTAAAAGTATCAGCAACAGTAACTAAAAGTACCAGTAGTATTAACCAAAAGTACCAGTAGCAGTAACTAAAAGTACCAGTCGTGACCAAAAGTACCAGTAGTAGTAACCAAAAGTACCAGTAGTAGTAACCAAAAGTACCAGAAACAGTAAGTTAAAGTAGCAGTAGCAGTAACTAAAAGTGCCAGTAGCAGTAACTAAAAGTACCAGTAGTAGTAACTAAAAGTACCAGCAGCAGTAACCAAAAGCACCAGCAGTAGTAACTAAAAGTACCAGCAGCAGTAACTAAAAGTACCAGTAATAGTAACAAAAAGTACAAGCAATAGTAACTAAAGGTATCAGCAGCAGTAACTAAAAGTACCAGTAGCAGTAACTAAAAGTACCAGCAGCAGTAACTAAAAGTACCAGCAGCAGTAACCAAAAGTACCAGCAGCAGTAACCAAAAGTACCAGTAGTAGTAACCAAAAGTACCAGTAGCAGTAACTAAAAATACCAGTAGCAGTAACCAAAAGTACCAGTAGCAGTAACTAAAAATATCAGCAGCAGTAACTAAAAGTACTAGTAGCAGAAACCAAAAGTACCAGTAGCAGTAACTAAAAGTATCAGCAACAGTAACTAAAAGTACCAGTAGTATTAACCAAAAGTACCAGTAGCAGTAACTAAAAGTACCAGTCGTGACCAAAAGTACCAGTAGTAGTAACCAAAAGTACCAGTAGTAGTAACCAAAAGTACCAGTAACAGTAACTTAAAGTAGCAGTAGCAGTAACTAAAAGTGCCAGTAGCAGTAACTAAAAGTACCAGTAGTAGTAACTAAAAGTACCAGCAGCAGTAACCAAAAGCACCAGCAGCAGTAACTAAAAGTACCAGTAATAGCAACAAAAAGTACAAGCAATAGTAACTAAAGGTATCAGCAGCAGTAACTAAAAGTACCAGTAGCAGTAACTAAAAGTACCAGCAGCAGTAACTAAAAGTACCAGCAGCAGTAACCAAAAGTACCAGTAGTATTAACCAAAAGTACCAGCAGCAGTAACTAAAAGTCCAGTAGCAGTAACTAAAAGTACCAATAGCAGTAACTAAAAGTACCAGTAGTAGTAACTAAAAGTACCAGCAGCAGTAACCAAAAGCACCAGCAGTAGTAACTAAAAGTACCAGCAGCAGTAACTAAAAGTACCAGTAATAGTAACAAAAAGTACAAGCAATAGTAACTAAAGGTATCAGCAGCAGTAACTAAAAGTACCAGTAGCAGTAACTAAAAGTACCAGCAGCAGTAACTAAAAGTACCAGCAGCAGTAACCAAAAGTACCAGCAGCAGTAACCAAAAGTACCAGTAGTAGTAACCAAAAGTACCAGTAGCAGTAACTAAAAATACCAGTAGCAGTAACCAAAAGTACCAGTAGCAGTAACTAAAAATATCAGCAGCAGTAACTAAAAGTACTAGTAGCAGAAACCAAAAGTACCAGTAGCAGTAACTAAAAATACCAGTAGCAGTAACCAAAAGTACCAGTAGCAGTAACCAAAAATATCAGCAGCAGTAACTAAAAGTACTAGTAGCAGAAACCAAAAGTACCAGAAGCAGTAACTAAAAGTATCAGCAACAGTAACTAAAAGTACCAGTAGTATTAACCAAAAGTACCAGCAGCAGTAACTTAAAGTACCAGTAGCAGTAACCAAATGTACCAGTAGCAGTAACTAAAAGTACCAGTAGCAGTAACCAAAAGTACCAGTAGCAGTAACCAAAAGTACCAGTAGTAGTAACCAAAAGTACCAGTAGTAGTAGTAACTAAAAGTACCAGTAGCAGTAACCAAAAGTACCAGTAGCAGTAACTAAAAATATCAGCAGCAGTAACTAAAAGTACTAGTAGCAGTAACCAAAAGTACCAGTAGCAGTAACTAAAAGTATCAGCAACAGTAACTAAAAGTACCAGTAGTATTAACCAAAAGTACCAGTAGCAGTAACTAAAAGTGCCAGTCGTGACCAAAAGTACCAGTAGTAGTAACCAAAAGTACCAGTAGTAGTAACCAAAAGTACCAGTAACAGTAACTAAAACTACCAGTTGCAGTAACCAAAAGAACCAGTAGCAGTAACTAAAAGTACCAGTAGCAGTAACTAAAAGTACCAGTAGCAGTAACTAAAAGTACCAGTAGTAGTAACCAAAAGTACCAGTAGTAGTAGTCACTAAAAGTACCAGTAGCAGCAACCAAAAGTACCAGTAGCAGTAACTAAAAGTACCAGCAGCAGTAACTACAAGTGCCAGTAGAATTAACTAAAAATACCAGTAGCAGTAACTAAACGTACCACTTGCACTAACTAAAAGTACCAGCAGCAGTAACTAAAACTACCAGTTGCAGTAACCAAAAGAACCAGTAGCAGTAACTAAAAGTACCAGTAGCAGTAACTAAAAGTACCAGCAGCAGTAACTAAAAGTACCAGCAGCAGTAACCAAAAGTACCAGTAGTAGTAACTAAAAGTACCAGTAGCAGTAACTAAAAGTACCAGCAGCAGTAACTACAAGTGCCAGTAGAATTAACTAAAAATACCAGTAGCAGTAACTAAACGTACCACTTGCACTAACTAAAAGTACCAGCAGCAGTAACTAAAAGTACCAGTAGCAGTAACCAAAAGTACCAGTAGCAGTAACTTAAAGTACCAGCAGCAGTATCTAAAAGTACCAGTAGTAGTAACCAAAAGTACCAGTAGTAGTAGTAACTAAAAGTACCAGTAGCAGCAACCAAAAGTACCAGTAGCAGTAACTAAAAGTACCAGCAGCAGTAACTACAAGTGCCAGTAGAATTAACTAAAAATACCAGTAGCAGTAACTAAACGTACCACTTGCACTAACTAAAAGTACCAGCAGCAGTAACTAAAAGTACCAGTAGCAGTAACCAAAAGTACCAGTAGCAGTAACTTAAAGTACCAGCAGCAGTATCTAAAAGTACCAGTAGTAGTAACCAAAAGTACCAGTAGTAGTAACTAAAAGTACCAGTAGCAGTAACTAAAAGTACCAGTAGCAGTAACCAAAAGTACCAGTAGCAGTAACTTAAAGTACCAGCAGCAGTATCTAAAAGTACCAGTAGTAGTAACCAAAAGTACCAGTAGTAGTAGTAACTAAAAGTACCAGTAGCAGCAACCAAAAGTACCAGTAGCAGTAACTAAAAGTACCAGTAGCAGTAACCAAAAGTACCAGTAGTAGGAACTAAAAGTACGAGTAGTAGTAACCAAACATACCAGCAGCAGTAACTAACAGTACCAGCAGCAGTAACTAAAACTACCAGTTGCAGTAACCAAAAGAACCAGTAGCAGTAACTAAAAGTACCAGTAGCAGTAACTAAAAGTACCAGTAGTAGTAACCAAAAGTACCAGTAGTAGTAGTCACTAAAAGTACCAGTAGCAGCAACCAAAAGTACCAGTAGCAGTAACTAAAAGTACCAGCAGCAGTAACTACAAGTGCCAGTAGAATTAACTAAAAATACCAGTAGCAGTAACTAAACGTACCACTTGCACTAACTAAAAGTACCAGCAGCAGTAACTAAAAGTACCAGTAGCAGTAACCAAAAGTACCAGTAGCAGTAACTTAAAGTACCAGCAGCAGTATCTAAAAGTACCAGTAGTAGTAACCAAAAGTACCAGTAGTAGTAGTAACTAAAAGTACCAGTAGCAGCAACCAAAAGTACCAGTAGCAGTAACTAAAAGTACCAGTAGCAGTAACCAAAAGTACCAGTAGTAGGAACTAAAAGTACGAGTAGTAGTAACCAAACATACCAGCAGCAGTAACTAACAGTACCAGCAGCAGTAACTAAAACTACCAGTTGCAGTAACCAAAAGAACCAGTAGCAGTAACTAAAAGTACCAGTAGCAGTAACTAAAAGTGCCAGCAGCAGTAACTAAAAGTACCAGTAGCAGTAACTAAAAGTAGCAGTAGCAGTAACTTAAAGTACCAGCAGCAGTAACTTAAAGTACCAGTAGCAGTAACCAAATGTACCAGTAGCAGTAACTAAAAGTACCAGTAGCAGTAACCAAAAGTACCAGTAGCAGTAACCAAAAGTACCAGTAGTAGTAACCAAAAGTACCAGTAGTAGTGGTAACTAAAAGTACCAGCAGCAGTAACTAAAAGTACCAGTAGCAGTAACCAAAAGTACCAGTAGTAGTGACCAAAAGTACCAGTAGCAGTAACTAAAAGTACCAGCAGCAGTAATTAAAAGTACCAGCAGCAGTAACTAAACGTACCAGTCGCACTAACCAAAAGTACCAGTAGTAGTAACTAAAAATACCAGTAGCAGTAACTAAAAGTACATGTAGCAGTAACTAAAAGTACCAGTAGTAGTAACCAAAATTACCAGTAGCAGTAACTAAAAATACCAGCAGCAGTAACTAAAAGTACCAGTAGCAGTAACTAAAAGTACCAGCAGCAGTAACCAAAAGTACCAGTAGTAGTAACCAAAAGTACCAGTAGCAGTAACTAAAAATACCAGTAGCAGTAACCAAAAGTACCAGTAGCAGTAACTAAAAATATCAGCAGCAGTAACTAAAAGTACTAGTAGCAGTAACCAAAAGTACCAGTAGCAGTAACTAAAAGTATCAGCAACAGTAACTAAAAGTACCAGTAGTATTAACCAAAAGTACCAGTAGCAGTAACTAAAAGTACCAGTCGTGACCAAAAGTACCAGTAGTAGTAACCAAAAGTACCAGTAGTAGTAACCAAAAGTACCAGTAACAGTAAGTTAAAGTAGCAGTAGCAGTAACTAAAAGTGCCAGTAGCAGTAACTAAAAGTACCAGTAGTAGTAACTAAAAGTACCAGCAGCAGTAACCAAAAGCACCAGCAGTAGTAACTAAAAGTACCAGCAGCAGTAACTAAAAGTACCAGTAATAGTAACAAAAAGTACAAGCAATAGTAACTAAAGGTATCAGCAGCAGTAACTAAAAGTACCAGTAGCAGTAACTAAAAGTACCAGCAGCAGTAACTAAAAGTACCAGCAGCAGTAACCAAAAGTACCAGCAGCAGTAACCAAAAGTACCAGTAGTAGTAACCAAAAGTACCAGTAGCAGTAACTAAAAATACCAGTAGCAGTAACCAAAAGTACCAGTAGCAGTAACTAAAAATATCAGCAGCAGTAACTAAAAGTACTAGTAGCAGAAACCAAAAGTACCAGTAGCAGTAACTAAAAGTATCAGCAACAGTAACTAAAAGTACCAGTAGTATTAACCAAAAGTACCAGCAGCAGTAACTTAAAGTACCAGTAGCAGTAACCAAATGTACCAGTAGCAGTAACTAAAAGTACCAGTAGCAGTAACCAAAAGTACCAGTAGCAGTAACCAAAAGTACCAGTAGTAGTAACCAAAAGTACCAGTAGTAGTGGTAACTAAAAGTACCAGCAGCAGTAACTAAAAGTACCAGTAGCAGTAACCAAAAGTACCAGTAGTAGTGACCAAAAGTACCAGTAGCAGTAACTAAAAGTACCAGCAGCAGTAATTAAAAGTACCAGCAGCAGTAACTAAACGTACCAGTCGCACTAACCAAAAGTACCAGTAGTAGTAACTAAAAATACCAGTAGCAGTAACTAAAAGTACATGTAGCAGTAACTAAAAGTACCAGTAGTAGTAACCAAAATTACCAGTAGCAGTAACTAAAAATACCAGTAGCAGTAACTAAAAGTACCAGTAGCAGTAACTAAAAGTACCAGCAGCAGTAACCAAAAGTACCAGTAGTAGTAACCAAAAGTACCAGTAGCAGTAACTAAAAATACCAGTAGCAGTAACCAAAAGTACCAGTAGCAGTAACTAAAAATATCAGCAGCAGTAACTAAAAGTACTAGTAGCAGTAACCAAAAGTACCAGTAGCAGTAACTAAAAGTATCAGCAACAGTAACTAAAAGTACCAGTAGTATTAACCAAAAGTACCAGTAGCAGTAACTAAAAGTACCAGTCGTGACCAAAAGTACCAGTAGTAGTAACCAAAAGTACCAGTAGTAGTAACCAAAAGTACCAGTAACAGTAACTTAAAGTAGCAGTAGCAGTAACTAAAAGTGCCAGTAGCAGTAACTAAAAGTACCAGTAGTAGTAACTAAAAGTACCAGCAGCAGTAACCAAAAGCACCAGTAGTAGTAACTAAAAGTGCCAGCAGCAGTAACTAAAAGTACCAGTAGCAGTAACTAAAAGTACCAGCAGCAGTAACTAAAAGTACCAGCAGCAGTAACCAAAAGTACCAGTAGTATTAACCAAAAGTACCAGCAGCAGTAACTAAAAGTACCAGTAGCAGTAACTAAAAGTACCAATAGTAGTAACTAAAAGTACCAGTAGCAGTAACTAAAAGTACCAGCAGCAGTAACTACAAGTGCCAGTAGAATTAACTAAAAATACCAGTAGCAGTAACTAAACGTACCACTTGCACTAACTAAAAGTACCAGCAGCAGTAACTAAAAGTACCAGTAGCAGTAACCAAAAGTACCAGTAGCAGTAACTTAAAGTACCAGCAGCAGTATCTAAAAGTACCAGTAGTAGTAACCAAAAGTACCAGTAGTAGTAACTAAAAGTACCAGTAGCAGTAACTAAAAGTACCAGTAGCAGTAACCAAAAGTACCAATAGCAGTAACTTAAAGTACCAGCAGCAGTATCTAAAAGTACCAGTAGTAGTAACCAAAAGTACCAGTAGTAGTAGTAACTAAAAGTACCAGTAGCAGCAACCAAAAGTACCAGTAGCAGTAACTAAAAGTACCAGCAGCAGTAACTACAAGTGCCAGTAGAATTAACTAAAAATACCAGTAGTAGTAACCAAACATACCAGCAGCAGTAACTAACAGTACCAGCAGCAGTAACTAAAACTACCAGTTGCAGTAACCAAAAGAACCAGTAGCAGTAACTAAAAGTACCAGTAGCAGTAACTAAAAGTGCCAGCAGCAGTAACCAAAAGAACCAGTAGCAGTAACTAAAAGTACCAGTAGCAGTAACTAAAAGTGCCAGCAGCAGTAACTAAAAGTGCCAGTGGCAGTAACTAAAAGTACCAGTTACTAAGAGTACCAGTAGCAGCAACTAAAATTACCAGCAGCAGTAACTAAAAGTACCAGTAGTAGTAACCAAAAGTACCTGTAGTAATAGTAACTAAAAGTACCAGTAGCAGTAACCAAAAGTACCAGTAGTAGTAACTAAAAATACCAGTAGCAGTAACTAAACGTACCACTTGCACTAACTAAAAGTACCAGCAGCAGTAACTAAAAGTACCAGTAGCAGTAACTAAAAAGTACCAGTTGCAGTAACTAAAAGTACCAGCAGCAGTAACTAAAAAGTACCAGTTGCAGTAACTAAAAGTACCAGCAGCAGTAACTAAAAGTACCAGTAGCAGTAACTTAAAATACCACTAGCAGTAACTAAAACTACCAGTAGTAGTAACTAAAAGTACCAGTAGCAGGAACAAAAAGTACCAGCAGCAGTAACTAAAAGTACCTGTAGCAGTAACTAAAAGTACCAGGAGCAGTAACTAAAAGTATCAGCAGCAGTAACCAAAAGTACCAGTTGTATTAACCAAAAGTACCATTAGCAGTAAATAAAAATACCAGTAGCAGTAACTAAAAGTACCAGTAGCAGTAACTAAAAGTACCAGCAGCAGTAACTAAAAGTACCAGCAGCAGTAACCAAAAGTACCAGTAGTATTAACCAAAAGTACCAGCAGCAGTAACTAAAAGTACCAGTAGCAGTAACTAAAAGTACCAATAGTAGTAACTAAAAGTACCAGTAGCAGTAACTAAAAGTACCAGCAGCAGTAACTACAAGTGCCAGTAGAATTAACTAAAAATACCAGTAGCAGTAACTAAACGTACCACTTGCACTAACTAAAAGTACCAGCAGCAGTAACTAAAAGTACCAGTAGCAGTAACTAAAAAGTACCAGTTGCAGTAACTAAAAGTACCAGCAGCAATAACTAAAAAGTACCAGTTGCAGTAACTAAAAGTACCAGCAGCAGTAACTAAAAGTACCAGTAGCAGTAACTTAAAATACCACTAGCAGTAACTAAAACTACCAGTAGTAGTAACTAAAAGTACCAGTAGCAGGAACAAAAAGTACCAGCAGCAGTAACTAAAAGTACCAGTAGCAGTAACTAAAAGTCCCAGTAGCAGTAACCAAAAGTACCAGCAGCAGTAACTAAAAGTACCAGTAGCAGTAACTAAAAGTACCAGAAGCAGTAACTAAACGTACCAGTTGTAGTAACTAAAAATAGCAGTAGCAGTAACTAAAAGTACCAGCAGCAGTAACTAAAAGTACCAGTAGTAGTAACCAAAAGTACCAGTCATAACTAAAATTACCAGTAGTAGTAACTAAAAGTACCAGCAGCAGTAACTAAAAGTACCAGTAATAGTAACAAAAAGTACAAGCAATAGTAACTAAAGGTATCAGCAGCAGTAACTAAAAGTACCAGTAGCAGTAACTAAAAGTACCAGCAGCAGTAACTAAAATTACCAGTAGTAGTAACTAAAAGTACCTGTAGTAATAGTAACTAAAAGTACCAGTAGCAGTAACCAAAAGTACCAGTAGCAGTAACTAAAAGTACCAGTAGTAGTAACCAAAAGTACCAGTAGCAGTAACCAAAAGTACCAGTAATAGTAACCAAAAGTACCAGTAGCAGTAACTAAAAGTACCAGCAGTAGTAACTAAAAGTTTCAGTAGCAGTAACCAAAAGTACCAGTAGGAAAGGCAGTAGCAAAGTAAAGGCACCAGCAGCAGTAACTAAAATTACCAGTAGCAGTAACCAAAAGTACCAGTAATAGTAACCAAAAGTACCAGTAGCAGTAACTAAAAGTACCAGCAGTAGTAACTAAAAGTTTCAGTAGCAGTAACCAAAAGTACCAGTAGGAAAGGCAGTAGCAAAGTAAAGGCACCAGCAGCAGTAACTAAAATTACCAGTAGCAGTAACCAAAAGTACCAGTAATAGTAACCAAAAGTACCAGTTGCAGTAACTAAAAGTACCAGAAGCAGTAACTAAAAGTACCAGTAGCAGTAACCAAAAGTACCAGTAGCAGTAACCAAAAGTGCCAGTAGCAGTAACTAAAAGTACCAGTAGCAGTAACCAAAAGTACCAGCAGCAGTAACTAAAAGTACCAGCAGCAGTAACTAAAAGTACCAGTAGCAGTAACTAAAAGTACCAGCAGCAGTAACTAAAAGTACCAGTAGTAGTAACCAAAAGTACCAGTAGCAGTAACTAAAAGTACCAGCAGCAGTAAATAAAAGTACCAGTAGCAGTAACTAAAAGTACCAGCAGTAGTAACCAAAAGTACCAGTAGCAGTAACTAAAAGTACCAGTAGAAGTAACTAAAAGTACCAGAAGTAGTAACTAAAAGTACCAGTAGTAGTAACCAAAAGTACCAGTAGTAGTAACTAAAAGTACCAGTAGCAGTAACTAAAAGTACCAGTAGTAGTAACTAAAAGTACCAGCAGCAGTAACTAAAAGTACCAGTAACTTAAAGTACCAGTAGCTGTAACTAAAAGTACCAGTAGTAGTAACCAAAAGTACCAGTAGCAGTAACTAAAAGTACCAGTAGAAGTAACCAAAAGTACCAGTAGCATTAACTAAAAGTACCAGTAGCAGTAACCAAAAGTACTAGCAACAGTAACTAAAAGTACCAGTTGTAGTAACCAAAAGTACCAGTAGTAGTAGTAACTAAAAGTACCAGTAGCAGTAACTAAAAGTACCAGTAGTAGTAACTAAAAGTACCAGCAGCAGTAACTAAAAGTACCAGTAGCAGTAATTAAAAATACCAGTATAGTAACCAAAAGTACCAGTAGTAACTAAAAGTACCAGTAGTAGTAACTAAAAGTACCAGTCGTAACTAAAAGTACCAGTAGCAGTAACCAAAAGTACCAGTAGCAGTAACTAACAGTACCAGTAGCAGTAACCAAAAGTACCAGTAGCAGTAACTAAAAGTACCAGTCGTAACTAAAAGTACCAGTAGCAGTAACCAAAAGTACCAGTAGCAGTAACTAACAGTACCAGTAGCAGCAACCAAAAGTACCAGTAGCAGTAACTAACAGTACCAGTAGCAGTAACTAAAAGTACCAGCAGCCGTAACTAAAAGTACCAGTAGCAGTAACTAAAAGTACCAGCAGTAGTAACCAAAAGTACCAGTAGCAGTAACTAAAAGTACCAGTAGAAGTAACTAAAAGTACCAGAAGTAGTAACTAAAAGTACCAGTAGTAGTAACCAAAAGTACCAGTAGTAGTAACTAAAAGTACCAGTAGCAGTAACTAAAAGTACCAGTAGTAGTAACTAAAAGTACCAGCAGCAGTAACTAAAAGTACCAGCAGCAGTAACTAAAAGTACCAGTAACCAAATGTACCAGTAACAGTAACTAAAAGTACCAGAAGCCGTAACCAAAAGTAGCAGTAGCAGTAACTTAAAGTACCAGTAGCTGTAACTAAAAGTACCAGTAGTAGTAACCAAAAGTACCAGTAGCATTAACTAAAAGTACCAGTAGCAGTAACCAAAAGTACCAGTAGCAGTAACTAAAAGTACCAGTAGCAGTAACTAAAAGTACTAGCAACAGTAACTAAAAGTACCAGTTGTAGTAACCAAAAGTACCAGTAGTAGCAGTAACTAAAAGTACCAGTAGTAACTAAAAGTACCAGCAGCAGTAACTAAAAGTACCAGTAACCAAAAGTACCAGTAGCAGTAATTAAAAATACCAGTATAGTAACCAAAAGTACCAGTAGTTACTAAAAGTACCAGTAGTAGTAACTAAAAGTACCAGTCGTAACTAAAAGTACCAGTAGCAGTAACCAAAAGTACCAGTAGCAGTAACTAACAGTACTAGTAGCAGTAACCAAAAGTACCAGTAGCAGTAACTAAAAGTACCAGTCGTAACTAAAAGTACCAGTAGAAGTAACCAAAAGTACCAGTAGCAGTAACTAACAGTACCAGTAGCAGCAACCAAAAGTACCAGTAGCAGTAACTAACAGTACCAGTAGCAGTAACCAAAAGTACCAGTAGCAGTAACTAAAAGTACCAGTAGCAGTAACTAAAAGTACCAGAAGCAGTAACTAAAAGTACCAGCAGCAGTAACTAAAAGTGCCAGCAGCATTAACTAAAAGTACCAGTAGTAGGAACTAAAAGTACCAGTAGCAGTAACTAAAAGTACCAGTAACCAAAAGTACCAGTAGTAGTAACTAAAAGTACCAGTAGCAGTCACTAAAAGTACCAGTAGCAGAAACTGAAAGTACCAGTAGCAGTAACTAAAAGTACCAGTAGCAGTAACTGAAAGTACCAGCAGCAGTAACTAAAAGTACCAGTAACCAAAAGTACCAGTAGCAGTCACTAAAAGTACCAGTAGCAGTAACTGAAAGTACCAGCAGCAGTAACTAAAAGTACCAGTAACCAAAAGTACCAGTAGCAGTCACTAAAAGTACCAGTAACAGTAACTAAAAGTACCAGAAGACGTAATCAAAAGTACCAGTAGCAGTAACTAAAAGTAACAGTAGCTGTAACTAAAAGTACCAGTAGTAGTAACCAAAAGTACCAGTAGCAGTTACTAAAAGTACCAGTAGCAGTAACTAAAATTACCAGCAGCAGTAACCAAAAGTACCAGTTGTAGTAATCAAAAGTACCAATAGTAGTAACTAAAAGTACCAGTTGCAGTAACTAAAAGTACCAGCAGCAGTAACTAAAAGTACCAGTAGTAGTAACTAAAAGTACGGATAGCAGTAACCAAAAGTACCAGTAGCAGTAACTAAAAGTACGAGTAGCAGTAACCAAAAGTACCAGTAGCAGTAACTAAAAGTACGGATAGCAGTAACCAAAAGTACCAGTAGCAGTAACTAAAAGTACGGATAGCAGTAACCAAAAGTACCAGTAGCAGTAACTAAAAGTACCAGTAGCAGTAACCAAAAGTACCAGTAGCAGTAACTAAAAGTACGGATAGCAGTAACCAAAAGTACCAGTAGCAGTAACTAAAAGTACCAGCAGCAGTAAATAAAAGTACCAGTAGCAGTAACTAAAAGTACCAGCAGTAGTAACCAAAAGTACCAGTAGCAGTAACTAAAAGTACCAGTAGAAGTAACTAAAAGTACCAGAAGTAGTAACTAAAAGTACCAGTAGTAGTAACCAAAAGTACCAGTAGTAGTAACTAAAAGTACCAGTAGCAGTAACTAAAAGTACCAGTAGTAGTAACTAAAAGTACCAGCAGCAGTAACTAAAAGTACCAGTAACTTAAAGTACCAGTAGCTGTAACTAAAAGTACCAGTAGTAGTAACCAAAAGTACCAGTAGCAGTAACTAAAAGTACCAGTAGAAGTAACCAAAAGTACCAGTAGCATTAACTAAAAGTACCAGTAGCAGTAACCAAAAGTACTAGCAACAGTAACTAAAAGTACCAGTTGTAGTAACCAAAAGTACCAGTAGTAGTAGTAACTAAAAGTACCAGTAGCAGTAACTAAAAGTACCAGTAGTAGTAACTAAAAGTACCAGCAGCAGTAACTAAAAGTACCAGTAGCAGTAATTAAAAATACCAGTATAGTAACCAAAAGTACCAGTAGTAACTAAAAGTACCAGTAGTAGTAACTAAAAGTACCAGTCGTAACTAAAAGTACCAGTAGCAGTAACCAAAAGTACCAGTAGCAGTAACTAACAGTACCAGTAGCAGTAACTAAAAGTACCAGCAGCCGTAACTAAAAGTACCAGTAGCAGTAACTAACAGTACCAGTAGCAGCAACCAAAAGTACCAGTAGCAGTAACTAACAGTACCAGTAGCAGTAACTAAAAGTACCAGCAGCCGTAACTAAAAGTACCAGTAGCAGTAACTAAAAGTACCAGCAGTAGTAACCAAAAGTACCAGTAGCAGTAACTAAAAGTACCAGTAGAAGTAACTAAAAGTACCAGAAGTAGTAACTAAAAGTACCAGTAGTAGTAACCAAAAGTACCAGTAGTAGTAACTAAAAGTACCAGTAGCAGTAACTAAAAGTACCAGTAGTAGTAACTAAAAGTACCAGCAGCAGTAACTAAAAGTACCAGCAGCAGTAACTAAAAGTACCAGTAACCAAATGTACCAGTAACAGTAACTAAAAGTACCAGAAGCCGTAACCAAAAGTAGCAGTAGCAGTAACTTAAAGTACCAGTAGCTGTAACTAAAAGTACCAGTAGTAGTAACCAAAAGTACCAGTAGCATTAACTAAAAGTACCAGTAGCAGTAACCAAAAGTACCAGTAGCAGTAACTAAAAGTACCAGTAGCAGTAACTAAAAGTACTAGCAACAGTAACTAAAAGTACCAGTTGTAGTAACCAAAAGTACCAGTAGTAGCAGTAACTAAAAGTACCAGTAGTAACTAAAAGTACCAGCAGCAGTAACTAAAAGTACCAGTAACCAAAAGTACCAGTAGCAGTAATTAAAAATACCAGTATAGTAACCAAAAGTACCAGTAGTTACTAAAAGTACCAGTAGTAGTAACTAAAAGTACCAGTCGTAACTAAAAGTACCAGTAGCAGTAACCAAAAGTACCAGTAGCAGTAACTAACAGTACTAGTAGCAGTAACCAAAAGTACCAGTAGCAGTAACTAAAAGTACCAGTCGTAACTAAAAGTACCAGTAGAAGTAACCAAAAGTACCAGTAGCAGTAACTAACAGTACCAGTAGCAGCAACCAAAAGTACCAGTAGCAGTAACTAACAGTACCAGTAGCAGTAACCAAAAGTACCAGTAGCAGTAACTAAAAGTACCAGTAGCAGTAACTAAAAGTACCAGAAGCAGTAACTAAAAGTACCAGCAGCAGTAACTAAAAGTGCCAGCAGCATTAACTAAAAGTACCAGTAGTAGGAACTAAAAGTACCAGTAGCAGTAACTAAAAGTACCAGTAACCAAAAGTACCAGTAGTAGTAACTAAAAGTACCAGTAGCAGTCACTAAAAGTACCAGTAGCAGAAACTGAAAGTACCAGTAGCAGTAACTAAAAGTACCAGTAGCAGTAACTGAAAGTACCAGCAGCAGTAACTAAAAGTACCAGTAACCAAAAGTACCAGTAGCAGTCACTAAAAGTACCAGTAGCAGTAACTGAAAGTACCAGCAGCAG
Source organism: Anarhichas minor (assembly GCF_050575085.1). Taxonomy (NCBI): domain Eukaryota; kingdom Metazoa; phylum Chordata; class Actinopteri; order Perciformes; family Anarhichadidae; genus Anarhichas; species Anarhichas minor. Next base: position 7,098,202 of record NW_027466455.1, on the reverse strand, counting down.
TAACTAAAAGTACCAGTAACCAAAAGTACCAGTAGCAGTCACTAAAAGTACCAGTAACAGTAACTAAAAGTACCAGAAGACGTAATCAAAAGTACCAGTAGCAGTAACTAAAAGTAACAGTAGCTGTAACTAAAAGTACCAGTAGTAGTAACCAAAAGTACCAGTAGCAGTTACTAAAAGTACCAGTAGCAGTAACTAAAATTACCAGCAGCAGTAACCAAAAGTACCAGTTGTAGTAATCAAAAGTACCAATAGTAGTAACTAAAAGTACCAGTTGCAGTAACTAAAAGTACCAGCAGCAGTAACTAAAAGTACCAGTAGTAGTAACTAAAAGTACGGATAGCAGTAACCAAAAGTACCAGTAGCAGTAACTAAAAGTACGAGTAGCAGTAACCAAAAGTACCAGTAGCAGTAACTAAAAGTACGGATAGCAGTAACCAAAAGTACCAGTAGCAGTAACTAAAAGTACGGATAGCAGTAACCAAAAGTACCAGTAGCAGTAACTAAAAGTACCAGTAGCAGTAACCAAAAGTACCAGTAGCAGTAACTAAAAGTACGGATAGCAGTAACCAAAAGTACCAGTAGCAGTAACTAAAAGTACCAGTAGCAGTAACCAAAAGTACCAGTAGCAGTAACTAAAAGTACGGATAGCAGTAACCAAAAGTACCAGCAGCAGTAACCAAAAGTACCAGTTACTAAAAGTACCAGTAGCAGTAACTAAAATTACCAGTTACAGTAACTAAAAGTACGAGAAGCCGTAAGCAAAAGTACCAGTAACAGTAACTAAAAGTACCAGTAGCTGTAACTAAAAGTACCAGTAGCAGTAACTAAAAGTATGAGAAGCCGTAACCAAAAGTACCAGTAGCAGTAACTAAAAGTACCAGTAACAGTAACTAAAAGTACCAGTAGCTGTAACTAAAAGTACCAGTTGTAGTAACCAAAAGTACCAGTAGCAGTAACTAAAAGTACCAGTAGAAGTAACCAAAAGTACCAGTAGTAGTAACTAAAAGTACCAGTAGTAGTAACTAAAAGTACCAGTAGTACTAACTAAAAGTACCAGTAGCAGTAACTAAAAGTACCAGTAACCAAAAGTACAAGTAGTAGTAACTAAAAGTACCAGTAGCAGTAACTAAAAGTACCAGTAGCAGTAACTGAAAATAACAGCAGCAGTAACTAAAAGTACCAGTAACCAAAAGTACCAGTAGCAGTAACTAAAAGTACCAGCAGTAGTAACCAAAAGTACCAGTAGCAGTAACTAAAAGTACCAGCAGCAGTAACTGAAAATACCAGCAGCAGTAACTAAAAGTAGCAGTTGTAGTAACTGAAAATACCAGTAGCAGTAACCAAAAGTACCAGTAGCAGTAACTAAAAGTACCAGTAGCAGTAACTAAAAGTACTAGCAACAGTAACTAAAAGTACCAGTTGTAGTAACCAAAAGTACCAGTAGTAGTAGTAACTAAAAGTACCAGTAGCAGTAACTAAAAGTACCAGTAGTAGTAACTAAAAGTACCAGCAGCAGTAACTAAAAGTACCAGCAGCAGTAACTAAAAGTACCAGTAACCAAAAGTACCAGTAGCAGTAATTAAAAATACCAGTATAGTAACCAAAAGTACCAGTAGTTACTAAAAGTACCAGTAGTAGTAACTAAAAGTACCAGTCGTAACTAAAAGTACCAGTAGCAGTAACCAAAAGTACCAGTAGCAGTAACTAACAGTACTAGTAGCAGTAACCAAAAGTACCAGTAGCAGTAACTAAAAGTACCAGTCGTAACTAAAAGTACCAGTAGAAGTAACCAAAAGTACCAGTAGCAGTAACTAACAGTACCAGTAGCAGCAACCAAAAGTACCAGTAGCAGTAACTAACAGTACCAGTAGCAGTAACCAAAAGTACCAGTAGCAGTAACTAAAAGTACCAGTAGCAGTAACTAAAAGTACCAGAAGCAGTAACTAAAAGTACCAGCAGCAGTAACTAAAAGTGCCAGCAGCATTAACTAAAAGTACCAGTAGTAGGAACTAAAAGTACCAGTAGCAGTAACTAAAAGTACCAGTAACCAAAAGTACCAGTAGTAGTAACTAAAAGTACCAGTAGCAGTCACTAAAAGTACCAGTAGCAGAAACTGAAAGTACCAGTAGCAGTAACTAAAAGTACCAGTAGCAGTAACTGAAAGTACCAGCAGCAGTAACTAAAAGTACCAGTAACCAAAAGTACCAGTAGCAGTCACTAAAAGTACCAGTAGCAGTAACTGAAAGTACCAGCAGCAGTAACTAAAAGTACCAGTAACCAAAAGTACCAGTAGCAGTCACTAAAAGTACCAGTAACAGTAACTAAAAGTACCAGAAGACGTAATCAAAAGTACCAGTAGCAGTAACTAAAATTACCAGCAGCAGTAACCAAAAGTACCAGTTGTAGTAATCAAAAGTACCAATAGTAGTAACTAAAAGTACCAGTTGCAGTAACTAAAAGTACCAGCAGCAGTAACTAAAATTACCAGCAGCAGTAACCAAAAGTACCAGTTGTAGTAATCAAAAGTACCAATAGTAGTAACTAAAAGTACCAGTTGCAGTAACTAAAAGTACCAGCAGCAGTAACTAAAAGTACCAGCAGCAGTAACCAAAAGTACCAGTTACTAAAAGTACCAGTAGCAGTAACTAAAATTACCAGTTACAGTAACTAAAAGTACGAGAAGCCGTAAGCAAAAGTACCAGTAACAGTAACTAAAAGTACCAGTAGCTGTAACTAAAAGTACCAGTAGCAGTAACTAAAAGTATGAGAAGCCGTAACCAAAAGTACCAGTAGCAGTAACTAAAAGTACCAGTAACAGTAACTAAAAGTACCAGTAGCTGTAACTAAAAGTACCAGTTGTAGTAACCAAAAGTACCAGTAGCAGTAACTAAAAGTACCAGTAGAAGTAACCAAAAGTACCAGTAGTAGTAACTAAAAGTACCAGTAGTAGTAACTAAAAGTACCAGTAGTACTAACTAAAAGTACCAGTAGCAGTAACTAAAAGTACCAGTAACCAAAAGTACAAGTAGTAGTAACTAAAAGTACCAGTAGCAGTAACTAAAAGTACCAGTAGCAGTAACTGAAAATAACAGCAGCAGTAACTAAAAGTACCAGTAACCAAAAGTACCAGTAGCAGTAACTAAAAGTACCAGCAGTAGTAACCAAAAGTACCAGTAGCAGTAACTAAAAGTACCAGCAGCAGTAACTGAAAATACCAGCAGCAGTAACTAAAAGTAGCAGTTGTAGTAACTGAAAATACCAGTAGCAGTAACCAAAAGTACCAGTAGCAGTAACTAAAAGTACCAGTAGCAGTAACTAAAAGTACTAGCAACAGTAACTAAAAGTACCAGTTGTAGTAACCAAAAGTACCAGTAGTAGTAGTAACTAAAAGTACCAGTAGCAGTAACTAAAAGTACCAGTAGTAGTAACTAAAAGTACCAGCAGCAGTAACTAAAAGTACCAGCAGCAGTAACTAAAAGTACCAGTAACCAAAAGTACCAGTAGCAGTAATTAAAAATACCAGTATAGTAACCAAAAGTACCAGTAGTTACTAAAAGTACCAGTAGTAGTAACTAAAAGTACCAGTCGTAACTAAAAGTACCAGTAGCAGTAACCAAAAGTACCAGTAGCAGTAACTAACAGTACTAGTAGCAGTAACCAAAAGTACCAGTAGCAGTAACTAAAAGTACCAGTCGTAACTAAAAGTACCAGTAGAAGTAACCAAAAGTACCAGTAGCAGTAACTAACAGTACCAGTAGCAGCAACCAAAAGTACCAGTAGCAGTAACTAACAGTACCAGTAGCAGTAACCAAAAGTACCAGTAGCAGTAACTAAAAGTACCAGTAGCAGTAACTAAAAGTACCAGAAGCAGTAACTAAAAGTACCAGCAGCAGTAACTAAAAGTGCCAGCAGCATTAACTAAAAGTACCAGTAGTAGGAACTAAAAGTACCAGTAGCAGTAACTAAAAGTACCAGTAACCAAAAGTACCAGTAGTAGTAACTAAAAGTACCAGTAGCAGTCACTAAAAGTACCAGTAGCAGAAACTGAAAGTACCAGTAGCAGTAACTAAAAGTACCAGTAGCAGTAACTGAAAGTACCAGCAGCAGTAACTAAAAGTACCAGTAACCAAAAGTACCAGTAGCAGTCACTAAAAGTACCAGTAGCAGTAACTGAAAGTACCAGCAGCAGTAACTAAAAGTACCAGTAACCAAAAGTACCAGTAGCAGTCACTAAAAGTACCAGTAACAGTAACTAAAAGTACCAGAAGACGTAATCAAAAGTACCAGTAGCAGTAACTAAAAGTAACAGTAGCTGTAACTAAAAGTACCAGTAGTAGTAACCAAAAGTACCAGTAGCAGTTACTAAAAGTACCAGTAGCAGTAACTAAAATTACCAGCAGCAGTAACCAAAAGTACCAGTTGTAGTAATCAAAAGTACCAATAGTAGTAACTAAAAGTACCAGTTGCAGTAACTAAAAGTACCAGCAGCAGTAACTAAAAGTACCAGTAGTAGTAACTAAAAGTACGGATAGCAGTAACCAAAAGTACCAGTAGCAGTAACTAAAAGTAAGAGTAGCAGTAACCAAAAGTACCAGTAGCAGTAACTAAAAGTACGGATAGCAGTAACCAAAAGTACCAGTAGCAGTAACTAAAAGTACGGATAGCAGTAACCAAAAGTACCAGTAGCAGTAACTAAAAGTACCAGTAGCAGTAACCAAAAGTACCAGTAGCAGTAACTAAAAGTACGGATAGCAGTAACCAAAAGTACCAGTAGCAGTAACTAAAAGTACCAGTAGCAGTAACCAAAAGTACCAGTAGCAGTAACTAAAAGTACGGATAGCAGTAACCAAAAGTACCAGCAGCAGTAACCAAAAGTACCAGTTACTAAAAGTACCAGTAGCAGTAACTAAAATTACCAGTTACAGTAACTAAAAGTACGAGAAGCCGTAAGCAAAAGTACCAGTAACAGTAACTAAAAGTACCAGTAGCTGTAACTAAAAGTACCAGTAGCAGTAACTAAAAGTATGAGAAGCCGTAACCAAAAGTACCAGTAGCAGTAACTAAAAGTACCAGTAACAGTAACTAAAAGTACCAGTAGCTGTAACTAAAAGTACCAGTTGTAGTAACCAAAAGTACCAGTAGCAGTAACTAAAAGTACCAGTAGAAGTAACCAAAAGTACCAGTAGTAGTAACTAAAAGTACCAGTAGTAGTAACTAAAAGTACCAGTAGTACTAACTAAAAGTACCAGTAGCAGTAACTAAAAGTACCAGTAACCAAAAGTACAAGTAGTAGTAACTAAAAGTACCAGTAGCAGTAACTAAAAGTACCAGTAGCAGTAACTGAAAATAACAGCAGCAGTAACTAAAAGTACCAGTAACCAAAAGTACCAGAAGCAGTAACTAAAAGTACCAGCAGTAGTAACTAACAGTACCAGTAGCAGTAACTGAAAGTACCAGCAGCAGTAACTAAAAGTACCAGTAACCAAAAGTACCAGTAGCAGTAACTAAAAGTACCAGCAGTAGTAACTAAAAGTACCAGTAGTAGTAACCAAAATGATTAGTAGTAGTAACTAAAAGTACCAGTAGTAGTAACCAAAAGTACCAGTAGCAGTTACTAAAAGTATCAGCAGCAGTAACCAAAAGTACCAGTATTAGTAACCAAAAGTACCAGTAGCAGTAACTAAAAGTACCAGCAGCAGTAACCAAAAGTACCAGTGGTAGTAACCAAAAGTACCTGTAGCAGTAACTAAAAGTACCAGTAGCAGTAACTAAAAGTACCAGTAGTAGTAACCAAAAGTACCAGTAGCAGTAACTAAAAGTACCTGTAGCAGTCACTAAAAGTACCAGTAGCAGTAACTGAAAGTACCAGTAGCAGTAACTAAAAGTACCAGTAGCAGTAACTGAAAGTACCAGCAGCAGTAACTGAAAGTACCAGCAGCAGTAACTAAAAGTACCAGTAACCAAAAGTACCAGTAGCAGTAACTAACAGTACCAGCAGTAGTAACCAAAAGTACCAGTAGTAGTAACCAAAAGTACCAGTAGTAACCAAAAGTACCAGTAGCAGTAACTAAAAGTACCAGTAGCAGTAACTAAAAGTACCAGCAGCAGTAACTAAAAGTACCAGTAGTAGTAACCAAATGTACCAGTAGCAGTAACTAAAAGTACCAGTTGCAGTAACTAAAAGTACCAGTAGCAGTAACCAAAAGTACCAGTAGCAGTAACTAAAAGTACCAGTAGTAGTAACTACAAGTACCAGTAGTAGTAACCAAAATGACTAGTAGTAGTAACTAAAAGTACCAGTAGTAGTAACCAAAAGTACCAGTAGCAGTAACTAAAAGTATCAGCAGCAGTAACCAAAAGTACCAGTATTAGTAACCAAAAGTACCAGTAGCAGTAACTAAAAGTACGAGTAGCAGTAACCAAAAGTATCAGTAGTAGTAACAAAAAGTACCAGTCGCAGTAACTAAAAGTACCAGTAGCAGTCACTAAAAGTACCAGCAGCAGTAACCAAAAGTACCAGTAACTAAAAGTACCAGTAGCAGTCACTAAAAGTACCAGTAACAGTAACTAAAAGTACGAGAAGCCGTAACCAAAAGTAACAGTAGCAGTAACTAAAAGTACCAGTAACAGTAACTAAAAGTACGAGAAGCCGTAACCAAAAGTACCAGTAGCAGTAACTAAAAGTAACAGTAGCTGTAACTAAAAGTACCAGTAGTAGTAACCAAAAGTACCAGTAGTAGTTGTAACTAAAAGTACCAGTAGCAGTAACTAAAAGTACCAGTAGTAGTAACTAAAAGTACCAGCAGCAGTAACTAAAATTACCAGTAGCAGCAACCAAAAATACCAGTAGTAGTAACTTAAAGTAGCAGTAGCAGTAACTAAAAGTGCCAGTAGAAGTAACTAAAAGTACCAGTAGCTGTAACTAAAAGTACCAGTAGCAGTAACTAAAAGTATGAGAAGCCGTAACCAAAAGTACCAGTAGCAGTAACTAAAAGTACCAGTAGCTGTAACTAAAAGTACCAGTAGCAGTAACTAAAAGTATGAGAAGCCGTAACCAAAAGTACCAGTAGCAGTAACTAAAAGTACCAGTAACAGTAACTAAAAGTACCAGTAGCTGTAACTAAAAGTACCAGTTGTAGTAACCAAAAGTACCAGTAGCAGTAACTAAAAGTACCAGTAGAAGTAACCAAAAGTACCAGTAGTAGTAACTAAAAGTACCAGTAGTAGTAACTAAAAGTACCAGTAGTACTAACTAAAAGTACCAGTAGCAGTAACTAAAAGTACCAGTAACCAAAAGTACAAGTAGTAGTAACTAAAAGTACCAGTAGCAGTAACTAAAAGTACCAGTAGCAGTAACTGAAAATAACAGCAGCAGTAACTAAAAGTACCAGTAACCAAAAGTACCAGAAGCAGTAACTAAAAGTACCAGCAGTAGTAACTAACAGTACCAGTAGCAGTAACTGAAAGTACCAGCAGCAGTAACTAAAAGTACCAGTAACCAAAAGTACCAGTAGCAGTAACTAAAAGTACCAGCAGTAGTAACTAAAAGTACCAGTAGTAGTAACCAAAATGATTAGTAGTAGTAACTAAAAGTACCAGTAGTAGTAACCAAAAGTACCAGTAGCAGTTACTAAAAGTATCAGCAGCAGTAACCAAAAGTACCAGTATTAGTAACCAAAAGTACCAGTAGCAGTAACTAAAAGTACCAGCGGCAGTAACTAAAAGTACCAGTAGTAGTAACCAAAATGATTAGTAGTAGTAACTAAAAGTACCAGTAGTAGTAACCAAAAGTACCAGTAGCAGTTACTAAAAGTATCAGCAGCAGTAACCAAAAGTACCAGTATTAGTAACCAAAAGTACCAGTAGCAGTAACTAAAAGTACCAGCAGCAGTAACCAAAAGTACCAGTGGTAGTAACCAAAAGTACCTGTAGCAGTAACTAAAAGTACCAGTAGCAGTAACTAAAAGTACCAGTAGTAGTAACCAAAAGTACCAGTAGCAGTAACTAAAAGTACCTGTAGCAGTCACTAAAAGTACCAGTAGCAGTAACTGAAAGTACCAGTAGCAGTAACTAAAAGTACCAGTAGCAGTAACTGAAAGTACCAGCAGCAGTAACTGAAAGTACCAGCAGCAGTAACTAAAAGTACCAGTAACCAAAAGTACCAGTAGCAGTAACTAACAGTACCAGCAGTAGTAACCAAAAGTACCAGTAGTAGTAACCAAAAGTACCAGTAGTAACCAAAAGTACCAGTAGCAGTAACTAAAAGTACCAGTAGCAGTAACTAAAAGTACCAGCAGCAGTAACTAAAAGTACCAGTAGTAGTAACCAAATGTACCAGTAGCAGTAACTAAAAGTACCAGTTGCAGTAACTAAAAGTACCAGTAGCAGTAACCAAAAGTACCAGTAGCAGTAACTAAAAGTACCAGTAGTAGTAACTACAAGTACCAGTAGTAGTAACCAAAATGACTAGTAGTAGTAACTAAAAGTACCAGTAGTAGTAACCAAAAGTACCAGTAGCAGTAACTAAAAGTATCAGCAGCAGTAACCAAAAGTACCAGTATTAGTAACCAAAAGTACCAGTAGCAGTAACTAAAAGTACGAGTAGCAGTAACCAAAAGTATCAGTAGTAGTAACAAAAAGTACCAGTCGCAGTAACTAAAAGTACCAGTAGCAGTCACTAAAAGTACCAGCAGCAGTAACCAAAAGTACCAGTAACTAAAAGTACCAGTAGCAGTCACTAAAAGTACCAGTAACAGTAACTAAAAGTACGAGAAGCCGTAACCAAAAGTAACAGTAGCAGTAACTAAAAGTACCAGTAACAGTAACTAAAAGTACGAGAAGCCGTAACCAAAAGTACCAGTAGCAGTAACTAAAAGTAACAGTAGCTGTAACTAAAAGTACCAGTAGTAGTAACCAAAAGTACCAGTAGTAGTTGTAACTAAAAGTACCAGTAGCAGTAACTAAAAGTACCAGTAGTAGTAACTAAAAGTACCAGCAGCAGTAACTAAAATTACCAGTAGCAGCAACCAAAAATACCAGTAGTAGTAACTTAAAGTAGCAGTAGCAGTAACTAAAAGTGCCAGTAGAAGTAACTAAAAGTACCAGTAGCAGTAACTAAAAGTACCAGTAACCAAAAGTACCAGTAGTAGTAACTAAAAGTACCAGTAGCAGTAACTAAAAGTACCAGTAGAAGTAACCAAAAGTACCAGTAGTAGTAGTAACTAAAAGTACCAGTAGTAGTAACTAAAATTACCAGTAGTAGTAACTTAAAGTAGCAGTAGCAGAAACTAAAAGTGCCAGTAGCAGTAACTGAAAATACCAGCAGCAGTAATTAAAAATACCAGTATAGTAACCAAAAGTACCAGTAGTTACTAAAAGTACCAGTAGTAGTAACTAAAAGTACCAGTCGTAACTAAAAGTACCAGTAGCAGTAACCAAAAGTACCAGTAGCAGTAACTAACAGTACTAGTAGCAGTAACCAAAAGTACCAGTAGCAGTAACTAAAAGTACCAGTCGTAACTAAAAGTACCAGTAGAAGTAACCAAAAGTACCAGTAGCAGTAACTAACAGTACCAGTAGCAGCAACCAAAAGTACCAGTAGCAGTAACTAACAGTACCAGTAGCAGTAACCAAAAGTACCAGTAGCAGTAACTAAAAGTACCAGTAGCAGTAACTAAAAGTACCAGAAGCAGTAACTAAAAGTACCAGCAGCAGTAACTAAAAGTGCCAGCAGCATTAACTAAAAGTACCAGTAGTAGGAACTAAAAGTACCAGTAGCAGTAACTAAAAGTACCAGTAACCAAAAGTACCAGTAGTAGTAACTAAAAGTACCAGTAGCAGTCACTAAAAGTACCAGTAGCAGAAACTGAAAGTACCAGTAGCAGTAACTAAAAGTACCAGTAGCAGTAACTGAAAGTACCAGCAGCAGTAACTAAAAGTACCAGTAACCAAAAGTACCAGTAGCAGTCACTAAAAGTACCAGTAGCAGTAACTGAAAGTACCAGCAGCAGTAACTAAAAGTACCAGTAACCAAAAGTACCAGTAGCAGTCACTAAAAGTACCAGTAACAGTAACTAAAAGTACCAGAAGACGTAATCAAAAGTACCAGTAGCAGTAACTAAAAGTAACAGTAGCTGTAACTAAAAGTACCAGTAGTAGTAACCAAAAGTACCAGTAGCAGTTACTAAAAGTACCAGTAGCAGTAACTAAAATTACCAGCAGCAGTAACCAAAAGTACCAGTTGTAGTAATCAAAAGTACCAATAGTAGTAACTAAAAGTACCAGTTGCAGTAACTAAAAGTACCAGCAGCAGTAACTAAAAGTACCAGTAGTAGTAACCAAATGTACCAGTAGCAGTAACTAAAAGTACCAGTAGCAGTAACTAAAAGTACCAGTAGCAGTAACCAAAAGTACCAGTAGCAGTAACTAAAAGTACGGATAGCAGTAACCAAAAGTACCAGTGGCAGTAACTAAAAGTACCAGTAGCAGTAACCAAAAGTACCAGTAGCAGTAACTAAAAGTATGGATAGCAGTAACCAAAAGTACCAGTAGCAGTAACTAAAAGTACCAGTAGCAGTAACCAAAAGTACCAGTAGCAGTAACTAAAAGTACCAGTAGCAGTAACCAAAAGTACCAGTAGCAGTAACTAAAAGTACGGATAGCAGTAACCAAAAGTACCAGCAGCAGTAACCAAAAGTACCAGTTACTAAAAGTACCAGTAGCAGTAACTAAAATTACCAGTTACAGTAACTAAAAGTACGAGAAGCCGTAACCAAAAGTACCAGTAACAGTAACTAAAAGTACCAGTAGCTGTAACTAAAAGTACCAGTTGTAGTAACCAAAAGTACCAGTAGCAGTAACTAAAAGTACCAGTAGAAGTAACCAAAAGTACCAGTAGTAGTAGTAACTAAAAGTACCAGTTGTAGTAACTAAAAGTACCAGTAGTAGTAACTTAAAGTAGCAGTAGCAGAAACTAAAAGTGCCAGTAGAAGTAACTAAAAGTACCAGTAGCAGTAACTAAAAGTACCAGTAACCAAAAGTACCAGTAGTAGTAACTAAAAGTACCAGTAGCAGTAACTAAAAGTACCAGTAGCAGTAACTGAAAATACCAGCAGCAGTAACTAAAAGTACCAGTTACCAAAAGTACCAGTAGTAGTAACTAAAAGTACCAGCAGTAGTAACTAAAAGTACCAGTAGCAGTAACTAAAAGTACCAGTAGCAGTAACTAAAAGTACCAGCAGCAGTAACTAAAAGTACCAGTTACCAAAAGTACCAGTAGCAGTAACTAAAAGTACCAGCAGTAGTAACTAAAAGTACCAGTAGCAGTAACTAAAAGTACCAGTAGCAGTAACTGAAAATACCAGCAGCAGTAACTAAAAGTACCAGTAGTAGTAACTAAAAGTACCAGTAGCAGTAACTGAAAATACCAGCAGCAGTAACTAAAAGTACCAGTAACAGTAACTAAAAGTATGAGAAGCCTTAACCAAAAGTACCAGTAGCAGTAACTAAAAGTACCAGTAGCAGTAACTAAAAGTACCAGTAGCATTCACTAAAAGTACCAGTAGCAGTAACTGAAAGTACCAGTAGCAGTAACTAAAAGTACCAGTAGCAGTAACTGACAGTACCAGAAGCAGTAACTAAAAGTACCAGTAACCAAAAGTACCAGTAGCAGTAACTAAAAGTACCAGCAGTAGTAACTAAAAGTACCAGTAGCAGTAACTAAAAGTACCAGTAGCAGTAACTAAAAGTACCAGTAGCATTCACTAAAAGTACCAGTAGCAGTAACTGAAAGTACCAGTAGCAGTAACTAAAAGTACCAGTAGCAGTAACTGACAGTACCAGAAGCAGTAACTAAAAGTACCAGTAACAGTAACTAAAAGTATGAGAAGCCGTAACCAAAAGTACCAGTAGCAGTAACTAAAAGTACCAGTAACAGTAACTAAAAGTACGAGAAGACGTAATCAAAAGTACCAGTAGCAGTAACTAAAAGTAACAGTAGCTGTAACTAAAAGTACCAGTAGTAGTAACCAAAAGTACCAGTAGCAGTAACTAAAAGTACCAGTAGAAGTAACCAAAAGTACCAGTAGTAGTTGTAACTAAAAGTACCAGTAGCAGTAACTAAAAGTACCAGTAGTAGTAACTAAAAGTACCAGCAGCAGTAACTAAAATTACCAGTAGCAGCAACCAAAAATACCAGTAGTAGTAACTTAAAGTAGCAGTAGCAGTAACTAAAAGTGCCAGTAGAAGTAACTAAAAGTACCAGTAGCAGTAACTAAAAGTACCAGTAGCAGTAACTGAAAGTACCAGTAGCAGTAACTAAAAGTACCAGTAGCAGTAACTGACAGTACCAGAAGCAGTAACTAAAAGTACCAGTAACCAAAAGTACCAGTAGCAGTAACTAAAAGTACCAGCAGTAGTAACTAAAAGTACCAGTAGCAGTAACTATAAGTACCAGCAGCAGTAACTAAAAGTACCAGTAACCAAAAGTACCAGTAGCAGTAACTAAAAGTACCAGCAGTAGTAACCAAAAGTACCAGTAGCAGTAACTAAAAGTACCAGCAGCAGTAACTGAAAATACCAGCAGCAGTAACTAAAAGTAGCAGTTGTAGTAACTGAAAATACCAGTAGCAGTAACCAAAAGTACCAGTAGCAGTAACTAAAAGTACCAGTAGCAGTAACTAAAAGTACTAGCAACAGTAACTAAAAGTACCAGTTGTAGTAACCAAAAGTACCAGTAGTAGTAGTAACTAAAAGTACCAGTAGCAGTAACTAAAAGTACCAGTAGTAGTAACTAAAAGTACCAGCAGCAGTAACTAAAAGTACCAGCAGCAGTAACTAAAAGTACCAGTAACCAAAAGTACCAGTAGCAGTAATTAAAAATACCAGTATAGTAACCAAAAGTACCAGTAGTTACTAAAAGTACCAGTAGTAGTAACTAAAAGTACCAGTCGTAACTAAAAGTACCAGTAGCAGTAACCAAAAGTACCAGTAGCAGTAACTAACAGTACTAGTAGCAGTAACCAAAAGTACCAGTAGCAGTAACTAAAAGTACCAGTCGTAACTAAAAGTACCAGTAGAAGTAACCAAAAGTACCAGTAGCAGTAACTAACAGTACCAGTAGCAGCAACCAAAAGTACCAGTAGCAGTAACTAACAGTACCAGTAGCAGTAACCAAAAGTACCAGTAGCAGTAACTAAAAGTACCAGTAGCAGTAACTAAAAGTACCAGAAGCAGTAACTAAAAGTACCAGCAGCAGTAACTAAAAGTGCCAGCAGCATTAACTAAAAGTACCAGTAGTAGGAACTAAAAGTACCAGTAGCAGTAACTAAAAGTACCAGTAACCAAAAGTACCAGTAGTAGTAACTAAAAGTACCAGTAGCAGTCACTAAAAGTACCAGTAGCAGAAACTGAAAGTACCAGTAGCAGTAACTAAAAGTACCAGTAGCAGTAACTGAAAGTACCAGCAGCAGTAACTAAAAGTACCAGTAACCAAAAGTACCAGTAGCAGTCACTAAAAGTACCAGTAGCAGTAACTGAAAGTACCAGCAGCAGTAACTAAAAGTACCAGTAACCAAAAGTACCAGTAGCAGTCACTAAAAGTACCAGTAGCAGTAACTGAAAGTACCAGCAGCAGTAACTAAAAGTACCAGTAACCAAAAGTACCAGTAGCAGTCACTAAAAGTACCAGTAACAGTAACTAAAAGTACCAGAAGACGTAATCAAAAGTACCAGTAGCAGTAACTAAAAGTAACAGTAGCTGTAACTAAAAGTACCAGTAGTAGTAACCAAAAGTACCAGTAGCAGTTACTAAAAGTACCAGTAGCAGTAACTAAAATTACCAGCAGCAGTAACCAAAAGTACCAGTTGTAGTAATCAAAAGTACCAATAGTAGTAACTAAAAGTACCAGTTGCAGTAACTAAAAGTACCAGCAGCAGTAACTAAAAGTACCAGTAGTAGTAACTAAAAGTACGGATAGCAGTAACCAAAAGTACCAGTAGCAGTAACTAAAAGTACGAGTAGCAGTAACCAAAAGTACCAGTAGCAGTAACTAAAAGTACGGATAGCAGTAACCAAAAGTACCAGTAGCAGTAACTAAAAGTACGGATAGCAGTAACCAAAAGTACCAGTAGCAGTAACTAAAAGTACCAGTAGCAGTAACCAAAAGTACCAGTAGCAGTAACTAAAAGTACGGATAGCAGTAACCAAAAGTACCAGTAGCAGTAACTAAAAGTACCAGTAGCAGTAACCAAAAGTACCAGTAGCAGTAACTAAAAGTACGGATAGCAGTAACCAAAAGTACCAGCAGCAGTAACCAAAAGTACCAGTTACTAAAAGTACCAGTAGCAGTAACTAAAATTACCAGTTACAGTAACTAAAAGTACGAGAAGCCGTAAGCAAAAGTACCAGTAACAGTAACTAAAAGTACCAGTAGCTGTAACTAAAAGTACCAGTAGCAGTAACTAAAAGTATGAGAAGCCGTAACCAAAAGTACCAGTAGCAGTAACTAAAAGTACCAGTAACAGTAACTAAAAGTACCAGTAGCTGTAACTAAAAGTACCAGTTGTAGTAACCAAAAGTACCAGTAGCAGTAACTAAAAGTACCAGTAGAAGTAACCAAAAGTACCAGTAGTAGTAACTAAAAGTACCAGTAGTAGTAACTAAAAGTACCAGTAGTACTAACTAAAAGTACCAGTAGCAGTAACTAAAAGTACCAGTAACCAAAAGTACAAGTAGTAGTAACTAAAAGTACCAGTAGCAGTAACTAAAAGTACCAGTAGCAGTAACTGAAAATAACAGCAGCAGTAACTAAAAGTACCAGTAACCAAAAGTACCAGTAGCAGTAACTAAAAGTACCAGCAGTAGTAACCAAAAGTACCAGTAGCAGTAACTAAAAGTACCAGCAGCAGTAACTGAAAATACCAGCAGCAGTAACTAAAAGTAGCAGTTGTAGTAACTGAAAATACCAGTAGCAGTAACCAAAAGTACCAGTAGCAGTAACTAAAAGTACCAGTAGCAGTAACTAAAAGTACTAGCAACAGTAACTAAAAGTACCAGTTGTAGTAACCAAAAGTACCAGTAGTAGTAGTAACTAAAAGTACCAGTAGCAGTAACTAAAAGTACCAGTAGTAGTAACTAAAAGTACCAGCAGCAGTAACTAAAAGTACCAGCAGCAGTAACTAAAAGTACCAGTAACCAAAAGTACCAGTAGCAGTAATTAAAAATACCAGTATAGTAACCAAAAGTACCAGTAGTTACTAAAAGTACCAGTAGTAGTAACTAAAAGTACCAGTCGTAACTAAAAGTACCAGTAGCAGTAACCAAAAGTACCAGTAGCAGTAACTAACAGTACTAGTAGCAGTAACCAAAAGTACCAGTAGCAGTAACTAAAAGTACCAGTCGTAACTAAAAGTACCAGTAGAAGTAACCAAAAGTACCAGTAGCAGTAACTAACAGTACCAGTAGCAGCAACCAAAAGTACCAGTAGCAGTAACTAACAGTACCAGTAGCAGTAACCAAAAGTACCAGTAGCAGTAACTAAAAGTACCAGTAGCAGTAACTAAAAGTACCAGAAGCAGTAACTAAAAGTACCAGCAGCAGTAACTAAAAGTGCCAGCAGCATTAACTAAAAGTACCAGTAGTAGGAACTAAAAGTACCAGTAGCAGTAACTAAAAGTACCAGTAACCAAAAGTACCAGTAGTAGTAACTAAAAGTACCAGTAGCAGTCACTAAAAGTGCCAGTAGCAGAAACTGAAAGTACCAGTAGCAGTAACTAAAAGTACCAGTAGCAGTAACTGAAAGTACCAGCAGCAGTAACTAAAAGTACCAGTAACCAAAAGTACCAGTAGCAGTCACTAAAAGTACCAGTAGCAGTAACTGAAAGTACCAGCAGCAGTAACTAAAAGTACCAGTAACCAAAAGTACCAGTAGCAGTCACTAAAAGTACCAGTAACAGTAACTAAAAGTACCAGAAGACGTAATCAAAAGTACCAGTAGCAGTAACTAAAAGTAACAGTAGCTGTAACTAAAAGTACCAGTAGTAGTAATCAAAAGTACCAGTAGCAGTTACTAAAAGTACCAGTAGCAGTAACTAAAATTACCAGCAGCAGTAACCAAAAGTACCAGTTGTAGTAATCAAAAGTACCAATAGTAGTAACTAAAAGTACCAGTTGCAGTAACTAAAAGTACCAGCAGCAGTAACTAAAAGTACCAGCAGCAGTAACCAAAAGTACCAGTTACTAAAAGTACCAGTAGCAGTAACTAAAATTACCAGTTACAGTAACTAAAAGTACGAGAAGCCGTAAGCAAAAGTACCAGTAACAGTAACTAAAAGTACCAGTAGCTGTAACTAAAAGTACCAGTAGCAGTAACTAAAAGTATGAGAAGCCGTAACCAAAAGTACCAGTAGCAGTAACTAAAAGTACCAGTAACAGTAACTAAAAGTACCAGTAGCTGTAACTAAAAGTACCAGTTGTAGTAACCAAAAGTACCAGTAGCAGTAACTAAAAGTACCAGTAGAAGTAACCAAAAGTACCAGTAGTAGTAACTAAAAGTACCAGTAGTAGTAACTAAAAGTACCAGTAGTACTAACTAAAAGTACCAGTAGCAGTAACTAAAAGTACCAGTAACCAAAAGTACAAGTAGTAGTAACTAAAAGTACCAGTAGCAGTAACTAAAAGTACCAGTAGCAGTAACTGAAAATAACAGCAGCAGTAACTAAAAGTACCAGTAACCAAAAGTACCAGTAGCAGTAACTAAAAGTACCAGCAGTAGTAACCAAAAGTACCAGTAGCAGTAACTAAAAGTACCAGCAGCAGTAACTGAAAATACCAGCAGCAGTAACTAAAAGTAGCAGTTGTAGTAACTGAAAATACCAGTAGCAGTAACCAAAAGTACCAGTAGCAGTAACTAAAAGTACCAGTAGCAGTAACTAAAAGTACTAGCAACAGTAACTAAAAGTACCAGTTGTAGTAACCAAAAGTACCAGTAGTAGTAGTAACTAAAAGTACCAGTAGCAGTAACTAAAAGTACCAGTAGTAGTAACTAAAAGTACCAGCAGCAGTAACTAAAAGTACCAGCAGCAGTAACTAAAAGTACCAGTAACCAAAAGTACCAGTAGCAGTAATTAAAAATACCAGTATAGTAACCAAAAGTACCAGTAGTTACTAAAAGTACCAGTAGTAGTAACTAAAAGTACCAGTCGTAACTAAAAGTACCAGTAGCAGTAACCAAAAGTACCAGTAGCAGTAACTAACAGTACTAGTAGCAGTAACCAAAAGTACCAGTAGCAGTAACTAAAAGTACCAGTCGTAACTAAAAGTACCAGTAGAAGTAACCAAAAGTACCAGTAGCAGTAACTAACAGTACCAGTAGCAGCAACCAAAAGTACCAGTAGCAGTAACTAACAGTACCAGTAGCAGTAACCAAAAGTACCAGTAGCAGTAACTAAAAGTACCAGTAGCAGTAACTAAAAGTACCAGAAGCAGTAACTAAAAGTACCAGCAGCAGTAACTAAAAGTGCCAGCAGCATTAACTAAAAGTACCAGTAGTAGGAACTAAAAGTACCAGTAGCAGTAACTAAAAGTACCAGTAACCAAAAGTACCAGTAGTAGTAACTAAAAGTACCAGTAGCAGTCACTAAAAGTACCAGTAGCAGAAACTGAAAGTACCAGTAGCAGTAACTAAAAGTACCAGTAGCAGTAACTGAAAGTACCAGCAGCAGTAACTAAAAGTACCAGTAACCAAAAGTACCAGTAGCAGTCACTAAAAGTACCAGTAGCAGTAACTGAAAGTACCAGCAGCAGTAACTAAAAGTACCAGTAACCAAAAGTACCAGTAGCAGTCACTAAAAGTACCAGTAACAGTAACTAAAAGTACCAGAAGACGTAATCAAAAGTACCAGTAGCAGTAACTAAAAGTAACAGTAGCTGTAACTAAAAGTACCAGTAGTAGTAACCAAAAGTACCAGTAGCAGTTACTAAAAGTACCAGTAGCAGTAACTAAAATTACCAGCAGCAGTAACCAAAAGTACCAGTTGTAGTAATCAAAAGTACCAATAGTAGTAACTAAAAGTACCAGTTGCAGTAACTAAAAGTACCAGCAGCAGTAACTAAAAGTACCAGTAGTAGTAACTAAAAGTACGGATAGCAGTAACCAAAAGTACCAGTAGCAGTAACTAAAAGTACGAGTAGCAGTAACCAAAAGTACCAGTAGCAGTAACTAAAAGTACGGATAGCAGTAACCAAAAGTACCAGTAGCAGTAACTAAAAGTACGGATAGCAGTAACCAAAAGTACCAGTAGCAGTAACTAAAAGTACCAGTAGCAGTAACCAAAAGTACCAGTAGCAGTAACTAAAAGTACGGATAGCAGTAACCAAAAGTACCAGTAGCAGTAACTAAAAGTACCAGTAGCAGTAACCAAAAGTACCAGTAGCAGTAACTAAAAGTACGGATAGCAGTAACCAAAAGTACCAGCAGCAGTAACCAAAAGTACCAGTTACTAAAAGTACCAGTAGCAGTAACTAAAATTACCAGTTACAGTAACTAAAAGTACGAGAAGCCGTAAGCAAAAGTACCAGTAACAGTAACTAAAAGTACCAGTAGCTGTAACTAAAAGTACCAGTAGCAGTAACTAAAAGTATGAGAAGCCGTAACCAAAAGTACCAGTAGCAGTAACTAAAAGTACCAGTAACAGTAACTAAAAGTACCAGTAGCTGTAACTAAAAGTACCAGTTGTAGTAACCAAAAGTACCAGTAGCAGTAACTAAAAGTACCAGTAGAAGTAACCAAAAGTACCAGTAGTAGTAACTAAAAGTACCAGTAGTAGTAACTAAAAGTACCAGTAGTACTAACTAAAAGTACCAGTAGCAGTAACTAAAAGTACCAGTAACCAAAAGTACAAGTAGTAGTAACTAAAAGTACCAGTAGCAGTAACTAAAAGTACCAGTAGCAGTAACTGAAAATAACAGCAGCAGTAACTAAAAGTACCAGTAACCAAAAGTACCAGAAGCAGTAACTAAAAGTACCAGCAGTAGTAACTAACAGTACCAGTAGCAGTAACTGAAAGTACCAGCAGCAGTAACTAAAAGTACCAGTAACCAAAAGTACCAGTAGCAGTAACTAAAAGTACCAGCAGTAGTAACTAAAAGTACCAGTAGTAGTAACCAAAATGATTAGTAGTAGTAACTAAAAGTACCAGTAGTAGTAACCAAAAGTACCAGTAGCAGTTACTAAAAGTATCAGCAGCAGTAACCAAAAGTACCAGTATTAGTAACCAAAAGTACCAGTAGCAGTAACTAAAAGTACCAGCGGCAGTAACTAAAAGTACCAGTAGTAGTAACCAAAATGATTAGTAGTAGTAACTAAAAGTACCAGTAGTAGTAACCAAAAGTACCAGTAGCAGTTACTAAAAGTATCAGCAGCAGTAACCAAAAGTACCAGTATTAGTAACCAAAAGTACCAGTAGCAGTAACTAAAAGTACCAGCAGCAGTAACCAAAAGTACCAGTGGTAGTAACCAAAAGTACCTGTAGCAGTAACTAAAAGTACCAGTAGCAGTAACTAAAAGTACCAGTAGTAGTAACCAAAAGTACCAGTAGCAGTAACTAAAAGTACCTGTAGCAGTCACTAAAAGTACCAGTAGCAGTAACTGAAAGTACCAGTAGCAGTAACTAAAAGTACCAGTAGCAGTAACTGAAAGTACCAGCAGCAGTAACTGAAAGTACCAGCAGCAGTAACTAAAAGTACCAGTAACCAAAAGTACCAGTAGCAGTAACTAACAGTACCAGCAGTAGTAACCAAAAGTACCAGTAGTAGTAACCAAAAGTACCAGTAGTAACCAAAAGTACCAGTAGCAGTAACTAAAAGTACCAGTAGCAGTAACTAAAAGTACCAGCAGCAGTAACTAAAAGTACCAGTAGTAGTAACCAAATGTACCAGTAGCAGTAACTAAAAGTACCAGTTGCAGTAACTAAAAGTACCAGTAGCAGTAACCAAAAGTACCAGTAGCAGTAACTAAAAGTACCAGTAGTAGTAACTACAAGTACCAGTAGTAGTAACCAAAATGACTAGTAGTAGTAACTAAAAGTACCAGTAGTAGTAACCAAAAGTACCAGTAGCAGTAACTAAAAGTATCAGCAGCAGTAACCAAAAGTACCAGTATTAGTAACCAAAAGTACCAGTAGCAGTAACTAAAAGTACGAGTAGCAGTAACCAAAAGTATCAGTAGTAGTAACAAAAAGTACCAGTCGCAGTAACTAAAAGTACCAGTAGCAGTCACTAAAAGTACCAGCAGCAGTAACCAAAAGTACCAGTAACTAAAAGTACCAGTAGCAGTCACTAAAAGTACCAGTAACAGTAACTAAAAGTACGAGAAGCCGTAACCAAAAGTAACAGTAGCAGTAACTAAAAGTACCAGTAACAGTAACTAAAAGTACGAGAAGCCGTAACCAAAAGTACCAGTAGCAGTAACTAAAAGTAACAGTAGCTGTAACTAAAAGTACCAGTAGTAGTAACCAAAAGTACCAGTAGTAGTTGTAACTAAAAGTACCAGTAGCAGTAACTAAAAGTACCAGTAGTAGTAACTAAAAGTACCAGCAGCAGTAACTAAAATTACCAGTAGCAGCAACCAAAAATACCAGTAGTAGTAACTTAAAGTAGCAGTAGCAGTAACTAAAAGTGCCAGTAGAAGTAACTAAAAGTACCAGTAACCAAAAGTACCAGTAGTAGTAACTAAAAGTACCAGTAGCAGTAACTAAAAGTACCAGTAGAAGTAACCAAAAGTACCAGTAGTAGTAGTAAATAAAAGTACCAGTAGTAGTAACTAAAATTACCAGTAGTAGTAACTTAAAGTAGCAGTAGCAGAAACTAAAAGTGCCAGTAGCAGTAACTGAAAATACCAGCAGCAGTAACTAAAAGTACCAGTAACCAAAAGTACCAGTAGCAGTAACTAAAAGTACCAGCAGTAGTAACTAACAGTACCAGTAGCAGTAACTGAAAGTACCAGCAGCAGTAACCAAAAGTACCAGTAGCAGTAACTAAAAGTACCAGTAGCAGTCACTAAAAGTACCAGTAGAAGTAACCAAAAGTACTAGTAGTAGTAACTAAAAGTAACAGTAGCATTAACTAAAAGTACCAGTAGCAGTAACTAACAGTACCAGTAGAAGTAACCAAAAGTACCAGTAGTAGTAACTAAAAGTACCAGTAGCATTAAGTAAAAGTACCAGTAGCAGTAACCAAAAGTATCAGTAGTAGTAACAAAAAGTACCAGTCGCAGTAACTAAAAGTACCAGTAGCAGTAACTAAAAGTACCAGTAGAAGTAACCATAAGTACCAGTAGTAGTAGTAACTAAAAGTACCAGTAGTAGTAACTAAAAGTACCAGTAGTAGTAACTTAAAGTAGCAGTAGCAGAAACTAAAAGTGCCAGTAGAAGTAACTAAAAGTACCAGTAGCAGTAACTAAAAGTACCAGTAACCAAAAGTACCAGTAGTAGTAACTAAAAGTACCAGCAGTAGTAACCAAAAGTACCAGTAGCAGTAACTAAAAGTACCAGTAACAATAACTAAAAGTACCAGCAGCAGTAACTAAAAGTACCAGGAGTAGTAACCAAATGTACCAGTAGCAGGAACTAAAAGTACCAGTAGCAGTAACTAAAAGTACCAGTAGAAGTAACCAAAAGTACCAGTAGTAGTAACTAAAAGTACCAGTAGCAGTAACTAAAAGTACCTAGGAGTAACAAAACGTACCAGTAGCAAGAACTAATAGTACCAGTAGTAGTAACCAAAAGTACCAGTAGCAGTTACTAAAAGTATCAGCAGCAGTAACCAAAAGTACCAGTATTAGTAACCAAAAGTACCAGTAGCAGTAACTAAAAGTACCAGCAGCAGTAACTAAAAGTACCAGTAGTAGTAACCAAAATGATTAGTAGTAGTAACTAAAAGTACCAGTAGTAGTAACCAAAAGTACCAGTAGCAGTTACTAAAAGTATCAGCAGCAGTAACCAAAAGTACCAGTATTAGTAACCAAAAGTACCAGTAGCAGTAACTAAAAGTACCAGCAGCAGTAACCAAAAGTACCAGTGGTAGTAACCAAAAGTACCTGTAGCAGTAACTAAAAGTACCAGTAGCAGTAACTAAAAGTACCAGTAGTAGTAACCAAAAGTACCAGTAGCAGTAACTAAAAGTACCTGTAGCAGTCACTAAAAGTACCAGTAGCAGTAACTGAAAGTACCAGTAGCAGTAACTAAAAGTACCAGTAGCAGTAACTGAAAGTACCAGCAGCAGTAACTGAAAGTACCAGCAGCAGTAACTAAAAGTACCAGTAACCAAAAGTACCAGTAGCAGTAACTAACAGTACCAGCAGTAGTAACCAAAAGTACCAGTAGTAGTAACCAAAAGTACCAGTAGTAACCAAAAGTACCAGTAGCAGTAACTAAAAGTACCAGTAGCAGTAACTAAAAGTACCAGCAGCAGTAACTAAAAGTACCAGTAGTAGTAACCAAATGTACCAGTAGCAGTAACTAAAAGTACCAGTAGCAGTAACTAAAAGTACCTAGGAGTAACAAAACGTACCAGTAGCAAGAACTAATAGTACCAGTAGTAGTAACCAAAAGTACCAGTAGCAGTTACTAAAAGTATCAGCAGCAGTAACCAAAAGTACCAGTATTAGTAACCAAAAGTACCAGTAGCAGTAACTAAAAGTACCAGCAGCAGTAACTAAAAGTACCAGTAGTAGTAACCAAAATGATTAGTAGTAGTAACTAAAAGTACCAGTAGTAGTAACCAAAAGTACCAGTAGCAGTTACTAAAAGTATCAGCAGCAGTAACCAAAAGTACCAGTATTAGTAACCAAAAGTACCAGTAGCAGTAACTAAAAGTACCAGCAGCAGTAACCAAAAGTACCAGTGGTAGTAACCAAAAGTACCTGTAGCAGTAACTAAAAGTACCAGTAGCAGTAACTAAAAGTACCAGTAGTAGTAACCAAAAGTACCAGTAGCAGTAACTAAAAGTACCTGTAGCAGTCACTAAAAGTACCAGTAGCAGTAACTGAAAGTACCAGTAGCAGTAACTAAAAGTACCAGTAGCAGTAACTGAAAGTACCAGCAGCAGTAACTGAAAGTACCAGCAGCAGTAACTAAAAGTACCAGTAACCAAAAGTACCAGTAGCAGTAACTAACAGTACCAGCAGTAGTAACCAAAAGTACCAGTAGTAGTAACCAAAAGTACCAGTAGTAACCAAAAGTACCAGTAGCAGTAACTAAAAGTACCAGTAGCAGTAACTAAAAGTACCAGCAGCAGTAACTAAAAGTACCAGTAGTAGTAACCAAATGTACCAGTAGCAGTAACTAAAAGTACCAGTAGCAGTAACTAAAAGTACCAGTAGCAGTAACCAAAAGTACCAGTAGCAGTAACTAAAAGTACCAGTAGTAGTAACTACAAGTACCAGTAGTAGTAACCAAAATGACTAGTAGTAGTAACTAAAAGTACCAGTAGTAGTAACCAAAAGTACCAGTAGCAGTAACTAAAAGTATCAGCAGCAGTAACCAAAAGTACCAGTATTAGTAACCAAAAGTACCAGTAGCAGTAACCAAAAGTACCAGTAGCAGTAACTAAAAGTACCAGTAGCAGTAACTAAAAGTACCAGTAGCAGTAACCAAAAGTACCAGTAGCAGTAACTAAAAGTACGAGTAGCAGTAACCAAAAGTATCAGTAGTAGTAACAAAAAGTACCAGTCGCAGTAACTAAAAGTACCAGTAGCAGTCACTAAAAGTACCAGCAGCAGTAACCAAAAGTACCAGAAACTAAAAGTACCAGTAGCAGTCACTAAAAGTACCAGTAACAGTAACTAAAAGTACGAGAAGCCGTAACCAAAAGTACCAGTAGCAGTAACTAAAAGTACCAGTAACAGTAACTAAAAGTACGAGAAGCCGTAACCAAAAGTACCAGTAGCAGTAACTAAAAGTAACAGTAGCTGTAACTAAAAGTACCAGTAGTAGTAACCAAAAGTACCAGTAGTAGTTGTAACTAAAAGTACCAGTAGCAGTAACTAAAAGTACCAGTAGTAGTAACTAAAAGTACCAGCAGCAGTAACTAAAATTACCAGTAGCAGCAACCAAAAATACCAGTAGTAGTAACTTAAAGTAGCAGTAGCAGTAACTAAAAGTGCCAGTAGAAGTAACTAAAAGTACCAGTAGCAGTAACTAAAAGTACCAGTAACCAAAAGTACCAGTAGTCGTAACTAAAAGTACCAGTAGCAGTCACTAAAAGTACCAGTAGCAGTAACCAAAAGTACCAGTAGCAGTAACTAAAAGTACCAGTAGCAGTAACTAAAAGTACCAGTAGCAGTAACCAAAAGTACCAGTAGCAGTAACTAAAAGTACGAGTAGCAGTAACCAAAAGTATCAGTAGTAGTAACAAAAAGTACCAGTCGCAGTAACTAAAAGTACCAGTAGCAGTCACTAAAAGTACCAGCAGCAGTAACCAAAAGTACCAGTAACTAAAAGTACCAGTAGCAGTCACTAAAAGTACCAGTAACAGTAACTAAAAGTACGAGAAGCCGTAACCAAAAGTACCAGTAGCAGTAACTAAAAGTACCAGTAACAGTAACTAAAAGTACGAGAAGCCGTAACCAAAAGTACCAGTAGCAGTAACTAAAAGTACCAGTAACAGTAACTAAAAGTACGAGAAGCCGTAACCAAAAGTACCAGTAGCAGTAACTAAAAGTAACAGTAGCTGTAACTAAAAGTACCAGTAGTAGTAACCAAAAGTACCAGTAGTAGTTGTAACTAAAAGTACCAGTAGCAGTAACTAAAAGTACCAGTAGTAGTAACTAAAAGTACCAGCAGCAGTAACTAAAATTACCAGTAGCAGCAACCAAAAATACCAGTAGTAGTAACTTAAAGTAGCAGTAGCAGTAACTAAAAGTGCCAGTAGAAGTAACTAAAAGTACCAGTAGCAGTAACTAAAAGTACCAGTAACCAAAAGTACCAGTAGTAGTAACTAAAAGTACCAGTAGCAGTCACTAAAAGTACCAGTAGCAATAACTGAAAGTACCAGTAGCAGTAACTAAAAGTACCAGTAGCAGTAACTAAAAGTACCAGTAGAAGTAACCAAAAGTACCAGTAGTAGTAGTAACTAAAAGTACCAGTAGTAGTAACCAAAAGTACCTGTAGCAGTAACTAAAAGTACCAGTAGCAGTAACTAAAAGTACCAGTAGTAGTAACCAAAAGTACCAGTAGCAGTAACTAAAAGTACCTGTAGCAGTCACTAAAAGTACCAGTAGCAGTAACTGAAAGTACCAGTAGCAGTAACTAAAAGTACCAGTAGCAGTAACTGAAAGTACCAGCAGCAGTAACTGAAAGTACCAGCAGCAGTAACTAAAAGTACCAGTAACCAAAAGTACCAGTAGCAGTAACTAACAGTACCAGCAGTAGTAACCAAAAGTACCAGTAGTAGTAACCAAAAGTACCAGTAGTAACCAAAAGTACCAGTAGCAGTAACTAAAAGTACCAGTAGCAGTAACTAAAAGTACCAGCAGCAGTAACTAAAAGTACCAGTAGTAGTAACCAAATGTACCAGTAGCAGTAACTAAAAGTACCAGTAACAGTAACTAAAAGTACGAGAAGCCGTAACCAAAAGTACCAGTAGCAGTAACTAAAAGTAACAGTAGCTGTAACTAAAAGTACCAGTAGTAGTAACCAAAAGTACCAGTAGCAGTAACTAAAAGTACCAGTAGAAGTAACCAAAAGTACCAGTAGTAGTTGTAACTAAAAGTACCAGTAGCAGTAACTAAAAGTACCAGTAGTAGTAACTAAAAGTACCAGCAGCAGTAACTAAAATTACCAGTAGCAGCAACCAAAAATACCAGTAGTAGTAACTTAAAGTAGCAGTAGCAGTAACTAAAAGTGCCAGTAGAAGTAACTAAAAGTACCAGTAGCAGTAACTAAAAGTACCAGTAACCAAAAGTACCAGTAGTAGTAACTAAAAGTACCAGTAGCAGTCACTAAAAGTACCAGTAGCAGTAACTGAAAGTACCAGTAGCAGTAACTAAAAGTACCAGTAGCAGTAACTAAAAGTACCAGTAGAAGTAACCAAAAGTACCAGTAACCAAAAGTACCAGTAGCAGTAACTAAAAGTACCAGTCGCAGTAACTGAAAATACTAGCAGCAGTAACTAAAAGTACCAGTAACCAAAAGTACCAGTAGCAGTAACTAAAAGTACCAGTAGCAGTAGCTGAAAGTACCAGCAGCAGTAACTAAAAGTACCAGTAACCAAAAGTACCAGTAGCAGTAACTAAAAGTACCAGTCGCAGTAGTAACCAAAAGTACCAGTAGTAGTAACCAAAAGTACCAGTAGCAGTAACTAAAAGTACCAGTAGCAGTAACTAAAAGTACCACTGGAAGTAACCAAAAGTACTAGTAGTAGTAACTAAAAGTAACAGTAGCATTAACTAAAAGTACCAGTAGCAGTAACTAAAAGTACCAGTAGAAGTAACCAAAAGTACCAGTAGTAGTAACTAAAAGTACCAGTAGCATTAACTAAAAGTACCAGTAGCAGTAACCAAAAGTATCAGTAGTAGTAACAAAAAGTACCAGTCGCAGTAACTAAAAGTACCAGTAGCAGTAACTAAAAGTACCAGTAGAAGTAACCAAAAGTACCAGTAGTAGTAGTAACTAAAAGTACCAGTAGTAGTAACTAAAAGTACCAGTAACCAAAAGTACCAGTAGCAGTAACTAAAAGTACCAGTAGCAGTAACTGAAAATACCAGCAGCAGTAACTAAAAGTACCAGTAACCAAAAGTACCAGCAGTAGTAACTAACAGTACCAGTAGCAGTAACTGAAAGTACCAGCAGCAGTAACTAAAAGTACCAGTAACCAAAAGTACCAGTAGCAGTAACTAAAAGTACCAGCAGTAGTAACCAAAAGTACCAGTAGTAGTAACCAAAAGTACCAGTAGTAACCAAAAGTACCAGTAGCAGTAACTAAAAGTACCAGTAGCAGTAACTAAAAGTACCAGTAGCAGTAACTAAAAGTACCAGTAGAAGTAACCAAAAGTACCAGTAGTAGTAACTAAAAGTACCAGTAGCTATACCAAAAGTACCTAGGAGTAACAAAACGTACCAGTAGCAAGAACTAATAGTACCAGTAGAAGTAACCAAAAGTACCAGTAGCAGTAACTACAAGTACCAGTAGTAGTAACTACAAGTACCAGTAGTAGTAACCAAAATGACTAGTAGTAGTAACTAAAAGTACCAGTAGTAGTAACTAAAAGTACCAGTAGCAGTAACTAAAAGTACCAGTAGCAGTAACCAAAAGTACCAGTAGCAGTAACTAAAAGTACGAGTAGCAGTAACCAAAAGTATCAGTCGCAGTAACTAAAAGTACCAGTAGCAGTCACTAAAAGTACCAGCAGCAGTAACCAAAAGTACCAGTAACTAAAAGTACCAGTAGCAGTCACTAAAAGTACCAGTAACAGTAACTAAAAGTACGAGAAGCCGTAACCAAAAGTACCAGTAGTAGTAGTAACTAAAAGTACCAGTAGTAGTAACTAAAAGTACCAGTAACCAAAAGTACCAGTAGCAGTAACTAAAAGTACCAGTAGCAGTAACTGAAAATACCAGCAGCAGTAACTAAAAGTACCAGTAACCAAAAGTACCAGCAGTAGTAACTAACAGTACCAGTAGCAGTAACTGAAAGTACCAGCAGCAGTAACTAAAAGTACCAGTAACCAAAAGTACCAGTTGCAGTAACTAAAAGTACCAGCAGTAGTAACCAAAAGTACCAGTAGTAGTAACCAAAAGTACCAGTAGTAACCAAAAGTACCAGTAGCAGTAACTAAAAGTACCAGTAGCAGTAACTAAAAGTACCAGTAGCAGTAACTAAAAGTACCAGTAGAAGTAACCAAAAGTACCAGTAGTAGTAACTAAAAGTACCAGTAGCTATACCAAAAGTACCTAGGAGTAACAAAACGTACCAGTAGCAAGAACTAATAGTACCAGTAGAAGTAACCAAAAGTACCAGTAGCAGTAACTACAAGTACCAGTAGTAGTAACCAAAATGACTAGTAGTAGTAACTAAAAGTACCAGTAGTAGTAACCAAAAGTACCAGTAGCAGTAACTAAAAGTATCAGCAGCATTAACCAAAAGTACCAGTATTAGTAACCAAAAGTACCAGTAGCAGTAACCAAAAGTACCAGTAGCAGTAACTAAAAGTACCAGTAGCAGTAACTAAAAGTACCAGTAGCAGTAACCAAAAGTACCAGTAGCAGTAACTAAAAGTACGAGTAGCAGTAACCAAAAGTATCAGTAGTAGTAACAAAAAGTACCAGTCGCAGTAACTAAAAGTACCAGTAGTAGTCACTAAAAGTACCAGCAGCAGTAACCAAAAGTACCAGTAACTAAAAGTACCAGTAGCAGTCACTAAAAGTACCAGTAACAGTAACTAAAAGTACGAGAAGCCGTAACCAAAAGTACCAGTAGCAGTAACTAAAAGTACCAGTAACAGTAACTAAAAGTACAAGAAGGCGTAACCAAAAGTACCAGTAGCAGTAACTAAAAGTAACAGTAGCTGTAACTAAAAGTACCAGTAGTAGTAACCAAAAGTACCAGTAGTAGTAACTAAAAGTACCAGCAGCAGTAACTAAAATTACCAGTAGCAGTCACTAAAAGTACCAGTAGCAGTAACTAAAAGTAGCAGTAGCAGTAACTAAAAGTGCCAGTAGAAGTAACTAAAAGTACCAGTAGCAGTAACTAAAAGTACCAGTAACCAAAAGTACCAGTAGTAGTAACTAAAAGTACCAGTAGCAGTCACTAAAAGTACCAGTAGCAGTAACTAAAAGTACCAGTAGCAGTAACTAAAAGTACCAGTAGTAGTAACTAAAAGTACCAGTAGTAGTAACTTAAAGTAGCAGTAGCAGAAACTAAAAGTGCCAGTAGCAGTAACTGAAAATACCAGCAGCAGTAACTAAAAGTACCAGTAACCAAAAGTACCAGTAGCAGTAACTAAAAGTACCAGCAGTAGTAACTAAAAGTACCAGTAACCAAAAGTACCAGTCGCAGTAGTAACCAAAAGTACCAGTAGTAGTAACCAAAAGTACCAGTAGCAGTAACTAAAAGTACCAGTAGCAGTAACTAAAAGTACCAGTAGAAGTAACTAAAAGTACCAGTAGAAGTAACCAAAAGTACTAGTAGTAGTAACTAAAAGTAACAGTAGCATTAACTAAAAGTACCAGTAGCAGTAACTAAAAGTACCAGTAGAAGTAACCAAAAGTACCAGTAGTAGTAGTAACTAAAAGTACCTGTAGTAGTAACTTAAAGTAGCAGTAGCAGAAACTAAAAGTGCCAGTATAAGTAACTAAAAGTACCAGTAGCAGTAACTAAAAGTACCAGTAACCAAAAGTACCAGTAGCAGTAACTAAAAGTACCAGCAGTAGTAACTAACAGTACCAGTAGCAGTAACTGAAAGTACCAGCAGCAGTAACTAAAAGTACCAGTAACCAAAAGTACCAGTAGCAGTAACTAAAAGTACCAGCAGTAGTAACCAAAAGTACCAGTAGTAGTAACCAAAAGTACCAGTAGTAACCAAAAGTACCAGTAGCAGTAACTAAAAGTACCAGTAGCAGTAACTAAAAGTACCAGTAGCAGTAACTAAAAGTACCAGTAGAAGTAACCAAAAGTACCAGTATTAGTAACCAAAAGTACCAGTAGCAGTAACTAAAAGTACCAGCAGCAGTAACCAAAAGTACCAGTGGTAGTAACCAAAAGTACCTGTAGCAGTAACTAAAAGTACCAGTAGCAGTAACTAAAAGTACCAGTAGCAGTAACTAAAAGTACCAGCAGCAGTAACTAAAAGTACCAGCAGCAGTAACCAAAAGTACCAGCAGCAGTAACCAAAAGTACCAGTAGTAGTAACCAAAAGTACCAGTAGCAGTAACTAAAAATACCAGTAGCAGTAACCAAAAGTACCAGTAGCAGTAACTAAAAATATCAGCAGCAGTAACTAAAAGTACTAGTAGCAGAAACCAAAAGTACCAGAAGCAGTAACTAAAAGTATCAGCAACAGTAACTAAAAGTACCAGTAGTATTAACCAAAAGTACCAGCAGCAGTAACTTAAAGTACCAGTAGCAGTAACCAAATGTACCAGTAGCAGTAACTAAAAGTACCAGTAGCAGTAACCAAAAGTACCAGTAGCAGTAACCAAAAGTACCAGTAGTAGTAACCAAAAGTACCAGTAGTAGTAGTAACTAAAAGTACCAGTAGCAGTAACCAAAAGTACCAGTAGCAGTAACTAAAAATATCAGCAGCAGTAACTAAAAGTACTAGTAGCAGTAACCAAAAGTACCAGTAGCAGTAACTAAAAGTATCAGCAACAGTAACTAAAAGTACCAGTAGTATTAACCAAAAGTACCAGTAGCAGTAACTAAAAGTGCCAGTCGTGACCAAAAGTACCAGTAGTAGTAACCAAAAGTACCAGTAGTAGTAACCAAAAGTACCAGTAACAGTAACTTAAAGTAGCAGTAGCAGTAACTAAAAGTGCCAGTAGCAGTAACTAAAAGTACCAGTAGAAGTAACTAAAAGTACCAGCAGCAGTAACCAAAAGCACCAGTAGTAGTAACTAAAAGTACCAGCAGCAGTAACTAAAAGTACCAGTAATAGTAACAAAAAGTACAAGCAATAGTAACTAAAGGTATCAGCAGCAGTAACTAAAAGTACCAGTAGCAGTAACTAAAAGTACCAGCAGCAGTAACTAAAAGTACCAGCAGCAGTAACCAAAAGTACCAGTAGTAGTAACTAAAAGTACCAGTAGCAATAACTAAAAGTACCAGCAGCAGTAACTACAAGTGCCAGTAGAATTAACTAAAAATACCAGTAGCAGTAACTAAACGTACCACTTGCACTAACTAAAAGTACCAGCAGCAGTAACTAAAAGTACCAGTAGCAGTAACCAAAAGTACCAGTAGCAGTAACTTAAAGTACCAGCAGCAGTATCTAAAAGTACCAGTAGTAGTAACCAAAAGTACCAGTAGTAGTAACTAAAAGTACCAGTAGCAGTAACTGAAAGTACCAGTACCAGTAACCAAAAGTACCAGTAGCAGTAACTTAAAGTACCAGCAGCAGTATCTAAAAATACCAGTAGCAGTAACCAAAAGTACCAGTAGCAGTAACTAAAAATATCAGCAGCAGTAACTAAAAGTACCAGTTGCAGTAACCAAAAGAACCAGTAGCAGTAACTAAAAGTACCAGTAGCAGTAACTAAAAGTGCCAGCAGCAGTAACCAAAAGAACCAGTAGCAGTAACTAAAAGTACCAGTGGCAGTAACTAAAAGTGCCAGCAGCAGTAACTAAAAGTGCCAGTGGCAGTAACTAAAAGTACCAGTTACTAAAAGTACCAGTAGCAGTAACTAAAATTACCAGCAGCAGTAACTAAAAGTATCAGTAGTAGTAACCAAAAGTACCTGTAGTAATAGTAACTAAAAGTACCAGTAGCAGTAACCAAAAGTACCAGTAGTAGTAACTAAAAGTACCAGTAGCAGTAACTAAAAGTACCAGTAGCAGTAACTAAAAAGTACCAGTTGCAGTAACTAAAAGTACCAGCAGCAGTAACTAAAAAGTACCAGTTGCAGTAACTAAAAGTACCAGCAGCAGTAACTAAAAGTACCAGTAGCAGTAACTTAAAATACCACTAGCAGTAACTAAAACTACCAGTAGTAGTAACTAAAAGTACCAGCAGCAGTAACTAAAAGTACCAGTAATAGTAACAAAAAGTACAAGCAATAGTAACTAAAGGTATCAGCAGCAGTAACTAAAAGTACCAGTAGCAGTAACTAAAAGTACCAGCAGCAGTAACTAAAAGTACCAGCAGCAGTAACCAAAAGTACCAGCAGCAGTAACCAAAAGTACCAGTAGTAGTAACCAAAAGTACCAGTAGCAGTAACTAAAAATACCAGTAGCAGTAACCAAAAGTACCAGTAGCAGTAACTAAAAATATCAGCAGCAGTAACTAAAAGTACTAGTAGCAGAAACCAAAAGTACCAGTAGCAGTAACTAAAAGTATCAGCAACAGTAACTAAAAGTACCAGTAGTATTAACCAAAAGTACCAGTAGCAGTAACTAAAAGTACCAGTCGTGACCAAAAGTACCAGTAGTAGTAACCAAAAGTACCAGTAGTAGTAACCAAAAGTACCAGTAACAGTAACTTAAAGTAGCAGTAGCAGTAACTAAAAGTGCCAGTAGCAGTAACTAAAAGTACCAGTAGTAGTAACTAAAAGTACCAGCAGCAGTAACCAAAAGCACCAGCAGCAGTAACTAAATGTACCAGTAATAGCAACAAAAAGTACAAGCAATAGTAACTAAAGGTATCAGCAGCAGTAACTAAAAGTACCAGTAGCAGTAACTAAAAGTACCAGCAGCAGTAACTAAAAGTACCAGCAGCAGTAACCAAAAGTACCAGTAGTATTAACCAAAAGTACCAGCAGCAGTAACTAAAAGTCCAGTAGCAGTAACTAAAAGTACCAATAGTAGTAACTAAAAGTACCAGTAGCAGTAACTAAAAGTACCAGCAGCAGTAACTACAAGTGCCAGTAGAATTAACTAAAAATACCAGTAGCAGTAACTAAACGTACCACTTGCACTAACTAAAAGTACCAGCAGCAGTAACTAAAAGTACCATTAGCAGTAACCAAAAGTACCAATAGCAGTAACTAAAAGTACCAGCAGCAGTAACTAAAAGTACCAGAAGGAGTAACCAAAATGACTAGTAGTAGTAACTAAAAGTACCAGTAGGAGTAACCAAAAGTACCAGTAGCAGTAACCAAAAGTACCAATAGTACTAACTAAAAGTACCAGTAGTAGTAAATAAAAGTACCATTAGCAGTAACCAAAAGTACCAGTAGCAGTAACTAAAAGTACCATTAGCAGTAACTACAAGTACCAGTAGTAGTAACTACAATTACCAGTAGTAGTAACTAAAAGTACCATTAGCAGGAACTAAAAGTACCAGTAGTAGTAACCAAAAGTACTCGTAATAGTAACTAAAAGTACCAGTAGCAGTAACTAAAAGTAGCAGTAGCAGTAACTTAAAGTACCAGCAGCAGTAACTTAAAGTACCAGTAGCAGTAACAAAATGTACCAGTAGCAGTAACCAAAAGTACCAGTAGCAGTAACCAAAAGTACCAGTAGTAGTAACCAAAAGTACCAGTAGTAGTGGTAACTAAAAGTACCAGTCGTGACCAAAAGTACCAGTAGTAGTAACTAAAAATACCAGTAGCAGTAACTAAACGTACCACTTGCACTAACTAAAAGTACCAGCAGCAGTAACTAAAAGTATGAGTAGTAGTAACCAAACATACCAGCAGCAGTAACTAACAGTACCAGCAGCAGTAACTAAAACTACCAGTTGCAGTAACCAAAAGAACCAGTAGCAGTAACTAAAAGTACCAGTAGCAGTAACTAAAAGTGCCAGCAGCAGTAACCAAAAGAACCAGTAGCAGTAACTAAAAGTACCAGTGGCAGTAACTAAAAGTGCCAGCAGCAGTAACTAAAAGTGCCAGTGGCAGTAACTAAAAGTACCAGTTACTAAAAGTACCAGTAGCAGTAACTAAAATTACCAGCAGCAGTAACTAAAAGTATCAGTAGTAGTAACCAAAAGTACCTGTAGTAATAGTAACTAAAAGTACCAGTAGCAGTAACCAAAAGTACCAGTAGTAGTAACTAAAAATACCAGTAGCAGTAACTAAACGTACCACTTGCACTAACTAAAAGTACCAGCTGCAGTAACTAAAAGTACCAGTAGCAGTAACTAAAAAGTACCAGTTGCAGTAACTAAAAGTACCAGCAGCAGTAACTAAAAAGTACCAGTTGCAGTAACTAAAAGTACCAGCAGCAGTAACTAAAAGTACCAGTAGCAGTAACTTAAAATACCACTAGCAGTAACTAAAACTACCAGTAGTAGTAACTAAAAGTACCAGTAGCAGGAACAAAAAGTACCAGCAGCAGTAACTAAAAGTACCTGTAGCAGTAACTAAAAGTACCAGGAGCAGTAACTAAAAGTATCAGCAGCAGTAACCAAAAGTACCAGTTGTATTAACCAAAAGTACCATTAGCAGTAAATAAAAATACCAGTAGCAGTAACTAAAAGTACCAATAGTAGTAACTAAAAGTACCAGCAGCAGTAACTACAAGTGCCAGTAGTATTAACCAAAAGTTCCAGCAGCAGTAACTAAAAGTACCAGTAGCAGTAACTAAAAGTACCAGTAGCAGTAACTAAAAGTACCAATAGTAGTAACTAAAAGTACCAGCAGCAGTAACTACAAGTGCCAGTAGAATTAACTAAAAGTACCAGTAGCAGTAACTAAAAGTAGCAGTAGCAGTAACTTAAAGTACCAGCAGCAGTAACTTAAAGTACCAGTAGCAGTAACCAAATGTACCAGTAGCAGTAACTAAAAGTACCAGTAGCAGTAACCAAAAGTACCAGTAGCAGTAACCAAAAGTACCAGTAGTAGTAACCAAAAGTACCAGTAGTAGTGGTAACTAAAAGTACCAGCAGCAGTAACCAAAAGCACCAGTAGTAGTAACTAAAAGTACCAGCAGCAGTAACTAAAAGTACCAGTAATAGTAACAAAAAGTACAAGCAATAGTAACTAAAGGTATCAGCAGCAGTAACTAAAGGTACCAGTAGCAGTAACTAAAAGTACCAGCAGCAGTAACTAAAAGTACCAGCAGCAGTAACCAAAAGTACCAGCAGCAGTAACCAAAAGTACCAGTAGTAGTAACCAAAAGTACCAGTAGCAGTAACTAAAAATACCAGTAGCAGTAACCAAAAGTACCAGTAGCAGTAACTAAAAATATCAGCAGCAGTAACTAAAAGTACTAGTAGCAGAAACCAAAAGTACCAGAAGCAGTAACTAAAAGTATCAGCAACAGTAACTAAAAGTACCAGTAGTATTAACCAAAAGTACCAGCAGCAGTAACTTAAAGTACCAGTAGCAGTAACCAAATGTACCAGTAGCAGTAACTAAAAGTACCAGTAGCAGTAACCAAAAGTACCAGTAGCAGTAACCAAAAGTACCAGTAGTAGTAACCAAAAGTACCAGTAGTAGTAGTAACTAAAAGTACCAGTAGCAGTAACCAAAAGTACCAGTAGCAGTAACTAAAAATATCAGCAGCAGTAACTAAAAGTACTAGTAGCAGTAACCAAAAGTACCAGTAGCAGTAACTAAAAGTATCAGCAACAGTAACTAAAAGTACCAGTAGTATTAACCAAAAGTACCAGTAGCAGTAACTAAAAGTGCCAGTCGTGACCAAAAGTACCAGTAGTAGTAACCAAAAGTACCAGTAGTAGTAACCAAAAGTACCAGTAACAGTAACTTAAAGTAGCAGTAGCAGTAACTAAAAGTGCCAGTAGCAGTAACTAAAAGTACCAGTAGTAGTAACTAAAAGTACCAGCAGCAGTAACCAAAAGCACCAGTAGTAGTAACTAAATGTACCAGCAGCAGTAACTAAAAGTACCAGTAATAGTAACAAAAAGTACAAGCAATAGTAACTAAAGGTATCAGCAGCAGTAACTAAAAGTACCAGTAGCAGTAACTAAAAGTACCAGCAGCAGTAACTAAAAGTACCAGCAGCAGTAACCAAAAGTACCAGTAGTAGTAACTAAAAGTACCAGTAGCAGTAACTAAAAGTACCAGCAGCAGTAACTACAAGTGCCAGTAGAATTAACTAAAAATACCAGTAGCAGTAACTAAACGTACCACTTGCACTAACTAAAAGTACCAGCAGCAGTAACTAAAAGTACCAGTAGCAGTAACCAAAAGTACCAGTAGCAGTAACTTAAAGTACCAGCAGCAGTATCTAAAAGTACCAGTAGTAGTAACCAAAAGTACCAGTAGTAGTAACTAAAAGTACCAGTAGCAGTAACTGAAAGTACCAGTACCAGTAACCAAAAGTACCAGTAGCAGTAACTTAAAGTACCAGCAGCAGTATCTAAAAATACCAGTAGCAGTAACCAAAAGTACCAGTAGCAGTAACTAAAAATATCAGCAGCAGTAACTAAAAGTACCAGTTGCAGTAACCAAAAGAACCAGTAGCAGTAACTAAAAGTACCAGTAGCAGTAACTAAAAGTGCCAGCAGCAGTAACCAAAAGAACCAGTAGCAGTAACTAAAAGTACCAGTGGCAGTAACTAAAAGTGCCAGCAGCAGTAACTAAAAGTGCCAGTGGCAGTAACTAAAAGTACCAGTTACTAAAAGTACCAGTAGCAGTAACTAAAATTACCAGCAGCAGTAACTAAAAGTATCAGTAGTAGTAACCAAAAGTACCTGTAGTAATAGTAACTAAAAGTACCAGTAGCAGTAACCAAAAGTACCAGTAGTAGTAACTAAAAGTACCAGTAGCAGTAACTAAAAGTACCAGTAGCAGTAACTAAAAAGTACCAGTTGCAGTAACTAAAAGTACCAGCAGCAGT
Source organism: Anarhichas minor (assembly GCF_050575085.1). NCBI lineage: Eukaryota > Metazoa > Chordata > Actinopteri > Perciformes > Anarhichadidae > Anarhichas > Anarhichas minor. Next base: position 7,061,745 of record NW_027466455.1, on the reverse strand, counting down.
AACTAAAAAGTACCAGTTGCAGTAACTAAAAGTACCAGCAGCAGTAACTAAAAGTACCAGTAGCAGTAACTTAAAATACCACTAGCAGTAACTAAAACTACCAGTAGTAGTAACTAAAAGTACCAGCAGCAGTAACCAAAAGTACCAGTAGTATTAACCAAAAGTTCCAGCAGCAGTAACTAAAAGTACCAGTAGCAGTAACTAAAAGTACCAGAAGCAGTAACTAAAAGTACCAATAGTAGTAACTAAAAGTACCAGCAGCAGTAACTACAAGTGCCAGTAGAATTAACTAAAAGTACCAGTAGCAGTAACTAAAAGTAGCAGTAGCAGTAACTTAAAGTACCAGCAGCAGTAACTTAAAGTACCAGTAGCAGTAACCAAATGTACCAGTAGCAGTAACTAAAAGTACCAGTAGCAGTAACCAAAAGTACCAGTAGCAGTAACCAAAAGTACCAGTAGTAGTAACCAAAAGTAGCAGTAGCAGTAACTTAAAGTACCAGCAGCAGTAACTTAAAGTACCAGTAGCAGTAACCAAATGTACCAGTAGCAGTAACTAAAAGTACCAGTAGCAGTAATTAAAAATACCAGTATAGTAACCAAAAGTACCAGTAGTTACTAAAAGTACCAGTAGTAGTAACTAAAAGTACCAGTCGTAACTAAAAGTACCAGTAGCAGTAACCAAAAGTACCAGTAGCAGTAACTAACAGTACTAGTAGCAGTAACCAAAAGTACCAGTAGCAGTAACTAAAAGTACCAGTCGTAACTAAAAGTACCAGTAGAAGTAACCAAAAGTACCAGTAGCAGTAACTAACAGTACCAGTAGCAGCAACCAAAAGTACCAGTAGCAGTAACTAACAGTACCAGTAGCAGTAACCAAAAGTACCAGTAGCAGTAACTAAAAGTACCAGTAGCAGTAACTAAAAGTACCAGAAGCAGTAACTAAAAGTACCAGCAGCAGTAACTAAAAGTGCCAGCAGCATTAACTAAAAGTACCAGTAGTAGGAACTAAAAGTACCAGTAGCAGTAACTAAAAGTACCAGTAACCAAAAGTACCAGTAGTAGTAACTAAAAGTACCAGTAGCAGTCACTAAAAGTACCAGTAGCAGAAACTGAAAGTACCAGTAGCAGTAACTAAAAGTACCAGTAGCAGTAACTGAAAGTACCAGCAGCAGTAACTAAAAGTACCAGTAACCAAAAGTACCAGTAGCAGTCACTAAAAGTACCAGTAGCAGTAACTGAAAGTACCAGCAGCAGTAACTAAAAGTACCAGTAACCAAAAGTACCAGTAGCAGTCACTAAAAGTACCAGTAACAGTAACTAAAAGTACCAGAAGACGTAATCAAAAGTACCAGTAGCAGTAACTAAAAGTAACAGTAGCTGTAACTAAAAGTACCAGTAGTAGTAACCAAAAGTACCAGTAGCAGTTACTAAAAGTACCAGTAGCAGTAACTAAAATTACCAGCAGCAGTAACCAAAAGTACCAGTTGTAGTAATCAAAAGTACCAATAGTAGTAACTAAAAGTACCAGTTGCAGTAACTAAAAGTACCAGCAGCAGTAACTAAAAGTACGAGTAGCAGTAACCAAAAGTACCAGTAGCAGTAACTAAAAGTACGAGTAGCAGTAACCAAAAGTACCAGTAGCAGTAACTAAAAGTACGGATAGCAGTAACCAAAAGTACCAGTAGCAGTAACTAAAAGTACGGATAGCAGTAACCAAAAGTACCAGTAGCAGTAACTAAAAGTACCAGTAACCAAAAGTACCAGAAGCAGTAACTAAAAGTACCAGCAGTAGTAACTAACAGTACCAGTAGCAGTAACTGAAAGTACCAGCAGCAGTAACTAAAAGTACCAGTAACCAAAAGTACCAGTAGCAGTCACTAAAAGTACCAGTAACAGTAACTAAAAGTACCAGAAGACGTAATCAAAAGTACCAGTAGCAGTAACTAAAAGTAACAGTAGCTGTAACTAAAAGTACCAGTAGTAGTAACCAAAAGTACCAGTAGCAGTTACTAAAAGTACCAGTAGCAGTAACTAAAATTACCAGCAGCAGTAACCAAAAGTACCAGTTGTAGTAATCAAAAGTACCAATAGTAGTAACTAAAAGTACCAGTTGCAGTAACTAAAAGTACCAGCAGCAGTAACTAAAAGTACGAGTAGCAGTAACCAAAAGTACCAGTAGCAGTAACTAAAAGTACGAGTAGCAGTAACCAAAAGTACCAGTAGCAGTAACTAAAAGTACGGATAGCAGTAACCAAAAGTACCAGTAGCAGTAACTAAAAGTACGGATAGCAGTAACCAAAAGTACCAGTAGCAGTAACTAAAAGTACCAGCAGCAGTAACCAAAAGTACCAGTGGTAGTAACCAAAAGTACCTGTAGCAGTAACTAAAAGTACCAGTAGCAGTAACTAAAAGTACCAGTAGCAGTAACTGAAAGTACCAGCAGCAGTAACTGAAAGTACCAGCAGCAGTAACTAAAAGTACCAGTAACCAAAAGTACCAGTAGCAGTAACTAACAGTACCAGCAGTAGTAACCAAAAGTACCAGTAGTAGTAACCAAAAGTACCAGTAGTAACCAAAAGTACCAGTAGCAGTAACTAAAAGTACCAGTAGCAGTAACTAAAAGTACCAGCAGCAGTAACTAAAAGTACCAGTAGTAGTAACCAAATGTACCAGTAGCAGTAACTAAAACTACCAGTTGCAGTAACTAAAAGTACCAGTAGCAGTAACCAAAAGTACCAGTAGCAGTAACTAAAAGTACCAGTAGTAGTAACTACAAGTACCAGTAGTAGTAACCAAAATGACTAGTAGTAGTAACTAAAAGTACCAGTAGTAGTAACCAAAAGTACCAGTAGCAGTAACTAAAAGTATCAGCAGCAGTAACCAAAAGTACCAGTATTAGTAACCAAAAGTACCAGTAGCAGTCACCAAAAGTACCAGTAGCAGTAACTAAAAGTACCAGTAGCAGTAACTAAAAGTACCAGTAGCAGTAACCAAAAGTACCAGTAGCAGTAACTAAAAGTACGAGTAGCAGTAACCAAAAGTATCAGTAGTAGTAACAAAAAGTACCAGTCGCAGTAACTAAAAGTACCAGTAGCAGTCACTAAAAGTACCAGCAGCAGTAACCAAAAGTACCAGTAACTAAAAGTACCAGTAGCAGTCACTAAAAGTACCAGTAACAGTAACTAAAAGTACGAGAAGCCGTAACCAAAAGTAACAGTAGCAGTAACTAAAAGTACCAGTAACAGTAACTAAAAGTACGAGAAGCCGTAACCAAAAGTACCAGTAGCAGTAACTAAAAGTAACAGTAGCTGTAACTAAAAGTACCAGTAGTAGTAACCAAAAGTACCAGTAGTAGTTGTAACTAAAAGTACCAGTAGCAGTAACTAAAAGTACCAGTAGTAGTAACTAAAAGTACCAGCAGCAGTAACTAAAATTACCAGTAGCAGCAACCAAAAATACCAGTAGTAGTAACTTAAAGTAGCAGTAGCAGTAACTAAAAGTGCCAGTAGAAGTAACTAAAAGTACCAGTAGCAGTAACTAAAAGTACCAGTAACCAAAAGTACCAGTAGTAGTAACTAAAAGTACCAGTAGCAGTAACTAAAAGTACCAGTAGAAGTAACCAAAAGTACCAGTAGTAGTAGTAACTAAAAGTACCAGTAGTAGTAACTAAAATTACCAGTAGTAGTAACTTAAAGTAGCAGTAGCAGAAACTAAAAGTGCCAGTAGCAGTAACTGAAAATACCAGCAGCAGTAACTAAAAGTACCAGTAACCAAAAGTACCAGTAGTAGTAACTAACAGTACCAGTAGCAGTAACTGAAAGTACCAGCAGCAGTAACCAAAAGTACCAGTAGCAGTAACTAAAAGTACCAGTAGCAGTCACTAAAAGTACCAGTAGAAGTAACCAAAAGTACTAGTAGTAGTAACTAAAAGTAACAGTAGCATTAACTAAAAGTACCAGTAGCAGTAACTAACAGTACCAGTAGAAGTAACCAAAAGTACCAGTAGTAGTAACTAAAAGTACCAGTAGCATTAAGTAAAAGTACCAGTAGCAGTAACCAAAAGTATCAGTAGTAGTAACAAAAAGTACCAGTCGCAGTAACTAAAAGTACCAGTAGCAGTAACTAAAAGTACCAGTAGAAGTAACCATAAGTACCAGTAGTAGTAGTAACTAAAAGTACCAGTAGTAGTAACTAAAAGTACCAGTAGTAGTAACTTAAAGTAGCAGTAGCAGAAACTAAAAGTGCCAGTAGAAGTAACTAAAAGTACCAGTAGCAGTAACTAAAAGTACCAGTAACCAAAAGTACCAGTAGTAGTAACTAAAAGTACCAGCAGTAGTAACCAAAAGTACCAGTAGCAGTAACTAAAAGTACCAGTAACAATAACTAAAAGTACCAGCAGCAGTAACTAAAAGTACCAGGAGTAGTAACCAAATGTACCAGTAGCAGGAACTAAAAGTACCAGTAGCAGTAACTAAAAGTACCAGTAGAAGTAACCAAAAGTACCAGTAGTAGTAACTAAAAGTACCAGTAGCAGTAACTAAAAGTACCTAGGAGTAACAAAACGTACCAGTAGCAAGAACTAATAGTACCAGTAGTAGTAACCAAAAGTACCAGTAGCAGTTACTAAAAGTATCAGCAGCAGTAACCAAAAGTACCAGTATTAGTAACCAAAAGTACCAGTAGCAGTAACTAAAAGTACCAGCAGCAGTAACTAAAAGTACCAGTAGTAGTAACCAAAATGATTAGTAGTAGTAACTAAAAGTACCAGTAGTAGTAACCAAAAGTACCAGTAGCAGTTACTAAAAGTATCAGCAGCAGTAACCAAAAGTACCAGTATTAGTAACCAAAAGTACCAGTAGCAGTAACTAAAAGTACCAGCAGCAGTAACCAAAAGTACCAGTGGTAGTAACCAAAAGTACCTGTAGCAGTAACTAAAAGTACCAGTAGCAGTAACTAAAAGTACCAGTAGTAGTAACCAAAAGTACCAGTAGCAGTAACTAAAAGTACCTGTAGCAGTCACTAAAAGTACCAGTAGCAGTAACTGAAAGTACCAGTAGCAGTAACTAAAAGTACCAGTAGCAGTAACTGAAAGTACCAGCAGCAGTAACTGAAAGTACCAGCAGCAGTAACTAAAAGTACCAGTAACCAAAAGTACCAGTAGCAGTAACTAACAGTACCAGCAGTAGTAACCAAAAGTACCAGTAGTAGTAACCAAAAGTACCAGTAGTAACCAAAAGTACCAGTAGCAGTAACTAAAAGTACCAGTAGCAGTAACTAAAAGTACCAGCAGCAGTAACTAAAAGTACCAGTAGTAGTAACCAAATGTACCAGTAGCAGTAACTAAAAGTACCAGTAGCAGTAACTAAAAGTACCAGTAGCAGTAACCAAAAGTACCAGTAGCAGTAACTAAAAGTACCAGTAGTAGTAACTACAAGTACCAGTAGTAGTAACCAAAATGACTAGTAGTAGTAACTAAAAGTACCAGTAGTAGTAACTAAAAGTACCAGTAGCAGTAACCAAAAGTACCAGTAGCAGTAACTAAAAGTACGAGTAGCAGTAACCAAAAGTACGAGTAGCAGTAACCAAAAGTATCAGTAGTAGTAACAAAAAGTACCAGTCGCAGTAACTAAAAGTACCAGTAGCAGTCACTAAAAGTACCAGCAGCAGTAACCAAAAGTACCAGAAACTAAAAGTACCAGTAGCAGTCACTAAAAGTACCAGTAACAGTAACTAAAAGTACGAGAAGCCGTAACCAAAAGTACCAGTAGCAGTAACTAAAAGTACCAGTAACAGTAACTAAAAGTACGAGAAGCCGTAACCAAAAGTACCAGTAGCAGTAACTAAAAGTAACAGTAGCTGTAACTAAAAGTACCAGTAGTAGTAACCAAAAGTACCAGTAGTAGTTGTAACTAAAAGTACCAGTAGCAGTAACTAAAAGTACCAGTAGTAGTAACTAAAAGTACCAGCAGCAGTAACTAAAATTACCAGTAGCAGCAACCAAAAATACCAGTAGTAGTAACTTAAAGTAGCAGTAGCAGTAACTAAAAGTGCCAGTAGAAGTAACTAAAAGTACCAGTAGCAGTAACTAAAAGTACCAGTAACCAAAAGTACCAGTAGTCGTAACTAAAAGTACCAGTAGCAGTCACTAAAAGTACCAGTAGCAGTAACCAAAAGTACCAGTAGCAGTAACTAAAAGTACCAGTAGCAGTAACTAAAAGTACCAGCAGCAGTAACTAAAAGTACCAGTAGTAGTAACCAAATGTACCAGTAGCAGTAACTAAAAGTACCAGTAGCAGTAACTAAAAGTACCAGTAGCAGTAACTAAAAGTACGAGTAGCAGTAACCAAAATTATCAGTAGTAGTAACAAAAAGTACCAGTCGCAGTAACTAAAAGTACCAGTAGCAGTCACTAAAAGTACCAGCAGCAGTAACCAAAAGTACCAGTAACTAAAAGTACCAGTAGCAGTCACTAAAAGTACCAGTAACAGTAACTAAAAGTACGAGAAGCCGTAACCAAAAGTACCAGTAGCAGTAACTAAAAGTACCAGTAACAGTAACTAAAAGTACGAGAAGCCGTAACCAAAAGTACCAGTAGCAGTAACTAAAAGTAACAGTAGCTGTAACTAAAAGTACCAGTAGTAGTAACCAAAAGTACCAGTAGCAGTAACTAAAAGTACCAGTAGAAGTAACCAAAAGTACCAGTAGTAGTTGTAACTAAAAGTACCAGTAGCAGTAACTAAAAGTACCAGTAGCAGTAACTAAAAGTGCCAGTAGAAGTAACTAAAAGTACCAGTAGCAGTAACTAAAAGTACCAGTAACCAAAAGTACCAGTAGTAGTAACTAAAAGTACCAGTAGCAGTCACTAAAAGTACCAGTAGCAGTAACTGAAAGTACCAGTAGCAGTAACTAAAAGTACCAGTAGCAGTAACTAAAAGTACCAGTAGAAGTAACCAAAAGTACCAGTAACCAAAAGTACCAGTAGCAGTAACTAAAAGTACCAGTCGCAGTAACTGAAAATACTAGCAGCAGTAACTAAAAGTACCAGTAACCAAAAGTACCAGTAGCAGTAACTAAAAGTACCAGCAGTAGTAACTAACAGTACCAGTAGCAGTAACTGAAAGTACCAGCAGCAGTAACTAAAAGTACCAGTAACCAAAAGTACCAGTAGCAGTAACTAAAAGTACCAGTCGCAGTAGTAACCAAAAGTACCAGTAGTAGTAACCAAAAGTACCAGTAGCAGTAACTAAAAGTACCAGTAGCAGTAACTAAAAGTACCACTGGAAGTAACCAAAAGTACTAGTAGTAGTAACTAAAAGTAACAGTAGCATTAACTAAAAGTACCAGTAGCAGTAACTAAAAGTACCAGTAGAAGTAACCAAAAGTACCAGTAGTAGTAACTAAAAGTACCAGTAGCATTAACTAAAAGTACCAGTAGCAGTAACCAAAAGTATCAGTAGTAGTAACAAAAAGTACCAGTCGCAGTAACTAAAAGTACCAGTAGCAGTAACTAAAAGTACCAGTAGAAGTAACCAAAAGTACCAGTAGTAGTAGTAACTAAAAGTACCAGTAGTAGTAACTAAAAGTACCAGTAACCAAAAGTACCAGTAGCAGTAACTAAAAGTACCAGTAGCAGTAACTGAAAATACCAGCAGCAGTAACTAAAAGTACCAGTAACCAAAAGTACCAGCAGTAGTAACTAACAGTACCAGTAGCAGTAACTGAAAGTACCAGCAGCAGTAACTAAAAGTACCAGTAACCAAAAGTACCAGTAGCAGTAACTAAAAGTACCAGCAGTAGTAACCAAAAGTACCAGTAGTAGTAACCAAAAGTACCAGTAGTAACCAAAAGTACCAGTAGCAGTAACTAAAAGTACCAGTAGCAGTAACTAAAAGTACCAGTAGCAGTAACTAAAAGTACCAGTAGAAGTAACCAAAAGTACCAGTAGTAGTAACTAAAAGTACCAGTAGCTATACCAAAAGTACCTAGGAGTAACAAAACGTACCAGTAGCAAGAACTAATAGTACCAGTAGAAGTAACCAAAAGTACCAGTAGCAGTAACTACAAGTACCAGTAGTAGTAACTACAAGTACCAGTAGTAGTAACCAAAATGACTAGTAGTAGTAACTAAAAGTACCAGTAGTAGTAACCAAAAGTACCAGTAGCAGTAACTAAAAGTATCAGCAGCAGTAACCAAAAGTACCAGTATTAGTAACCAAAAGTACCAGTAGCAGTAACCAAAAGTACCAGTAGTAGTAACTAAAAGTACCAGTAGCTATACCAAAAGTACCTAGGAGTAACAAAACGTACCAGTAGCAAGAACTAATAGTACCAGTAGAAGTAACCAAAAGTACCAGTAGCAGTAACTACAAGTACCAGTAGTAGTAACTACAAGTACCAGTAGTAGTAACAAAAAGTACCAGTCGCAGTAACTAAAAGTACCAGTAGCAGTCACTAAAAGTACCAGCAGCAGTAACCAAAAGTACCAGTAACTAAAAGTACCAGTAGCAGTCACTAAAAGTACCAGTAACAGTAACTAAAAGTACGAGAAGCCGTAACCAAAAGTACCAGTAGCAGTAACTAAAAGTACCAGTAACAGTAACTAAAAGTACAAGAAGGCGTAACCAAAAGTACCAGTAGCAGTAACTAAAAGTAACAGTAGCTGTAACTAAAAGTACCAGTAGTAGTAACCAAAAGTACCAGTAGTAGTAACTAAAAGTACCAGCAGCAGTAACTAAAATTACCAGTAGCAGTCACTAAAAGTACCAGTAGCAGTAACTAAAAGTAGCAGTAGCAGTAACTAAAAGTGCCAGTAGAAGTAACTAAAAGTACCAGTAGCAGTAACTAAAAGTACCAGTAACCAAAAGTACCAGTAGTAGTAACTAAAAGTACCAGTAGCAGTCACTAAAAGTACCAGTAGCAGTAACTAAAAGTACCAGTAGCAGTAACTAAAAGTACCAGTAGTAGTAACTAAAAGTACCAGTAGTAGTAACTTAAAGTAGCAGTAGCAGAAACTAAAAGTGCCAGTAGCAGTAACTGAAAATACCAGCAGCAGTAACTAAAAGTACCAGTAACCAAAAGTACCAGTAGCAGTAACTAAAAGTACCAGCAGTAGTAACTAAAAGTACCAGTAACCAAAAGTACCAGTAGCAGTAACTAAAAGTACCAGTCGCAGTAGTAACCAAAAGTACCAGTAGTAGTAACCAAAAGTACCAGTAGCAGTAACTAAAAGTACCAGTAGCAGTAACTAAAAGTACCAGTAGAAGTAACTAAAAGTACCAGTAGAAGTAACCAAAAGTACTAGTAGTAGTAACTAAAAGTAACAGTAGCATTAACTAAAAGTACCAGTAGCAATAACTAAAAGTACCAGTAGAAGTAACCAAAAGTACCAGTAGTAGTAGTAACTAAAAGTACCTGTAGTAGTAACTTAAAGTAGCAGTAGCAGAAACTAAAAGTGCCAGTAGAAGTAACTAAAAGTACCAGTAGCAGTAACTAAAAGTACCAGTAACCAAAAGTACCAGTAGCAGTAACTAAAAGTACCAGCAGTAGTAACTAACAGTACCAGTAGCAGTAACTGAAAGTACCAGCAGCAGTAACTAAAAGTACCAGTAACCAAAAGTACCAGTAGCAGTAACTAAAAGTACCTGCAGTAGTAACCAAAAGTACCAGTAGTAGTAACCAAAAGTACCAGTAGTAACCAAAAGTACCAGTAGCAGTAACTAAAAGTACCAGTAGCAGTAACTAAAAGTACCAGTAGCAGTAACTAAAAGTACCAGTAGAAGTAACCAAAAGTACCAGTAGTAGTAACTAAAAGTACCAGTAGCAGAAACCAAAAGTACCTAGGAGTAACAAAACGTACCAGTAGCAAGAACTAATAGTACCAGTAGTAGTAACCAAAAGTACCAGTAGCAGTAACTAAAAGTACCAGTAGCAGTAACTAAAAGTACCAGTAGCAGTAACCAAAAGTACCAATAGTATTAACTAAAAGTACCAGTAGCAGTAACCAAAAGTACCAGTAGTAGTAACTAAAAGTACCAGCAGCAGTAACCAAAAGGCTTGGAAGAAAAAAAAAAGTGGATTTTGTGACAGTCAAAATACATTCAAAGGTTTTCTTCAAAAAACTGGCTCAGGGCAGTTGATTTCATTGTTTCATGATGTTTTCATTAGAACCTGATGCGTACCCACCTTTACTGGTTTAATGTAGCCTTTTATGCTCTTAAAATACGTTTCAGGCTTGGAAGAGGCCAAAAGTGGATTTTGTGAAAGTAATCATAGTTTCAAGGATGTTCTTCAAAACACTGGCCCAGGGCGGTTGATTTCATTGTTTCATGATGTTTTCATTAGAACCTGATGCGTACCCACCTTTACTGCTCTTAAAATACGTTTCAGGCTTGGAAGAGGCCAAAAGTGGATTTTGTGAAAGTCAACATAGTTTCAAGGATGTTCTTCAAAAAACTGGCTCAGGGCAGTTGATTTCATTGTTTCATGATGTTTTCATTAGAACCTGATGCGTACCCACCTTTACTGGTTTAATGTAGCCTTTTATGTTGTTAAAATACGTTTCAGGCTTGAAAGAGGCCAAAAGTGGATTTTGTGAAAGTAAACAGAGTTTCAAAAAACTGGCTTAGGGCAGTGGATTTCACTGTTTCATGATGTTTTCATTACAACCTGCTTACCCACCTTTACTGGTTTACGGTACATTCTCAGCCTTTTATGCTCTTAAAATACGTTTCAGGCTTGGAAGAGGCCAAAAGTGGATTTTGTGAAAGTCAACATAGTTTCAAGGATGTTCTTTAAAAAACTGGCTCAGGGCAGTTGATTTCATTGTTTCATGATGTTTTCATTAGAACCTGATGCGTACCCACCTTTACTGGTTTAATGTAGCCTTTTATGCTCTTAAAATATGTTTCAGGCTTGGAAGAGGCCAAAAGTGGATTTTGTGAAAGTAAACATAGTTTCAAAAAACTGGCTTAGGGCAGTTGATTTCACTGTTTCATGATGTTTTCATTACAACCTGCTTACTCACCTTTACTGGTTTACGGTACATTCTCAGCCTTTTATGCTCTTAAAATACGTTTCAGGCTTGGAAGAGGCCAAAAGTGGATTTTGTGAAAGTCAACATAGTTTCAAGGATGTTCTTTAAAACACTGGCTCAGGGCAGTTGATTTCATTGTTTCATGATGTTTTCATTAGAACCTGATGCGTACCCACCTTTACTGGTTTAATGTAGCCTTTTATGCTCTTAAAATACGTTTCAAGGATGTTCTTCAAAAAACTGGCTCAGGGCAGTTCAGTTTCATGATGTTTTCATTAGAACCTGATGATTACCCACCTTTACTGGTTTACGGTACATTCTCAGCCTTTTCTGCTCTTAAAATACGTTGCAGGCTTGGAAGAGGCCAAAAGTGGATTTTGTGAAAAAAACATAGTTTCAAAGATTTTCTTCAAAAAACTGGCTCAGGGCAGTTGATTTCACTGTTTCATGATGTTTTCATTACAACCTGCTTACCCACCTTTACTGGTTTACGGTACATTATCAGCCTTTTTTCTCTTAAAATACGTTTCAGGCTTGGAAGAGGCCAAAAGTGGATTTTGTGAAAGTCAACATAGTTTCAGAAAACTGGCTCAGGGCAGTTGATTTCACTGTTTCATGATGTTTTCGATAGAAACTGATTCTTACACACCTTTATTGGTTCACGGTACATTCTTAGCCTTTTATGCTCTTAAAATATGTTTCAGGCTTGGAAGAAAAGAAAAAAAGTGGATTTAGTGACAGTCAAAATACATTCAAAGGTTTTCTTCAAAAAACTGGCTCAGGGCAGTTCAGTTCCATGATGTTTTCATTAGAACCTGATGATTACCCACCTCTACTGGTTTACGGTACATTCTCAGCCTTTTATGCTCTTAAAATACGTTTCAGGCACCTTTACTGGTTTAATGTAGCCTTTTATGTTCTTAAAATACATTTCAGGCTTGGAAGAGGCCAAAAGTGGATTTTGTGAAAGTAAACATAGTTTCAAGGATGTTCTTCAAAAAACTGGCTCAGGGCAGTTGATTTCATTGTTTCATGATGTTTTCATTAGAACCTGATGCGTACCCACCTTTACTGGTTTAATGTAGCCTTTTATGTTGTTAAAATACGTTTCAGGCTTGAAAGAGGCCAAAAGTGGATTTTGTGAAAGCAAACAGAGTTTCAAAAAACTGGCTTAGGGCAGTGGATTTCACTGTTTCATGATGTTTTCATTACAACCTGCTTACCCACCTTTACTGGTTTACGGTACATTCTCAGCCTTTTATGCTCTTAAAATACGTTTCAGGCTTGGAAGAGGCCAAAAGTGGATTTTGTGAAAGTCAACATAGTTTCAAGGATGTTCTTTAAAAAACTGGCTCAGGGCAGTTGATTTCATTGTTTCATGATGTTTTCATTAGAACCTGATGCGTACCCACCTTTACTGGTTTAATGTAGCCTTTTATGCTCTTAAAATATGTTTCAGGCTTGGAAGAAAAAACAAAAGTGGATTTTGTGACAGTCAAAATACTTTCAAAGGTTTTCATCAAAAAACTGGCTCAGGGCAGTTCAGTTTCATGATGTTTTCATTATAACCTGATGATTACCCACCTTTACTGGTTTACGGTACATTCTCAGCCTTTTCTGCTCTTAAAATACATTTCAGACTTGGAAGAGGCCAAAAGTGGATTTTGTGAAAGTCAACAGAGTTTCAGAAAACTGGCTCAGGGCAGTTGATTTCACTGTTTCATGATGTTTTCATTAGAACCTGATGCGTACCTTTACTGGTTTAATGTAGCCTTTCATGTTCTTAAAATACATTTCAGGCTTGGAAGAGGCCAAAAGTGGATTTTGTGAAAGTAAACATAGTTTCAAAAAACTGGCTTAGGGCAGTTGATTTCACTGTTTCATGATGTTTTCATTACAACCTGCTTACTCACCTTTACTGGTTTACGGTACATTCTCAGCCTTTTATGCTCTTAAAATACGTTTCAGGCTTGGAAGAGGCCAAAAGTGGATTTTGTGAAAGTCAACATAGTTTCAAGGATGTTCTTTAAAACACTGGCTCAGGGCAGTTGATTTCATTGTTTCATGATGTTTTCATTAGAACCTGATGCGTACCCACCTTTACTGGTTTAATGTAGCCTTTTATGCTCTTAAAATACGTTTCAGGCTTGAAAGAGGCCAAAAGTGGATTTTGTGAAAGTCAACATAGTTTCAGAAAACTGGCTCAGGGCAGTTGATTTCACTGTTTCATGATGTTTTCATTACAACCTGCTTACCCACCTTTACTGGTTTACGGTACATTCTCAGCCTTTTATGCTCTTAAAATACGTTTCAGGCTTGGAAGAGGCCAAAAGTGCATTTTCTTAAAGTCAACATAGTTTCAAAAAACTGGCTTAGGGCAGTTGATTTCACTGTTTCATGATGTTTTCGATAGAAACTGATTCTTACCCACCTTTACTGTTTTACGGTACATTCTCAGCCTTTTCTGCTCTTAAAATACGTTTCAGGCTTGGAAGAGGCCAAAAGTGGATTTTGTGAAAGTCAACATAGTTTCAAGGATGTTCTTCAAAAAACTGGCTCAGGGCAGTTCAGTTTCATGATGTTTTCATTAGAACCTGATGATTACCCACCTTTACTGGTTTACGGTACATTATCAGCCTTTTATGCTCTTAAAATACGTTTGAGGCTTGGAAGAGGCCAAAAGTGGATTTTGTAAAAGTAAACATAGTTTCAGAAAACTGGCTCAGGGCAGTTGATTTCACTGTTTCATGATGTTTTCATTACAACCTGCTTACCCACCTTTACTGGTTTACGGTACATTCTCAGCCTTTTCTGCTCTTAAAATACGTTTGAGGCTTGGAAGAGGCCAAAAGTGGATTTTGTGAAAGTAAACATAGTTTCAAGGATGTTCTTCAAAAAACTGGCTCAGGGCAGTTGATTTCATTGTTTCATGATGTTTTCATTAGAACCTGATGCGTACCCACCTTTACTGGTTTAATGTAGCCTTTTATGTTCTTAAAATACGTTTCAGGCTTGAAAGAGGCCAAAATTGGATTTTGTGAAAGTAAACATAGTTTCAAGGATGTTCTTCAAAACACTGGCTCAGGGCAGTTGATTTCATTGTTTCATGATGTTTTCATTAGAACCTGATGCGTACCTTTACTGGTTTAATGTAGCCTTTTATGTTCTTAAAATACATTTCAGGCTTGGAAGAGGCCAAAAGTGGATTTTGTGAAAGTAAACATAGTTTCAAGGATGTTCTTCAAAACACTGGCTCAGGGCAGTTGATTTCATTGTTTCATGATGTTTTCATTAGAACCTGATGATTACCCACCATTACTGGTTTACGGTACATTCTCAGCCTTTTATGCTCTTAAAATACGTTTCAGGCTTGGAAGAGGCCAAAAGTGGATTTTGTGAAAGTCAACATAGTTTCAGAAAACTGGCTCAGGGCAGTTGATTTCACTGTTTCATGATGTTTTCGATAGAAACTGATGCTTACACACCTTTATTGGTTTACGGTACATTCTTAGCCTGTTATGCTCTTAAAATACGTTTCAGGCTTGGAAGAAAAAAAAAAGTGGATTTTGTGACAGTCAAAATACTTTCAAAGGTTTTCATCAAAAAACTGGCTCAGGGCAGTTCAGTTTCATGATGTTTTCATTAGAACCTGATGATTACCCACCTTTACTAGTTTACGGTACATTCTCAGCCTTTTCTGCTCTTAAAATACGTTTGAAGCTTGGAAGAGGCCAAAAGTGGATTTTGTGAAAGTAAACATAGTTTCAAGGATGTTCTTCAAAAAACTGGCTCAGGGCAGTTGATTTCATTGTTTCATGATGTTTTCATTAGAACCTGATGCGTACCCACCTTTACTGGTTTAATGTAGCCTTTTATGCTCTTAAAATACGTTTCAGGCTTGAAAGAGGCCAAAAGTGGATTTTGTGAAAGTCAACATAGTTTCAGAAAACTGGCTCAGGGCAGTTGATTTCACTGTTTCATGATGTTTTCATTACAACCTGCTTACCCACCTTTACTGGTTTACGGTACATTCTCAGCCTTTTATGCTCTTAAAATACGTTTGAGGCTTGGAAGAGGCCAAAAGTGGATTTTGTAAAAGTAAACATAGTTTCAGAAAACTGGCTCAGGGCAGTTGATTTCACTGTTTCATGATGTTTTCATTACAACCTGCTTACCCACCTTTACTGGTTTACGGTACATTCTCAGCCTTTTCTGCTCTTAAAATACGTTTCAGGCTTGGAAGAGGCCAAAAGTGGATTTTGTGAAAGTAAACATAGTTTCAAGGATGTTCTTCAAAACACTGGCTCAGGGCAGTTGATTTCACTCTTTCATGATGTTTTCATTTCAACATGCTTACCCACCTTTGCTGGTTTAATGTAGCCTTTTATGTTCTTAAAATACGTTTCAGGCTTGGAAGAGGCCAAAAGTGGATTTTGTGAAAGTCAACATAGTTTCAAGGATGTTCTTCAAAAAACTGGCTCAGGGCAGTTCAGTTTCATGATGTTTTCATTTGAACCTGATGATTACCCACCTTTACTGGTTTACGGTACATTATCAGCCTTTTATGCTCTTAAAATATGTTTCAGGCTTGGAAGAAAAAACAAAAGTGGATTTTGTGACAGTCAAAATACTTTCAAAGGTTTTCATCAAAAAACTGGCTCAGGGCAGTTCAGTTTCATGATGTTTTCATTAGAACCTGATGATTACCCACCTTTACTGGTTTACGGTATATTCTCAGCCTTTTCTGCTCTTAAAATACATTTCAGACTTGGAAGAGGCCAAAAGTGGATTTTGTGAAAGTCAACATAGTTTCAGAAAACTGGCTTAGGGCAGTTGATTTCACTGTTTCATGATGTTTTCATTACAACCTGCTTACTCACCTTTACTGGTTTACGGTACATTCTCAGCCTTTTATGTTCTTAAAATACATTTCAGGCTTGGAAGAGGCCAAAAGTGGATTTTGTGAAAGTAAACATAGTTTCAAAAAACTGGCTTAGGGCAGTTGATTTCACTGTTTCATGATGTTTTCATTACAACCTGCTTACTCACCTTTACTGGTTTACGGTACATTCTCAGCCTTTTATGCTCTTAAAATACGTTTCAGGCTTGGAAGAGGCCAAAAGTGGATTTTGTGAAAGTCAACATAGTTTCAAGGATGTTCTTTAAAACACTGGCTCAGGGCAGTTGATTTCATTGTTTCATGATGTTTTCATTAGAACCTGATGCGTACCCACCTTTACTGGTTTAATGTAGCCTTTTATGTTGTTAAAATACGTTTCAGGCTTGAAAGAGGCCAAAAGTGGATTTTGTGAAAGTAAACATAGTTTCAAAAAACTGGCTTAGGGCAGTTGATTTCACTGTTTCATGATGTTTTCATTACAACCTGCTTACTCACCTTTACTGGTTTACGGTACATTCTCAGCCTTTTATGCTCTTAAAATACGTTTCAGGCTTGGAAGAGGCCAAAAGTGGATTTTGTGAAAGTCAACATAGTTTCAAGGATGTTCTTTAAAAAACTGGCTCAGGGCAGTTGATTTCATTGTTTCATGATGTTTTCATTAGAACCTGATGCGTACCCACCTTTACTGGTTTAATGTAGCCTTTTATGCTCTTAAAATACGTTTGAGGCTTGGAAGAGGCCAAAAGTGGATTTTGTAAAAGTAAACATAGTTTCAGAAAACTGGCTCAGGGCAGTTGATTTCACTGTTTCATGATGTTTTCATTACAACCTGCTTACCCACCTTTACTGGTTTACGGTACATTCTCAGCCTTTTCTGCTCTTAAAATACGTTTCAGGCTTGGAAGAGGCCAAAAGTGGATTTTGTGAAAGTAAACATAGTTTCAAGGATGTTCTTCAAAACACTGGCTCAGGGCAGTTGATTTCACTCTTTCATGATGTTTTCATTTCAACATGCTTACCCACCTTTGCTGGTTTAATGTAGCCTTTTATGTTCTTAAAATACGTTTCAGGCTTGGAAGAGGCCAAAAGTGGATTTTGTGAAAGTCAACATAGTTTCAGAAAACTGGCTCAGGGCAGTTGATTTCACTGTTTCATGATGTTTTCGATAGAAACTGATTCTTACACACCTTTATTGGTTCACGGTACATTCTTAGCCTTTTATGCTCTTAAAATATGTTTCAGGCTTGGAAGAAAAGAAAAAAAGTGGATTTAGTGACAGTCAAATTACATTCAAAGGTTTTCTTCAAAAAACTGGCTCAGGGCAGTTCAGTTCCATGATGTTTTCATTAGAACCTGCTGATTACCCACCTCTACTGGTTTACGGTACATTCTCTGCCTTTTATGCTCTTAAAATACGTTTCAGGCACCTTTACTGGTTTAATGTAGCCTTTTATTTTCTTAAAATATGTTTCAGGCTTGAAAGAGGCCAAAAGTGGATTTTGTGAAAGTAAACATTGTTTCAAAAAACTGGCTTAGTGCAGTTGATTTCACTGTTTCATGATGTTTTCGATAGAAACTGATTCTTACACACCTTTATTGGTTCACGGTACATTCTTAGCCTTTTATGCTCTTAAAATATGTTTCAGGCTTGGAAGAAAAAAAAAAAGTGGATTTAGTGACAATCAAAATACTTTCAAAGGTTTTCTTCAAAAAACTGGCTCAGGGCAGTTCAGTTTCATGATGTTTTCATTAGAACCTGATGATTACCCACCGTTACTGGTTTACGGTACATTCTCAGCCTTTTATGCTCTTAAAATACGTTTCAGGCTTGGAAGAAAAGAAAAAAAGTGGATTTTGTGACAGTCAAAATACATTCAAAGGTTTTCTTCAAAAAACTGGCTCAGGGCAGTTCAGTTTCATGATGTTTTCATTAGAACCTGATGATTACCCACCTTTACTGGTTTACGGTACATTATCAGCCTTTTATGCTCTTAAAATACGTTTCAGGCTTGGAAGAGGCCAAAAGTGGATTTTGTGAAAGTAAACATAGTTTCAAAGATTTTCTTCAAAAAACTGGCTCAGGGCAGTTGATTTCATTGTTTCATGATGTTTTCATTAGAACCTGATGCGTACCCACCTTTAATGGTTTAATGTAGCCTTTTATGTTCTTAAAATACGTTTCAGACTTGAAAGAGGCCAAAAGTGTATTTTGTGAAAGTAAACATAGTTTCAGAAAACTGGATCAGGGCAGTTGATTTCACTGTTTCATGATGTTTTCATTACAACCTGCTTCCCCACCTTTACTGGTTTACGGTACATTCTCAGCCTTTTCTGCTCTTAAAATACGTTTCAGGCTTGGAAGAGGCCAAAAGTGGATTTTGTGAAAGTCAACATAGTTTCAAGGATGTTCTTTAAAAAACTGGCTCAGGGCAGTTGATTTCATTGTTTCATGATGTTTTCATTAGAACCTGATGCGTACCCACCTTTACTGGTTTAATGTAGCCTTTTATGCTCTTAAAATATGTTTCAGGCTTGGAAGAAAAAACAAAAGTGGATTTTGTGACAGTCAAAATACTTTCAAAGGTTTTCATCAAAAAACTGGCTCAGGGCAGTTCAGTTTCATGATGTTTTCATTAGAACCTGATGATTACCCACCTTTACTGGTTTACGGTACATTCTCAGCCTTTTCTGCTCTTAAAATACATTTCAGACTTGGAAGAGGCCAAAAGTGGATTTTGTGAAAGTCAACATAGTTTCAGAAAACTGGCTCAGGGCAGTTGATTTCACTGTTTCATGATGTTTTCATTAGAACCTGATGCGTACCTTTACTGGTTTAATGTAGCCTTTTATGTTCTTAAAATACATTTCAGGCTTGGACTAGGCCAAAAGTGGATTTTGTGAAAGTAAACATAGTTTCAAAAAACTGGCTTAGGGCAGTTGATTTCACTGTTTCATGATGTTTTCATTACAACCTGCTTACTCACCTTTACTGGTTTACGGTACATTCTCAGCCTTTTATGCTCCCAAAAGTGGATTTTGTGAAAGTCAACATAGTTTCAAGGATGTTCTTTAAAACACTGGCTCAGGGCAGTTGATTTTATTGTTTCATGATGTTTTCATTAGAACCTGATGCGTACCCACCTTTACTGGTTTAATGTAGCCTTTTATGCTCTTAAAATACGTTTCAAGGATGTTCTTCAAAAAACTGGCTCAGGGCAGTTCAGTTTCATGATGTTTTCATTAGAACCTGATGATTACCCACCTTTACTGGTTTACGGTACATTATCAGCCTTTTTTCTCTTAAAATACGTTTCAGGCTTGGAAGAGGCCAAAAGTGGATTTTGTGAAAGTCAACATAGTTTCAGAAAACTGGCTCAGGGCAGTTGATTTCACTGTTTCATGATGTTTTCGATAGAAACTGATTCTTACACACCTTTATTGGTTCACGGTACATTCTTAGCCTTTTATGCTCTTAAAATATGTTTCAGGCTTGGAAGAAAAGAAAAAAAGTGGATTTAGTGACAGTCAAAATACATTCAAAGGTTTTCTTCAAAAAACTGGCTCAGGGCAGTTCAGTTCCATGATGTTTTCATTAGAACCTGCTGATTACCCACCTCTACTGGTTTACGGTACATTCTCTGCCTTTTATGCTCTTAAAATACGTTTCAGGCACCTTTACTGGTTTAATGTAGCCTTTTATTTTCTTAAAATATGTTTCAGGCTTGAAAGAGGCCAAAAGTGGATTTTGTGAAAGTAAACATTGTTTCAAAAAACTGGCTTAGTGCAGTTGATTTCACTGTTTCATGATGTTTTCGATAGAAACTGATTCTTACACACCTTTATTGGTTCACGGTACATTCTTAGCCTTTTATGCTCTTAAAATATGTTTCAGGCTTGGAAGAAAAAAAAAAAGTGGATTTAGTGACAATCAAAATACTTTCAAAGGTTTTCTTCAAAAAACTGGCTCAGGGCAGTTCAGTTTCATGATGTTTTCATTAGAACCTGATGATTACCCACCGTTACTGGTTTACGGTACATTCTCAGCCTTTTATGCTCTTAAAATACGTTTCAGGCTTGGAAGAAAAGAAAAAAAGTGGATTTTGTGACAGTCAAAATACATTCAAAGGTTTTCTTCAAAAAACTGGCTCAGGGCAGTTCAGTTTCATGATGTTTTCATTAGAACCTGATGATTACCCACCTTTACTGGTTTACGGTACATTATCAGCCTTTTATGTTCTTAAAATACGTTTCAGACTTGAAAGAGGCCAAAAGTGGATTTTGTGAAAGTAAACATAGTTTCAAAAAACTGGCTCAGGTCAGTTGATTTCACTGTTTTATGTCATTCTCATGAATTTATGTAGCTTTCAGCACTTTCCTGCCTAGAGATGCATTTTCACTTTTTATGCTCTTAAAAGACGTTTCAGGCAGAGAGGAGGCCAAAAGTTGATTTTGTGAAAGTAAGCATAGTTTCAAAGATTTTCTTCAAAAAACTTCCTCAAGACAGTTGATTTCACAGTCTGATGTCATGTTCATGAATATCTGCAGCTTTCAGCACTTTCCTGCCTAGAGATGCATTTTCACTTTTTATGCTCTTAAAAGACGTTTCAGGCAGAGAGGAGGCCAAAAGTTGATTTTGTGAAAGTAAGCATAGTTTCAAAGATTTTCTTCAAAGAACTTCCTCAAGACAGTTGATTTCACAGTCTGATGTCATGTTCATGAATATCTGCAGCTTTCAGCACTTTCCTGCCTAGAGATGCATTTTCACTTTTTATGCTCTTAAAAGACGTTTCAGGCAGAGAGGAGGCCAAAAGTTGATTTTGTGAAAGTAAGCATAGTTTCAAAGATTTTCTTCAAAAAACTTCCTCAAGACAGTTGATTTCACAGTCTGATGTCATGTTCATGAATATCTGCAGCTTTCAGCACTTTCCTGCCTAGAGATGCATTTTCACTTTTTATGCTCTTAAAAGACGTTTCAGGCAGAGAGGAGGCCAAAAGTTGATTTTGTGAAAGTAAGCATAGTTTCAAAGATTTTCTTCAAAAAACTTCCTCAAGACAGTTGATTTCACAGTCTGATGTCATGTTCATGAATATCTGTACGATCCAGGCACAAATGTGACTGTGGATGAGCGCCTGGTCCCCTTCAGAGGTCGCTGTCCATTCAAACAGTACATCCCGAGTAAACCAGGGAAATATGGGATCAAAATATGGGCAGCATGCGATGCCAGGTCCAGCTATGCATGGAACATGCAAATATACACTGGCAAACCTGCTGGTGCGCAGTCAGAAAAAAATCAGGGCATGCGAGTTGTCCTTGACATGACAGGAGGTCTCCAGGGGAAAACGATCACCTGTGACAACTTCTTCACTTCACATGCCCTTGGCCTGCAGCTGCTGAAAAGAAAGCTGTACATGGTGGTAACAGTACGGAGGAATAAGCCTGAGCTTCCCCCTGCACTGGTGTCAAAAACGGACAGGGCTCTGTTCTCATCGAAGTTTGCCTTCACCGAGACCCATGCTGTGGTGTCCTATCACCCCAAAAAACAGAGAAATGTTCTTCTGATGAGCACTCTGCATCGGGATGCTGCTGTGAGCAACAGGGATGACAAAAGGCCAAAAATCATCGAAGATTACAATCACAACAAAGGGGGTGTCGATAACCTTGACAAGGTAATGCACATTTATTATTCATAATATTTATAATATTATATATGGAAAGGATAATGCATTGAATTTGTATGTAGGAAAATAAACCTACATTTCTGAATATTTTTTGGTTTGTTTCTTTTGTTTCAGGTTACAGTGTGTACACGTGCAAAAGGAAGACAGCCCGTTGGCCCCTCGTTGTCTTCTTCAACATTCTCGACGTGTCTGCATACAACTCATTTGTCCTGTGGTCTGAGATCAAGCCAGCCTGGAATCAGGGGAAGTCCAACAGGAGGAGACTGTTCATGGAGGAGCTTGGGCGACAACTGGTGATACCTCACATCAAGCGACGCATGGTCAGCATTAAGCTACATTTATGTTGCTCTTCCTTCTGTAGTGACCTCACAATTTGAACTATTTGTATTTGTACTGTGATTTGTTATAATAAAGTTTGACTTGACTTGACAGGTTATTCCCCGCACGCCAGCCGCTGCCAGAATGGTTATGTCTATCCAGCAGCTCTACTCCAGCTCTACCTCTGCAGCAGCTCCCCCTCGCCCAGCTGCCCCTCCATGCAAAAGGGGAAGGTGCCAATTGTGCCAGAGTGATCTCAAAACAACACAAACGTGCCAAAAATGCAATGCATACATCTGCAAAAGTCATGCCATTACAACCTGCCTTGCATGCATCTGAGGGCACATTCAGACTGTTTTTTTCTGAAAAGTTAGTTTTGAAAAGTTAAATGTTTTGGAAATGAATGTTGACATGTTTTATGTCAGTAATGAGTTGGAATAAAGTTGACTAAAAAGTTGAAACACAGAGTTGGGTGATAATTTATACTTTATAAACAGTCAAACCAGACGGGGTCATTTTTGACCCCAGAGGACAACAGGTGTTATTATTTGCTGCCATTAAAAAAATTCAAATGATTCAAGAACAGCATCCTCACTAAACTTTGATATATACCTCTCTGTGATAAGTCAAATAGTCAAAAATAATATAAAGTCAAAATAATTCATTGTTTCATTGTATTTTCACTCAAAAACAGGGTATACTTTTATGTAAACAAGGTCTATTGGCCCTAAATTCCAAAACGAAGGTAAAACTGTGTTGGACTGAAGTAAGACTAAAGGTGTAAAACAGAATTGATTGACAATTTATACTATATGCTTTAAAAACAGTCAAACCAGGTGGGGTCATTTTTGACCCCAGAGGACAACAAGTGTATGGCAATCGGGAGGACAACACAAGGGCTAGCCAGCAAAGTGCTGAAAGCTGCAGATATTCATGAACATGACATCAGATTGTGAAATCAACTGTCTTGAGGAAGTTTTTTGAAGAAAATCTTTGAAACTATGCTTACTTTCACAAAATCAACTTTTGGCCTCCTCTCTGCCTGAAACGTCTTTTAAGAGCATACAAAGTGAAAATGCATCTCTAGGCAGGAAAGTGCTGAAAGCTGCAGATATTCATGAACATGACATCAGACTGTTAAATCAACTGTGCTGACGTAGTTTTTTGAAGAATATCTTTGAAACTATGCTTACTTTCACAAAATCAACTTTTGGCCTCCTCTCTGCCTGAAACGTCTTTTAAGAGCATAAAAAGTGAAAATGCATCTCTAGGCAGGAAAGTGCTGAAAGCTGCAGATATTCATGAACATGACATCAGACTGTTAAATCAACTGTGCTGACGTAGTTTTTTGAAGAAAATCTTTGAAACTATGTTTACTTTCACAAAATCAACTTTTGGCCTCCTCTCTGCCTGAAACGTCTTTTAAGAGCATAAAAAGTGAAAATGTATCTCTAGGCAGGAAAGTGCTGAAAGCTGCAGATATTCATGAACATGACATCAGACTGTGAAATCAACTGTCTTGAGGAAGTTTTTTGAAGAAAATCTTTGAAACTATGTTTACTTTCACAAAATCAACTTTTGGCCTCCTCTCTGCCTGAAACGTCTTTTAAGAGCATAAAAAGTGAAAATGCATCTCTAGGCAGGAAAGTGCTGAAAGCTGCAGATATTCATGAACATGACATCAGACTGTTAAATCAACTGTGCTGACGTAGTTTTTTGAAGAAAATCTTTGAAACTATGTTTACTTTCACAAAATCAACTTTTGGCCTCCTCTCTGCCTGAAACGTCTTTTAAGAGCATAAAAAGTGAAAATGCATCTCTAGGCAGGAAAGTGCTGAAAGCTGCAGATATTCATGAACATGACATCAGACTTTTAAATCAACTGTGCTGACGTAGTTTTTTGAAGAAAATCTTTGAAACTATGTTTACTTTCACAAAATCAACTTTTGGCCTCCTCTCTGCCTGAAACGTCTTTTAAGAGCATAAAAAGTGAAAATGTATCTCTAGGCAGGAAAGTGCTGAAAGCTGCAGATATTCATGAACATGACATCAGACTGTGAAATCAACTGTCTTGAGGAAGTTTTTTGAAGAAAATCTTTGAAACTATGTTTACTTTCACAAAATCAACTTTTGGCCTCCTCTCTGCCTGAAACGTCTTTTAAGAGCATAAAAAGTGAAAATGCATCTCTAGGCAGGAAAGTGCTGAAAGCTGCAGATATTCATGAACATGACATCAGACTGTTAAATCAACTGTGCTGACGTAGTTTTTTGAAGAAAATCTTTGAAACTATGTTTACTTTCACAAAATCAACTTTTGGCCTCCTCTCTGCCTGAAACGTCTTTTAAGAGCATAAAAAGTGAAAATGTATCTCTAGGCAGGAAAGTGCTGAAAGCTGCAGATATTCATGAACATGACATCAGACTGTGAAATCAACTGTCTTGAGGAAGTTTTTTGAAGAAAATCTTTGAAACTATGTTTACTTTCACAAAATCAACTTTTGGCCTCCTCTCTGCCTGAAACGTCTTTTAAGAGCATAAAAAGTGAAAATGCATCTCTAGGCAGGAAAGTGCTGAAAGCTGCAGATATTCATGAACATGACATCAGACTGTTAAATCAACTGTGCTGACGTAGTTTTTTGAAGAATATCTTTGAAACTATGCTTACTTTCACAAAATCAACTTTTGGCCTCCTCTCTGCCTGAAACGTCTTTTAAGAGCATAAAAAGTGAAAATGCATCTCTAGGCAGGAAAGTGCTGAAAGCTGCAGATATTCATGAACATGACATCAGACTGTTAAATCAACTGTGCTGACGTAGTTTTTTGAAGAATATCTTTGAAACTATGCTTACTTTCACAAAATCAACTTTTGGCCTCCTCTCTGCCTGAAACGTCTTTTAAGAGCATAAAAAGTGAAAATGCATCTCTAGGCAGGAAAGTGCTGAAAGCTGCAGATATTCATGAACATGACATCAGACTGTTAAATCAACTGTGCTGACGTAGTTTTTTGAAGAAAATCTTTGAAACTATGTTTACTTTCACAAAATCAACTTTTGGCCTCCTCTCTGCCTGAAACGTCTTTTAAGAGCATAAAAAGTGAAAATGCATCTCTAGGCAGGAAAGTGCTGAAAGCTGCAGATATTCATGAACATGACATCAGACTGTTAAATCAACTGTGCTGACGTAGTTTTTTGAAGAAAATCTTTGAAACTATGCTTACTTTCACAAAATCAACTTTTGGCCTCCTCTCTGCCTGAAACGTCTTTTAAGAGCATAAAAAGTGAAAATGCATCTCTAGGCAGGAAAGTGCTGAAAGCTACATAAATTCATGAGAATGACATAAAACAGTGAAATCAACTGCCCTGAGCCAGTTTTCTGAAACTATGTTGACTTTCACAAAATCCACTTTTGGCCTCTTCCAAGCCTGAAATGTATTTTAAGAGCATAAAAGGCTGAGAATGTACCGTAAACCAGTAAAGGTGGGTAAGCAGGTTGTAATGAAAACATCATGAAACAGTGAAATCAACTGCCCTGAGCCAGTTTTCTGAAACTATGTTGACTTTCACAAAATCCACTTTTGGCCTCTTCCAAGCCTGAAACGTATTTTAAGAGCATAAAAGGCTGAGAATGTACCGTAAACCAGTAGAGGTGGGTAATCATCAGGTTCTAATGAAAACATCATGAAACTGAACTGCCCTGAGCCAGTTTTTTGAAGAAAACCTTTGAATGTATTTTGACTGTCACTAAATCCACTTTTTTTCTTTTCTTCCAAGCCTGAAACATATTTTAAGAGCATAAAAGGCTACATTAAACCAGTAAAGGTGCCTGAAACGTATTTTAAGAGCATGAAAGGCTGAGAATGTACCGTAAACCAGTAGAGGTGGGTAATCATCAGGTTCTAATGAAAACATCATGAAACTGAACTGCCCTGAGCCAGTTTTTTGAAGAAAACCTTTGAATGTATTTTGACTGTCACTAAATCCACTTTTTTTCTTTTCTTCCAAGCCTGAAACATATTTTAAGAGCATAAAAGGCTGAGAATGTACCGTGAACCAATAAAGGTGTGTAAGAATCAGTTTCTATCGAAAACATCATGAAACAGTGAAATCAACTGCCCTGAGCCAGTTTTCTGAAACTATGTTGACTTTCACAAAATCCACTTTTGGCCTCTTCCAAGCCTGAAACGTATTTTAAGAGCATAAAAGGCTGAGAATGTACCGTAAACCAGTGGAGGTGGGTAATCATCAGGTTCTAATGAAAACATCATGAAACTGAACTGCCCTGAGCCAGTTTTTTGAAGAAAACCTTTGAATGTATTTTGACTGCCACAAAATCCACTTTTGTTTTTTCTTCCAAGCCTGAAACGTATTTTAAGAGCATAAAAGGCTAAGAATGTACCGTGAACCAATAAAGGTGTGTAAGAATCAGTTTCTATCGAAAACATCATGAAACAGTGAAATCAACTGCCCTAAGCCAGTTTTTTGAAACAATGTTTACTTTCACAAAATCCACTTTTGGCCTCTTTCAAGCCTGAAACGTATTTTAAGAACATAAAAGGCTACATTAAACCAGTAAAGGTGGGTACGCATCAGGTTCTAATGAAAACATCATGAAACTGAACTGCCCTGAGCCAGTTTTTTGAAGAACATCCTTGAAACGTATTTTAAGAGCATAAAAGGCTACATTAAACCAGTAAAGGTGGGTACGCATCAGGTTCTAATGAAAACATCATGAAACAATGAAATCAACTGCCCTGAGCCAGTTTTTTAAAGAACATCCTTGAAACTATGTTGACTTTCACAAAATCCACTTTTGGCCTCTTCCAAGCCTGAAACGTATTTTAAGAGCATAAAAGGCTGAGAATGTACCGTAAACCAGTAAAGGTGAGTAAGCAGGTTGTAATGAAAACATCATGAAATAGTGAAATCAACTGCCCTAAGCCAGTTTTTTGACACTATGTTTACTTTCACAAAATCCACTTTTGGCCTCTTCCAAGCCTCAAACGTATTTTAAGAGCATAAAAGGCTGATAATGTACCGTAAACCAGTAAAGGTGGGTAATCATCAGGTTCTAATGAAAACATCATGAAACTGAACTGCCCTGAGCCAGTTTTTTGAAGAACATCCTTGAAACTATGTTGACTTTCACAAAATCCACTTTTGGCCTCTTCCAAGCTTCAAACGTATTTTAAGAGCAGAAAAGGCTGAGAATGTACCGTAAACTAGTAAAGGTGGGTAAGAATCAGTTTCTATCGAAAACATCATGAAACAGTGAAATCAACTGCCCTAAGCCAGTTTTTTGAAACTATGTTGACTTTAAGAAAATGCACTTTTGGCCTCTTCCAAGCCTGAAACGTATTTTAAGAGCATAAAAGGCTGAGAATGTACCGTAAACCAGTAAAGGTGGGTAAGCAGGTTGTAATGAAAACATCATGAAACAGTGAAATCAACTGCCCTGAGCCAGTTTTCTGAAACTATGTTGACTTTCACAAAATCCACTTTTGGCCTCTTTCAAGCCTGAAACGTATTTTAACAACATAAAAGGCTACATTAAACCAGCAAAGGTGGGTAAGCATGTTGAAATGAAAACATCATGAAAGAGTGAAATCAACTGCCCTGAGCCAGTTTTCTGAAACTATGTTGACTTTCACAAAATCCACTTTTGGCCTCTTCCAAGCCTGAAATGTATTTTAAGAGCAGAAAAGGCTGAGAATGTACCGTAAACCAGTAAAGGTGGGTAATCATCAGGTTCTAATGAAAACATCATAAACTGAACTGCCCTGAGCCAGTTTTTTGATGAAAACCTTTGAAAGTATTTTGACTGTCACAAAATCCACTTTTTTTTTTTCTTCCAAGCCTGAAACGTATTTTAAGAGCATAACAGGCTAAGAATGTACCGTAAACCAATAAAGGTGTGTAAGAATCAGTTTCTATCGAAAACATCATGAAACAGTGAAATCAACTGCCCTAAGCCAGTTTTTTGAAACTATGTTGACTTTCAGAAAATGCACTTTTGGCCTCTTCCAAGCCTGAAACGTATTTTAAGAACATAAAAGGCTACATTAAACCAGCAAAGGTGGGTAAGCATGTTGAAATGAAAACATCATGAAAGAGTGAAATCAACTGCCCTGAGCCAGTTTTCTGAAACTATGTTGACTTTCACAAAATCCACTTTTGGCCTCTTCCAAGCCTGAAACGTATTTTAAGAGCACAAAAGGCTGAGAATGTACCGTAAACCAGTAAAGGTGGGTAAGCAGGTTGTAATGAAAACATCATGAAACAGTGAAATCAACTGCCCTGAGCCAGTTTTCTGAAACTATGTTGACTTTCACAAAATCCACTTTTGGCCTCTTTCAAGCCTGAAACGTATTTTAAGAGCATAAAAGGCTACATTAAACCAGTAAAGGTGGGTACGCATCAGGTTCTAATGAAAACATCATGAAACAATGAAATCAACTGCCCTGAGCCAGTTTTTTAAAGAACATCCTTGAAACTATGTTGACTTTCACAAAATCCACTTTTGGCCTCTTCCAAGCCTGAAACGTATTTTAAGAACATAAAAGGCTACATTAAACCAGCAAAGGTGGGTAAGCATGTTGAAATGAAAACATCATGAAAGAGTGAAATCAACTGCCCTGAGCCAGTTTTCTGAAACTATGTTGACTTTCACAAAATCCACTTTTGGCCTCTTCCAAGCTTGAAACGTATTTTAAGAGCAGAAAAGGCTGAGAATGTACCGTAAACCAGTAAAGGTGGGTAATCATCAGGTTCTAATGAAAACATCATAAACTGAACTGCCCTGAGCCAGTTTTTTGATGAAAACCTTTGAAAGTATTTTGACTGTCACAAAATCCACTTTTTTTTTTTCTTCCAAGCCTGAAACGTATTTTAAGAGCATAACAGGCTAAGAATGTACCGTACACCAATAAAGGTGTTTAAGAATCAGTTTCTATCGAAAACATCATGAAACAGTGAAATCAACTGCCCTAAGCCAGTTTTTTGAAACTATGTTGACTTTCAGAAAATGCACTTTTGGCCTCTTCCAAGCCTGAAACGTATTTTAAGAGCAGAAAAGTCTGAGAATGTACCGTAAACCAGTAAAGGTGGGTGAGCAGGTTGTAATGAAAACATCATGAAACAGTGAAATCAACTGCCCTACGCCAGTTTTCTGAAACTATGTTGACTTTCACAAAATCCACTTTTGGCCTCTTTCAAGCCTGAAAAGTATTTTAACAACATAAAAGGCTACATTAAACCAGTAAAGGTGGGTACGCATCAGGTTCTAATGAAAACATCATGAAACAATGAAATCAACTGCCCTGAGCCAGTGTTTTGAAGAACATCCTTGAAACTATGTTGACTTTCACAAAATCCACTTTTGGCCTCTTCCAAGCCTGAAACGTATTTTAAGAACATAAAAGGCTACATTAAACCAGCAAAGGTGGGTAAGCATGTTGAAATGAAAACATCATGAAAGAGTGAAATCAACTGCCCTGAGCCAGTTTTCTGAAACTATGTTGACTTTCACAAAATCCACTTTTGG
Source organism: Anarhichas minor (assembly GCF_050575085.1). Lineage (NCBI taxonomy): Eukaryota > Metazoa > Chordata > Actinopteri > Perciformes > Anarhichadidae > Anarhichas > Anarhichas minor. The sequence goes on along the minus strand of NW_027466455.1, from coordinate 7,032,277 downwards.
CCTCTTCCAAGCCTGAAACGTATTTTAAGAGCATAAAAGGCTGAGAATGTACCGTAAACCAGTAAAGGTGAGTAAGCAGGTTGTAATGAAAACATCATGAAACAGTGAAATCAACTGCCCTAAGCCAGTTTTTTGAAACTATGTTTACTTTCACAAAATCCACTTTTGGCCTCTTTCAAGCCTGAAACGTATTTTAAGAACATAAAAGGCTACATTAAACCAGCAAAGGTGGGTAAGCATGTTGAAATGAAAACATCATGAAAGAGTGAAATCAACTGCCCTGAGCCAGTTTTCTGAAACTATGTTGACTTTCACAAAATCCACTTTTGGCCTCTTCCAAGCCTGAAACGTATTTTAAGAGCAGAAAAGGCTGAGAATGTACCGTAAACCAGTAAAGGTGTGTAATCATCAGGTTCTAATGAAAACATCATAAACTGAACTGCCCTGAGCCAGTTTTTTGATGAAAACCTTTGAAAGTATTTTGACTGTCACAAAATCCACTTTTTTTTTTCTTCCAAGCCTGAAACGTATTTTAAGAGCATAACAGGCTAAGAATGTACCGTACACCAATAAAGGTGTGTAAGAATCAGTTTCTATCGAAAACATCATGAAACAGTGAAATCAACTGCCCTAAGCCAGTTTTTTGAAACTATGTTGACTTTCAGAAAATGCACTTTTAGCCTCTTCCAAGCCTGAAACGTATTTTAAGAGCAGAAAAGTCTGAGAATGTACCGTAAACCAGTAAAGGTGGGTGAGCAGGTTGTAATGAAAACATCATGAAAGAGTGAAATCAACTGCCCTACGCCAGTTTTCTGAAACTATGTTGACTTTCACAAAATCCACTTTTGGCCTCTTCCAAGCCTGAAACGTATTTTAAGAACATAAAAGGCTACATTAAACCAGCAAAGGTGGGTAAGCATGTTGAAATGAAAACATCATGAAAGAGTGAAATCAACTGCCCTGAGCCAGTTTTCTGAAACTATGTTGACTTTCACAAAATCCACTTTTGGCCTCTTCCAAGCCTGAAACGTATTTTAAGAGCAGAAAAGGCTGAGAATGTACCGTAAACCAGTAAAGGTGGGTAATCATCAGGTTCTAATGAAAACATCATAAACTGAACTGCCCTGAGCCAGTTTTTTGATGAAAACCTTTGAAAGTATTTTGACTGTCACAAAATCCACTTTTGTTTTTTCTTCCAAGCCTGAAACGTATTTTAAGAGCATAACAGGCTAAGAATGTACCGTAAACCAATAAAGGTGTGTAAGAATCAGTTTCTATCGAAAACATCATGAAACAGTGAAATCAACTGCCCTAAGCCAGTTTTTTGAAACTATGTTGACTTTCAGAAAATGCACTTTTGGCCTCTTCCAAGCCTGAAACGTATTTTAAGAGCAGAAAAGTCTGAGAATGTACCGTAAACCAGTAAAGGTGGGTGAGCAGGTTGTAATGAAAACATCATGAAAGAGTGAAATCAACTGCCCTACGCCAGTTTTCTGAAACTATGTTGACTTTCACAAAATCCACTTTTGGCCTCTTCCAAGCCTGAAACGTATTTTAAGAACATAAAAGGCTACATTAAACCAGCAAAGGTGGGTAAGCATGTTGAAATGAAAACATCATGAAAGAGTGAAATCAACTGCCCTGAGCCAGTTTTCTGAAACTATGTTGACTTTCACAAAATCCACTTTTGGCCTCTTCCAAGCCTGAAACGTATTTTAAGAGCAGAAAAGGCTGAGAATGTACCGTAAACCAGTAAAGGTGGGTAATCATCAGGTTCTAATGAAAACATCATAAACTGAACTGCCCTGAGCCAGTTTTTTGATGAAAACCTTTGAAAGTATTTTGACTGTCACAAAATCCACTTTTTTTTTTTCTTCCAAGCCTGAAACGTATTTTAAGAGCATAACAGGCTAAGAATGTACCGTAAACCAATAAAGGTGTGTAAGAATCAGTTTCTATCGAAAACATCATGAAACAGTGAAATCAACTGCCCTAAGCCAGTTTTTTGAAACTATGTTGACTTTCAGAAAATGCACTTTTGGCCTCTTCCAAGCCTGAAACGTATTTTAAGAGCAGAAAAGGCTGAGAATGTACCGTAAACCAGTAAAGGTGGGTGAGCAGGTTGTAATGAAAACATCATGAAACTGTGAAATCAACTGCCCTACGCCAGTTTTCTGAAACTATGTTGACTTTCACAAAATCCACTTTTGGCCTCTTTCAAGCCTGAAACGTATTTTAACAACATAAAAGGCTACATTAAACCAGTAAAGGTGGGTACGCATCAGGTTCTAATGAAAACATCATGAAACAATGAAATCAACTGCCCTGAGACAGTTTTTTAAAGAACATCCTTGAAACTATGTTGACTTTCACAAAATCCACTTTTGGCCTCTTCCAAGCCTGAAACGTATTTTAAGAGCATAAAAGGCTGAGAATGTACCGTAAACCAGTAAAGGTGGGTAAGCAGGTTGTAATGAAAACATCATGAAACAGTGAAATCAACTGCCCTGAGCCAGTTTTCTGAAACCATGTTGACTTTCACAAAATCCACTTTTGGCCTCTTTCAAGCCTGAAACGTATTTTAAGAGCATAAAAGGCTACATTAAACCAGTAAAGGTGGGTACGCATCAGGTTCTAATGAAAACATCATGAAACAATGAAATCAACTGCCCGAGCCAGTTTTTTAAAGAACATCCTTGAAACTATGTTGACTTTCACAAAATCCACTTTTGGCCTCTTCCAAGCCTGAAACGTATTTTAAGAGCATAAAAGGCTGAGAATGTACCGTAAATCAGTAAAGGTGAGTAAGCAGGTTGTAATGAAAACATCATGAAACAGTGAAATCAACTGCCCTAAGCCAGTTTTTTGAAACTATGTTTACTTTCACAAAATCCACTTTTGGCCTCTTCCAAGCCTGAAACGTATTTTAAGAGCATAAAAGGCTGAGAATGTACCGTAAACCAGTAAAGGTGGGTAATCATCAGGTTCTAATAAAAACATCATGAAACTGAACTGCCCTGAGCCAGTTTTTTGAAGAACATCCTTGAAACGTATTTTAAGAGCATAAAAGGCTACATTAAACCAGTAAAGGTGGGTACGCATCAGGTTCTAATGAAAACATCATGAAACAATGAAATCAACTGCCCTGAGACAGTTTTTTAAAGAACATCCTTGAAACTATGTTGACTTTCACAAAATCCACTTTTGGCCTCTTCCAAGCCTGAAACGTATTTTAAGAGCATAAAAGGCTGAGAATGTACCGTAAACCAGTAAAGGTGAGTAAGCAGGTTGTAATGAAAACATCATGAAATAGTGAAATCAACTGCCCTAAGCCAGTTTTTTGACACTATGTTTACTTTCACAAAATCCACTTTTGGCCTCTTTCAAGCCTGAAACGTATTTTAAGAACATAAAAGGCTACATTAAACCAGTAAAGGTGGGTAAGCAGGTTGTAATGAAAACATCATGAAAAAGTGAAATCAACTGCCCTGAGCCAGTTTTTTGAAGAAAATCTTTGAAACTATGTTGACTTTCACAAAATCCACTTTTGGCCTCTTCCAAGCCTGAAACGTATTTTAAGAGCATAAAAGGCTGAGAATGTACCGTAAACCAGTAAAGGTGGGTAATCATCAGGTTCTAATAAAAACATCATGAAACTGAACTGCCCTGAGCCAGTTTTTTGAAGAACATCCTTGAAACGTATTTTAAGAGCATAAAAGGCTACATTAAACCAGTAAAGGTGGGTACGCATCAGGTTCTAATGAAAACATCATGAAACAATGAAATCAACTGCCCTGAGACAGTTTTTTAAAGAACATCCTTGAAACTATGTTGACTTTCACAAAATCCACTTTTGGCCTCTTCCAAGCCTGAAACGTATTTTAAGAGCATAAAAGGCTGAGAATGTACCGTAAACCAGTAAAGGTGAGTAAGCAGGTTGTAATGAAAACATCATGAAATAGTGAAATCAACTGCCCTAAGCCAGTTTTTTGACACTATGTTTACTTTCACAAAATCCACTTTTGGCCTCTTTCAAGCCTGAAACGTATTTTAAGAACATAAAAGGCTACATTAAACCAGTAAAGGTGGGTAAGCAGGTTGTAATGAAAACATCATGAAAAAGTGAAATCAACTGCCCTGAGCCAGTTTTTTGAAGAAAATCTTTGAAACTATGTTTACTTTCACAAAATCCACTTTTGGCCTCTTCCAAGCCTCAAACGTATTTTAAGAGCAGAAAAGGCTGAGAATGTACCGTAAACCAGTAAAGGTGGGTAAGCAGGTTGTAATGAAAACATCATGAAACAGTGAAATCAACTGCCCTGAGCCAGTTTTCTGAAACTATGTTTACTTTTACAAAATCCACTTTTGGCCTCTTCCAAGCCTCAAACGTATTTTAAGAGCATAAAAGGCTGATAATGTACCGTAAACCAGTAAAGGTGGGTAATCATCAGGTTCTAATGAAAACATCATGAAACTGAACTGCCCTGAGCCAGTTTTTTGAAGAACATCCTTGAAACTATGTTGACTTTCACAAAATCCACTTTTGGCCTCTTCCAAGCCTGAAACGTATTTTAAGAACATAAAAGGCTACATTAAACCAGCAAAGGTGGGTAAGCATGTTGAAATGAAAACATCATGAAAGAGTGAAATCAACTGCCCTGAGCCAGTTTTTTGAAGAAAATCTTTGAAACTATGTTTACTTTCACAAAATCCACTTTTGGCCTCTTCCAAGCCTGAAACGTATTTTAAGAACATAAAAGGCTACATTAAACCAGTAAAGGTGGGTAAGCAGGTTGTAATGAAAACATCATGAAAGAGTGAAATCAACTGCCCTGAGCCAGTTTTTTGAAGAAAATCTTTGAAACTATGTTTTTTTCACAAAATCCACTTTTGGCCTCTTCCAAGCCTGCAACGTATTTTAAGAGCAGAAAAGGCTGAGAATGTACCGTAAACCAGTAAAGGTGGGTAAGCAGGTTGTAATGAAAACATCATGAAACAGTGAAATCAACTGCCCTGAGCCAGTTTTCTGAAACTATGTTTACTTTTACAAAATCCACTTTTGGCCTCTTCCAAGCCTCAAACGTATTTTAAGAGCATAAAAGGCTGATAATGTACCGTAAACCAGTAAAGGTGGGTAATCATCAGGTTCTAATGAAAACATCATGAAACTGAACTGCCCTGAGCCAGTTTTTTGAAGAACATCCTTGAAACTATGTTGACTTTCACAAAATCCACTTTTGGCCTCTTCCAAGCCTGAAACGTATTTTAAGAACATAAAAGGCTACATTAAACCAGCAAAGGTGGGTAAGCATGTTGAAATGAAAACATCATGAAAGAGTGAAATCAACTGCCCTGAGCCAGTTTTTTGAAGAAAATCTTTGAAACTATGTTTACTTTCACAAAATCCACTTTTGGCCTCTTCCAAGCCTGAAACGTATTTTAAGAGCATAAAAGGCTGAGAATGTACCGTAAACCAGTAAAGGTGGGTAAGCAGGTTGTAATGTAAACATCATGAAACAGTGAAATCAACTGCCCTGAGCCAGTTTTCTGAAACTATGTTGACTTTCACAAAATCCACTTTTGGCCTCTTCCAAGCCTGAAACGTATTTTAAGAGCATAAAAGGCTGATAATGTACCGTAAACCAGTAAAGGTGGGTAATCATCAGGTTCTAATGAAAACATCATGAAACTGAACTGCCCTGAGCCAGTTTTTTGAAGTAAACCTTTGAATGTATTTTGACTGTCACAAAATCCACTTTTTTTCTTTTCTTCCAAGCCTGAAACGTATTTTAAGAGCATAAAAGGCTGAGAATGTACCGTAAACCAGTAAAGGTGGGTAATCATCAGGTTCTAATGAAAACATCATGAAACTGAACTGCCCTGAGCCAGTTTTTTGAAGAACATCCTTGAAACGTATTTTAAGAGCATAAAAGGCTACATTAAACCAGTAAAGGTGGGTACGCATCAGGTTCTATTGAAAACATCATGAAACAATGAAATCAACTGCCCTGAGCCAGTTTTTTAAAGAACATCCTTGAAACTATGTTGACTTTCACAAAATCCACTTTTGGCCTCTTCCAAGCCTGAAACGTATTTTAAGAGCATAAAAGGCTGAGAATGTACCGTAAACCAGTAAAGGTGAGTAAGCAGGTTGTAATGAAAACATCATGAAATAGTGAAATCAACTGCCCTAAGCCAGTTTTTTGACACTATGTTTACTTTCACAAAATCCACTTTTGGCCTCTTTCAAGCCTGAAACGTATTTTAAGAACATAAAAGGCTACATTAAACCAGTAAAGGTGGGTAAGCAGGTTGTAATGAAAACATCATGAAAAAGTGAAATCAACTGCCCTGAGCCAGTTTTTTGAAGAAAATCTTTGAAACTATGTTTACTTTCACAAAATCCACTTTTGGCCTCTTCCAAGCCTCAAACGTATTTTAAGAGCAGAAAAGGCTGAGAATGTACCGTAAACCAGTAAAGGTGGGTAAGCAGGTTGTAATGAAAACATCATGAAACAGTGAAATCAACTGCCCTGAGCCAGTTTTCTGAAACTATGTTTACTTTTACAAAATCCACTTTTGGCCTCTTCCAAGCCTCAAACGTATTTTAAGAGCATAAAAGGCTGATAATGTACCGTAAACCAGTAAAGGTGGGTAATCATCAGGTTCTAATGAAAACATCATGAAACTGAACTGCCCTGAGCCAGTTTTTTGAAGAACATCCTTGAAACTATGTTGACTTTCACAAAATCCACTTTTGGCCTCTTCCAAGCCTGAAACGTATTTTAAGAACATAAAAGGCTACATTAAACCAGCAAAGGTGGGTAAGCATGTTGAAATGAAAACATCATGAAAGAGTGAAATCAACTGCCCTGAGCCAGTTTTTTGAAGAACATCCTTGAAACTATGTTTACTTTCACAAAATCCACTTTTGGCCTTTTCCAAGCCTGAAACATATTTTAAGAGCAGAAAAGGCTGAGAATGTACCGTAAAACAGTAAAGGTGGGTGAGCAGGTTGTAATGAAAACATCATTAAAGAGTGAAATCAACTGCCCTGAGCCAGTTTTCTGAAACTATGTTGACTTTCACAAAATCCACTTTTGGCCTCTTCCAAGCCTGAAACGTATTTTAAGAGCAGAAAAGGCTGAGAATGTACCGTAAACCAGTAAAGGTGGGTAAGAATCAGTTTCTATCGAAAACATCATGAAACAGTGAAGTCAACTGCCCTAAGCCAGTTTTTTGAAACTATGTTGACTTTAAGAAAATGCACTTTTGGCCTCTTCCAAGCCTGAAACGTATTTTAAGAGCATAAAAGGCTGAGAATGTACCGTAAACCAGTAAAGGTGGGTAAGCAGGTTGTAATGAAAACATCATGAAACAGTGAAATCAACTGCCCTGAGCCAGTTTTCTGAAACTATGTTGACTTTCACAAAATCCACTTTTGGCCTCTTTCAAGCCTGAAACGTATTTTAAGAGCATAAAAGGCTACATTAAACCAGTAAAGGTGGGTACGCATCAGGTTCTAATGAAAACATCATGAAACAATGAAATCAACTGCCCGAGCCAGTTTTTTAAAGAACATCCTTGAAACTATGTTGACTTTCACAAAATCCACTTTTGGCCTCTTCCAAGCCTGAAACGTATTTTAAGAGCATAAAAGGCTGAGAATGTACCGTAAATCAGTAAAGGTGAGTAAGCAGGTTGTAATGAAAACATCATGAAACAGTGAAATCAACTGCCCTAAGCCAGTTTTTTGAAACTATGTTTACTTTCACAAAATCCACTTTTGGCCTCTTTCAAGCCTCAAACGTATTTTAACAACATAAAAGGCTACATTAAACCAGTAAAGGTGGGTACGCATCAGGTTCTAATGAAAACATCATGAAACAATGAAATCAACTGCCCTGAGCCAGTTTTTTGAAGAACATCCTTGAAACTATGTTTACTTTCACAAAATCCACTTTTGGCCTTTTCCAAGCCTGAAACGTATTTTAAGAGCAGAAAAGGCTGAGAATGTACCGTAAAACAGTAAAGGTGGGTGAGCAGGTTGTAATGAAAACATCATTAAAGAGTGAAATCAACTGCCCTGAGCCAGTTTTCTGAAACTATGTTGACTTTCACAAAATCCACTTTTGGCCTCTTCCAAGCCTGAAACGTATTTTAAGAGCATAAAAGGCTGATAATGTACCGTAAACCAGTAAAGGTGGGTAATCATCAGGTTCTAATGAAAACATCATGAAACTGAACTGCCCTGAGCCAGTTTTTTGATGAAAACCTTTGAAAGTATTTTGACTGCCACAAAATCCACTTTTTTTTCTTCTTCCAAGCCTGAAACGTATTTTAAGAGCATAACAGGCTAAGAATGTACCGTAAACCAATAAAGGTGTGTAAGAATCAGTTTCTATCGAAAACATCATGAAACAGTGAAATCAACTGCCCTAAGCCAGTTTTTTGAAACTATGTTGACTTTCAGAAAATGCACTTTTGGCCTCTTCCAAGCCTGAAACGTATTTTAAGAGCAGAAAAGGCTGAGAATGTACCGTAAACCAGTAAAGGTGGGTAAGCAGGTTGTAATGAAAACATCATGAAACAGTGAAATCAACTGCCCTGAGCCAGTTTTTTGAAGAAAATCTTTGAAACTATGTTTTTTTCACAAAATCCACTTTTGGCCTCTTCCAAGCCTGCAACGTATTTTAAGAGCAGAAAAGGCTGAGAATGTACCGTAAACCAGTAAAGGTGGGTAATCATCAGGTTCTAATGAAAACATCATGAAACTGAACTGCCCTGAGCCAGTTTTTTGAAGAACATCCTTGAAACGTATTTTAAGAGCATAAAAGGCTACATTAAACCAGTAAAGGTGGGTACGCATCAGGTTCTAATGAAAACATCATGAAACAATGAAATCAACTGCCCTGAGCCAGTGTTTTAAAGAACATCCTTGAAACTATGTTGACTTTCACAAAATCCACTTTTGGCCTCTTCCAAGCCTGAAATGTATTTTAAGAACATAAAAGGCTACATTAAACCAGTAAAGGTACGCATCAGGTTCTAATGAAAACATCATGAAACAGTGAAATCAACTGCCCTGAGCCAGTTTTCTGAAACTATGTTTACTTTCACAAAATCCACTTTTGGCCTCTTCCAAGCCTCAAACGTATTTTAAGAGCAGAAAAGGCTGAGAATGTACCGTAAACCAGTAAAGGTGGGTAAGCAGGTTGTAATGAAAACATCATGAAAAAGTGAAATCAACTGCCCTGAGCCAGTTTTTTGAAGAAAATCTTTGAAACTATGTTGACTTTCACAAAATCAACTTTTGGCCTCTTCCAAGCCTGAAATGTATTTTAAGAACATAAAAGGCTACATTAAACCAGTAAAGGTACGCATCAGGTTCTAATGAAAACATCATGAAACAGTGAAATCAACTGCCCTGAGCCAGTTTTCTGAAACTATGTTTACTTTCACAAAATCCACTTTTGGCCTCTTCCAAGCCTCAAACGTATTTTAAGAGCAGAAAAGGCTGAGAATGTACCGTAAACCAGTAAAGGTGGGTAAGCAGGTTGTAATGAAAACATCATGAAAAAGTGAAATCAACTGCCCTGAGCCAGTTTTTTGAAGAAAATCTTTGAAACTATGTTTTTTTCACAAAATCCACTTTTGGCCTCTTCCAAGCCTGCAACGTATTTTAAGAGCAGAAAAGGCTGAGAATGTACCGTAAACCAGTAATGGTGGGTAATCATCAGGTTCTAATGAAAACATCATGAAACAGTGAAATCAACTGCCCTGAGCCAGTTTTTTGAAGAAAATCTTTGAAACTATGTTGACTTTCACAAAATCAACTTTTGGCCTCTTCCAAGCCTGAAATGTATTTTAAGAACATAAAAGGCTACATTAAACCAGTAAAGGTACGCATCAGGTTCTAATGAAAACATCATGAAACAGTGAAATCAACTGCCCTGAGCCAGTTTTCTGAAACTATGTTGACTTTCACAAAATCCACTTTTGGCCTCTTCCAAGCCTGAAACGTATTTTAAGAGCAGAAAAGGCTGAGAATGTACCGTAAACCAGTAAAGGTGGGTAAGAATCAGTTTCTATCGAAAACATCATGAAACAGTGAAATCAACTGCCCTAAGCCAGTTTTTTGAAACTATGTTGACTTTAAGAAAATGCACTTTTGGCCTCTTCCAAGCCTGAAACGTATTTTAAGAGCATAAAAGGCTGAGAATGTACCGTAAACCAGTAAAGGTGGGTAAGCAGGTTGTAATGAAAACATCATTAAAGAGTGAAATCAACTGCCCTGAGCCAGTTTTCTGAAACTATGTTGACTTTCACAAAATCCACTTTTGGCCTCTTCCAAGCCTGAAACGTATTTTAAGAGCAGAAAAGGCTGAGAATGTACCGTAAACCAGTAAAGGTGGGTAAGAATCAGTTTCTATCGAAAACATCATGAAACAGTGAAATCAACTGCCCTAAGCCAGTTTTTTGAAACTATGTTGACTTTAAGAAAATGCACTTTTGGCCTCTTCCAAGCCTGAAACGTATTTTAAGAGCATAAAAGGCTGAGAATGTACCGTAAACCAGTAAAGGTGGGTAAGCAGGTTGTAATGAAAACATCATGAAACAGTGAAATCAACTGCCCTGAGCCAGTTTTCTGAAACTATGTTGACTTTCACAAAATCCACTTTTGGCCTCTTTCAAGCCTGAAACGTATTTTAAGAGCATAAAAGGCTACATTAAACCAGTAAAGGTGGGTACGCATCAGGTTCTAATGAAAACATCATGAAACAATGAAATCAACTGCCCGAGCCAGTTTTTTAAAGAACATCCTTGAAACTATGTTGACTTTCACAAAATCCACTTTTGGCCTCTTCCAAGCCTGAAACGTATTTTAAGAGCATAACAGGCTAAGAATGTACCGTAAACCAATAAAGGTGTGTAAGAATCAGTTTCTATCGAAAACATCATGAAACAGTGAAATCAACTGCCCTAAGCCAGTTTTTTGAAACTATGTTGACTTTCAGAAAATGCACTTTTGGCCTCTTCCAAGCCTGAAACGTATTTTAAGAGCAGAAAAGGCTGAGAATGTACCGTAAACCAGTAAAGGTGGGTAAGCAGGTTGTAATGAAAACATCATGAAACAGTGAAATCAACTGCCCTGAGCCAGTTTTCTGAAACTATGTTGACTTTCACAAAATCCACTTTTGGCCTCTTCCAAGCCTGAAACGTATTTTAAGAGCATAAAAGGCTAAGAATGTACCGTGAACCAATAAAGGTGTGTAAGAATCAGTTTCTATCGAAAACATCATGAAACAGTGAAATCAACTGCCCTAAGCCAGTTTTTTGAAACAATGTTTACTTTCACAAAATCCACTTTTGGCCTCTTTCAAGCCTGAAACATATTTTAAGAGCATAAAAGGCTACATTAAACCAGTAAAGGTGCCTGAAACGTATTTTAAGAGCATAAAAGGCTGAGAATGTACCGTAAACCAGTAGAGGTGGGTAATCATCAGGTTCTAATGAAAACATCATGAAACTAAACTGCCCTGAGCCAGTTTTTTGAAGAAAACCTTTGAATGTATTTTGACTGTCACTAAATCCACTTTTTTTCTTTTCTTCCAAGCCTGAAACATATTTTAAGAGCATAAAAGGCTAAGAATGTACCGTGAACCAATAAAGGTGTGTAAGAATCAGTTTCTATCGAAAACATCATGAAACAGTGAAATCAACTGCCCTGAGCCAGTTTTCTGAAACTATGTTGACTTTCACAAAATCCACTTTTGGCCTCTTCCAAGCCTGAAACGTATTTTAAGAGAAAAAAGGCTGATAATGTACCGTAAACCAGTAAAGGTGGGTAAGCAGGTTGTAATGAAAACATCATGAAACAGTGAAATCAACTGCCCTGAGCCAGTTTTTTGAAGAAAACCTTTGAATGTATTTTGACTGTCACTAAATCCACTTTTTTTCTTTTCTTCCAAGCCTGAAACATATTTTAAGAGCATAAAAGGCTAAGAATGTACCGTGAACCAATAAAGGTGTGTAAGAATCAGTTTCTATCGAAAACATCATGAAACAGTGAAATCAACTGCCCTGAGCCAGTTTTCTGAAACTATGTTGACTTTCACAAAATCCACTTTTGGCCTCTTCCAAGCCTGAAACGTATTTTAAGAGAAAAAAGGCTGATAATGTACCGTAAACCAGTAAAGGTGGGTAAGCAGGTTGTAATGAAAACATCATGAAACAGTGAAATCAACTGCCCTGAGCCAGTTTTTTGAAGAAAATCTTTGAAACTATGTTTTTTTCACAAAATCCACTTTTGGCCTCTTCCAAGTCTGAAACGTATTTTAAGAGCATAAAAGGCTGATAATGTACCGTAAACCAGTAAAGGTGGGTAATCATCAGGTTCTAATGAAAACATCATGAAACTGAACTGCCCTGAGCCAGTTTTTTGAAGAACATCCTTGAAACGTATTTTAAGAGCATAAAAGGCTACATTAAACCAGTAAAGGTGGGTACGCATCAGGTTCTAATGAAAACATCATGAAACAATGAAATCAACTGCCCTGAGCCAGTGTTTTAAAGAACATCCTTGAAACTATGTTGACTTTCACAAAATCCACTTTTGGCCTCTTCCAAGCCTGAAACGTATTTTAAGAGCATAAAAGGCTGAGAATGTACCGTAAACCAGTAAAGGTGAGTAAGCAGGTTGTAATGAAAACATCATGAAACAGTGAAATCAACTGCCCTAAGCCAGTTTTTTGAAACTATGTTTACTTTCACAAAATCCACTTTTGGCCTCTTCCAAGCCTGAAATGTATTTTAAGAACATAAAAGGCTACATTAAACCAGTAAAGGTACGCATCAGGTTCTAATGAAAACATCATGAAACAGTGAAATCAACTGCCCTGAGCCAGTTTTTTGAAGAAAATCTTTGAAACTATGTTGACTTTCACAAAATCAACTTTTGGCCTCTTCCAAGCCTGAAATGTATTTTAAGAACATAAAAGGCTACATTAAACCAGTAAAGGTACGCATCAGGTTCTAATGAAAACATCATGAAACAGTGAAATCAACTGCCCTGAGCCAGTTTTCTGAAACTATGTTGACTTTCACAAAATCCACTTTTGGCCTCTTCCAAGTCTGAAATGTATTTTAAGAGCAGAAAAGGCTGAGAATGTACCGTAAACCAGTAAAGGTGGGTAATCATCAGGTTCTAATGAAAACATCATGAAACTGAACTGCCCTGAGCCAGTTTTTTGATGAAAACCGTTGAAAGTATTTTGACTGTCACAAAATCCACTTTTGTTTTTTCTTCCAAGCCTGAAACATATTTTAAGAGCATAAAAGGCTACATTAAACCAGTAAAGGTGGGTACGCATCAGGTTCTAATGAAAACATCATGAAACAATGAAATCAACTGCCCTGAGCCAGTTTTTTAAAGAACATCCTTGAAACTATGTTGACTTTCACAAAATCCACTTTTGGCCTCTTCCAAGCCTGAAACGTATTTTAAGAGCATAAAAGGCTGAGAATGTACCGTAAACCAGTAAAGGTGGGTAAGCAGGTTGTAATGAAAACATCATGAAACAGTGAAATCCACTGCCCTAAGCCAGTTTTTTGAAACTCTGTTTACTTTCACAAAATCCACTTTTGGCCTCTTTCAAGCCTGAAACGTATTTTAACAACATAAAAGGCTACATTAAACCAGTAAAGGTGGGTACGCATCAGGTTCTAATGAAAACATCATGAAACAATGAAATCAACTGCCCTGAGCCAGTTTTTTGAAGAACATCCTTGAAACTATGTTGACTTTCACAAAATCCACTTTTGGCCTCTTCCAAGCTTCAAACGTATTTTAAGAGCAGAAAAGGCTGAGAATGTACCGTAAACTAGTAAAGGTGGGTAATCATCAGGTTCTAATGAAAACATCATGAAACTGAACTGCCCTGAGCCAGTTTTTTGATGAAAACCTTTGAAAGTATTTTGACTGTCACAAAATCCACTTTTTTATTTCTTCCAAGCCTGAAACGTATTTTAAGAGCATAACAGGCTAAGAATGTACCGTAAACCAATAAAGGTGTGTAAGCATCAGTTTCTATCGAAAACATCATGAAACAGTGAAATCAACTGCCCTGAGCCAGTTTTCTGAAACTATGTTGACTTTCACAAAATCCACTTTTGGCCTCTTCCAAGCCTGAAACGTATTTTAAGAGCATAAAAGGCTGAGAATGTACCGTAAACCAGTAATGGTGGGTAATCATCAGGTTCTAATGAAAACATCATGAAACAATGAAATCAACTGCCCTGAGCCAGTGTTTTGAAGAACATCCTTGAAACTATGTTTACTTTCACAAAATCCACTTTTGGCCTCTTCCAAGCCTGAAATGTATTTTAAGAACATAAAAGGCTACATTAAACCAGTAAAGGTACGCATCAGGTTCTAATGAAAACATCATGAAACAATGAAATCAACTGCCCTGAGCCAGTGTTTTGAAGAACATCCTTGAAACTATGTTTACTTTCACAAAATCCAATTTTGGCCTCTTTCAAGCCTGAAACGTATTTTAAGAACATAAAAGTCTACATTAAACCAGTAAAGGTGGTTACGCATCAGGTTCTAATGAAAACATCATGAAACAATGAAATCAACTGCCCTGAGCCAGTTTTTTGAAGAACATCCTTGAAACTATGTTTACTTTCACAAAATCCACTTTTGGACTCTTCCAAGCCTGAAACGTATTTTAAGAGCAGAAAAGGCTGAGAATGTACCGTAAACCAGTAAAGGTGGGTAAGCAGGTTGTAATGAAAACATCATGAAACAGTGAAATCAACTGCCCTGAGCCAGTTTTCTGAAACTATGTTGACTTTCACAAAATCCACTTTTGGCCTCTTTCAAGCCTGAAACGTATTTTAACAACATAAAAGGCTACATTAAACCAGTAAAGGTGGGTACGCATCAGGTTCTAATGAAAACATCATGAAACAATGAAATCAACTGCCCTGAGCCAGTTTTTTGAAGAACATCCTTGAAACTATGTTGACTTTCACAAAATCCACTTTTGGCCTCTTCCAAGCTTCAAACGTATTTAAAGAGCAGAAAAGGCTGAGAATGTACCGTAAACTAGTAAAGGTGGGTAATCATCAGGTTCTAATGAAAACATCATGAAACTGAACTGCCCTGAGCCAGTTTTTTGATGAAAACCTTTGAAAGTATTTTGACTGTCACAAAATCCACTTTTTTTTTTCTTCCAAGCCTGAAACGTATTTTAAGAGCATAACAGGCTAAGAATGTACCGTAAACCAATAAAGGTGTGTAAGCATCAGTTTCTATCGAAAACATCATGAAACAGTGAAATCAACTGCCCTGAGCCAGTTTTCTGAAACTATGTTGACTTTCACAAAATCCACTTTTGGCCTCTTTCAAGCCTGAAACGTATTTTAAGAGCATAAAAGGCTACATTAAACCAGTAAAGGTGGGTACGCATCAGGTTCTAATGAAAACATCATGAAACAATGAAATCAACTGCCCGAGCCAGTTTTTTAAAGAACATCCTTGAAACTATGTTGACTTTCACAAAATCCACTTTTGGCCTCTTCCAAGCCTGAAACGTATTTTAAGAGCATAAAAGGCTGAGAATGTACCGTAAATCAGTAAAGGTGAGTAAGCAGGTTGTAATGAAAACATCATGAAACAGTGAAATCAACTGCCCTAAGCCAGTTTTTTGAAACTATGTTTACTTTCACAAAATCCACTTTTGGCCTCTTTCAAGCCTGAAACGTATTTTAACAACATAAAAGGCTACATTAAACCAGTAAAGGTGGGTACGCATCAGGTTCTAATGAAAACATCATGAAACAATGAAATCAACTGCCCTGAGCCAGTGTTTTGAAGAACATCCTTGAAACTATGTTGACTTTCACAAAATCCACTTTTGGCCTCTTCCAAGTCTGAAATGTATTTTAAGAGCAGAAAAGGCTGAGAATGTACCGTAAACCAGTAAAGGTGGGTAATCATCAGGTTCTAATGAAAACATCATGAAACTGAACTGCCCTGAGCCAGTTTTTTGATGAAAACCTTTGAAAGTATTTTGACTGCCACAAAATCCACTTTTTTTTCTTCTTCCAAGCCTGAAACGTATTTTAAGAGCATAACAGGCTAAGAATGTACCGTAAACCAATAAAGGTGTGTAAGAATCAGTTTCTATCGAAAACATCATGAAACAGTGAAATCAACTGCCCTAAGCCAGTTTTTTGAAACTATGTTGACTTTCAGAAAATGCACTTTTGGCCTCTTCCAAGCCTGAAACGTATTTTAAGAGCAGAAAAGGCTGAGAATGTACCGTAAACCAGTAAAGGTGGGTAAGCAGGTTGTAATGAAAACATCATGAAACAGTGAAATCAACTGCCCTGAGCCAGTTTTCTGAAACTATGTTGACTTTCACAAAATCCACTTTTGGCCTCTTCCAAGCCTGAAACGTATTTTAAGAGCATAAAAGGCTGAGAATGTACCGTAAACCAGTAACGGTGGGTAATCATCAGGTTCTAATGAAAACATCATGAAACTGAACTGCCCTGAGCCAGTTTTTTGAAGAAAACCTTTGAAAGTATTTTGATTGTCACTAAATCCACTTTTTTTTTTCTTCCAAGCCTGAAACATATTTTAAGAGCATAAAAGGCTAAGAATGTACCGTGAACCAATAAAGGTGTGTAAGAATCAGTTTCTATCGAAAACATCATGAAACAGTGAAATCAACTGCCCTAAGCCAGTTTTTTGAAACAATGTTTACTTTCACAAAATCCACTTTTGGCCTCTTTCAAGCCTGAAACATATTTTAAGAGCATAAAAGGCTACATTAAACCAGTAAAGGTGCCTGAAACGTATTTTAAGAGCATAAAAGGCTGATAATGTACCGTAAACCAGTAAAGGTGGGTAAGCAGGTTGTAATGAAAACATCATGAAACAGTGAAATCAACTGCCCTGAGCCAGTTTTTTGAAGAAAATCTTTGAAACTATGTTTTTTTCACAAAATCCACTTTTGGCCTCTTCCAAGCCTGCAACGTATTTTAAGAGCAGAAAAGGCTGAGAATGTACCGTAAACCAGTAAAGGTGGGTAATCATCAGGTTCTAATGAAAACATCATGAAACTGAACTGCCCTGAGCTAGTTTTTTGATGAAAACCTTTGAATGTATTTTGACTGTCACAAAATCCACTTTTTTTTTTCTTCCAAGCCTGAAACGTATTTTAAGAGCATAAAAGGCTAAGAATGTACCGTGAACCAAAAAAGGTGTGTAAGAATCAGTTTCTATCGAAAACATCATGAAACAGTGAAATCAACTGCCCTGAGCCAGTTTTCTGAAACTATGTTGACTTTCACAAAATCCACTTTTGTCCTCTTCCAAGTCTGAAACGTATTTTAAGAGCATAAAAGGCTGATAATGTACCGTAAACCAGTAAAGGTGGGTAATCATCAGGTTCTAATGAAAACATCATGAAACTGAACTGCCCTGAGCCAGTTTTTTGAAGAACATCCTTGAAACGTATTTTAAGAGCATAAAAGGCTACATTAAACCAGTAAAGGTGGGTACGCATCAGGTTCTAATGAAAACATCATGAAACAATGAAATCAACTGCCCTGAGCCAGTGTTTTAAAGAACATCCTTGAAACTATGTTGACTTTCACAAAATCCACTTTTGGCCTCTTCCAAGCCTGAAACGTATTTTAAGAGCATAAAAGGCTGAGAATGTACCGTAAACCAGTAAAGGTGAGTAAGCAGGTTGTAATGAAAACATCATGAAACAGTGAAATCAACTGCCCTAAGCCAGTTTTTTGAAACTATGTTTACTTTCACAAAATCCACTTTTGGCCTCTTCCAAGCCTGAAATGTATTTTAAGAACATAAAAGGCTACATTAAACCAGTAAAGGTACGCATCAGGTTCTAATGAAAACATCATGAAACAGTGAAATCAACTGCCCTGAGCCAGTTTTTTGAAGAAAATCTTTGAAACTATGTTGACTTTCACAAAATCAACTTTTGGCCTCTTCCAAGCCTGAAATGTATTTTAAGAACATAAAAGGCTACATTAAACCAGTAAAGGTACGCATCAGGTTCTAATGAAAACATCATGAAACAGTGAAATCAACTGCCCTGAGCCAGTTTTCTGAAACTATGTTGACTTTCACAAAATCCACTTTTGGCCTCTTCCAAGTCTGAAATGTATTTTAAGAGCAGAAAAGGCTGAGAATGTACCGTAAACCAGTAAAGGTGGGTAATCATCAGGTTCTAATGAAAACATCATGAAACTGAACTGCCCTGAGCCAGTTTTTTGATGAAAACCTTTGAAAGTATTTTGACTGTCACAAAATCCACTTTTGTTTTTTCTTCCAAGCCTGAAACATATTTTAAGAGCATAAAAGGCTACATTAAACCAGTAAAGGTGGGTACGCATCAGGTTCTAATGAAAACATCATGAAACAATGAAATCAACTGCCCTGAGCCAGTTTTTTAAAGAACATCCTTGAAACTATGTTGACTTTCACAAAATCCACTTTTGGCCTCTTCCAAGCCTGAAACGTATTTTAAGAGCATAAAAGGCTGAGAATGTACCGTAAACCAGTAAAGGTGGGTAAGCAGGTTGTAATGAAAACATCATGAAACAGTGAAATCCACTGCCCTAAGCCAGTTTTTTGAAACTCTGTTTACTTTCACAAAATCCACTTTTGGCCTCTTTCAAGCCTGAAACGTATTTTAACAACATAAAAGGCTACATTAAACCAGTAAAGGTGGGTACGCATCAGGTTCTAATGAAAACATCATGAAACAATGAAATCAACTGCCCTGAGCCAGTGTTTTGAAGAACATCCTTGAAACTATGTTTACTTTCACAAAATCCACTTTTGGCCTCTTCCAAGCCTGAAATGTATTTTAAGAACATAAAAGGCTACATTAAACCAGTAAAGGTACGCATCAGGTTCTAATGAAAACATCATGAAACAATGAAATCAACTGCCCTGAGCCAGTGTTTTGAAGAACATCCTTGAAACTATGTTTACTTTCACAAAATCCAATTTTGGCCTCTTTCAAGCCTGAAACGTATTTTAAGAACATAAAAGTCTACATTAAACCAGTAAAGGTGGTTACGCATCAGGTTCTAATGAAAACATCATGAAACAATGAAATCAACTGCCCTGAGCCAGTTTTTTGAAGAACATCCTTGAAACTATGTTTACTTTCACAAAATCCACTTTTGGACTCTTCCAAGCCTGAAACGTATTTTAAGAGCAGAAAAGGCTGAGAATGTACCGTAAACCAGTAAAGGTGGGTAAGCAGGTTGTAATGAAAACATCATGAAACAGTGAAATCAACTGCCCTGAGCCAGTTTTCTGAAACTATGTTGACTTTCACAAAATCCACTTTTGGCCTCTTTCAAGCCTGAAACGTATTTTAACAACATAAAAGGCTACATTAAACCAGTAAAGGTGGGTACGCATCAGGTTCTAATGAAAACATCATGAAACAATGAAATCAACTGCCCTGAGCCAGTTTTTTGAAGAACATCCTTGAAACTATGTTGACTTTCACAAAATCCACTTTTGGCCTCTTCCAAGCTTCAAACGTATTTAAAGAGCAGAAAAGGCTGAGAATGTACCGTAAACTAGTAAAGGTGGGTAATCATCAGGTTCTAATGAAAACATCATGAAACTGAACTGCCCTGAGCCAGTTTTTTGATGAAAACCTTTGAAAGTATTTTGACTGTCACAAAATCCACTTTTTTTTTTCTTCCAAGCCTGAAACGTATTTTAAGAGCATAACAGGCTAAGAATGTACCGTAAACCAATAAAGGTGTGTAAGCATCAGTTTCTATCGAAAACATCATGAAACAGTGAAATCAACTGCCCTGAGCCAGTTTTCTGAAACTATGTTGACTTTCACAAAATCCACTTTTGGCCTCTTTCAAGCCTGAAACGTATTTTAAGAGCATAAAAGGCTACATTAAACCAGTAAAGGTGGGTACGCATCAGGTTCTAATGAAAACATCATGAAACAATGAAATCAACTGCCCGAGCCAGTTTTTTAAAGAACATCCTTGAAACTATGTTGACTTTCACAAAATCCACTTTTGGCCTCTTCCAAGCCTGAAACGTATTTTAAGAGCATAAAAGGCTGAGAATGTACCGTAAATCAGTAAAGGTGAGTAAGCAGGTTGTAATGAAAACATCATGAAACAGTGAAATCAACTGCCCTAAGCCAGTTTTTTGAAACTATGTTTACTTTCACAAAATCCACTTTTGGCCTCTTTCAAGCCTGAAACGTATTTTAACAACATAAAAGGCTACATTAAACCAGTAAAGGTGGGTACGCATCAGGTTCTAATGAAAACATCATGAAACAATGAAATCAACTGCCCTGAGCCAGTGTTTTGAAGAACATCCTTGAAACTATGTTGACTTTCACAAAATCCACTTTTGGCCTCTTCCAAGTCTGAAATGTATTTTAAGAGCAGAAAAGGCTGAGAATGTACCGTAAACCAGTAAAGGTGGGTAATCATCAGGTTCTAATGAAAACATCATGAAACTGAACTGCCCTGAGCCAGTTTTTTGATGAAAACCTTTGAAAGTATTTTGACTGCCACAAAATCCACTTTTTTTTCTTCTTCCAAGCCTGAAACGTATTTTAAGAGCATAACAGGCTAAGAATGTACCGTAAACCAATAAAGGTGTGTAAGAATCAGTTTCTATCGAAAACATCATGAAACAGTGAAATCAACTGCCCTAAGCCAGTTTTTTGAAACTATGTTGACTTTCAGAAAATGCACTTTTGGCCTCTTCCAAGCCTGAAACGTATTTTAAGAGCAGAAAAGGCTGAGAATGTACCGTAAACCAGTAAAGGTGGGTAAGCAGGTTGTAATGAAAACATCATGAAACAGTGAAATCAACTGCCCTGAGCCAGTTTTCTGAAACTATGTTGACTTTCACAAAATCCACTTTTGGCCTCTTCCAAGCCTGAAACGTATTTTAAGAGCATAAAAGGCTGAGAATGTACCGTAAACCAGTAACGGTGGGTAATCATCAGGTTCTAATGAAAACATCATGAAACTGAACTGCCCTGAGCCAGTTTTTTGAAGAAAACCTTTGAAAGTATTTTGATTGTCACTAAATCCACTTTTTTTTTTCTTCCAAGCCTGAAACATATTTTAAGAGCATAAAAGGCTAAGAATGTACCGTGAACCAATAAAGGTGTGTAAGAATCAGTTTCTATCGAAAACATCATGAAACAGTGAAATCAACTGCCCTAAGCCAGTTTTTTGAAACAATGTTTACTTTCACAAAATCCACTTTTGGCCTCTTTCAAGCCTGAAACATATTTTAAGAGCATAAAAGGCTACATTAAACCAGTAAAGGTGCCTGAAACGTATTTTAAGAGCATAAAAGGCTGATAATGTACCGTAAACCAGTAAAGGTGGGTAAGCAGGTTGTAATGAAAACATCATGAAACAGTGAAATCAACTGCCCTGAGCCAGTTTTTTGAAGAAAATCTTTGAAACTATGTTTTTTTCACAAAATCCACTTTTGGCCTCTTCCAAGCCTGCAACGTATTTTAAGAGCAGAAAAGGCTGAGAATGTACCGTAAACCAGTAAAGGTGGGTAATCATCAGGTTCTAATGAAAACATCATGAAACTGAACTGCCCTGAGCTAGTTTTTTGATGAAAACCTTTGAATGTATTTTGACTGTCACAAAATCCACTTTTTTTTTTCTTCCAAGCCTGAAACGTATTTTAAGAGCATAAAAGGCTAAGAATGTACCGTGAACCAAAAAAGGTGTGTAAGAATCAGTTTCTATCGAAAACATCATGAAACAGTGAAATCAACTGCCCTGAGCCAGTTTTCTGAAACTATGTTGACTTTCACAAAATCCACTTTTGTCCTCTTCCAAGTCTGAAACGTATTTTAAGAGCATAAAAGGCTGATAATGTACCGTAAACCAGTAAAGGTGGGTAATCATCAGGTTCTAATGAAAACATCATGAAACTGAACTGCCCTGAGCCAGTTTTTTGAAGAACATCCTTGAAACGTATTTTAAGAGCATAAAAGGCTACATTAAACCAGTAAAGGTGGGTACGCATCAGGTTCTAATGAAAACATCATGAAACAATGAAATCAACTGCCCTGAGCCAGTGTTTTAAAGAACATCCTTGAAACTATGTTGACTTTCACAAAATCCACTTTTGGCCTCTTCCAAGCCTGAAACGTATTTTAAGAGCATAAAAGGCTGAGAATGTACCGTAAACCAGTAAAGGTGAGTAAGCAGGTTGTAATGAAAACATCATGAAAC
Organism: Anarhichas minor; assembly: GCF_050575085.1. Classification (NCBI taxonomy): domain Eukaryota; kingdom Metazoa; phylum Chordata; class Actinopteri; order Perciformes; family Anarhichadidae; genus Anarhichas; species Anarhichas minor. Next base: position 7,009,948 of record NW_027466455.1, on the reverse strand, counting down.
AGTGAAATCAACTGCCCTAAGCCAGTTTTTTGAAACTATGTTTACTTTCACAAAATCCACTTTTGGCCTCTTCCAAGCCTGAAATGTATTTTAAGAACATAAAAGGCTACATTAAACCAGTAAAGGTACGCATCAGGTTCTAATGAAAACATCATGAAACAGTGAAATCAACTGCCCTGAGCCAGTTTTTTGAAGAAAATCTTTGAAACTATGTTGACTTTCACAAAATCAACTTTTGGCCTCTTCCAAGCCTGAAATGTATTTTAAGAACATAAAAGGCTACATTAAACCAGTAAAGGTACGCATCAGGTTCTAATGAAAACATCATGAAACAGTGAAATCAACTGCCCTGAGCCAGTTTTCTGAAACTATGTTGACTTTCACAAAATCCACTTTTGGCCTCTTCCAAGTCTGAAATGTATTTTAAGAGCAGAAAAGGCTGAGAATGTACCGTAAACCAGTAAAGGTGGGTAATCATCAGGTTCTAATGAAAACATCATGAAACTGAACTGCCCTGAGCCAGTTTTTTGATGAAAACCTTTGAAAGTATTTTGACTGTCACAAAATCCACTTTTGTTTTTTCTTCCAAGCCTGAAACATATTTTAAGAGCATAAAAGGCTACATTAAACCAGTAAAGGTGGGTACGCATCAGGTTCTAATGAAAACATCATGAAACAATGAAATCAACTGCCCTGAGCCAGTTTTTTAAAGAACATCCTTGAAACTATGTTGACTTTCACAAAATCCACTTTTGGCCTCTTCCAAGCCTGAAACGTATTTTAAGAGCATAAAAGGCTGAGAATGTACCGTAAACCAGTAAAGGTGGGTAAGCAGGTTGTAATGAAAACATCATGAAACAGTGAAATCCACTGCCCTAAGCCAGTTTTTTGAAACTCTGTTTACTTTCACAAAATCCACTTTTGGCCTCTTTCAAGCCTGAAACGTATTTTAACAACATAAAAGGCTACATTAAACCAGTAAAGGTGGGTACGCATCAGGTTCTAATGAAAACATCATGAAACAATGAAATCAACTGCCCTGAGCCAGTTTTTTGAAGAACATCCTTGAAACTATGTTGACTTTCACAAAATCCACTTTTGGCCTCTTCCAAGCTTCAAACGTATTTTAAGAGCAGAAAAGGCTGAGAATGTACCGTAAACTAGTAAAGGTGGGTAATCATCAGGTTCTAATGAAAACATCATGAAACTGAACTGCCCTGAGCCAGTTTTTTGATGAAAACCTTTGAAAGTATTTTGACTGTCACAAAATCCACTTTTTTTTTTCTTCCAAGCCTGAAACGTATTTTAAGAGCATAACAGGCTAAGAATGTACCGTAAACCAATAAAGGTGTGTAAGCATCAGTTTCTATCGAAAACATCATGAAACAGTGAAATCAACTGCCCTGAGCCAGTTTTCTGAAACTATGTTGACTTTCACAAAATCCACTTTTGGCCTCTTCCAAGCCTGAAACGTATTTTAAGAGCATAAAAGGCTGAGAATGTACCGTAAACCAGTAATGGTGGGTAATCATCAGGTTCTAATGAAAACATCATGAAACAGTGAAATCAACTGCCCTGAGCCAGTTTTTTGAAGAAAATCTTTGAAACTATGTTGACTTTCACAAAATCAACTTTTGGCCTCTTCCAAGCCTGAAATGTATTTTAAGAACATAAAAGGCTACATTAAACCAGTAAAGGTACGCATCAGGTTCTAATGAAAACATCATGAAACAGTGAAATCAACTGCCCTGAGCCAGTTTTCTGAAACTATGTTGACTTTCACAAAATCCACTTTTGGCCTCTTCCAAGTCTGAAATGTATTTTAAGAGCAGAAAAGGCTGAGAATGTACCGTAAACCAGTAAAGGTGGGTAATCATCAGGTTCTAATGAAAACATCATGAAACTGAACTGCCCTGAGCCAGTTTTTTGATGAAAACCTTTGAAAGTATTTTGACTGTCACAAAATCCACTTTTGTTTTTTCTTCCAAGCCTGAAACATATTTTAAGAGCATAAAAGGCTACATTAAACCAGTAAAGGTGGGTACGCATCAGGTTCTAATGAAAACATCATGAAACAATGAAATCAACTGCCCTGAGCCAGTTTTTTAAAGAACATCCTTGAAACTATGTTGACTTTCACAAAATCCACTTTTGGCCTCTTCCAAGCCTGAAACGTATTTTAAGAGCATAAAAGGCTGAGAATGTACCGTAAACCAGTAAAGGTGGGTAAGCAGGTTGTAATGAAAACATCATGAAACAGTGAAATCCACTGCCCTAAGCCAGTTTTTTGAAACTCTGTTTACTTTCACAAAATCCACTTTTGGCCTCTTTCAAGCCTGAAACGTATTTTAACAACATAAAAGGCTACATTAAACCAGTAAAGGTGGGTACGCATCAGGTTCTAATGAAAACATCATGAAACAATGAAATCAACTGCCCTGAGCCAGTTTTTTGAAGAACATCCTTGAAACTATGTTGACTTTCACAAAATCCACTTTTGGCCTCTTCCAAGCTTCAAACGTATTTTAAGAGCAGAAAAGGCTGAGAATGTACCGTAAACTAGTAAAGGTGGGTAATCATCAGGTTCTAATGAAAACATCATGAAACTGAACTGCCCTGAGCCAGTTGTTTGATGAAAACCTTTGAAAGTATTTTGACTGTCACAAAATCCACTTTTTTTTTTCTTCCAAGCCTGAAACGTATTTTAAGAGCATAACAGGCTAAGAATGTACCGTAAACCAATAAAGGTGTGTAAGCATCAGTTTCTATCGAAAACATCATGAAACAGTGAAATCAACTGCCCTGAGCCAGTTTTCTGAAACTATGTTGACTTTCACAAAATCCACTTTTGGCCTCTTCCAAGCCTGAAACGTATTTTAAGAGCATAAAAGGCTGAGAATGTACCGTAAACCAGTAATGGTGGGTAATCATCAGGTTCTAATGAAAACATCATGAAACAATGAAATCAACTGCCCTGAGCCAGTGTTTTGAAGAACATCCTTGAAACTATGTTTACTTTCACAAAATCCACTTTTGGCCTCTTCCAAGCCTGAAATGTATTTTAAGAACATAAAAGGCTACATTAAACCAGTAAAGGTACGCATCAGGTTCTAATGAAAACATCATGAAACAATGAAATCAACTGCCCTGAGCCAGTGTTTTGAAGAACATCCTTGAAACTATGTTTACTTTCACAAAATCCAATTTTGGCCTCTTTCAAGCCTGAAACGTATTTTAAGAACATAAAAGTCTACATTAAACCAGTAAAGGTGGGTACGCATCAGGTTCTACTGAAAACATCATGAAACAATGAAATCAACTGCCCTGAGCCAGTTTTTTGAAGAACATCCTTGAAACTATGTTTACTTTCACAAAATCCACTTTTGGCCTCTTCCAAGCCTGAAACGTATTTTAAGAGCAGAAAAGGCTGAGAATGTACCGTAAACCAGTAAAGGTGAGTAAGCAGGTTGTAATGAAAACATCATGAAACAGTGAAATCAACTGCCCTAAGCCAGTTTTTTGAAACTATGTTTACTTTCACAAAATCCACTTTTGGCCTCTTCCAAGCCTGAAATGTATTTTAAGAACATAAAAGGCTACATTAAACCAGTAAAGGTACGCATCAGGTTCTAATGAAAACATCATGAAACAGTGAAATCAACTGCCCTGAGCCAGTTTTTTGAAGAAAATCTTTGAAACTATGTTGACTTTCACAAAATCAACTTTTGGCCTCTTCCAAGCCTGAAATGTATTTTAAGAACATAAAAGGCTACATTAAACCAGTAAAGGTACGCATCAGGTTCTAATGAAAACATCATGAAACAGTGAAATCAACTGCCCTGAGCCAGTTTTTTGAAGAAAATCTTTGAAACTATGTTGACTTTCACAAAATCAACTTTTGGCCTCTTCCAAGCCTGAAATGTATTTTAAGAACATAAAAGGCTACATTAAACCAGTAAAGGTACGCATCAGGTTCTAATGAAAACATCATGAAACAGTGAAATCAACTGCCCTGAGCCAGTTTTCTGAAACTATGTTGACTTTCACAAAATCCACTTTTGGCCTCTTCCAAGTCTGAAATGTATTTTAAGAGCAGAAAAGGCTGAGAATGTACCGTAAACCAGTAAAGGTGGGTAATCATCAGGTTCTAATGAAAACATCATGAAACTGAACTGCCCTGAGCCAGTTTTTTGATGAAAACCTTTGAAAGTATTTTGACTGTCACAAAATCCACTTTTGTTTTTTCTTCCAAGCCTGAAACATATTTTAAGAGCATAAAAGGCTACATTAAACCAGTAAAGGTGGGTACGCATCAGGTTCTAATGAAAACATCATGAAACAATGAAATCAACTGCCCTGAGCCAGTTTTTTAAAGAACATCCTTGAAACTATGTTGACTTTCACAAAATCCACTTTTGGCCTCTTCCAAGCCTGAAACGTATTTTAAGAGCATAAAAGGCTGAGAATGTACCGTAAACCAGTAAAGGTGGGTAAGCAGGTTGTAATGAAAACATCATGAAACAGTGAAATCCACTGCCCTAAGCCAGTTTTTTGAAACTCTGTTTACTTTCACAAAATCCACTTTTGGCCTCTTTCAAGCCTGAAACGTATTTTAACAACATAAAAGGCTACATTAAACCAGTAAAGGTGGGTACGCATCAGGTTCTAATGAAAACATCATGAAACAATGAAATCAACTGCCCTGAGCCAGTTTTTTGAAGAACATCCTTGAAACTATGTTGACTTTCACAAAATCCACTTTTGGCCTCTTCCAAGCTTCAAACGTATTTTAAGAGCAGAAAAGGCTGAGAATGTACCGTAAACTAGTAAAGGTGGGTAATCATCAGGTTCTAATGAAAACATCATGAAACTGAACTGCCCTGAGCCAGTTGTTTGATGAAAACCTTTGAAAGTATTTTGACTGTCACAAAATCCACTTTTTTTTTTCTTCCAAGCCTGAAACGTATTTTAAGAGCATAACAGGCTAAGAATGTACCGTAAACCAATAAAGGTGTGTAAGCATCAGTTTCTATCGAAAACATCATGAAACAGTGAAATCAACTGCCCTGAGCCAGTTTTCTGAAACTATGTTGACTTTCACAAAATCCACTTTTGGCCTCTTCCAAGCCTGAAACGTATTTTAAGAGCATAAAAGGCTGAGAATGTACCGTAAACCAGTAATGGTGGGTAATCATCAGGTTCTAATGAAAACATCATGAAACAATGAAATCAACTGCCCTGAGCCAGTGTTTTGAAGAACATCCTTGAAACTATGTTTACTTTCACAAAATCCACTTTTGGCCTCTTCCAAGCCTGAAATGTATTTTAAGAACATAAAAGGCTACATTAAACCAGTAAAGGTACGCATCAGGTTCTAATGAAAACATCATGAAACAATGAAATCAACTGCCCTGAGCCAGTGTTTTGAAGAACATCCTTGAAACTATGTTTACTTTCACAAAATCCAATTTTGGCCTCTTTCAAGCCTGAAACGTATTTTAAGAACATAAAAGTCTACATTAAACCAGTAAAGGTGGGTACGCATCAGGTTCTACTGAAAACATCATGAAACAATGAAATCAACTGCCCTGAGCCAGTTTTTTGAAGAACATCCTTGAAACTATGTTTACTTTCACAAAATCCACTTTTGGCCTCTTCCAAGCCTGAAACGTATTTTAAGAGCAGAAAAGGCTGAGAATGTACCGTAAACCAGTAAAGGTGAGTAAGCAGGTTGTAATGAAAACATCATGAAACAGTGAAATCAACTGCCCTAAGCCAGTTTTTTGAAACTATGTTTACTTTCACAAAATCCACTTTTGGCCTCTTCCAAGCCTGAAATGTATTTTAAGAACATAAAAGGCTACATTAAACCAGTAAAGGTACGCATCAGGTTCTAATGAAAACATCATGAAACAGTGAAATCAACTGCCCTGAGCCAGTTTTTTGAAGAAAATCTTTGAAACTATGTTGACTTTCACAAAATCAACTTTTGGCCTCTTCCAAGCCTGAAATGTATTTTAAGAACATAAAAGGCTACATTAAACCAGTAAAGGTACGCATCAGGTTCTAATGAAAACATCATGAAACAGTGAAATCAACTGCCCTGAGCCAGTTTTTTGAAGAAAATCTTTGAAACTATGTTGACTTTCACAAAATCAACTTTTGGCCTCTTCCAAGCCTGAAATGTATTTTAAGAACATAAAAGGCTACATTAAACCAGTAAAGGTACGCATCAGGTTCTAATGAAAACATCATGAAACAGTGAAATCAACTGCCCTGAGCCAGTTTTCTGAAACTATGTTGACTTTCACAAAATCCACTTTTGGCCTCTTCCAAGTCTGAAATGTATTTTAAGAGCAGAAAAGGCTGAGAATGTACCGTAAACCAGTAAAGGTGGGTAATCATCAGGTTCTAATGAAAACATCATGAAACTGAACTGCCCTGAGCCAGTTTTTTGATGAAAACCTTTGAAAGTATTTTGACTGTCACAAAATCCACTTTTGTTTTTTCTTCCAAGCCTGAAACATATTTTAAGAGCATAAAAGGCTACATTAAACCAGTAAAGGTGGGTACGCATCAGGTTCTAATGAAAACATCATGAAACAATGAAATCAACTGCCCTGAGCCAGTTTTTTAAAGAACATCCTTGAAACTATGTTGACTTTCACAAAATCCACTTTTGGCCTCTTCCAAGCCTGAAACGTATTTTAAGAGCATAAAAGGCTGAGAATGTACCGTAAACCAGTAAAGGTGGGTAAGCAGGTTGTAATGAAAACATCATGAAACAGTGAAATCCACTGCCCTAAGCCAGTTTTTTGAAACTCTGTTTACTTTCACAAAATCCACTTTTGGCCTCTTTCAAGCCTGAAACGTATTTTAACAACATAAAAGGCTACATTAAACCAGTAAAGGTGGGTACGCATCAGGTTCTAATGAAAACATCATGAAACAATGAAATCAACTGCCCTGAGCCAGTTTTTTGAAGAACATCCTTGAAACTATGTTGACTTTCACAAAATCCACTTTTGGCCTCTTCCAAGCTTCAAACGTATTTTAAGAGCAGAAAAGGCTGAGAATGTACCGTAAACTAGTAAAGGTGGGTAATCATCAGGTTCTAATGAAAACATCATGAAACTGAACTGCCCTGAGCCAGTTGTTTGATGAAAACCTTTGAAAGTATTTTGACTGTCACAAAATCCACTTTTTTTTTTCTTCCAAGCCTGAAACGTATTTTAAGAGCATAACAGGCTAAGAATGTACCGTAAACCAATAAAGGTGTGTAAGCATCAGTTTCTATCGAAAACATCATGAAACAGTGAAATCAACTGCCCTGAGCCAGTTTTCTGAAACTATGTTGACTTTCACAAAATCCACTTTTGGCCTCTTCCAAGCCTGAAACGTATTTTAAGAGCATAAAAGGCTGAGAATGTACCGTAAACCAGTAATGGTGGGTAATCATCAGGTTCTAATGAAAACATCATGAAACAATGAAATCAACTGCCCTGAGCCAGTGTTTTGAAGAACATCCTTGAAACTATGTTTACTTTCACAAAATCCACTTTTGGCCTCTTCCAAGCCTGAAATGTATTTTAAGAACATAAAAGGCTACATTAAACCAGTAAAGGTACGCATCAGGTTCTAATGAAAACATCATGAAACAATGAAATCAACTGCCCTGAGCCAGTGTTTTGAAGAACATCCTTGAAACTATGTTTACTTTCACAAAATCCAATTTTGGCCTCTTTCAAGCCTGAAACGTATTTTAAGAACATAAAAGTCTACATTAAACCAGTAAAGGTGGGTACGCATCAGGTTCTACTGAAAACATCATGAAACAATGAAATCAACTGCCCTGAGCCAGTTTTTTGAAGAACATCCTTGAAACTATGTTTACTTTCACAAAATCCACTTTTGGCCTCTTCCAAGCCTGAAACGTATTTTAAGAGCAGAAAAGGCTGAGAATGTACCGTAAACCAGTAAAGGTGGGTAATCATCAGGTTCTAATGAAAACATCATGAAACTGAACTGCCCTGAGCCAGTTTTTTGATGAAAACCTTTGAAAGTATTTTGACTGTCACAAAATCCACTTTTGTTTTTTCTTCCAAGCCTGAAACATATTTTAAGAGCATAAAAGGCTACATTAAACCAGTAAAGGTGGGTACGCATCAGGTTCTAATGAAAACATCATGAAACAATGAAATCAACTGCCCTGAGCCAGTTTTTTAAAGAACATCCTTGAAACTATGTTGACTTTCACAAAATCCACTTTTGGCCTCTTCCAAGCCTGAAACGTATTTTAAGAGCATAAAAGGCTGAGAATGTACCGTAAACCAGTAAAGGTGGGTAAGCAGGTTGTAATGAAAACATCATGAAACAGTGAAATCCACTGCCCTAAGCCAGTTTTTTGAAACTCTGTTTACTTTCACAAAATCCACTTTTGGCCTCTTTCAAGCCTGAAACGTATTTTAACAACATAAAAGGCTACATTAAACCAGTAAAGGTGGGTACGCATCAGGTTCTAATGAAAACATCATGAAACAATGAAATCAACTGCCCTGAGCCAGTTTTTTGAAGAACATCCTTGAAACTATGTTGACTTTCACAAAATCCACTTTTGGCCTCTTCCAAGCCTGAAACGTATTTTAAGAGCATAAAAGGCTGAGAATGTACCGTAAACCAGTAAAGGTGGGTAAGCAGGTTGTAATGAAAACATCATGAAACAGTGAAATCAACTGCCCTGAGCCAGTTTTCTGAAACTATGTTTACTTTTACAAAATCCACTTTTGGCCTCTTCCAAGCCTCAAACGTATTTTAAGAGCATAAAAGGCTGATAATGTACCGTAAACCAGTAAAGGTGGGTAATCATCAGGTTCTAATGAAAACATCATGAAACTGAACTGCCCTGAGCCAGTTTTTTGAAGAACATCCTTGAAACTATGTTGACTTTCACAAAATCCACTTTTGGCCTCTTCCAAGCCTGAAACGTATTTTAAGAACATAAAAGGCTACATTAAACCAGCAAAGGTGGGTAAGCATGTTGAAATGAAAACATCATGAAAGAGTGAAATCAACTGCCCTGAGCCAGTTTTTTGAAGAACATCCTTGAAACTATGTTTACTTTCACAAAATCTACTTTTGGCCTTTTCCAAGCCTGAAACGTATTTTAAGAGCAGAAAAGTCTGAGAATGTACCGTAATCCAGTAAAGGTGGGTGAGCAGGTTGTAATGAAAACATCATGAAACAGTGAAATCAACTGCCCTACGCCAGTTTTCTGAAACTATGTTGACTTTCACAAAATCCACTTTTGGCCTCTTTCAAGCCTGAAAAGTATTTTAACAACATAAAAGGCTACATTAAACCAGTAAAGGTGGGTACGCATCAGGTTCTAATGAAAACATCATGAAACAATGAAATCAACTGCCCTGAGCCAGTGTTTTGAAGAACATCCTTGAAACTATGTTGACTTTCACAAAATCCACTTTTGGCCTCTTCCAAGCCTGAAACGTATTTTAAGAACATAAAAGGCTACATTAAACCAGCAAAGGTGGGTAAGCATGTTGAAATGAAAACATCATGAAAGAGTGAAATCAACTGCCCTGAGCCAGTTTTCTGAAACTATGTTGACTTTCACAAAATCCACTTTTGGCCTCTTCCAAGCCTGAAACGTATTTTAAGAGCAGAAAAGGCTGAGAATGTACCGTAAACCAGTAAAGGTGGGTAATCATCAGGTTCTAATGAAAACATCATAAACTGAACTGCCCTGAGCCAGTTTTTTGATGAAAACCTTTGAAAGTATTTTGACTGTCACAAAATCCACTTTTTTTTTTTCTTCCAAGCCTGAAACGTATTTTAAGAGCATAACAGGCTAAGAATGTACCGTAAACCAATAAAGGTGTGTAAGAATCAGTTTCTATCGAAAACATCATGAAACAGTGAAATCAACTGCCCTAAGCCAGTTTTTTGAAACTATGTTGACTTTCAGAAAATGCACTTTTGGCCTCTTCCAAGCCTGAAACGTATTTTAAGAGCAGAAAAGACTGAGAATGTACCGTAAACCAGTAAAGGTGGGTGAGCAGGTTGTAATGAAAACATCATGAAACAGTGAAATCAACTGCCCTACGCCAGTTTTCTGAAACTATGTTGACTTTCACAAAATCCACTTTTGGCCTCTTTCAAGCCTGAAAAGTATTTTAACAACATAAAAGGCTACATTAAACCAGTAAAGGTGGGTACGCATCAGGTTCTAATGAAAACATCATGAAACAATGAAATCAACTGCCCTGAGCCAGTGTTTTGAAGAACATCCTTGAAACTATGTTTACTTTCACAAAATCCACTTTTGGCCTCTTCCAAGCCTGAAACGTATTTTAAGAGCAGAAAAGGCTGAGAATGTACCGTAAACCAGTAAAGGTGGGTAAGAATCAGTTTCTATCGAAAACATCATGAAACAGTGAAATCAACTGCCCTAAGCCAGTTTTTTGAAACTATGTTGACTTTAAGAAAATGCACTTTTGGCCTCTTCCAAGCCTGAAACGTATTTTAAGAGCATAAAAGGCTGAGAATGTACCGTAAACCAGTAAAGGTGGGTAAGCAGGTTGTAATGAAAACATCATGAAAAAGTGAAATCAACTGCCCTGAGCCAGTTTTCTGAAACTATGTTGACTTTCACAAAATCCACTTTTGGCCTCTTTCAAGCCTGAAACGTATTTTAAGAGCATAAAAGGCTACATTAAACCAGTAAAGGTGGGTACGCATCAGGTTCTAATGAAAACATCATGAAACAATGAAATCAACTGCCCTGAGCCAGTTTTTTAAAGAACATCCTTGAAACTATGTTGACTTTCACAAAATGCACTTTTGGCCTCTTCCAAGCCTGAAACGTATTTTAAGAGCATAAAAGGCTGAGAATGTACCGTAAACCAGTAAAGGTGAGTAAGCAGGTTGTAATGAAAACATCATGAAACAGTGAAATCAACTGCCCTAAGCCAGTTTTTTGAAACTATGTTTACTTTCACAAAATCCACTTTTGGCCTCATCCAAGTCTGAAACGTATTTTAAGAGCATAAAAGGCTACATTAAACTAGTAAAGGTGGGTAATCATCAGGTTCTAATGAAAACATCATGAAACTGAACTGCCCTGAGCCAGTTTTTTGATGAAAACCTTTGAAAGTATTTTGACTGCCACAAAATCCACTTTTTTTTTTTCTTCCAAGCCTGAAACGTATTTTAAGAGCATAAAAGGCTAAGAATGTACCGTGAACCAATAAAGGTGTGTAAGAATCAGTTTCTATCGAAAACATCATGAAACAGTGAAATCAACTGCCCTAAGCCAGTTTTTTGAAACTATGTTTACTTTCACAAAATCCACTTTTGGCCTCTTCCAAGCCTGAAACGTATTTTAAGAGCATAAAAGGCTGAGAATGTACCGTAAACCAGTAAAGGTGGGTAAGCAGGTTGTAATGAAAACATCATGAAAGAGTGAAATCAACTGCCCTAAGCCAGTTTTTTGAAACTATGTTTACTTTCACAAAATCCACTTTTGGCCTCTTCCAAGCCTGAAACGTATTTTAAGAGCATAAAAGGCTGAGAATGTACCGTAAACCAGTAAAGGTGGGTAAGCAGGTTGTAATGAAAACATCATGAAAGAGTGAAATCAACTGCCCTAAGCCAGTTTTTTGAAACTATGTTTACTTTCACAAAATCCACTTTTGGCCTCTTTCAAGCCTGAAACGTATTTTAACAACATAAAAGGCTACATTAAACCAGTAAAGGTGGGTACGCATCAGGTTCTAATGAAAACATCATGAAACAATGAAATCAACTGCCCTGAGCCAGTGTTTTGAAGAACATCCTTGAAACTATCTTTACTTTCACAAAATCCACTTTTGGCCTCTTCCAAGCCTGAAACGTATTTTAAGAGCATAAAAGGCTGAGAATGTACCGTAAACCAGTAAAGGTGGGTAAGCAGGTTGTAATGAAAACATCATGAAAGAGTGAAATCAACTGCCCTAAGCCAGTTTTTTGAAACTATGTTTACTTTCACAAAATCCACTTTTGGCCTCTTTCAAGCCTGAAACGTATTTTAACAACATAAAAGGCTACATTAAACCAGTAAAGGTGGGTACGCATCAGGTTCTAATGAAAACATCATGAAACAATGAAATCAACTGCCCTGGGCCAGTGTTTTGAAGAACATCCTTGAAACTATGTTTACTTTCACAAAATCCACTTTTGGCCTCTTCCAAGCCTGAAACGTATTTTAAGAGCAGAAAAGGCTGAGAATGTACCGTAAACCAGTAAAGGTGGGTAAGAATCAGTTTCTATCGAAAACATCATGAAACAGTGAAATCAACTGCCCTAAGCCAGTTTTTTGAAACTATGTTGACTTTCAGAAAATGCACTTTTGGCCTCTTCCAAGCCTGAAACGTATTTTAAGAGCATAAAAGGCTGAGAATGTACCGTAAACCAGTAAAGGTGGGTAAGCAGGTTGTAATGAAAACATCATGAAAGAGTGAAATCAACTGCCCTAAGCCAGTTTTTTGAAACTATGTTTACTTTCACAAAATCCACTTTTGGCCTCTTTCAAGCCTGAAACGTATTTTAACAACATAAAAGGCTACATTAAACCAGTAAAGGTGGGTACGCATCAGGTTCTAATGAAAACATCATGAAACAATGAAATCAACTGCCCTGAGCCAGTGTTTTGAAGAACATCCTTGAAACTATCTTTACTTTCACAAAATCCACTTTTGGCCTCTTCCAAGCCTGAAACGTATTTTAAGAGCATAAAAGGCTGAGAATGTACCATAAACCAGTAAAGGTGGGTAAGCAGGTTGTAATGAAAACATCATGAAAGAGTGAAATCAACTGCCCTAAGCCAGTTTTTTGAAACTATGTTTACTTTCACAAAATCCACTTTTGGCCTCTTCCAAGCCTGAAACGTATTTTAAGAGCATAAAAGGCTGAGAATGTACCGTAAACCAGTAAAGGTGGGTAAGCAGGTTGTAATGAAAACATCATGAAACAGTGAAATCAACTGCCCTGAGCCAGTTTTTTAAAGAACATCCTTGAAACTATGTTGACTTTCACAAAATGCACTTTTGGCCTCTTCCAAGCCTGAAACGTATTTTAAGAGCATAAAAGGCTGAGAATGTACCGTAAACCAGTAAAGGTGAGTAAGCAGGTTGTAATGAAAACATCATGAAACAGTGAAATCAACTGCCCTAAGCCAGTTTTTTGAAACTATGTTTACTTTCACAAAATCCACTTTTGGCCTCATCCAAGTCTGAAACGTATTTTAAGAGCATAAAAGGCTACATTAAACTAGTAAAGGTGGGTAATCATCAGGTTCTAATGAAAACATCATGAAACTGAACTGCCCTGAGCCAGTTTTTTGATGAAAACCTTTGAAAGTATTTTGACTGCCACAAAATCCACTTTTTTTTTTTCTTCCAAGCCTGAAACGTATTTTAAGAGCATAAAAGGCTAAGAATGTACCGTGAACCAATAAAGGTGTGTAAGAATCAGTTTCTATCGAAAACATCATGAAACAGTGAAATCAACTGCCCTAAGCCAGTTTTTTGAAACTATGTTTACTTTCACAAAATCCACTTTTGGCCTCTTCCAAGCCTGAAACGTATTTTAAGAGCATAAAAGGCTGAGAATGTACCGTAAACCAGTAAAGGTGGGTAAGCAGGTTGTAATGAAAACATCATGAAACAGTGAAATCAACTGCCCTGAGCCAGTTTTCTGAAACTATGTTGACTTTCACAAAATCCACTTTTGGCCTCTTTCAAGCCTGAAACGTATTTTAAGAGCATAAAAGGCTACATTAAACCAGTAAAGGTGGGTACGCATCAGGTTCTAATGAAAACATCATGAAACAATGAAATCAACTGCCCTGAGCCAGTTTTTTAAAGAACATCCTTGAAACTATGTTGACTTTCACAAAATCCACTTTTGGCCTCTTCCAAGCCTGAAACGTATTTTAAGAGCATAAAAGGCTGAGAATGTACCGTAAACCAGTAAAGGTGGGTAAGCAGGTTGTAATGAAAACATCATGAAAGAGTGAAATCAACTGCCCTAAGCCAGTTTTTTGAAACTATGTTTACTTTCACAAAATCCACTTTTGGCCTCTTTCAAGCCTGAAACGTATTTTAACAACATAAAAGGCTACATTAAACCAGTAAAGGTGGGTACGCATCAGGTTCTAATGAAAACATCATGAAACAATGAAATCAACTGCCCTGGGCCAGTGTTTTGAAGAACATCCTTGAAACTATGTTTACTTTCACAAAATCCACTTTTGGCCTCTTCCAAGCCTGAAACGTATTTTAAGAGCATAAAAGGCTGAGAATGTACCGTAAACCAGTAACGGTGGGTAATCATCAGGTTCTAATGAAAACATCATAAACTGAACTGCCCTGAGCCAGTTTTTTAAAGAAAACCTTTGAAAGTATTTTGATTGTCACAAAATCCACTTTTTTTTTTCTTCCAAGCCTGAAACGTATTTTAAGACCATAACAGGCTAAGAATGTACCGTAAACCAATAAAGGTGTGTTAGAATCAGTTTCTATCGAAAACATCATGAAACAGTGAAATCAACTGCCCTAAGCCAGTGTTTTGAAGAACATCCTTGAAACTATCTTTACTTTCACAAAATCCACTTTTGGCCTCTTCCAAGCCTGAAACGTATTTTAAGAGCAGAAAAGGCTGAGAATGTACCGTAAACCAGTAAAGGTGGGTAAGAATCAGTTTCTATCGAAAACATCATGAAACAGTGAAATCAACTGCCCTAAGCCAGTTTTTTGAAACTATGTTGACTTTAAGAAAATGCACTTTTGGCCTCTTCCAAGCCTGAAACGTATTTTAAGAGCATAAAAGGCTGAGAATGTACCGTAAACCAGTAAAGGTGGGTAAGCAGGTTGTAATGAAAACATCATGAAACAGTGAAATCAACTGCCCTGAGCCAGTTTTCTGAAACCATGTTGACTTTCACAAAATCCACTTTTGGCCTCTTTCAAGCCTGAAACGTATTTTAAGAGCATAAAAGGCTACATTAAACCAGTAAAGGTGGGTACGCATCAGGTTCTAATGAAAACATCATGAAACAATGAAATCAACTGCCCTGAGCCAGTTTTTTAAAGAACATCCTTGAAACTATGTTGACTTTCACAAAATGCACTTTTGGCCTCTTCCAAGCCTGAAACGTATTTTAAGAGCATAAAAGGCTGAGAATGTACCGTAAACCAGTAAAGGTGAGTAAGCAGGTTGTAATGAAAACATCATGAAACAGTGAAATCAACTGCCCTAAGCCAGTTTTTTGAAACTATGTTTACTTTCACAAAATCCACTTTTGGCCTCATCCAAGTCTGAAACGTATTTTAAGAGCATAAAAGGCTACATTAAACTAGTAAAGGTGGGTAATCATCAGGTTCTAATGAAAACATCATGAAACTGAACTGCCCTGAGCCAGTTTTTTGATGAAAACCTTTGAAAGTATTTTGACTGCCACAAAATCCACTTTTTTTTTTTCTTCCAAGCCTGAAACGTATTTTAAGAGCATAAAAGGCTAAGAATGTACCGTGAACCAATAAAGGTGTGTAAGAATCAGTTTCTATCGAAAACATCATGAAACAGTGAAATCAACTGCCCTAAGCCAGTTTTTTGAAACTATGTTTACTTTCACAAAATCCACTTTTGGCCTCTTCCAAGCCTGAAACGTATTTTAAGAGCATAAAAGGCTGAGAATGTACCGTAAACCAGTAAAGGTGGGTAAGCAGGTTGTAATGAAAACATCATGAAACAGTGAAATCAACTGCCCTGAGCCAGTTTTCTGAAACTATGTTGACTTTCACAAAATCCACTTTTGGCCTCTTTCAAGCCTGAAACGTATTTTAAGAGCATAAAAGGCTACATTAAACCAGTAAAGGTGGGTACGCATCAGGTTCTAATGAAAACATCATGAAACAATGAAATCAACTGCCCTGAGCCAGTTTTTTAAAGAACATCCTTGAAACTATGTTGACTTTCACAAAATCCACTTTTGGCCTCTTCCAAGCCTGAAACGTATTTTAAGAGCATAAAAGGCTGAGAATGTACCGTAAACCAGTAACGGTGGGTAATCATCAGGTTCTAATGAAAACATCATAAACTGAACTGCCCTGAGCCAGTTTTTTAAAGAAAACCTTTGAAAGTATTTTGATTGTCACAAAATCCACTTTTTTTTTTCTTCCAAGCCTGAAACGTATTTTAAGACCATAACAGGCTAAGAATGTACCGTAAACCAATAAAGGTGTGTAAGAATCAGTTTCTATCGAAAACATCATGAAACAGTGAAATCAACTGCCCTAAGCCAGTTTTTTGAAACTATGTTGACTTTCAGAAAATGCACTTTTGGCCTCTTCCAAGCCTGAAACGTATTTTAAGAGCATAAAAGGCTGAGAATGTACCGTAAACCAGTAAAGGTGGGTAAGCAGGTTGTAATGAAAACATCATGAAACAATGAAATCAACTGCCCTGAGCCAGTGTTTTGAAGAACATCCTTGAAACTATCTTTACTTTCACAAAATCCACTTTTGGCCTCTTCCAAGCCTGAAACGTATTTTAAGAGCATAAAAGGCTGAGAATGTACCGTAAACCAGTAAAGGTGGGTAAGCAGGTTGTAATGAAAACATCATGAAAGAGTGAAATCAACTGCCCTAAGCCAGTTTTTTGAAACTATGTTTACTTTCACAAAATCCACTTTTGGCCTCTTTCAAGCCTGAAAAGTATTTTAACAACATAAAAGGCTACATTAAACCAGTAAAGGTGGGTACGCATCAGGTTCTAATGAAAACATCATGAAACAATGAAATCAACTGCCCTGGGCCAGTGTTTTGAAGAACATCCTTGAAACTATGTTTACTTTCACAAAATCCACTTTTGGCCTCATCCAAGTCTGAAACGTATTTTAAGAGCATAAAAGGCTACATTAAACTAGTAAAGGTGGGTAATCATCAGGTTCTAATGAAAACATCATGAAACTGAACTGCCCTGAGCCAGTTTTTTGATGAAAACCTTTGAAAGTATTTTGACTGCCACAAAATCCACTTTTTTTTTTTCTTCCAAGCCTGAAACGTATTTTAAGAGCATAAAAGGCTAAGAATGTACCGTGAACCAATAAAGGTGTGTAAGAATCAGTTTCTATCGAAAACATCATGAAACAGTGAAATCAAATGCCCTAAGCCAGTTTTTTGAAACTATGTTTACTTTCACAAAATCCACTTTTGGCCTCTTCCAAGCCTGAAACGTATTTTAAGAGCATAAAAGGCTGAGAATGTACCGTAAACCAGTAAAGGTGGGTAAGCAGGTTGTAATGAAAACATCATGAAAGAGTGAAATCAACTGCCCTAAGCCAGTTTTTTGAAACTATGTTTACTTTCACAAAATCCACTTTTGGCCTCTTTCAAGCCTGAAACGTATTTTAACAACATAAAAGGCTACATTAAACCAGTAAAGGTGGGTACGCATCAGGTTCTAATGAAAACATCATGAAACAATGAAATCAACTGCCCTGGGCCAGTGTTTTGAAGAACATCCTTGAAACTATGTTTACTTTCACAAAATCCACTTTTGGCCTCTTCCAAGCCTGAAACGTATTTTAAGAGCATAAAAGGCTGAGAATGTACCGTAAACCAGTAACGGTGGGTAATCATCAGGTTCTAATGAAAACATCATAAACTGAACTGCCCTGAGCCAGTTTTTTAAAGAAAACCTTTGAAAGTATTTTGATTGTCACAAAATCCACTTTTTTTTTTCTTCCAAGCCTGAAACGTATTTTAAGACCATAACAGGCTAAGAATGTACCGTAAACCAATAAAGGTGTGTTAGAATCAGTTTCTATCGAAAACATCATGAAACAGTGAAATCAACTGCCCTAAGCCAGTGTTTTGAAGAACATCCTTGAAACTATCTTTACTTTCACAAAATCCACTTTTGGCCTCTTCCAAGCCTGAAACGTATTTTAAGAGCAGAAAAGGCTGAGAATGTACCGTAAACCAGTAAAGGTGGGTAAGAATCAGTTTCTATCGAAAACATCATGAAACAGTGAAATCAACTGCCCTAAGCCAGTTTTTTGAAACTATGTTGACTTTAAGAAAATGCACTTTTGGCCTCTTCCAAGCCTGAAACGTATTTTAAGAGCATAAAAGACTGAGAATGTACCGTAAACCAGTAAAGGTGGGTAAGCAGGTTGTAATGAAAACATCATGAAACAGTGAAATCAACTGCCCTGAGCCAGTTTTCTGAAACTATGTTGACTTTCACAAAATCCACTTTTGGCCTCTTTCAAGCCTGAAACGTATTTTAAGAGCATAAAAGGCTACATTAAACCAGTAAAGGTGGGTACGCATCAGGTTCTAATGAAAACATCATGAAACAATGAAATCAACTGCCCTGAGCCAGTTTTTTAAAGAACATCCTTGAAACTATGTTGACTTTCACAAAATCCACTTTTGGCCTCTTCCAAGCCTGAAACGTATTTTAAGAGCATAAAAGGCTGAGAATGTACCGTAAACCAGTAAAGGTGAGTAAGCAGGTTGTAATGAAAACATCATGAAACAGTGAAATCAACTGCCCTAAGCCAGTTTTTTGAAACTATGTTTACTTTCACAAAATCCACTTTTGGCCTCTTTCAAGCCTGAAACGTATTTTAAGAACATAAAAGGCTACATTAAACCAGCAAAGGTGGGTAAGCATGTTGAAATGAAAACATCATGAAAGAGTGAAATCAACTGCCCTGAGCCAGTTTTCTGAAACTATGTTTACTTTCACAAAATCCACTTTTGGCCTCTTTCAAGCCTGAAACGTATTTTAAGAGCATAAAAGGCTACATTAAACCAGTAAAGGTGGGTACGCATCAGGTTCTAATGAAAACATCATGAAACAATGAAATCAACTGCCCTGAGCCAGTTTTTTAAAGAACATCCTTGAAACTATGTTGACTTTCACAAAATCCACTTTTGGCCTCTTCCAAGCCTGAAACGTATTTTAAGAGCAGAAAACGCTGAGAATGTACCGTAAACCAGTAAAGGTGGGTAAGAATCAGTTTCTATCGAAAACATCATGAAACAGTGAAATCAACTGCCCTAAGCCAGTTTTTTGAAACTATGTTGACTTTAAGAAAATGCACTTTTGGCCTCTTCCAAGCCTGAAACGTATTTTAAGAGCATAAAAGGCTGAGAATGTACCGTAAACCAGTAAAGGTGGGTAAGCAGGTTGTAATGAAAACATCATGAAACAGTGAAATCAACTGCCCTGAGCCAGTTTTCTGAAACTATGTTGACTTTCACAAAATCCACTTTTGGCCTCTTTCAAGCCTGAAACGTATTTTAAGAGCATAAAAGGCTACATTAAACCAGTAAAGGTGGGTACGCATCAGGTTCTAATGAAAACATCATGAAACAATGAAATCAACTGCCCTGAGCCAGTTTTTTAAAGAACATCCTTGAAACTATGTTGACTTTCACAAAATGCACTTTTGGCCTCTTCCAAGCCTGAAACGTATTTTAAGAGCATAAAAGGCTGAGAATGTACCGTAAACCAGTAAAGGTGAGTAAGCAGGTTGAAATGAAAACATCATGAAACAGTGAAATCAACTGCCCTAAGCCAGTTTTTTGAAACTATGTTTACTTTCACAAAATCCACTTTTGGCCTCATCCAAGTCTGAAACGTATTTTAAGAGCATAAAAGGCTACATTAAACTAGTAAAGGTGGGTAATCATCAGGTTCTAATGAAAACATCATGAAACTGAACTGCCCTGAGCCAGTTTTTTGATGAAAACCTTTGAAAGTATTTTGACTGCCACAAAATCCACTTTTTTTCTTTTCTTCCAAGCCTGAAACGTATTTTAAGAGCATAAAAGGCTAAGAATGTACCGTGAACCAATAAAGGTGTGTAAGAATCAGTTTCTATCGAAAACATCATGAAACAGTGAAATCAACTGCCCTAAGCCAGTTTTTTGAAACTATGTTTACTTTCACAAAATCCACTTTTGGCCTCTTCCAAGCCTGAAACGTATTTTAAGAGCATAAAAGGCTGAGAATGTACCGTAAACCAGTAAAGGTGGGTAAGCAGGTTGTAATGAAAACATCATGAAACAGTGAAATCAACTGCCCTGAGCCAGTTTTCTGAAACTATGTTGACTTTCACAAAATCCACTTTTGGCCTCTTTCAAGCCTGAAACGTATTTTAAGAGCATAAAAGGCTACATTAAACCAGTAAAGGTGGGTACGCATCAGGTTCTAATGAAAACATCATGAAACAATGAAATCAACTGCCCTGAGCCAGTTTTTTAAAGAACATCCTTGAAACTATGTTGACTTTCACAAAATCCACTTTTGGCCTCTTCCAAGCCTGAAACGTATTTTAAGAGCATAAAAGGCTGAGAATGTACCGTAAACCAGTAAAGGTGGGTAAGCAGGTTGTAATGAAAACATCATGAAAGAGTGAAATCAACTGCCCTAAGCCAGTTTTTTGAAACTATGTTTACTTTCACAAAATCCACTTTTGGCCTCTTTCAAGCCTGAAACGTATTTTAACAACATAAAAGGCTACATTAAACCAGTAAAGGTGGGTACGCATCAGGTTCTAATGAAAACATCATGAAACAATGAAATCAACTGCCCTGGGCCAGTGTTTTGAAGAACATCCTTGAAACTATGTTTACTTTCACAAAATCCACTTTTGGCCTCTTCCAAGCCTGAAACGTATTTTAAGAGCATAAAAGGCTGAGAATGTACCGTAAACCAGTAACGGTGGGTAATCATCAGGTTCTAATGAAAACATCATAAACTGAACTGCCCTGAGCCAGTTTTTTAAAGAAAACCTTTGAAAGTATTTTGATTGTCACAAAATCCACTTTTTTTTTTCTTCCAAGCCTGAAACGTATTTTAAGACCATAACAGGCTAAGAATGTACCGTAAACCAATAAAGGTGTGTTAGAATCAGTTTCTATCGAAAACATCATGAAACAGTGAAATCAACTGCCCTAAGCCAGTGTTTTGAAGAACATCCTTGAAACTATCTTTACTTTCACAAAATCCACTTTTGGCCTCTTCCAAGCCTGAAACGTATTTTAAGAGCAGAAAAGGCTGAGAATGTACCGTAAACCAGTAAAGGTGGGTAAGAATCAGTTTCTATCGAAAACATCATGAAACAGTGAAATCAACTGCCCTAAGCCAGTTTTTTGAAACTATGTTGACTTTAAGAAAATGCACTTTTGGCCTCTTCCAAGCCTGAAACGTATTTTAAGAGCATAAAAGGCTGAGAATGTACCGTAAACCAGTAAAGGTGGGTAAGCAGGTTGTAATGAAAACATCATGAAACAGTGAAATCAACTGCCCTGAGCCAGTTTTCTGAAACCATGTTGACTTTCACAAAATCCACTTTTGGCCTCTTTCAAGCCTGAAACGTATTTTAAGAGCATAAAAGGCTACATTAAACCAGTAAAGGTGGGTACGCATCAGGTTCTAATGAAAACATCATGAAACAATGAAATCAACTGCCCTGAGCCAGTTTTTTAAAGAACATCCTTGAAACTATGTTGACTTTCACAAAATGCACTTTTGGCCTCTTCCAAGCCTGAAACGTATTTTAAGAGCATAAAAGGCTGAGAATGTACCGTAAACCAGTAAAGGTGAGTAAGCAGGTTGTAATGAAAACATCATGAAACAGTGAAATCAACTGCCCTAAGCCAGTTTTTTGAAACTATGTTTACTTTCACAAAATCCACTTTTGGCCTCATCCAAGTCTGAAACGTATTTTAAGAGCATAAAAGGCTACATTAAACTAGTAAAGGTGGGTAATCATCAGGTTCTAATGAAAACATCATGAAACTGAACTGCCCTGAGCCAGTTTTTTGATGAAAACCTTTGAAAGTATTTTGACTGCCACAAAATCCACTTTTTTTTTTTCTTCCAAGCCTGAAACGTATTTTAAGAGCATAAAAGGCTAAGAATGTACCGTGAACCAATAAAGGTGTGTAAGAATCAGTTTCTATCGAAAACATCATGAAACAGTGAAATCAACTGCCCTAAGCCAGTTTTTTGAAACTATGTTTACTTTCACAAAATCCACTTTTGGCCTCTTCCAAGCCTGAAACGTATTTTAAGAGCATAAAAGGCTGAGAATGTACCGTAAACCAGTAAAGGTGGGTAAGCAGGTTGTAATGAAAACATCATGAAACAGTGAAATCAACTGCCCTGAGCCAGTTTTCTGAAACTATGTTGACTTTCACAAAATCCACTTTTGGCCTCTTTCAAGCCTGAAACGTATTTTAAGAGCATAAAAGGCTACATTAAACCAGTAAAGGTGGGTACGCATCAGGTTCTAATGAAAACATCATGAAACAATGAAATCAACTGCCCTGAGCCAGTTTTTTAAAGAACATCCTTGAAACTATGTTGACTTTCACAAAATCCACTTTTGGCCTCTTCCAAGCCTGAAACGTATTTTAAGAGCATAAAAGGCTGAGAATGTACCGTAAACCAGTAACGGTGGGTAATCATCAGGTTCTAATGAAAACATCATAAACTGAACTGCCCTGAGCCAGTTTTTTAAAGAAAACCTTTGAAAGTATTTTGATTGTCACAAAATCCACTTTTTTTTTTCTTCCAAGCCTGAAACGTATTTTAAGACCATAACAGGCTAAGAATGTACCGTAAACCAATAAAGGTGTGTAAGAATCAGTTTCTATCGAAAACATCATGAAACAGTGAAATCAACTGCCCTAAGCCAGTTTTTTGAAACTATGTTGACTTTCAGAAAATGCACTTTTGGCCTCTTCCAAGCCTGAAACGTATTTTAAGAGCATAAAAGGCTGAGAATGTACCGTAAACCAGTAAAGGTGGGTAAGCAGGTTGTAATGAAAACATCATGAAACAATGAAATCAACTGCCCTGAGCCAGTGTTTTGAAGAACATCCTTGAAACTATCTTTACTTTCACAAAATCCACTTTTGGCCTCTTCCAAGCCTGAAACGTATTTTAAGAGCATAAAAGGCTGAGAATGTACCGTAAACCAGTAAAGGTGGGTAAGCAGGTTGTAATGAAAACATCATGAAAGAGTGAAATCAACTGCCCTAAGCCAGTTTTTTGAAACTATGTTTACTTTCACAAAATCCACTTTTGGCCTCTTTCAAGCCTGAAAAGTATTTTAACAACATAAAAGGCTACATTAAACCAGTAAAGGTGGGTACGCATCAGGTTCTAATGAAAACATCATGAAACAATGAAATCAACTGCCCTGGGCCAGTGTTTTGAAGAACATCCTTGAAACTATGTTTACTTTCACAAAATCCACTTTTGGCCTCATCCAAGTCTGAAACGTATTTTAAGAGCATAAAAGGCTACATTAAACTAGTAAAGGTGGGTAATCATCAGGTTCTAATGAAAACATCATGAAACTGAACTGCCCTGAGCCAGTTTTTTGATGAAAACCTTTGAAAGTATTTTGACTGCCACAAAATCCACTTTTTTTTTTTCTTCCAAGCCTGAAACGTATTTTAAGAGCATAAAAGGCTAAGAATGTACCGTGAACCAATAAAGGTGTGTAAGAATCAGTTTCTATCGAAAACATCATGAAACAGTGAAATCAAATGCCCTAAGCCAGTTTTTTGAAACTATGTTTACTTTCACAAAATCCACTTTTGGCCTCTTCCAAGCCTGAAACGTATTTTAAGAGCATAAAAGGCTGAGAATGTACCGTAAACCAGTAAAGGTGGGTAAGCAGGTTGTAATGAAAACATCATGAAAGAGTGAAATCAACTGCCCTAAGCCAGTTTTTTGAAACTATGTTTACTTTCACAAAATCCACTTTTGGCCTCTTTCAAGCCTGAAACGTATTTTAACAACATAAAAGGCTACATTAAACCAGTAAAGGTGGGTACGCATCAGGTTCTAATGAAAACATCATGAAACAATGAAATCAACTGCCCTGGGCCAGTGTTTTGAAGAACATCCTTGAAACTATGTTTACTTTCACAAAATCCACTTTTGGCCTCTTCCAAGCCTGAAACGTATTTTAAGAGCATAAAAGGCTGAGAATGTACCGTAAACCAGTAACGGTGGGTAATCATCAGGTTCTAATGAAAACATCATAAACTGAACTGCCCTGAGCCAGTTTTTTAAAGAAAACCTTTGAAAGTATTTTGATTGTCACAAAATCCACTTTTTTTTTTCTTCCAAGCCTGAAACGTATTTTAAGACCATAACAGGCTAAGAATGTACCGTAAACCAATAAAGGTGTGTTAGAATCAGTTTCTATCGAAAACATCATGAAACAGTGAAATCAACTGCCCTAAGCCAGTGTTTTGAAGAACATCCTTGAAACTATCTTTACTTTCACAAAATCCACTTTTGGCCTCTTCCAAGCCTGAAACGTATTTTAAGAGCAGAAAAGGCTGAGAATGTACCGTAAACCAGTAAAGGTGGGTAAGAATCAGTTTCTATCGAAAACATCATGAAACAGTGAAATCAACTGCCCTAAGCCAGTTTTTTGAAACTATGTTGACTTTAAGAAAATGCACTTTTGGCCTCTTCCAAGCCTGAAACGTATTTTAAGAGCATAAAAGACTGAGAATGTACCGTAAACCAGTAAAGGTGGGTAAGCAGGTTGTAATGAAAACATCATGAAACAGTGAAATCAACTGCCCTGAGCCAGTTTTCTGAAACTATGTTGACTTTCACAAAATCCACTTTTGGCCTCTTTCAAGCCTGAAACGTATTTTAAGAGCATAAAAGGCTACATTAAACCAGTAAAGGTGGGTACGCATCAGGTTCTAATGAAAACATCATGAAACAATGAAATCAACTGCCCTGAGCCAGTTTTTTAAAGAACATCCTTGAAACTATGTTGACTTTCACAAAATCCACTTTTGGCCTCTTCCAAGCCTGAAACGTATTTTAAGAGCATAAAAGGCTGAGAATGTACCGTAAACCAGTAAAGGTGAGTAAGCAGGTTGTAATGAAAACATCATGAAACAGTGAAATCAACTGCCCTAAGCCAGTTTTTTGAAACTATGTTTACTTTCACAAAATCCACTTTTGGCCTCTTTCAAGCCTGAAACGTATTTTAAGAACATAAAAGGCTACATTAAACCAGCAAAGGTGGGTAAGCATGTTGAAATGAAAACATCATGAAAGAGTGAAATCAACTGCCCTGAGCCAGTTTTCTGAAACTATGTTTACTTTCACAAAATCCACTTTTGGCCTCTTTCAAGCCTGAAACGTATTTTAAGAGCATAAAAGGCTACATTAAACCAGTAAAGGTGGGTACGCATCAGGTTCTAATGAAAACATCATGAAACAATGAAATCAACTGCCCTGAGCCAGTTTTTTAAAGAACATCCTTGAAACTATGTTGACTTTCACAAAATCCACTTTTGGCCTCTTCCAAGCCTGAAACGTATTTTAAGAGCAGAAAACGCTGAGAATGTACCGTAAACCAGTAAAGGTGGGTAAGAATCAGTTTCTATCGAAAACATCATGAAACAGTGAAATCAACTGCCCTAAGCCAGTTTTTTGAAACTATGTTGACTTTAAGAAAATGCACTTTTGGCCTCTTCCAAGCCTGAAACGTATTTTAAGAGCATAAAAGGCTGAGAATGTACCGTAAACCAGTAAAGGTGGGTAAGCAGGTTGTAATGAAAACATCATGAAACAGTGAAATCAACTGCCCTGAGCCAGTTTTCTGAAACTATGTTGACTTTCACAAAATCCACTTTTGGCCTCTTTCAAGCCTGAAACGTATTTTAAGAGCATAAAAGGCTACATTAAACCAGTAAAGGTGGGTACGCATCAGGTTCTAATGAAAACATCATGAAACAATGAAATCAACTGCCCTGAGCCAGTTTTTTAAAGAACATCCTTGAAACTATGTTGACTTTCACAAAATGCACTTTTGGCCTCTTCCAAGCCTGAAACGTATTTTAAGAGCATAAAAGGCTGAGAATGTACCGTAAACCAGTAAAGGTGAGTAAGCAGGTTGAAATGAAAACATCATGAAACAGTGAAATCAACTGCCCTAAGCCAGTTTTTTGAAACTATGTTTACTTTCACAAAATCCACTTTTGGCCTCATCCAAGTCTGAAACGTATTTTAAGAGCATAAAAGGCTACATTAAACTAGTAAAGGTGGGTAATCATCAGGTTCTAATGAAAACATCATGAAACTGAACTGCCCTGAGCCAGTTTTTTGATGAAAACCTTTGAAAGTATTTTGACTGCCACAAAATCCACTTTTTTTCTTTTCTTCCAAGCCTGAAACGTATTTTAAGAGCATAAAAGGCTAAGAATGTACCGTGAACCAATAAAGGTGTGTAAGAATCAGTTTCTATCGAAAACATCATGAAACAGTGAAATCAACTGCCCTAAGCCAGTTTTTTGAAACTATGTTTACTTTCACAAAATCCACTTTTGGCCTCTTCCAAGCCTGAAACGTATTTTAAGAGCATAAAAGGCTGAGAATGTACCGTAAACCAGTAAAGGTGGGTAAGCAGGTTGTAATGAAAACATCATGAACTGAACTGCCCTGAGCCAGTTTTTTAAAGAAAACCTTTGAAAGTATTTTGATTGTCACAAAATCCACTTTTTTTTTTCTTCCAAGCCTGAAACGTATTTTAAGACCATAACAGGCTAAGAATGTACCGTAAACCAATAAAGGTGTGTAAGAATCAGTTTCTATCGAAAACATCATGAAACAGTGAAATCAACTGCCCTAAGCCAGTGTTTTGAAGAACATCCTTGAAACTATCTTTACTTTCACAAAATCCACTTTTGGCCTCTTCCAAGCCTGAAACGTATTTTAAGAGCAGAAAAGGCTGAGAATGTACCGTAAACCAGTAAAGGTGGGTAAGAATCAGTTTCTATCGAAAACATCATGAAACAGTGAAATCAACTGCCCTAAGCCAGTTTTTTGAAACTATGTTGACTTTAAGAAAATGCACTTTTGGCCTCTTCCAAGCCTGAAACGTATTTTAAGAGCATAAAAGACTGAGAATGTACCGTAAACCAGTAAAGGTGGGTAAGCAGGTTGTAATGAAAACATCATGAAACAGTGAAATCAACTGCCCTGAGCCAGTTTTCTGAAACTATGTTGACTTTCACAAAATCCACTTTTGGCCTCTTTCAAGCCTGAAATGTATTTTAAGAGCATAAAAGGCTACATTAAACCAGTAAAGGTGGGTACGCATCAGGTTCTAATGAAAACATCATGAAACAATGAAATCAACTGCCCTGAGCCAGTTTTTTAAAGAACATCCTTGAAACTATGTTGACTTTCACAAAATCCACTTTTGGCCTCTTCCAAGCCTGAAACGTATTTTAAGAGCATAAAAGGCTGAGAATGTACCGTAAACCAGTAAAGGTGAGTAAGCAGGTTGTAATGAAAACATCATGAAACAGTGAAATCAACTGCCCTAAGCCAGTTTTTTGAAACTATGTTTACTTTCACAAAATCCACTTTTGGCCTCTTTCAAGCCTGAAACGTATTTTAAGAACATAAAAGGCTACATTAAACCAGCAAAGGTGGGTAAGCATGTTGAAATGAAAACATCATGAAAGAGTGAAATCAACTGCCCTGAGCCAGTTTTCTGAAACTATGTTTACTTTCACAAAATCCACTTTTGGCCTCTTTCAAGCCTGAAACGTATTTTAAGAGCATAAAAGGCTACATTAAACCAGTAAAGGTGGGTACGCATCAGGTTCTAATGAAAACATCATGAAACAATGAAATCAACTGCCCTGAGCCAGTTTTTTAAAGAACATCCTTGAAACTATGTTGACTTTCACAAAATCCACTTTTGGCCTCTTCCAAGCCTGAAACGTATTTTAAGAGCAGAAAACGCTGAGAATGTACCGTAAACCAGTAAAGGTGGGTAAGAATCAGTTTCTATCGAAAACATCATGAAACAGTGAAATCAACTGCCCTAAGCCAGTTTTTTGAAACTATGTTGACTTTAAGAAAATGCACTTTTGGCCTCTTCCAAGCCTGAAACGTATTTTAAGAGCATAAAAGGCTGAGAATGTACCGTAAACCAGTAAAGGTGGGTAAGCAGGTTGTAATGAAAACATCATGAAACAGTGAAATCAACTGCCCTGAGCCAGTTTTCTGAAACTATGTTGACTTTCACAAAATCCACTTTTGGCCTCTTTCAAGCCTGAAACGTATTTTAAGAGCATAAAAGGCTACATTAAACCAGTAAAGGTGGGTACGCATCAGGTTCTAATGAAAACATCATGAAACAATGAAATCAACTGCCCTGAGCCAGTTTTTTAAAGAACATCCTTGAAACTATGTTGACTTTCACAAAATGCACTTTTGGCCTCTTCCAAGCCTGAAACGTATTTTAAGAGCATAAAAGGCTGAGAATGTACCGTAAACCAGTAAAGGTGAGTAAGCAGGTTGAAATGAAAACATCATGAAACAGTGAAATCAACTGCCCTAAGCCAGTTTTTTGAAACTATGTTTACTTTCACAAAATCCACTTTTGGCCTCTTCCAAGCCTGAAACGTATTTTAAGAGCATAAAAGGCTACATTAAACCAGTAAAGGTGGGTACGCATCAGGTTCTAATGAAAACATCATGAAACAATGAAATCAACTGCCCTGAGCCAGTTTTTTAAAGAACATCCTTGAAACTATGTTGACTTTCACAAAATCCACTTTTGGCCTCTTCCAAGCCTGAAACGTATTTTAAGAGCATAAAAGGCTGAGAATGTACCGTAAACCAGTAAAGGTGGGTAAGCAGGTTGTAATGAAAACATCATGAAAGAGTGAAATCAACTGCCCTAAGCCAGTTTTTTGAAACTATGTTTACTTTCACAAAATCCACTTTTGGCCTCTTTCAAGCCTGAAACGTATTTTAACAACATAAAAGGCTACATTAAACCAGTAAAGGTGGGTACGCATCAGGTTCTAATGAAAACATCATGAAACAATGAAATCAACTGCCCTGGGCCAGTGTTTTGAAGAACATCCTTGAAACTATGTTTACTTTCACAAAATCCACTTTTGGCCTCTTCCAAGCCTGAAACGTATTTTAAGAGCATAAAAGGCTGAGAATGTACCGTAAACCAGTAACGGTGGGTAATCATCAGGTTCTAATGAAAACATCATAAACTGAACTGCCCTGAGCCAGTTTTTTAAAGAAAACCTTTGAAAGTATTTTGATTGTCACAAAATCCACTTTTTTTTTTCTTCCAAGCCTGAAACGTATTTTAAGACCATAACAGGCTAAGAATGTACCGTAAACCAATAAAGGTGTGTAAGAATCAGTTTCTATCGAAAACATCATGAAACAGTGAAATCAACTGCCCTAAGCCAGTGTTTTGAAGAACATCCTTGAAACTATCTTTACTTTCACAAAATCCACTTTTGGCCTCTTCCAAGCCTGAAACGTATTTTAAGAGCAGAAAAGGCTGAGAATGTACCGTAAACCAGTAAAGGTGGGTA
The DNA here is from genome assembly GCF_050575085.1 of Anarhichas minor. Lineage (NCBI taxonomy): Eukaryota > Metazoa > Chordata > Actinopteri > Perciformes > Anarhichadidae > Anarhichas > Anarhichas minor. The sequence continues at coordinate 6,980,459 of NW_027466455.1, read as the reverse complement.
AGAATCAGTTTCTATCGAAAACATCATGAAACAGTGAAATCAACTGCCCTAAGCCAGTTTTTTGAAACTATGTTGACTTTAAGAAAATGCACTTTTGGCCTCTTCCAAGCCTGAAACGTATTTTAAGAGCATAAAAGGCTGAGAATGTACCGTAAACCAGTAAAGGTGGGTAAGCAGGTTGTAATGAAAACATCATGAAAGAGTGAAATCAACTGCCCTAAGCCAGTTTTTTGAAACTATGTTTACTTTCACAAAATCCACTTTTGGCCTCTTTCAAGCCTGAAACGTATTTTAACAACATAAAAGGCTACATTAAACCAGTAAAGGTGGGTACGCATCAGGTTCTAATGAAAACATCATGAAACAATGAAATCAACTGCCCTGGGCCAGTGTTTTGAAGAACATCCTTGAAACTATGTTTACTTTCACAAAATCCACTTTTGGCCTCTTCCAAGCCTGAAACGTATTTTAAGAGCATAAAAGGCTGAGAATGTACCGTAAACCAGTAACGGTGGGTAATCATCAGGTTCTAATGAAAACATCATAAACTGAACTGCCCTGAGCCAGTTTTTTAAAGAACATCCTTGAAACTATGTTGACTTTCACAAAATCCACTTTTGGCCTCTTCCAAGCCTGAAACGTATTTTAAGAGCAGAAAACGCTGAGAATGTACCGTAAACCAGTAAAGGTGGGTAAGAATCAGTTTCTATCGAAAACATCATGAAACAGTGAAATCAACTGCCCTAAGCCAGTTTTTTGAAACTATGTTGACTTTAAGAAAATGCACTTTTGGCCTCTTCCAAGCCTGAAACGTATTTTAAGAGCATAAAAGGCTGAGAATGTACCGTAAACCAGTAAAGGTGGGTAAGCAGGTTGTAATGAAAACATCATGAAACAGTGAAATCAACTGCCCTGAGCCAGTTTTCTGAAACTATGTTGACTTTCACAAAATCCACTTTTGGCCTCTTTCAAGCCTGAAACGTATTTTAAGAGCATAAAAGGCTACATTAAACCAGTAAAGGTGGGTACGCATCAGGTTCTAATGAAAACATCATGAAACAATGAAATCAACTGCCCTGAGCCAGTTTTTTAAAGAACATCCTTGAAACTATGTTGACTTTCACAAAATCCACTTTTGGCCTCTTCCAAGCCTGAAACGTATTTTAAGAGCAGAAAACGCTGAGAATGTACCGTAAACCAGTAAAGGTGGGTAAGAATCAGTTTCTATCGAAAACATCATGAAACAGTGAAATCAACTGCCCTAAGCCAGTTTTTTGAAACTATGTTGACTTTAAGAAAATGCACTTTTGGCCTCTTCCAAGCCTGAAACGTATTTTAAGAGCATAAAAGGCTGAGAATGTACCGTAAACCAGTAAAGGTGGGTAAGCAGGTTGTAATGAAAACATCATGAAACAGTGAAATCAACTGCCCTGAGCCAGTTTTCTGAAACTATGTTGACTTTCACAAAATCCACTTTTGGCCTCTTTCAAGCCTGAAACGTATTTTAAGAGCATAAAAGGCTACATTAAACCAGTAAAGGTGGGTACGCATCAGGTTCTAATGAAAACATCATGAAACAATGAAATCAACTGCCCTGAGCCAGTTTTTTAAAGAACATCCTTGAAACTATGTTGACTTTCACAAAATGCACTTTTGGCCTCTTCCAAGCCTGAAACGTATTTTAAGAGCATAAAAGGCTGAGAATGTACCGTAAACCAGTAAAGGTGAGTAAGCAGGTTGAAATGAAAACATCATGAAACAGTGAAATCAACTGCCCTAAGCCAGTTTTTTGAAACTATGTTTACTTTCACAAAATCCACTTTTGGCCTCTTCCAAGCCTGAAACGTATTTTAAGAGCATAAAAGGCTGAGAATGTACCGTAAACCAGTAAAGGTGGGTAAGCAGGTTGTAATGAAAACATCATGAACTGAACTGCCCTGAGCCAGTTTTTTAAAGAAAACCTTTGAAAGTATTTTGATTGTCACAAAATCCACTTTTTTTTTTCTTCCAAGCCTGAAACGTATTTTAAGACCATAACAGGCTAAGAATGTACCGTAAACCAATAAAGGTGTGTAAGAATCAGTTTCTATCGAAAACATCATGAAACAGTGAAATCAACTGCCCTAAGCCAGTGTTTTGAAGAACATCCTTGAAACTATCTTTACTTTCACAAAATCCACTTTTGGCCTCTTCCAAGCCTGAAACGTATTTTAAGAGCAGAAAAGGCTGAGAATGTACCGTAAACCAGTAAAGGTGGGTAAGAATCAGTTTCTATCGAAAACATCATGAAACAGTGAAATCAACTGCCCTAAGCCAGTTTTTTGAAACTATGTTGACTTTAAGAAAATGCACTTTTGGCCTCTTCCAAGCCTGAAACGTATTTTAAGAGCATAAAAGACTGAGAATGTACCGTAAACCAGTAAAGGTGGGTAAGCAGGTTGTAATGAAAACATCATGAAACAGTGAAATCAACTGCCCTGAGCCAGTTTTCTGAAACTATGTTGACTTTCACAAAATCCACTTTTGGCCTCTTTCAAGCCTGAAACGTATTTTAAGAGCATAAAAGGCTACATTAAACCAGTAAAGGTGGGTACGCATCAGGTTCTAATGAAAACATCATGAAACAATGAAATCAACTGCCCTGAGCCAGTTTTTTAAAGAACATCCTTGAAACTATGTTGACTTTCACAAAATCCACTTTTGGCCTCTTCCAAGCCTGAAACGTATTTTAAGAGCATAAAAGGCTGAGAATGTACCGTAAACCAGTAAAGGTGAGTAAGCAGGTTGTAATGAAAACATCATGAAACAGTGAAATCAACTGCCCTAAGCCAGTTTTTTGAAACTATGTTTACTTTCACAAAATCCACTTTTGGCCTCTTTCAAGCCTGAAACGTATTTTAAGAACATAAAAGGCTACATTAAACCAGCAAAGGTGGGTAAGCATGTTGAAATGAAAACATCATGAAAGAGTGAAATCAACTGCCCTGAGCCAGTTTTCTGAAACTATGTTTACTTTCACAAAATCCACTTTTGGCCTCTTTCAAGCCTGAAACGTATTTTAAGAGCATAAAAGGCTACATTAAACCAGTAAAGGTGGGTACGCATCAGGTTCTAATGAAAACATCATGAAACAATGAAATCAACTGCCCTGAGCCAGTTTTTTAAAGAACATCCTTGAAACTATGTTGACTTTCACAAAATCCACTTTTGGCCTCTTCCAAGCCTGAAACGTATTTTAAGAGCAGAAAACGCTGAGAATGTACCGTAAACCAGTAAAGGTGGGTAAGAATCAGTTTCTATCGAAAACATCATGAAACAGTGAAATCAACTGCCCTAAGCCAGTTTTTTGAAACTATGTTTACTTTCACAAAATCCACTTTTGGCCTCTTCCAAGCCTGAAACGTATTTTAAGAGCATAAAAGGCTACATTAAACCAGTAAAGGTGGGTACGCATCAGGTTCTAATGAAAACATCATGAAACAATGAAATCAACTGCCCTGAGCCAGTTTTTTAAAGAACATCCTTGAAACTATGTTGACTTTCACAAAATCCACTTTTGGCCTCTTCCAAGCCTGAAACGTATTTTAAGAGCATAAAAGGCTGAGAATGTACCGTAAACCAGTAAAGGTGGGTAAGCAGGTTGTAATGAAAACATCATGAAAGAGTGAAATCAACTGCCCTAAGCCAGTTTTTTGAAACTATGTTTACTTTCACAAAATCCACTTTTGGCCTCTTTCAAGCCTGAAACGTATTTTAACAACATAAAAGGCTACATTAAACCAGTAAAGGTGGGTACGCATCAGGTTCTAATGAAAACATCATGAAACAATGAAATCAACTGCCCTGGGCCAGTGTTTTGAAGAACATCCTTGAAACTATGTTTACTTTCACAAAATCCACTTTTGGCCTCTTCCAAGCCTGAAACGTATTTTAAGAGCATAAAAGGCTGAGAATGTACCGTAAACCAGTAACGGTGGGTAATCATCAGGTTCTAATGAAAACATCATAAACTGAACTGCCCTGAGCCAGTTTTTTAAAGAAAACCTTTGAAAGTATTTTGATTGTCACAAAATCCACTTTTTTTTTTCTTCCAAGCCTGAAACGTATTTTAAGACCATAACAGGCTAAGAATGTACCGTAAACCAATAAAGGTGTGTAAGAATCAGTTTCTATCGAAAACATCATGAAACAGTGAAATCAACTGCCCTAAGCCAGTGTTTTGAAGAACATCCTTGAAACTATCTTTACTTTCACAAAATCCACTTTTGGCCTCTTCCAAGCCTGAAACGTATTTTAAGAGCAGAAAAGGCTGAGAATGTACCGTAAACCAGTAAAGGTGGGTAAGAATCAGTTTCTATCGAAAACATCATGAAACAGTGAAATCAACTGCCCTAAGCCAGTTTTTTGAAACTATGTTGACTTTAAGAAAATGCACTTTTGGCCTCTTCCAAGCCTGAAACGTATTTTAAGAGCATAAAAGGCTGAGAATGTACCGTAAACCAGTAAAGGTGGGTAAGCAGGTTGTAATGAAAACATCATGAAACAGTGAAATCAACTGCCCTGAGCCAGTTTTCTGAAACTATGTTGACTTTCACAAAATCCACTTTTGGCCTCTTTCAAGCCTGAAACGTATTTTAAGAGCATAAAAGGCTACATTAAACCAGTAAAGGTGGGTACGCATCAGGTTCTAATGAAAACATCATGAAACAATGAAATCAACTGCCCTGAGCCAGTTTTTTAAAGAACATCCTTGAAACTATGTTGACTTTCACAAAATGCACTTTTGGCCTCTTCCAAGCCTGAAACGTATTTTAAGAGCATAAAAGGCTGAGAATGTACCGTAAACCAGTAAAGGTGAGTAAGCAGGTTGAAATGAAAACATCATGAAACAGTGAAATCAACTGCCCTAAGCCAGTTTTTTGAAACTATGTTTACTTTCACAAAATCCACTTTTGGCCTCATCCAAGTCTGAAACGTATTTTAAGAGCATAAAAGGCTACATTAAACTAGTAAAGGTGGGTAATCATCAGGTTCTAATGAAAACATCATGAAACTGAACTGCCCTGAGCCAGTTTTTTGATGAAAACCTTTGAAAGTATTTTGACTGCCACAAAATCCACTTTTTTTCTTTTCTTCCAAGCCTGAAACGTATTTTAAGAGCATAAAAGGCTAAGAATGTACCGTGAACCAATAAAGGTGTGTAAGAATCAGTTTCTATCGAAAACATCATGAAACAGTGAAATCAACTGCCCTAAGCCAGTTTTTTGAAACTATGTTTACTTTCACAAAATCCACTTTTGGCCTCTTCCAAGCCTGAAACGTATTTTAAGAGCATAAAAGGCTACATTAAACCAGTAAAGGTGGGTACGCATCAGGTTCTAATGAAAACATCATGAAACAATGAAATCAACTGCCCTGAGCCAGTTTTTTAAAGAACATCCTTGAAACTATGTTGACTTTCACAAAATCCACTTTTGGCCTCTTCCAAGCCTGAAACGTATTTTAAGAGCATAAAAGGCTGAGAATGTACCGTAAACCAGTAAAGGTGGGTAAGCAGGTTGTAATGAAAACATCATGAAAGAGTGAAATCAACTGCCCTAAGCCAGTTTTTTGAAACTATGTTTACTTTCACAAAATCCACTTTTGGCCTCTTTCAAGCCTGAAACGTATTTTAACAACATAAAAGGCTACATTAAACCAGTAAAGGTGGGTACGCATCAGGTTCTAATGAAAACATCATGAAACAATGAAATCAACTGCCCTGGGCCAGTGTTTTGAAGAACATCCTTGAAACTATGTTTACTTTCACAAAATCCACTTTTGGCCTCTTCCAAGCCTGAAACGTATTTTAAGAGCATAAAAGGCTGAGAATGTACCGTAAACCAGTAACGGTGGGTAATCATCAGGTTCTAATGAAAACATCATAAACTGAACTGCCCTGAGCCAGTTTTTTAAAGAAAACCTTTGAAAGTATTTTGATTGTCACAAAATCCACTTTTTTTTTTCTTCCAAGCCTGAAACGTATTTTAAGACCATAACAGGCTAAGAATGTACCGTAAACCAATAAAGGTGTGTAAGAATCAGTTTCTATCGAAAACATCATGAAACAGTGAAATCAACTGCCCTAAGCCAGTGTTTTGAAGAACATCCTTGAAACTATCTTTACTTTCACAAAATCCACTTTTGGCCTCTTCCAAGCCTGAAACGTATTTTAAGAGCAGAAAAGGCTGAGAATGTACCGTAAACCAGTAAAGGTGGGTAAGAATCAGTTTCTATCGAAAACATCATGAAACAGTGAAATCAACTGCCCTAAGCCAGTTTTTTGAAACTATGTTGACTTTAAGAAAATGCACTTTTGGCCTCTTCCAAGCCTGAAACGTATTTTAAGAGCATAAAAGGCTGAGAATGTACCGTAAACCAGTAAAGGTGGGTAAGCAGGTTGTAATGAAAACATCATGAAACAGTGAAATCAACTGCCCTGAGCCAGTTTTCTGAAACTATGTTGACTTTCACAAAATCCACTTTTGGCCTCTTTCAAGCCTGAAACGTATTTTAAGAGCATAAAAGGCTACATTAAACCAGTAAAGGTGGGTACGCATCAGGTTCTAATGAAAACATCATGAAACAATGAAATCAACTGCCCTGAGCCAGTTTTTTAAAGAACATCCTTGAAACTATGTTGACTTTCACAAAATCCACTTTTGGCCTCTTCCAAGCCTGAAACGTATTTTAAGAGCATAAAAGGCTGAGAATGTACCGTAAACCAGTAAAGGTGAGTAAGCAGGTTGTAATGAAAACATCATGAAACAGTGAAATCAACTGCCCTAAGCCAGTTTTTTGAAACTATGTTTACTTTCACAAAATCCACTTTTGGCCTCTTTCAAGCCTGAAACGTATTTTAAGAACATAAAAGGCTACATTAAACCAGCAAAGGTGGGTAAGCATGTTGAAATGAAAACATCATGAAAGAGTGAAATCAACTGCCCTGAGCCAGTTTTCTGAAACTATGTTTACTTTCACAAAATCCACTTTTGGCCTCTTTCAAGCCTGAAACGTATTTTAAGAGCATAAAAGGCTACATTAAACCAGTAAAGGTGGGTACGCATCAGGTTCTAATGAAAACATCATGAAACAATGAAATCAACTGCCCTGAGCCAGTTTTTTAAAGAACATCCTTGAAACTATGTTGACTTTCACAAAATCCACTTTTGGCCTCTTCCAAGCCTGAAACGTATTTTAAGAGCAGAAAACGCTGAGAATGTACCGTAAACCAGTAAAGGTGGGTAAGAATCAGTTTCTATCGAAAACATCATGAAACAGTGAAATCAACTGCCCTAAGCCAGTTTTTTGAAACTATGTTGACTTTAAGAAAATGCACTTTTGGCCTCTTCCAAGCCTGAAACGTATTTTAAGAGCATAAAAGGCTGAGAATGTACCGTAAACCAGTAAAGGTGGGTAAGCAGGTTGTAATGAAAACATCATGAAACAGTGAAATCAACTGCCCTGAGCCAGTTTTCTGAAACTATGTTGACTTTCACAAAATCCACTTTTGGCCTCTTTCAAGCCTGAAACGTATTTTAAGAGCATAAAAGGCTACATTAAACCAGTAAAGGTGGGTACGCATCAGGTTCTAATGAAAACATCATGAAACAATGAAATCAACTGCCCTGAGCCAGTTTTTTAAAGAACATCCTTGAAACTATGTTGACTTTCACAAAATGCACTTTTGGCCTCATCCAAGTCTGAAACGTATTTTAAGAGCATAAAAGGCTACATTAAACTAGTAAAGGTGGGTAATCATCAGGTTCTAATGAAAACATCATGAAACTGAACTGCCCTGAGCCAGTTTTTTGATGAAAACCTTTGAAAGTATTTTGACTGCCACAAAATCCACTTTTTTTCTTTTCTTCCAAGCCTGAAACGTATTTTAAGACCATAACAGGCTAAGAATGTACCGTAAACCAATAAAGGTGTGTAAGAATCAGTTTCTATCGAAAACATCATGAAACAGTGAAATCAACTGCCCTAAGCCAGTTTTTTGAAACTATGTTGACTTTCAGAAAATGCACTTTTGGCCTCTTCCAAGCCTGAAACGTATTTTAAGAGCAGAAAAGGCTGAGAATGTACCGTAAACCAGTAAAGGTGGGTGAGCAGGTTGTAATGAAAACATCATGAAACAGTGAAATCAACTGCCCTACGCCAGTTTTCTGAAACTATGTTGACTTTCACAAAATCCACTTTTGGCCTCTTTCAAGCCTGAAAAGTATTTTAACAACATAAAAGGCTACATTAAACCAGTAAAGGTGGGTACGCATCAGGTTCTAATGAAAACATCATGAAACAATGAAATCAACTGCCCTGAGCCAGTGTTTTGAAGAACATCCTTGAAACTATGTTTACTTTCACAAAATCCACTTTTGGCCTCTTCCAAGCCTGAAACGTATTTTAAGAGCAGAAAAGGCTGAGAATGTACCGTAAACCAGTAAAGGTGGGTAAGAATCAGTTTCTATCGAAAACATCATGAAACAGTGAAATCAACTGCCCTAAGCCAGTTTTTTGAAACTATGTTGACTTTAAGAAAATGCACTTTTGGCCTCTTCCAAGCCTGAAATGTATTTTAAGAGCATAAAAGGCTGAGAATGTACCGTAAACCAGTAAAGGTGGGTAAGCAGGTTGTAATGAAAACATCATGAAACAGTGAAATCAACTGCCCTGAGCCAGTTTTCTGAAACTATGTTGACTTTCACAAAATCCACTTTTGGCCTCTTTCAAGCCTGAAACGTATTTTAAGAGCATAAAAGGCTACATTAAACCAGTAAAGGTGGGTACGCATCAGGTTCTAATGAAAACATCATGAAACAATGAAATCAACTGCCCTGAGCCAGTTTTTTAAAGAACATCCTTGAAACTATGTTGACTTTCACAAAATCCACTTTTGGCCTCTTCCAAGCCTGAAACGTATTTTAAGAGCATAAAAGGCTGAGAATGTACCGTAAACCAGTAAAGGTGGGTAATCATCAGTTTCTAATGAAAACATCATGAAACTGAACTGCCCTGAGCCAGTTTTTTGATGAAAACCTTTGAAAGTATTTTGACTGCCACAAAATCCACTTTTTTTTTCTTCTTCCAAGCCTGAAACGTATTTTAAGAGCATAACAGGCTAAGAATGTACCGTAAACCAGTAAAGGTGGGTAAGCAGGTTGTAATGAAAACATCATGAAACAGTGAAATCAACTGCCCTGAGCCAGTTTTTTGAAGAACATCCTTGAAACTATGTTGACTTTCACAAAATCCACTTTTGGCCTCTTCCAAGCCTGAAACGTATTTTAAGAGCAGAAAAGGCTGAGAATGTACCGTAAACCAGTAAAGGTGGGTAATCATCAGGTTCTAATGAAAACATCATAAACTGAACTGCCCTGAGCCAGTTTTTTGAAGAACATCCTTGAAACTATGTTGACTTTCACAAAATCCACTTTTGGCCTCTTCCAAGCCTGAAACGTATTTTAAGAACATAAAAGGCTACATTAAACCAGCAAAGGTGGGTACGCATCAGGTTCTAATGAAAACATCATGAAACAATGAAATCAACTGCCCTGAGCCAGTTTTTTGAAGAACATCCTTGAAACTATGTTTACTTTCACAAAATCCACTTTTGGCCTCTTCCAAGCCTGAAACGTATTTTAAGAGCAGAAAAGGCTGAGAATGTACCGTAAACTAGTAAAGGTGGGTAAGCAGGTTGTAATGAAAACATCATGAAACAGTGAAATCAACTGCCCTGAGCCAGTTTTCTGAAACTATGTTTACTTTTACAAAATCCACTTTTGGCCTCTTCCAAGCCTCAAACGTATTTTAAGAGCATAAAAGGCTGATAATGTACCGTAAACCAGTAAAGGTGGGTAATCATCAGGTTCTAATGAAAACATCATGAAACTGAACTGCCCTGAGCCAGTTTTTTGAAGAACATCCTTGAAACTATGTTGACTTTCACAAAATCCACTTTTGGCCTCTTCCAAGCCTGAAACGTATTTTAAGAGCATAAAAGGCTGAGAATGTACCGTAAACCAGTAAAGGTGGGTAAGCAGGTTGTAATGAAAACATCATGAAACAGTGAAATCAACTGCCCTGAGCCAGTTTTTTGAAGAACATCCTTGAAACTATGTTGACTTTCACAAAATCCACTTTTGGCCTCTTCCAAGCCTGAAACGTATTTTAAGAGCAGAAAAGGCTGAGAATGTACCGTAAACCAGTAAAGGTGGGTAATCATCAGGTTCTAATGAAAACATCATGAAACAGTGAAATCAACTGCCCTGAGCCAGTTTTTTGAAGAACATCCTTGAAACTATGTTGACTTTCACAAAATCCACTTTTGGCCTCTTCCAAGCCTGAAACGTATTTTAAGAACATAAAAGGCTACATTAAACCAGCAAAGGTGGGTACGCATCAGGTTCTAATGAAAACATCATGAAACAATGAAATCAACTGCCCTGAGCCAGTTTTTTGAAGAACATCCTTGAAACTATGTTTACTTTCACAAAATCCACTTTTGGCCTCTTCCAAGCCTGAAACGTATTTTAAGAGCAGAAAAGGCTGAGAATGTACCGTAAACTAGTAAAGGTGGGTAAGCAGGTTGTAATGAAAACATCATGAAACAGTGAAATCAACTGCCCTGAGCCAGTTTTCTGAAACTATGTTTACTTTTACAAAATCCACTTTTGGCCTCTTCCAAGCCTCAAACGTATTTTAAGAGCATAAAAGGCTGATAATGTACCGTAAACCAGTAAAGGTGGGTAATCATCAGGTTCTAATGAAAACATCATGAAACTGAACTGCCCTGAGCCAGTTTTTTGATGAAAACCTTTGAAAGTATTTTGACTGCCACAAAATCCACTTTTTTTTTTTCTTCCAAGCCTGAAACGTATTTTAAGAGCATAAAAGGCTAAGAATGTACCGTGAACCAATAAAGGTGTGTAAGAATCAGTTTCTATCGAAAACATCATGAAACAGTGAAATCAACTGCCCTAAGCCAGTTTTTTGAAACTATGTTTACTTTCACAAAATCCACTTTTGGCCTCTTCCAAGCCTGAAACGTATTTTAAGAGCATAAAAGGCTGAGAATGTACCGTAAACCAGTAAAGGTGGGTAAGCAGGTTGTAATGAAAACATCATGAAACAGTGAAATCAACTGCCCTGAGCCAGTTTTCTGAAACTATGTTGACTTTCACAAAATCCACTTTTGGCCTCTTTCAAGCCTGAAACATATTTTAAGAGCATAAAAGGCTACATTAAACCAGTAAAGGTGGGTACGCATCAGGTTCTAATGAAAACATCATGAAACAATGAAATCAACTGCCCTGAGCCAGTTTTTTAAAGAACATCCTTGAAACTATGTTGACTTTCACAAAATCCACTTTTGGCCTCTTCCAAGCCTGAAACGTATTTTAAGAGCATAAAAGGCTGAGAATGTACCGTAAACCAGTAAAGGTGGGTAAGCAGGTTGTAATGAAAACATCATGAAAGAGTGAAATCAACTGCCCTAAGCCAGTTTTTTGAAACTATGTTGACTTTCACAAAATCCACTTTTGGCCTCTTCCAAGCCTGAAACGTATTTTAAGAGCATAAAAGGCTGAGAATGTACCGTAAACCAGTAAAGGTGGGTAAGCAGGTTGTAATGAAAACATCATGAAAGAGTGAAATCAACTGCCCTAAGCCAGTTTTTTGAAACTATGTTTACTTTCACAAAATCCACTTTTGGCCTCTTTCAAGCCTGAAACGTATTTTAACAACATAAGAGGCTACATTAAACCAGTAAAGGTGGGTACGCATCAGGTTCTAATGAAAACATCATGAAACAATGAAATCAACTGCCCTGGGCCAGTGTTTTGAAGAACATCCTTGAAACTATGTTTACTTTCACAAAATCCACTTTTGGCCTCTTCCAAGCCTGAAACGTATTTTAAGAGCAGAAAAGGCTGAGAATGTACCGTAAACCAGTAAAGGTGGGTAAGAATCAGTTTCTATCGAAAACATCATGAAACAGTGAAATCAACTGCCCTAAGCCAGTTTTTTGAAACTATGTTGACTTTAAGAAAATGCACTTTTGGCCTCTTCCAAGCCTGAAACGTATTTTAAGAGCATAAAAGGCTGAGAATGTACCGTAAACCAGTAAAGGTGGGTAAGCAGGTTGTAATGAAAACATCATGAAACAGTGAAATCAACTGCCCTGAGCCAGTTTTCTGAAACTATGTTGACTTTCACAAAATCCACTTTTGGCCTCTTTCAAGCCTGAAACGTATTTTAAGAGCATAAAAGGCTACATTAAACCAGTAAAGGTGGGTACGCATCAGGTTCTAATGAAAACATCATGAAACAATGAAATCAACTGCCCTGAGCCAGTTTTTTAAAGAACATCCTTGAAACTATGTTGACTTTCACAAAATCCACTTTTGGCCTCTTCCAAGCCTGAAACGTATTTTAAGAGCAGAAAAGGCTGAGAATGTACCGTAAACCAGTAAAGGTGGGTAAGAATCAGTTTCTATCGAAAACATCATGAAACAGTGAAATCAACTGCCCTAAGCCAGTTTTTTGAAACTATGTTGACTTTAAGAAAATGCACTTTTGGCCTCTTCCAAGCCTGAAACGTATTTTAAGAGCATAAAAGGCTGAGAATGTACCGTAAACCAGTAAAGGTGGGTAAGCAGGTTGTAATGAAAACATCATGAAACAGTGAAATCAACTGCCCTGAGCCAGTTTTCTGAAACTATGTTGACTTTCACAAAATCCACTTTTGGCCTCTTTCAAGCCTGAAACGTATTTTAAGAGCATAAAAGGCTACATTAAACCAGTAAAGGTGGGTACGCATCAGGTTCTAATGAAAACATCATGAAACAATGAAATCAACTGCCCTGAGCCAGTTTTTTAAAGAACATCCTTGAAACTATGTTGACTTTCACAAAATCCACTTTTGGCCTCTTCCAAGCCTGAAACGTATTTTAAGAGCATAAAAGGCTGAGAATGTACCGTAAACCAGTAAAGGTGAGTAAGCAGGTTGTAATGAAAACATCATGAAACAGTGAAATCAACTGCCCTAAGCCAGTTTTTTAAAACTATGTTTACTTTCACAAAATCCACTTTTGGCCTCTTTCAAGCCTGAAACGTATTTTAAGAACATAAAAGGCTACATTAAACCAGTAAAGGTGGGTACGCATCAGGTTCTAATGAAAACATCATGAAACAATGAAATCAACTGCCCTGAGCCAGTGTTTTGAAGAACATCCTTGAAACTATGTTGACTTTCACAAAATCCACTTTTGGCCTCATCCAAGTCTGAAACGTATTTTAAGAGCATAAAAGGCTACATTAAACCAGTAAAGGTCATCAGGTTCTAATGAAAACATCATGAAACTGAACTGCCCTGAGCCAGTTTTTTGATGAAAACCTTTGAAAGTATTTTGACTGCCACAAAATCCACTTTTTTTTTTTCTTCCAAGCCTGAAACGTATTTTAAGAGCATAAAAGGCTAAGAATGTACCGTGAACCAATAAAGGTGTGTAAGAATCAGTTTCTATCGAAAACATCATGAAACAGTGAAATCAACTGCCCTGAGCCAGTTTTTTGAAGAACATCCTTGAAACTATGTTTACTTTCACAAAATCCACTTTTGGCCTCTTCCAAGCCTCAAACGTATTTTAAGAGCATAAAAGGCTGATAATGTACCGTAAACCAGTAAAGGTGGGTAATCATCAGGTTCTAATGAAAACATCATGAAACTGAACTGCCCTGAGCCAGTTTTTTGAAGAACATCCTTGAAACTATGTTGACTTTCACAAAATCCACTTTTGGCCTCTTCCAAGCCTGAAACGTATTTTAAGAGCATAAAAGGCTGAGAATGTACCGTAAACCAGTAAAGGTGGGTAAGCAGGTTGTAATGAAAACATCATGAAACAGTGAAATCAACTGCCCTGAGCCAGTTTTTTGAAGAACATCCTTGAAACTATGTTGACTTTCACAAAATCCACTTTTGGCCTCTTCCAAGCCTGAAACGTATTTTAAGAGCAGAAAAGGCTGAGAATGTACCGTAAACCAGTAAAGGTGGGTAATCATCAGGTTCTAATGAAAACATCATAAACTGAACTGCCCTGAGCCAGTTTTTTGAAGAACATCCTTGAAACTATGTTGACTTTCACAAAATCCACTTTTGGCCTCTTCCAAGCCTGAAACGTATTTTAAGAACATAAAAGGCTACATTAAACCAGCAAAGGTGGGTACGCATCAGGTTCTAATGAAAACATCATGAAACAATGAAATCAACTGCCCTGAGCCAGTTTTTTGAAGAACATCCTTGAAACTATGTTTACTTTCACAAAATCCACTTTTGGCCTCTTCCAAGCCTGAAACGTATTTTAAGAGCAGAAAAGGCTGAGAATGTACCGTAAACTAGTAAAGGTGGGTAAGCAGGTTGTAATGAAAACATCATGAAACAGTGAAATCAACTGCCCTGAGCCAGTTTTCTGAAACTATGTTTACTTTTACAAAATCCACTTTTGGCCTCTTCCAAGCCTCAAACGTATTTTAAGAGCATAAAAGGCTGATAATGTACCGTAAACCAGTAAAGGTGGGTAATCATCAGGTTCTAATGAAAACATCATGAAACTGAACTGCCCTGAGCCAGTTTTTTGAAGAACATCCTTGAAACTATGTTTACTTTCACAAAATCCACTTTTGGCCTCTTCCAAGCCTGAAACGTATTTTAAGAGCAGAAAAGGCTGAGAATGTACCGTAAACTAGTAAAGGTGGGTAAGCAGGTTGTAATGAAAACATCATGAAACAGTGAAATCAACTGCCCTGAGCCAGTTTTCTGAAACTATGTTTACTTTTACAAAATCCACTTTTGGCCTCTTCCAAGCCTCAAACGTATTTTAAGAGCATAAAAGGCTGATAATGTACCGTAAACCAGTAAAGGTGGGTAATCATCAGGTTCTAATGAAAACATCATGAAACTGAACTGCCCTGAGCCAGTTTTTTGAAGAACATCCTTGAAACTATGTTGACTTTCACAAAATCCACTTTTGGCCTCTTCCAAGCCTGAAACGTATTTTAAGAGCATAAAAGGCTGAGAATGTACCGTAAACCAGTAAAGGTGAGTAAGCAGGTTGTAATGAAAACATCATGAAACAATGAAATCAACTGCCCTGAGCCAGTTTTTTAAAGAACATCCTTGAAACTATGTTGACTTTCACAAAATGCACTTTTGGCCTCTTCCAAGCCTGAAACGTATTTTAAGAGCATAAAAGGCTACATTAAACTAGTAAAGGTGGGTAATCATCAGGTTCTAATGAAAACATCATGAAACTGAAATGCCCTGAGCCAGTTTTTTGATGAAAACCTTTGAAAGTATTTTGACTGCCACAAAATCCACTTTTTTTTTTTCTTCCAAGCCTGAAACGTATTTTAAGAGCATAAAAGGCTAAGAATGTACCGTGAACCAATAAAGGTGTGTAAGAATCAGTTTCTATCGAAAACATCATGAAACAGTGAAATCAACTGCCCTAAGCCAGTTTTTTGAAACTATGTTTACTTTCACAAAATCCACTTTTGGCCTCTTCCAAGCCTGAAACGTATTTTAAGAGCATAAAAGGCTGAGAATGTACCGTAAACCAGTAAAGGTGGGTAAGCAGGTTGTAATGAAAACATCATGAAACAGTGAAATCAACTGCCCTGAGCCAGTTTTCTGAAACTATGTTGACTTTCACAAAATCCACTTTTGGCCTCTTTCAAGCCTGAAACATATTTTAAGAGCATAAAAGGCTACATTAAACCAGTAAAGGTGGGTACGCATCAGGTTCTAATGAAAACATCATGAAACAATGAAATCAACTGCCCTGAGCCAGTTTTTTAAAGAACATCCTTGAAACTATGTTGACTTTCACAAAATCCACTTTTGGCCTCTTCCAAGCCTGAAACGTATTTTAAGAGCATAAAAGGCTGAGAATGTACCGTAAACCAGTAAAGGTGGGTAAGCAGGTTGTAATGAAAACATCATGAAAGAGTGAAATCAACTGCCCTAAGCCAGTTTTTTGAAACTATGTTGACTTTCACAAAATCCACTTTTGGCCTCTTCCAAGCCTGAAACGTATTTTAAGAGCATAAAAGGCTGAGAATGTACCGTAAACCAGTAAAGGTGGGTAAGCAGGTTGTAATGAAAACATCATGAAAGAGTGAAATCAACTGCCCTAAGCCAGTTTTTTGAAACTATGTTTACTTTCACAAAATCCACTTTTGGCCTCTTTCAAGCCTGAAACGTATTTTAACAACATAAGAGGCTACATTAAACCAGTAAAGGTGGGTACGCATCAGGTTCTAATGAAAACATCATGAAACAATGAAATCAACTGCCCTGGGCCAGTGTTTTGAAGAACATCCTTGAAACTATGTTTACTTTCACAAAATCCACTTTTGGCCTCTTCCAAGCCTGAAACGTATTTTAAGAGCAGAAAAGGCTGAGAATGTACCGTAAACCAGTAAAGGTGGGTAAGAATCAGTTTCTATCGAAAACATCATGAAACAGTGAAATCAACTGCCCTAAGCCAGTTTTTTGAAACTATGTTGACTTTAAGAAAATCCACTTTTGGCCTCTTCCAAGCCTGAAACGTATTTTAAGAGCAGAAAAGGCTGAGAATGTACCGTAAACTAGTAAAGGTGGGTAAGCAGGTTGTAATGAAAACATCATGAAACAGTGAAATCAACTGCCCTGAGCCAGTTTTCTGAAACTATGTTTACTTTTACAAAATCCACTTTTGGCCTCTTCCAAGCCTCAAACGTATTTTAAGAGCATAAAAGGCTGATAATGTACCGTAAACCAGTAAAGGTGGGTAATCATCAGGTTCTAATGAAAACATCATGAAACTGAACTGCCCTGAGCCAGTTTTTTGAAGAACATCCTTGAAACTATGTTTACTTTCACAAAATCCACTTTTGGCCTCTTCCAAGCCTGAAACGTATTTTAAGAGCAGAAAAGGCTGAGAATGTACCGTAAACTAGTAAAGGTGGGTAAGCAGGTTGTAATGAAAACATCATGAAACAGTGAAATCAACTGCCCTGAGCCAGTTTTCTGAAACTATGTTTACTTTTACAAAATCCACTTTTGGCCTCTTCCAAGCCTCAAACGTATTTTAAGAGCATAAAAGGCTGATAATGTACCGTAAACCAGTAAAGGTGGGTAATCATCAGGTTCTAATGAAAACATCATGAAACTGAACTGCCCTGAGCCAGTTTTTTGAAGAACATCCTTGAAACTATGTTGACTTTCACAAAATCCACTTTTGGCCTCTTCCAAGCCTGAAACGTATTTTAAGAGCATAAAAGGCTGAGAATGTACCGTAAACCAGTAAAGGTGAGTAAGCAGGTTGTAATGAAAACATCATGAAACAATGAAATCAACTGCCCTGAGCCAGTTTTTTAAAGAACATCCTTGAAACTATGTTGACTTTCACAAAATGCACTTTTGGCCTCTTCCAAGCCTGAAACGTATTTTAAGAGCATAAAAGGCTACATTAAACTAGTAAAGGTGGGTAATCATCAGGTTCTAATGAAAACATCATGAAACTGAAATGCCCTGAGCCAGTTTTTTGATGAAAACCTTTGAAAGTATTTTGACTGCCACAAAATCCACTTTTTTTTTTTCTTCCAAGCCTGAAACGTATTTTAAGAGCATAAAAGGCTAAGAATGTACCGTGAACCAATAAAGGTGTGTAAGAATCAGTTTCTATCGAAAACATCATGAAACAGTGAAATCAACTGCCCTAAGCCAGTTTTTTGAAACTATGTTTACTTTCACAAAATCCACTTTTGGCCTCTTCCAAGCCTGAAACGTATTTTAAGAGCATAAAAGGCTGAGAATGTACCGTAAACCAGTAAAGGTGGGTAAGCAGGTTGTAATGAAAACATCATGAAACAGTGAAATCAACTGCCCTGAGCCAGTTTTCTGAAACTATGTTGACTTTCACAAAATCCACTTTTGGCCTCTTTCAAGCCTGAAACATATTTTAAGAGCATAAAAGGCTACATTAAACCAGTAAAGGTGGGTACGCATCAGGTTCTAATGAAAACATCATGAAACAATGAAATCAACTGCCCTGAGCCAGTTTTTTAAAGAACATCCTTGAAACTATGTTGACTTTCACAAAATCCACTTTTGGCCTCTTCCAAGCCTGAAACGTATTTTAAGAGCATAAAAGGCTGAGAATGTACCGTAAACCAGTAAAGGTGGGTAAGCAGGTTGTAATGAAAACATCATGAAAGAGTGAAATCAACTGCCCTAAGCCAGTTTTTTGAAACTATGTTGACTTTCACAAAATCCACTTTTGGCCTCTTCCAAGCCTGAAACGTATTTTAAGAGCATAAAAGGCTGAGAATGTACCGTAAACCAGTAAAGGTGGGTAAGCAGGTTGTAATGAAAACATCATGAAAGAGTGAAATCAACTGCCCTAAGCCAGTTTTTTGAAACTATGTTTACTTTCACAAAATCCACTTTTGGCCTCTTTCAAGCCTGAAACGTATTTTAACAACATAAGAGGCTACATTAAACCAGTAAAGGTGGGTACGCATCAGGTTCTAATGAAAACATCATGAAACAATGAAATCAACTGCCCTGGGCCAGTGTTTTGAAGAACATCCTTGAAACTATGTTTACTTTCACAAAATCCACTTTTGGCCTCTTCCAAGCCTGAAACGTATTTTAAGAGCAGAAAAGGCTGAGAATGTACCGTAAACCAGTAAAGGTGGGTAAGAATCAGTTTCTATCGAAAACATCATGAAACAGTGAAATCAACTGCCCTAAGCCAGTTTTTTGAAACTATGTTGACTTTAAGAAAATGCACTTTTGGCCTCTTCCAAGCCTGAAACGTATTTTAAGAGCATAAAAGGCTGAGAATGTACCGTAAACCAGTAAAGGTGGGTAAGCAGGTTGTAATGAAAACATCATGAAACAGTGAAATCAACTGCCCTGAGCCAGTTTTCTGAAACTATGTTGACTTTCACAAAATCCACTTTTGGCCTCTTTCAAGCCTGAAACGTATTTTAAGAGCATAAAAGGCTACATTAAACCAGTAAAGGTGGGTACGCATCAGGTTCTCATGAAAACATCATGAAACAATGAAATCAACTGCCCTGAGCCAGTTTTTTAAAGAACATCCTTGAAACTATGTTGACTTTCACAAAATCCACTTTTGGCCTCTTCCAAGCCTGAAACGTATTTTAAGAGCATAAAAGGCTGAGAATGTACCGTAAACCAGTAAAGGTGAGTAAGCAGGTTGTAATGAAAACATCATGAAACAGTGAAATCAACTGCCCTAAGCCAGTTTTTTAAAACTATGTTTACTTTCACAAAATCCACTTTTGGCCTCTTTCAAGCCTGAAACGTATTTTAAGAACATAAAAGGCTACATTAAACCAGTAAAGGTGGGTACGCATCAGGTTCTAATGAAAACATCATGAAACAATGAAATCAACTGCCCTGAGCCAGTGTTTTGAAGAACATCCTTGAAACTATGTTGACTTTCACAAAATCCACTTTTGGCCTCATCCAAGTCTGAAACGTATTTTAAGAGCATAAAAGGCTACATTAAACCAGTAAAGGTCATCAGGTTCTAATGAAAACATCATGAAACTGAACTGCCCTGAGCCAGTTTTTTGATGAAAACCTTTGAAAGTATTTTGACTGCCACAAAATCCACTTTTTTTTTTTCTTCCAAGCCTGAAACGTATTTTAAGAGCATAAAAGGCTAAGAATGTACCGTGAACCAATAAAGGTGTGTAAGAATCAGTTTCTATCGAAAACATCATGAAACAGTGAAATCAACTGCCCTAAGCCAGTTTTTTGAAACTATGTTTACTTTCACAAAATCCACTTTTGGCCTCTTCCAAGCCTGAAACGTATTTTAAGAGCATAAAAGGCTGAGAATGTACCGTAAACCAGTAAAGGTGGGTAAGCAGGTTGTAATGAAAACATCATGAAACAGTGAAATCAACTGCCCTGAGCCAGTTTTCTGAAACTATGTTGACTTTCACAAAATCCACTTTTGGCCTCTTCCAAGCCTGAAACGTATTTTAAGAGCATAAAAGGCTGAGAATGTACCGTAAACCAGTAAAGGTGGGTAATCATCAGGTTCTAATGAAAACATCATGAAACTGAACTGCCCTGAGCCAGTTTTTTGAAGAAAACCTTTGAAACTATGTTTACTTTCACAAAATCCACTTTTTAGAAGAAAATCTTTGAAACTATGTTTACTTTCACAAAATCCACTTTTTTGAAGAAAATCTTTGAAACTATGCTTACTTTCACAAAATCAACTTTTGGCCTCCTCTCTGCCTGAAACGTCTTTTAAGAGCATAAAAGGCTGAGAATGTACCGTAAACCAGTAAAGGTGGGTAATCATCAGGTTCTAATGAAAACATCATGAAACTGAACTGCCCTGAGCCAGTTTTTTGAAGAAAACCTTTGAAACTATGTTTACTTTCACAAAATCCACTTTTTAGAAGAAAATCTTTGAAACTATGTTTACTTTCACAAAATCCACTTTTTTGAAGAAAATCTTTGAAACTATGCTTACTTTCACAAAATCAACTTTTGGCCTCCTCTCTGCCTGAAACGTCTTTTAAGAGCATAAAAAGTGAAAATGCATCTCTAGGCAGGAAAGTGCTGAAAGCTGCAGATATTCATGAACATGACATCAGACTGTGAAATCAACTGTCTTGAGGAAGTTTTTTGAAGAAAATCTTTGAAACTATGCTTACTTTCACAAAATCAACTTTTGGCCTCCTCTCTGCCTGAAACGTCTTTTAAGAGCATAAAAAGTGAAAATGCATCTCTAGGCAGGAAAGTGCTGAAAGCTGCAGATATTCATGAACATGACATCAGACTGTTAAATCAACTGTGCTGACGTAGTTTTTTGAAGAAAATCTTTGAAACTATGTTTACTTTCACAAAATCAACTTTTGGCCTCCTCTCTGCCTGAAACGTCTTTTAAGAGCATAAAAAGTGAAAATGCATCTCTAGGCAGGAAAGTGCTGAAAGCTGCAGATATTCATGAACATGACATCAGACTGTGAAATCAACTGTCTTGAGGAAGTTTTTTGAAGAAAATCTTTGAAACTATGCTTACTTTCACAAAATCAACTTTTGGCCTCCTCTCTGCCTGAAACGTCTTTTAAGAGCATAAAAAGTGAAAATGCATCTCTAGGCAGGAAAGTGCTGAAAGCTGCAGATATTCATGAACATGACATCAGACTGTGAAATCAACTGTCTTGAGGAAGTTTTTTGAAGAAAATCTTTGAAACTATGCTTACTTTCACAAAATCAACTTTTGGCCTCCTCTCTGCCTGAAACGTCTTTTAAGAGCATAAAAATTGAAAATGCATCTCTAGGCAGGAAAGTGCTGAAAGCTGCAGATATTCATGAACATGACATCAGACTGTGAAATCAACTGTCTTGAGGAAGTTTTTTGAAGAAAATCTTTGAAACTATGCTTACTTTCACAAAATCAACTTTTGGCCTCCTCTCTGCCTGAAACGTCTTTTAAGAGCATAAAAAGTGAAAATGCATCTCTAGGCAGGAAAGTGCTGAAAGCTGCAGATATTCATGAACATGACATCAGACTGTGAAATCAACTGTCTTGAGGAAGTTTTTTGAAGAAAATCTTTGAAACTATGCTTACTTTCACAAAATCAACTTTTGGCCTCCTCTCTGCCTGAAACGTCTTTTAAGAGCATAAAAAGTGAAAATGCATCTCTAGGCAGGAAAGTGCTGAAAGCTGCAGATATTCATGAACATGACATCAGACTGTTAAATCAACTGTGCTGACGTAGTTTTTTGAAGAAAATCTTTGAAACTATGTTTACTTTCACAAAATCAACTTTTGGCCTCCTCTCTGCCTGAAACGTCTTTTAAGAGCATAAAAAGTGAAAATGCATCTCTAGGCAGGAAAGTGCTGAAAGCTGCAGATATTCATGAACATGACATCAGACTGTGAAATCAACTGTCTTGAGGAAGTTTTTTGAAGAAAATCTTTGAAACTATGTTTACTTTCACAAAATCAACTTTTGGCCTCCTCTCTGCCTGAAACGTCTTTTAAGAGCATAAAAAGTGAAAATGCATCTCTAGGCAGGAAAGTGCTGAAAGCTGCAGATATTCATGAACATGACATCAGACTGTGAAATCAACTGTCTTGAGGAAGTTTTTTGAAGAAAATCTTTGAAACTATGCTTACTTTCACAAAATCAACTTTTGGCCTCCTCTCTGCCTGAAACGTCTTTTAAGAGCATAAAAAGTGAAAATGCATCTCTAGGCAGGAAAGTGCTGAAAGCTGCAGATATTCATGAACATGACATCAGACTGTTAAATCAACTGTGCTGACGTAGTTTTTTGAAGAAAATCTTTGAAACTATGTTTACTTTCACAAAATCAACTTTTGGCCTCCTCTCTGCCTGAAACGTCTTTTAAGAGCATAAAAAGTGAAAATGCATCTCTAGGCAGGAAAGTGCTGAAAGCTGCAGATATTCATGAACATGACATCAGACTGTGAAATCAACTGTCTTGAGGAAGTTTTTTGAAGAAAATCTTTGAAACTATGCTTACTTTCACAAAATCAACTTTTGGCCTCCTCTCTGCCTGAAACGTCTTTTAAGAGCATAAAAAGTGAAAATGCATCTCTAGGCAGGAAAGTGCTGAAAGCTGCAGATATTCATGAACATGACATCAGACTGTGAAATCAACTGTCTTGAGGAAGTTTTTTGAAGAAAATCTTTGAAACTATGCTTACTTTCACAAAATCAACTTTTGGCCTCCTCTCTGCCTGAAACGTCTTTTAAGAGCATAAAAAGTGAAAATGCATCTCTAGGCAGGAAAGTGCTGAAAGCTGCAGATATTCATGAACATGACATCAGACTGTGAAATCAACTGTCTTGAGGAAGTTTTTTGAAGAAAATCTTTGAAACTATGCTTACTTTCACAAAATCAACTTTTGGCCTCCTCTCTGCCTGAAACGTCTTTTAAGAGCATAAAAAGTGAAAATGCATCTCTAGGCAGGAAAGTGCTGAAAGCTGCAGATATTCATGAACATGACATCAGACTGTGAAATCAACTGTCTTGAGGAAGTTTTTTGAAGAAAATCTTTGAAACTATGTTTACTTTCACAAAATCAACTTTTGGCCTCCTCTCTGCCTGAAACGTCTTTTAAGAGCATAAAAAGTGAAAATGCATCTCTAGGCAGGAAAGTGCTGAAAGCTGCAGATATTCATGAACATGACATCAGACTGTGAAATCAACTGTCTTGAGGAAGTTTTTTGAAGAAAATCTTTGAAACTATGCTTACTTTCACAAAATCAACTTTTGGCCTCCTCTCTGCCTGAAACGTCTTTTAAGAGCATAAAAAGTGAAAATGCATCTCTAGGCAGGAAAGTGCTGAAAGCTGCAGATATTCATGAACATGACATCAGACTGTTAAATCAACTGTGCTGACGTAGTTTTTTGAAGAAAATCTTTGAAACTATGTTTACTTTCACAAAATCAACTTTTGGCCTCCTCTCTGCCTGAAACGTCTTTTAAGAGCATAAAAAGTGAAAATGCATCTCTAGGCAGGAAAGTGCTGAAAGCTGCAGATATTCATGAACATGACATCAGACTGTGAAATCAACTGTCTTGAGGAAGTTTTTTGAAGAAAACCTTTGAAACTATGCTTACTTTCACAAAATCAACTTTTGGCCTCCTCTCTGCCTGAAACGTCTTTTAAGAGCATAAAAAGTGAAAATGCATCTCTAGGCAGGAAAGTGCTGAAAGCTGCAGATATTCATGAACATGACATCAGACTGTGAAATCAACTGTCTTGAGGAAGTTTTTTGAAGAAAATCTTTGAAACTATGCTTACTTTCACAAAATCAACTTTTGGCCTCCTCTCTGCCTGAAACGTCTTTTAAGAGCATAAAAAGTGAAAATGCATCTCTAGGCAGGAAAGTGCTGAAAGCTGCAGATATTCATGAACATGACATCAGACTGTGAAATCAACTGTCTTGAGGAAGTTTTTTGAAGAAAATCTTTGAAACTATGCTTACTTTCACAAAATCAACTTTTGGCCTCCTCTCTGCCTGAAACGTCTTTTAAGAGCATAAAAAGTGAAAATGCATCTCTAGGCAGGAAAGTGCTGAAAGCTGCAGATATTCATGAACATGACATCAGACTGTTAAATCAACTGTGCTGACGTAGTTTTTTGAAGAAAATCTTTGAAACTATGTTTACTTTCACAAAATCAACTTTTGGCCTCCTCTCTGCCTGAAACGTCTTTTAAGAGCATAAAAAGTGAAAATGCATCTCTAGGCAGGAAAGTGCTGAAAGCTGCAGATATTCATGAACATGACATCAGACTGTGAAATCAACTGTCTTGAGGAAGTTTTTTGAAGAAAATCTTTGAAACTATGCTTACTTTCACAAAATCAACTTTTGGCCTCCTCTCTGCCTGAAACGTCTTTTAAGAGCATAAAAAGTGAAAATGCATCTCTAGGCAGGAAAGTGCTGAAAGCTGCAGATATTCATGAACATGACATCAGACTGTGAAATCAACTGTCTTGAGGAAGTTTTTTGAAGAAAATCTTTGAAACTATGCTTACTTTCACAAAATCAACTTTTGGCCTCCTCTCTGCCTGAAACGTCTTTTAAGAGCATAAAAAGTGAAAATGCATCTCTAGGCAGGAAAGTGCTGAAAGCTGCAGATATTCATGAACATGACATCAGACTGTGAAATCAACTGTCTTGAGGAAGTTTTTTGAAGAAAATCTTTGAAACTATGCTTACTTTCACAAAATCAACTTTTGGCCTCCTCTCTGCCTGAAACGTCTTTTAAGAGCATAAAAAGTGAAAATGCATCTCTAGGCAGGAAAGTGCTGAAAGCTGCAGATATTCATGAACATGACATCAGACTGTTAAATCAACTGTGCTGACGTAGTTTTTTGAAGAAAATCTTTGAAACTATGTTTACTTTCACAAAATCAACTTTTGGCCTCCTCTCTGCCTGAAACGTCTTTTAAGAGCATAAAAAGTGAAAATGCATCTCTAGGCAGGAAAGTGCTGAAAGCTGCAGATATTCATGAACATGACATCAGACTGTGAAATCAACTGTCTTGAGGAAGTTTTTTGAAGAAAATCTTTGAAACTATGCTTACTTTCACAAAATCAACTTTTGGCCTCCTCTCTGCCTGAAACGTCTTTTAAGAGCATAAAAAGTGAAAATGCATCTCTAGGCAGGAAAGTGCTGAAAGCTGCAGATATTCATGAACATGACATCAGACTGTGAAATCAACTGTCTTGAGGAAGTTTTTTGAAGAAAATCTTTGAAACTATGCTTACTTTCACAAAATCAACTTTTGGCCTCCTCTCTGCCTGAAACGTCTTTTAAGAGCATAAAAAGTGAAAATGCATCTCTAGGCAGGAAAGTGCTGAAAGCTGCAGATATTCATGAACATGACATCAGACTGTGAAATCAACTGTCTTGAGGAAGTTTTTTGAAGAAAATCTTTGAAACTATGCTTACTTTCACAAAATCAACTTTTGGCCTCCTCTCTGCCTGAAACGTCTTTTAAGAGCATAAAAAGTGAAAATGCATCTCTAGGCAGGAAAGTGCTGAAAGCTGCAGATATTCATGAACATGACATCAGACTGTTAAATCAACTGTGCTGACGTAGTTTTTTGAAGAAAATCTTTGAAACTATGTTTACTTTCACAAAATCAACTTTTGGCCTCCTCTCTGCCTGAAACGTCTTTTAAGAGCATAAAAAGTGAAAATGCATCTCTAGGCAGGAAAGTGCTGAAAGCTGCAGATATTCATGAACATGACATCAGACTGTGAAATCAACTGTCTTGAGGAAGTTTTTTGAAGAAAATCTTTGAAACTATGCTTACTTTCACAAAATCAACTTTTGGCCTCCTCTCTGCCTGAAACGTCTTTTAAGAGCATAAAAAGTGAAAATGCATCTCTAGGCAGGAAAGTGCTGAAAGCTGCAGATATTCATGAACATGACATCAGACTGTGAAATCAACTGTCTTGAGGAAGTTTTTTGAAGAAAATCTTTGAAACTATGCTTACTTTCACAAAATCAACTTTTGGCCTCCTCTCTGCCTGAAACGTCTTTTAAGAGCATAAAAAGTGAAAATGCATCTCTAGGCAGGAAAGTGCTGAAAGCTGCAGATATTCATGAACATGACATCAGACTGTGAAATCAACTGTCTTGAGGAAGTTTTTTGAAGAAAATCTTTGAAACTATGCTTACTTTCACAAAATCAACTTTTGGCCTCCTCTCTGCCTGAAACGTCTTTTAAGAGCATAAAAAGTGAAAATGCATCTCTAGGCAGGAAAGTGCTGAAAGCTGCAGATATTCATGAACATGACATCAGACTGTTAAATCAACTGTGCTGACGTAGTTTTTTGAAGAAAATCTTTGAAACTATGTTTACTTTCACAAAATCAACTTTTGGCCTCCTCTCTGCCTGAAATGTCTTTTAAGAGCATAAAAAGTGAAAATGCATCTCTAGGCAGGAAAGTGCTGAAAGCTGCAGATATTCATGAACATGACATCAGACTGTGAAATCAACTGTCTTGAGGAAGTTTTTTGAAGAAAATCTTTGAAACTATGCTTACTTTCACAAAATCAACTTTTGGCCTCCTCTCTGCCTGAAACGTCTTTTAAGAGCATAAAAAGTGAAAATGCATCTCTAGGCAGGAAAGTGCTGAAAGCTGCAGATATTCATGAACATGACATCAGACTGTGAAATCAACTGTCTTGAGGAAGTTTTTTGAAGAAAATCTTTGAAACTATGCTTACTTTCACAAAATCAACTTTTGGCCTCCTCTCTGCCTGAAACGTCTTTTAAGAGCATAAAAAGTGAAAATGCATCTCTAGGCAGGAAAGTGCTGAAAGCTGCAGATATTCATGAACATGACATCAGACTGTTAAATCAACTGTGCTGACGTAGTTTTTTGAAGAAAATCTTTGAAACTATGTTTACTTTCACAAAATCAACTTTTGGCCTCCTCTCTGCCTGAAACGTCTTTTAAGAGCATAAAAAGTGAAAATGCATCTCTAGGCAGGAAAGTGCTGAAAGCTGCAGATATTCATGAACATGACATCAGACTGTGAAATCAACTGTCTTGAGGAAGTTTTTTGAAGAAAATCTTTGAAACTATGCTTACTTTCACAAAATCAACTTTTGGCCTCCTCTCTGCCTGAAACGTCTTTTAAGAGCATAAAAAGTGAAAATGCATCTCTAGGCAGGAAAGTGCTGAAAGCTGCAGATATTCATGAACATGACATCAGACTGTGAAATCAACTGTCTTGAGGAAGTTTTTTGAAGAAAATCTTTGAAACTATGCTTACTTTCACAAAATCAACTTTTGGCCTCCTCTCTGCCTGAAACGTCTTTTAAGAGCATAAAAAGTGAAAATGCATCTCTAGGCAGGAAAGTGCTGAAAGCTGCAGATATTCATGAACATGACATCAGACTGTGAAATCAACTGTCTTGAGGAAGTTTTTTGAAGAAAATCTTTGAAACTATGCTTACTTTCACAAAATCAACTTTTGGCCTCCTCTCTGCCTGAAACGTCTTTTAAGAGCATAAAAAGTGAAAATGCATCTCTAGGCAGGAAAGTGCTGAAAGCTGCAGATATTCATGAACATGACATCAGACTGTGAAATCAACTGTCTTGAGGAAGTTTTTTGAAGAAAATCTTTGAAACTATGCTTACTTTCACAAAATCAACTTTTGGCCTCCTCTCTGCCTGAAACGTCTTTTAAGAGCATAAAAAGTGAAAATGCATCTCTAGGCAGGAAAGTGCTGAAAGCTGCAGATATTCATGAACATGACATCAGACTGTGAAATCAACTGTCTTGAGGAAGTTTTTTGAAGAAAATCTTTGAAACTATGCTTACTTTCACAAAATCAACTTTTGGCCTCCTCTCTGCCTGAAACGTCTTTTAAGAGCATAAAAAGTGAAAATGCATCTCTAGGCAGGAAAGTGCTGAAAGCTGCAGATATTCATGAACATGACATCAGACTGTTAAATCAACTGTGCTGACGTAGTTTTTTGAAGAAAATCTTTGAAACTATGTTTACTTTCACAAAATCAACTTTTGGCCTCCTCTCTGCCTGAAACGTCTTTTAAGAGCATAAAAAGTGAAAATGCATCTCTAGGCAGGAAAGTGCTGAAAGCTGCAGATATTCATGAACATGACATCAGACTGTGAAATCAACTGTCTTGAGGAAGTTTTTTGAAGAAAATCTTTGAAACTATGCTTACTTTCACAAAATCAACTTTTGGCCTCCTCTCTGCCTGAAACGTCTTTTAAGAGCATAAAAAGTGAAAATGCATCTCTAGGCAGGAAAGTGCTGAAAGCTGCAGATATTCATGAACATGACATCAGACTGTGAAATCAACTGTCTTGAGGAAGTTTTTTGAAGAAAATCTTTGAAACTATGCTTACTTTCACAAAATCAACTTTTGGCCTCCTCTCTGCCTGAAACGTCTTTTAAGAGCATAAAAAGTGAAAATGCATCTCTAGGCAGGAAAGTGCTGAAAGCTGCAGATATTCATGAACATGACATCAGACTGTGAAATCAACTGTCTTGAGGAAGTTTTTTGAAGAAAATCTTTGAAACTATGCTTACTTTCACAAAATCAACTTTTGGCCTCCTCTCTGCCTGAAACGTCTTTTAAGAGCATAAAAAGTGAAAATGCATCTCTAGGCAGGAAAGTGCTGAAAGCTGCAGATATTCATGAACATGACATCAGACTGTGAAATCAACTGTCTTGAGGAAGTTTTTTGAAGAAAATCTTTGAAACTATGCTTACTTTCACAAAATCAACTTTTGGCCTCCTCTCTGCCTGAAACGTCTTTTAAGAGCATAAAAAGTGAAAATGCATCTCTAGGCAGGAAAGTGCTGAAAGCTGCAGATATTCATGAACATGACATCAGACTGTTAAATCAACTGTGCTGACGTAGTTTTTTGAAGAAAATCTTTGAAACTATGTTTACTTTCACAAAATCAACTTTTGGCCTCCTCTCTGCCTGAAACGTCTTTTAAGAGCATAAAAATTGAAAATGCATCTCTAGGCAGGAAAGTGCTGAAAGCTGCAGATATTCATGAACATGACATCAGACTGTTAAATCAACTGTGCTGACGTAGTTTTTTGAAGAAAATCTTTGAAACTATGTTTAGTTTCACAAAATCAACTTTTGGCCTCCTCTCTGCCTGAAACGTCTTTTAAGAGCATAAAAAGTGAAAATGCATCTCTAGGCAGGAAAGTGCTGAAAGCTGCAGATATTCATGAACATGACATCAGACTGTGAAATCAACTGTCTTGAGGAAGTTTTTTGAAGAAAATCTTTGAAACTATGCTTACTTTCACAAAATCAACTTTTGGCCTCCTCTCTGCCTGAAACGTCTTTTAAGAGCATAAAAAGTGAAAATGCATCTCTAGGCAGGAAAGTGCTGAAAGCTGCAGATATTCATGAACATGACATCAGACTGTGAAATCAACTGTCTTGAGGAAGTTTTTTGAAGAAAATCTTTGAAACTATGCTTACTTTCACAAAATCAACTTTTGGCCTCCTCTCTGCCTGAAACGTCTTTTAAGAGCATAAAAAGTGAAAATGCATCTCTAGGCAGGAAAGTGCTGAAAGCTGCAGATATTCATGAACATGACATCAGACTGTTAAATCAACTGTGCTGACGTAGTTTTTTGAAGAAAATCTTTGAAACTATGTTTACTTTCACAAAATCAACTTTTGGCCTCCTCTCTGCCTGAAATGTCTTTTAAGAGCATAAAAAGTGAAAATGCATCTCTAGGCAGGAAAGTGCTGAAAGCTGCAGATATTCATGAACATGACATCAGACTGTGAAATCAACTGTCTTGAGGAAGTTTTTTGAAGAAAATCTTTGAAACTATGCTTACTTTCACAAAATCAACTTTTGGCCTCCTCTCTGCCTGAAACGTCTTTTAAGAGCATAAAAAGTGAAAATGCATCTCTAGGCAGGAAAGTGCTGAAAGCTGCAGATATTCATGAACATGACATCAGACTGTGAAATCAACTGTCTTGAGGAAGTTTTTTGAAGAAAATCTTTGAAACTATGCTTACTTTCACAAAATCAACTTTTGGCCTCCTCTCTGCCTGAAACGTCTTTTAAGAGCATAAAAAGTGAAAATGCATCTCTAGGCAGGAAAGTGCTGAAAGCTGCAGATATTCATGAACATGACATCAGACTGTTAAATCAACTGTGCTGACGTAGTTTTTTGAAGAAAATCTTTGAAACTATGTTTACTTTCACAAAATCAACTTTTGGCCTCCTCTCTGCCTGAAACGTCTTTTAAGAGCATAAAAAGTGAAAATGCATCTCTAGGCAGGAAAGTGCTGAAAGCTGCAGATATTCATGAACATGACATCAGACTGTGAAATCAACTGTCTTGAGGAAGTTTTTTGAAGAAAATCTTTGAAACTATGCTTACTTTCACAAAATCAACTTTTGGCCTCCTCTCTGCCTGAAACGTCTTTTAAGAGCATAAAAAGTGAAAATGCATCTCTAGGCAGGAAAGTGCTGAAAGCTGCAGATATTCATGAACATGACATCAGACTGTGAAATCAACTGTCTTGAGGAAGTTTTTTGAAGAAAATCTTTGAAACTATGCTTACTTTCACAAAATCAACTTTTGGCCTCCTCTCTGCCTGAAACGTCTTTTAAGAGCATAAAAAGTGAAAATGCATCTCTAGGCAGGAAAGTGCTGAAAGCTGCAGATATTCATGAACATGACATCAGACTGTGAAATCAACTGTCTTGAGGAAGTTTTTTGAAGAAAATCTTTGAAACTATGCTTACTTTCACAAAATCAACTTTTGGCCTCCTCTCTGCCTGAAACGTCTTTTAAGAGCATAAAAAGTGAAAATGCATCTCTAGGCAGGAAAGTGCTGAAAGCTGCAGATATTCATGAACATGACATCAGACTGTGAAATCAACTGTCTTGAGGAAGTTTTTTGAAGAAAATCTTTGAAACTATGCTTACTTTCACAAAATCAACTTTTGGCCTCCTCTCTGCCTGAAACGTCTTTTAAGAGCATAAAAAGTGAAAATGCATCTCTAGGCAGGAAAGTGCTGAAAGCTGCAGATATTCATGAACATGACATCAGACTGTGAAATCAACTGTCTTGAGGAAGTTTTTTGAAGAAAATCTTTGAAACTATGCTTACTTTCACAAAATCAACTTTTGGCCTCCTCTCTGCCTGAAACGTCTTTTAAGAGCATAAAAAGTGAAAATGCATCTCTAGGCAGGAAAGTGCTGAAAGCTGCAGATATTCATGAACATGACATCAGACTGTGAAATCAACTGTCTTGAGGAAGTTTTTTGAAGAAAATCTTTGAAACTATGCTTACTTTCACAAAATCAACTTTTGGCCTCCTCTCTGCCTGAAACGTCTTTTAAGAGCATAAAAAGTGAAAATGCATCTCTAGGCAGGAAAGTGCTGAAAGCTGCAGATATTCATGAACATGACATCAGACTGTGAAATCAACTGTCTTGAGGAAGTTTTTTGAAGAAAATCTTTGAAACTATGCTTACTTTCACAAAATCAACTTTTGGCCTCCTCTCTGCCTGAAACGTCTTTTAAGAGCATAAAAAGTGAAAATGCATCTCTAGGCAGGAAAGTGCTGAAAGCTGCAGATATTCATGAACATGACATCAGACTGTTAAATCAACTGTGCTGACGTAGTTTTTTGAAGAAAATCTTTGAAACTATGTTTACTTTCACAAAATCAACTTTTGGCCTCCTCTCTGCCTGAAACGTCTTTTAAGAGCATAAAAATTGAAAATGCATCTCTAGGCAGGAAAGTGCTGAAAGCTGCAGATATTCATGAACATGACATCAGACTGTTAAATCAACTGTGCTGACGTAGTTTTTTGAAGAAAATCTTTGAAACTATGTTTAGTTTCACAAAATCAACTTTTGGCCTCCTCTCTGCCTGAAACGTCTTTTAAGAGCATAAAAAGTGAAAATGCATCTCTAGGCAGGAAAGTGCTGAAAGCTGCAGATATTCATGAACATGACATCAGACTGTGAAATCAACTGTCTTGAGGAAGTTTTTTGAAGAAAATCTTTGAAACTATGCTTACTTTCACAAAATCAACTTTTGGCCTCCTCTCTGCCTGAAACGTCTTTTAAGAGCATAAAAAGTGAAAATGCATCTCTAGGCAGGAAAGTGCTGAAAGCTGCAGATATTCATGAACATGACATCAGACTGTGAAATCAACTGTCTTGAGGAAGTTTTTTGAAGAAAATCTTTGAAACTATGCTTACTTTCACAAAATCAACTTTTGGCCTCCTCTCTGCCTGAAACGTCTTTTAAGAGCATAAAAAGTGAAAATGCATCTCTAGGCAGGAAAGTGCTGAAAGCTGCAGATATTCATGAACATGACATCAGACTGTGAAATCAACTGTCTTGAGGAAGTTTTTTGAAGAAAATCTTTGAAACTATATTGACTGTCACAAAATCCACTTTTGTTTTCCTTCCAAGCCTGAAACGTATTTTCAGAGCATAAAAGGCTAAGAATGTACTGTAAACCAATAAAGGTGTGTAAGAATCAGTTTCTATCGAAAACATCATGAAACAGTGAAATCAACTGCCCTGAGCCAGTTTTCTGAAACTATGTTGACTTT
The DNA here is from genome assembly GCF_050575085.1 of Anarhichas minor. Classification (NCBI taxonomy): domain Eukaryota; kingdom Metazoa; phylum Chordata; class Actinopteri; order Perciformes; family Anarhichadidae; genus Anarhichas; species Anarhichas minor. The sequence goes on along the minus strand of NW_027466455.1, from coordinate 6,947,717 downwards.
CACAAAATCCACTTTTGGCCTCTTCCAAGCCTGAAACGTATTTTAAGAGCATAAAAGGCTGAGAATGTACCGTAAACCAGTGGAGGTGGGTAATCATCAGGTTCTAATGAAAACATCATGAAACTGAACTGCCCTGAGCCAGTTTTTTGAAGAAAACCTTTGAATGTATTTTGACTGCCACAAAATCCACTTTTGTTTTTTCTTCCAAGCCTGAAACGTATTTTAAGAGCATAAAAGGCTAAGAATGTACCGTGAACCAATAAAGGTGTGTAAGAATCAGTTTCTATCGAAAACATCATGAAACAGTGAAATCAACTGCCCTAAGCCAGTTTTTTGAAACAATGTTTACTTTCACAAAATCCACTTTTGGCCTCTTTCAAGCCTGAAACGTATTTTAAGAGCAGAAAAGGCTGAGAATGTACCGTAAACCAGTAAAGGTGGGTAAGCAGGTTGTAATGTAAACATCATGAAACAGTGAAATCAACTGCCCTGAGCCAGTTTTCTGAAACTATGTTGACTTTCACAAAATCCACTTTTGGCCTCTTCCAAGCCTGAAACGTATTTTAAGAGCATAAAAGTCTGATAATGTACCGTAAACCAGTAAAGGTGGGTAATCATCAGGTTCTAATGAAAACATCATGAAACTGAACTGCCCTGAGCCAGTTTTTTGAAGAAAACCTTTGAATGTAGTTTGACTGTCACAAAATCCACTTTTTTTCTTTTCTTCCAAGCCTGAAACGTATTTTAAGAGCATAAAAGGCTGAGAATGTACCGTAAACCAATAAAGGTGGGTAATCATCAGGTTCTAATGAAAACATCATGAAACTGAACTGCCCTGAGCCAGTTTTTTGAAGAACATCCTTGAAACGTATTTTAAGAGCATAAAAGGCTACATTAAACCAGTAAAGGTGGGTACGCATCAGGTTCTAATGAAAACATCATGAAACAATGAAATCAACTGCCCTGAGCCAGTTTTTTAAAGAACATCCTTGAAACTATGTTGACTTTCACAAAATCCACTTTTGGCCTCTTCCAAGCCTAAAACGTATTTTAAGAGCAGAAAAGGCTGAGAATGTACCGTAAACCAGTAAAGGTGGGTAAGCAGGTTGTAATGTAAACATCATGAAACGGTGAAATCAACTGCCCTGAGCCAGTTTTCTGAAACTATGTTGACTTTCACAAAATCCACTTTTGGCCTCTTCCAAGCCTGAAACGTATTTTAAGAGCATAAAAGGCTGATAATGTACCGTAAACCAGTAAAGGTGGGTTCTAATGAAAACATCATGAAACTGAACTGCCCTGAGCCAGTTTTTTGAAGAAAACCTTTGAATGTATTTTGACTGTCACAAAATCCACTTTTTTTCTTTTCTTCCAAGCCTGAAACGTATTTTAAGAGCATAAAAGGCTGAGAATGTACCGTAAACCAGTAAAGGTGGGTAATCATCAGGTTCTAATGAAAACATCATGAAACTGAACTGCCCTGAGCCAGTTTTTTGAAGAACATCCTTGAAACGTATTTTAAGAGCATAAAAGGCTACATTAAACCAGTAAAGGTGGGTACGCATCAGGTTCTAATGAAAACATCATGAAAGTCAGTTTTTTGAAGAAAATCTTTGAAACTATGTTTTTTTCACAAAATCCACTTTTGGCCTCTTCCAAGCCTGCAACGTATTTTAAGAGCAGAAAAGGCTGAGAATGTACCGTAAACCAGTAAAGGTGGGTAAGCAGGTTGTAATGTAAACATCATGAAACAGTGAAATCAACTGCCCTGAGCCAGTTTTTTGAAGAAAATCTTTGAAACTATGTTTTTTTCACAAAATCCACTTTTGGCCTCTTCCAAGCCTCAAACGTATTTTAAGAGCATAAAAGGCTGATAATGTACCGTAAACCAGTAAAGGTGGGTAATCATCAGGTTCTAATGAAAACATCATGAAACTGAACTGCCCTGAGCCAGTTTTTTGAAGAAAATCTTTGAAACTATATTGACTGTCACAAAATCCACTTTTGTTTTCCTTCCAAGCCTGAAACGTATTTTCAGAGCATAAAAGGCTAAGAATGTACCGTAAACCAATAAAGGTGTGTAAGAATCAGTTTCTATCGAAAACATCATGAAACAGTGAAATCAACTGCCCTGAGCCAGTTTTCTGAAACTATGTTGACTTTCACAAAATCCACTTTTGGCCTCTTCCAAGCCTGAAACGTATTTTAAGAGCATAAAAGGCTGAGAATGTACCGTAAACCAGTGGAGGTGGGTAATCATCAGGTTCTAATGAAAACATCATGAAACTGAACTGCCCTGAGCCAGTTTTTTGAAGAAAACCTTTGAATGTATTTTGACTGCCACAAAATCCACTTTTGTTTTTTCTTCCAAGCCTGAAACGTATTTTAAGAGCATAAAAGGCTAAGAATGTACCGTGAACCAATAAAGGTGTGTAAGAATCAGTTTCTATCGAAAACATCATGAAACAGTGAAATCAACTGCCCTAAGCCAGTTTTTTGAAACAATGTTTACTTTCACAAAATCCACTTTTGGCCTCTTTCAAGCCTGAAACGTATTTTAAGAACATAAAAGGCTACATTAAACCAGTAAAGGTGGGTACGCATCAGGTTCTAATGAAAACATCATGAAACAATGAAATCAACTGCCCTGAGCCAGTTTTTTGAAGAAAATCTTTGAAACTATGTTTACTTTCACAAAATCCACTTTTGGCCTCTTCCAAGCCTAAAACGTATTTTAAGAGCAGAAAAGGCTGAGAATGTACCGTAAACCAGTAAAGGTGGGTAAGCAGGTTGTAATGTAAACATCATGAAACAGTGAAATCAACTGCCCTGAGCCAGTTTTCTGAAACTATGTTGACTTTCACAAAATCCACTTTTGGCCTCTTCCAAGCCTGAAACGTATTTTAAGAGCATAAAAGGCTGAGAATGTACCGTAAACCAGTAAAGGTGGGTAATCATCAGGTTCTAATGAAAACATCATGAAACTGAACTGCCCTGAGCCAGTTTTTTGAAGAACATCCTTGAAACGTATTTTAAGAGCATAAAAGGCTACATTAAACCAGTAAAGGTGGGTACGCATCAGGTTCTAATGAAAACATCATGAAACAATGAAATCAACTGCCCTGAGCCAGTTTTTTAAAGAACATCCTTGAAACTATGTTGACTTTCACAAAATCCACTTTTGGCCTCTTCCAAGCCTGAAACGTATTTTAAGAGCATAAAAGGCTGAGAATGTACCGTAAACCAGTAAAGGTGAGTAAGCAGGTTGTAATGAAAACATCATGAAAAAGTGAAATCAACTGCCCTGAGCCAGTTTTTTGAAGAAAATCTTTGAAACTATGTTTTTTTCACAAAATCCACTTTTGGCCTCTTCCAAGCCTGCAACGTATTTTAAGAGCAGAAAAGGCTGAGAATGTACCGTAAACCAGTAAAGGTGGGTAAGCAGGTTGTAATGTAAACATCATGAAACAGTGAAATCAACTGCCCTGAGCCAGTTTTCTGAAACTATGTTGACTTTCACAAAATCCACTTTTGGCCTCTTCCAAGCCTGAAACGTATTTTAAGAGCATAAAAGGCTGATAATGTACCGTAAACCAGTAAAGGTGGGTTCTAATGAAAACATCATGAAACTGAACTGCCCTGAGCCAGTTTTTTGAAGAAAACCTTTGAATGTATTTTGACTGTCACAAAATCCACTTTTTTTCTTTTCTTCCAAGCCTGAAACGTATTTTAAGAGCATAAAAGGCTGAGAATGTACCGTAAACCAGTAAAGGTGGGTAATCATCAGGTTCTAATGAAAACATCATGAAACTGAACTGCCCTGAGCCAGTTTTTTGAAGAACATCCTTGAAACGTATTTTAAGAGCATAAAAGGCTACATTAAACCAGTAAAGGTGGGTACGCATCAGGTTCTAATGAAAACATCATGAAAGTCAGTTTTTTGAAGAAAATCTTTGAAACTATGTTTTTTTCACAAAATCCACTTTTGGCCTCTTCCAAGCCTGCAACGTATTTTAAGAGCAGAAAAGGCTGAGAATGTACCGTAAACCAGTAAAGGTGGGTAAGCAGGTTGTAATGTAAACATCATGAAACAGTGAAATCAACTGCCCTGAGCCAGTTTTCTGAAACTATGTTGACTTTCACAAAATCCACTTTTGGCCTCTTCCAAGCCTGAAACGTATTTTAAGAGCATAAAAGGCTGATAATGTACCGTAAACCAGTAAAGGTGGGTACTAATGAAAACATCATGAAACTGAACTGCCCTGAGCCAGTTTTTTGAAGAAAACCTTTGAATGTATTTTGACTGTCACAAAATCCACTTTTTTTCTTTTCTTCCAAGCCTGAAACGTATTTTAAGAGCATAAAAGGCTGAGAATGTACCGTAAACCAGTAAAGGTGGGTAATCATCAGGTTCTAATGAAAACATCATGAAACTGAACTGCCCTGAGCCAGTTTTTTGAAGAACATCCTTGAAACGTATTTTAAGAGCATAAAAGGCTACATTAAACCAGTAAAGGTGGGTACGCATCAGGTTCTAATGAAAACATCATGAAAGTCAGTTTTTTGAAGAAAATCTTTGAAACTATGTTTTTTTCACAAAATCCACTTTTGGCCTCTTCCAAGCCTGCAACGTATTTTAAGAGCAGAAAAGGCTGATAATGTACCGTAAACCAGTAAAGGTGGGTTCTAATGAAAACATCATGAAACTGAACTGCCCTGAGCCAGTTTTTTGAAGAAAACCTTTGAATGTATTTTGACTTTCACAAAATCCACTTTTGGCCTCTTCCAAGCCTGAAACGTATTTTAAGAGCATAAAAGGCTGATAATGTACCGTAAACCAGTAAAGGTGGGTTCTAATGAAAACATCATGAAACTGAACTGCCCTGAGCCAGTTTTTTGAAGAAAACCTTTGAATGTATTTTGACTGTCACAAAATCCACTTTTTTTCTTTTCTTCCAAGCCTGAAACGTATTTTAAGAGCATAAAAGGCTGAGAATGTACCGTAAACCAGTAAAGGTGGGTAATCATCAGGTTCTAATGAAAACATCATGAAACTGAACTGCCCTGAGCCAGTTTTTTGAAGAACATCCTTGAAACGTATTTTAAGAGCATAAAAGGCTACATTAAACCAGTAAAGGTGGGTACGCATCAGGTTCTAATGAAAACATCATGAAAGTCAGTTTTTTGAAGAAAATCTTTGAAACTATGTTTTTTTCACAAAATCCACTTTTGGCCTCTTCCAAGCCTGAAACGTATTTTAAGAGCATAAAAGGCTGATAATGTACCGTAAACCAGTAAAGGTGGGTTCTAATGAAAACATCATGAAACTGAACTGCCCTGAGCCAGTTTTTTGAAGAAAACCTTTGAATGTATTTTGACTGTCACAAAATCCACTTTTTTTCTTTTCTTCCAAGCCTGAAACGTATTTTAAGAGCATAAAAGGCTGAGAATGTACCGTAAACCAGTAAAGGTGGGTAATCATCAGGTTCTAATGAAAACATCATGAAACTGAACTGCCCTGAGCCAGTTTTTTGAAGAACATCCTTGAAACGTATTTTAAGAGCATAAAAGGCTACATTAAACCAGTAAAGGTGGGTACGCATCAGGTTCTAATGAAAACATCATGAAAGTCAGTTTTTTGAAGAAAATCTTTGAAACTATGTTTTTTTCACAAAATCCACTTTTGGCCTCTTCCAAGCCTGCAACGTATTTTAAGAGCAGAAAAGGCTGAGAATGTACCGTAAACCAGTAAAGGTGGGTAAGCAGGTTGTAATGTAAACATCATGAAACAGTGAAATCAACTGCCCTGAGCCAGTTTTTTGAAGAAAATCTTTGAAACTATGTTTTTTTCACAAAATCCACTTTTGGCCTCTTCCAAGCCTCAAACGTATTTTAAGAGCATAAAAGGCTGATAATGTACCGTAAACCAGTAAAGGTGGGTAATCATCAGGTTCTAATGAAAACATCATGAAACTGAACTGCCCTGAGCCAGTTTTTTGAAGAAAATCTTTGAAACTATATTGACTGTCACAAAATCCACTTTTGTTTTCCTTCCAAGCCTGAAACGTATTTTCAGAGCATAAAAGGCTAAGAATGTACCGTAAACCAATAAAGGTGTGTAAGAATCAGTTTCTATCGAAAACATCATGAAACAGTGAAATCAACTGCCCTGAGCCAGTTTTCTGAAACTATGTTGACTTTCACAAAATCCACTTTTGGCCTCTTCCAAGCCTGAAACGTATTTTAAGAGCATAAAAGGCTGAGAATGTACCGTAAACCAGTGGAGGTGGGTAATCATCAGGTTCTAATGAAAACATCATGAAACTGAACTGCCCTGAGCCAGTTTTTTGAAGAAAACCTTTGAATGTATTTTGACTGCCACAAAATCCACTTTTGTTTTTTCTTCCAAGCCTGAAACGTATTTTAAGAGCATAAAAGGCTAAGAATGTACCGTGAACCAATAAAGGTGTGTAAGAATCAGTTTCTATCGAAAACATCATGAAACAGTGAAATCAACTGCCCTAAGCCAGTTTTTTGAAACAATGTTTACTTTCACAAAATCCACTTTTGGCCTCTTTCAAGCCTGAAACGTATTTTAAGAACATAAAAGGCTACATTAAACCAGTAAAGGTGGGTACGCATCAGGTTCTAATGAAAACATCATGAAACAATGAAATCAACTGCCCTGAGCCAGTTTTTTGAAGAAAATCTTTGAAACTATGTTTACTTTCACAAAATCCACTTTTGGCCTCTTCCAAGCCTAAAACGTATTTTAAGAGCAGAAAAGGCTGAGAATGTACCGTAAACCAGTAAAGGTGGGTAAGCAGGTTGTAATGTAAACATCATGAAACAGTGAAATCAACTGCCCTGAGCCAGTTTTCTGAAACTATGTTGACTTTCACAAAATCCACTTTTGGCCTCTTCCAAGCCTGAAACGTATTTTAAGAGCATAAAAGGCTGAGAATGTACCGTAAACCAGTAAAGGTGAGTAAGCAGGTTGTAATGAAAACATCATGAAAAAGTGAAATCAACTGCCCTGAGCCAGTTTTTTGAAGAAAACCTTTGAATGTATTTTGACTGCCACAAAATCCACTTTTGTTTTTTCTTCCAAGCCTGAAACGTATTTTAAGAGCATAAAAGGCTGAGAATGTACCGTAAACCAGTAAAGGTGGGTAAGCAGGTTGTAATGTAAACATCATGAAACAGTGAAATCAACTGCCCTGAGCCAGTTTTCTGAAACTATGTTGACTTTCACAAAATCCACTTTTGGCCTCTTCCAAGCCTGAAACGTATTTTAAGAGCATAAAAGGCTGATAATGTACCGTAAACCAGTAAAGGTGGGTACTAATGAAAACATCATGAAACTGAACTGCCCTGAGCCAGTTTTTTGAAGAAAACCTTTGAATGTATTTTGACTGTCACAAAATCCACTTTTTTTCTTTTCTTCCAAGCCTGAAACGTATTTTAAGAGCATAAAAGGCTGAGAATGTACCGTAAACCAGTAAAGGTGGGTAATCATCAGGTTCTAATGAAAACATCATGAAACTGAACTGCCCTGAGCCAGTTTTTTGAAGAACATCCTTGAAACGTATTTTAAGAGCATAAAAGGCTACATTAAACCAGTAAAGGTGGGTACGCATCAGGTTCTAATGAAAACATCATGAAAGTCAGTTTTTTGAAGAAAATCTTTGAAACTATGTTTTTTTCACAAAATCCACTTTTGGCCTCTTCCAAGCCTGCAACGTATTTTAAGAGCAGAAAAGGCTGATAATGTACCGTAAACCAGTAAAGGTGGGTTCTAATGAAAACATCATGAAACTGAACTGCCCTGAGCCAGTTTTTTGAAGAAAACCTTTGAATGTATTTTGACTTTCACAAAATCCACTTTTGGCCTCTTCCAAGCCTGAAACGTATTTTAAGAGCATAAAAGGCTGATAATGTACCGTAAACCAGTAAAGGTGGGTTCTAATGAAAACATCATGAAACTGAACTGCCCTGAGCCAGTTTTTTGAAGAAAACCTTTGAATGTATTTTGACTGTCACAAAATCCACTTTTTTTCTTTTCTTCCAAGCCTGAAACGTATTTTAAGAGCATAAAAGGCTGAGAATGTACCGTAAACCAGTAAAGGTGGGTAATCATCAGGTTCTAATGAAAACATCATGAAACTGAACTGCCCTGAGCCAGTTTTTTGAAGAACATCCTTGAAACGTATTTTAAGAGCATAAAAGGCTACATTAAACCAGTAAAGGTGGGTACGCATCAGGTTCTAATGAAAACATCATGAAAGTCAGTTTTTTGAAGAAAATCTTTGAAACTATGTTTTTTTCACAAAATCCACTTTTGGCCTCTTCCAAGCCTGAAACGTATTTTAAGAGCATAAAAGGCTGATAATGTACCGTAAACCAGTAAAGGTGGGTTCTAATGAAAACATCATGAAACTGAACTGCCCTGAGCCAGTTTTTTGAAGAAAACCTTTGAATGTATTTTGACTGTCACAAAATCCACTTTTTTTCTTTTCTTCCAAGCCTGAAACGTATTTTAAGAGCATAAAAGGCTGAGAATGTACCGTAAACCAGTAAAGGTGGGTAATCATCAGGTTCTAATGAAAACATCATGAAACTGAACTGCCCTGAGCCAGTTTTTTGAAGAACATCCTTGAAACGTATTTTAAGAGCATAAAAGGCTACATTAAACCAGTAAAGGTGGGTACGCATCAGGTTCTAATGAAAACATCATGAAAGTCAGTTTTTTGAAGAAAATCTTTGAAACTATGTTTTTTTCACAAAATCCACTTTTGGCCTCTTCCAAGCCTGCAACGTATTTTAAGAGCAGAAAAGGCTGAGAATGTACCGTAAACCAGTAAAGGTGGGTAAGCAGGTTGTAATGTAAACATCATGAAACAGTGAAATCAACTGCCCTGAGCCAGTTTTTTGAAGAAAATCTTTGAAACTATGTTTTTTTCACAAAATCCACTTTTGGCCTCTTCCAAGCCTCAAACGTATTTTAAGAGCATAAAAGGCTGATAATGTACCGTAAACCAGTAAAGGTGGGTAATCATCAGGTTCTAATGAAAACATCATGAAACTGAACTGCCCTGAGCCAGTTTTTTGAAGAAAATCTTTGAAACTATATTGACTGTCACAAAATCCACTTTTGTTTTCCTTCCAAGCCTGAAACGTATTTTCAGAGCATAAAAGGCTAAGAATGTACCGTAAACCAATAAAGGTGTGTAAGAATCAGTTTCTATCGAAAACATCATGAAACAGTGAAATCAACTGCCCTGAGCCAGTTTTCTGAAACTATGTTGACTTTCACAAAATCCACTTTTGGCCTCTTCCAAGCCTGAAACGTATTTTAAGAGCATAAAAGGCTGAGAATGTACCGTAAACCAGTGGAGGTGGGTAATCATCAGGTTCTAATGAAAACATCATGAAACTGAACTGCCCTGAGCCAGTTTTTTGAAGAAAACCTTTGAATGTATTTTGACTGCCACAAAATCCACTTTTGTTTTTTCTTCCAAGCCTGAAACGTATTTTAAGAGCATAAAAGGCTAAGAATGTACCGTGAACCAATAAAGGTGTGTAAGAATCAGTTTCTATCGAAAACATCATGAAACAGTGAAATCAACTGCCCTAAGCCAGTTTTTTGAAACAATGTTTACTTTCACAAAATCCACTTTTGGCCTCTTTCAAGCCTGAAACGTATTTTAAGAACATAAAAGGCTACATTAAACCAGTAAAGGTGGGTACGCATCAGGTTCTAATGAAAACATCATGAAACAATGAAATCAACTGCCCTGAGCCAGTTTTTTGAAGAAAATCTTTGAAACTATGTTTACTTTCACAAAATCCACTTTTGGCCTCTTCCAAGCCTAAAACGTATTTTAAGAGCAGAAAAGGCTGAGAATGTACCGTAAACCAGTAAAGGTGGGTAAGCAGGTTGTAATGTAAACATCATGAAACAGTGAAATCAACTGCCCTGAGCCAGTTTTCTGAAACTATGTTGACTTTCACAAAATCCACTTTTGGCCTCTTCCAAGCCTGAAACGTATTTTAAGAGCATAAAAGGCTGAGAATGTACCGTAAACCAGTAAAGGTGAGTAAGCAGGTTGTAATGAAAACATCATGAAAAAGTGAAATCAACTGCCCTGAGCCAGTTTTTTGAAGAAAACCTTTGAATGTATTTTGACTGCCACAAAATCCACTTTTGTTTTTTCTTCCAAGCCTGAAACGTATTTTAAGAGCATAAAAGGCTGATAATGTACCGTAAACCAGTAAAGGTGGGTTCTAATGAAAACATCATGAAACTGAACTGCCCTGAGCCAGTTTTTTGAAGAAAACCTTTGAATGTATTTTGACTGTCACAAAATCCACTTTTTTTCTTTTCTTCCAAGCCTGAAACGTATTTTAAGAGCATAAAAGGCTGAGAATGTACCGTAAACCAGTAAAGGTGGGTAATCATCAGGTTCTAATGAAAACATCATGAAACTGAACTGCCCTGAGCCAGTTTTTTGAAGAACATCCTTGAAACGTATTTTAAGAGCATAAAAGGCTACATTAAACCAGTAAAGGTGGGTACGCATCAGGTTCTAATGAAAACATCATGAAAGTCAGTTTTTTGAAGAAAATCTTTGAAACTATGTTTTTTTCACAAAATCCACTTTTGGCCTCTTCCAAGCCTGCAACGTATTTTAAGAGCAGAAAAGGCTGAGAATGTACCGTAAACCAGTAAAGGTGGGTAAGCAGGTTGTAATGTAAACATCATGAAACAGTGAAATCAACTGCCCTGAGCCAGTTTTCTGAAACTATGTTGACTTTCACAAAATCCACTTTTGGCCTCTTCCAAGCCTGAAACGTATTTTAAGAGCATAAAAGGCTGATAATGTACCGTAAACCAGTAAAGGTGGGTACTAATGAAAACATCATGAAACTGAACTGCCCTGAGCCAGTTTTTTGAAGAAAACCTTTGAATGTATTTTGACTGTCACAAAATCCACTTTTTTTCTTTTCTTCCAAGCCTGAAACGTATTTTAAGAGCATAAAAGGCTGAGAATGTACCGTAAACCAGTAAAGGTGGGTAATCATCAGGTTCTAATGAAAACATCATGAAACTGAACTGCCCTGAGCCAGTTTTTTGAAGAACATCCTTGAAACGTATTTTAAGAGCATAAAAGGCTACATTAAACCAGTAAAGGTGGGTACGCATCAGGTTCTAATGAAAACATCATGAAAGTCAGTTTTTTGAAGAAAATCTTTGAAACTATGTTTTTTTCACAAAATCCACTTTTGGCCTCTTCCAAGCCTGCAACGTATTTTAAGAGCAGAAAAGGCTGATAATGTACCGTAAACCAGTAAAGGTGGGTTCTAATGAAAACATCATGAAACTGAACTGCCCTGAGCCAGTTTTTTGAAGAAAACCTTTGAATGTATTTTGACTTTCACAAAATCCACTTTTGGCCTCTTCCAAGCCTGAAACGTATTTTAAGAGCATAAAAGGCTGATAATGTACCGTAAACCAGTAAAGGTGGGTTCTAATGAAAACATCATGAAACTGAACTGCCCTGAGCCAGTTTTTTGAAGAAAACCTTTGAATGTATTTTGACTGTCACAAAATCCACTTTTTTTCTTTTCTTCCAAGCCTGAAACGTATTTTAAGAGCATAAAAGGCTGAGAATGTACCGTAAACCAGTAAAGGTGGGTAATCATCAGGTTCTAATGAAAACATCATGAAACTGAACTGCCCTGAGCCAGTTTTTTGAAGAACATCCTTGAAACGTATTTTAAGAGCATAAAAGGCTACATTAAACCAGTAAAGGTGGGTACGCATCAGGTTCTAATGAAAACATCATGAAAGTCAGTTTTTTGAAGAAAATCTTTGAAACTATGTTTTTTTCACAAAATCCACTTTTGGCCTCTTCCAAGCCTGCAACGTATTTTAAGAGCATAAAAGGCTGATAATGTACCGTAAACCAGTAAAGGTGGGTTCTAATGAAAACATCATGAAACTGAACTGCCCTGAGCCAGTTTTTTGAAGAAAACCTTTGAATGTATTTTGACTGTCACAAAATCCACTTTTTTTCTTTTCTTCCAAGCCTGAAACGTATTTTAAGAGCATAAAAGGCTGAGAATGTACCGTAAACCAGTAAAGGTGGGTAATCATCAGGTTCTAATGAAAACATCATGAAACTGAACTGCCCTGAGCCAGTTTTTTGAAGAACATCCTTGAAACGTATTTTAAGAGCATAAAAGGCTACATTAAACCAGTAAAGGTGGGTACGCATCAGGTTCTAATGAAAACATCATGAAAGTCAGTTTTTTGAAGAAAATCTTTGAAACTATGTTTTTTTCACAAAATCCACTTTTGGCCTCTTCCAAGCCTGCAACGTATTTTAAGAGCATAAAAGGCTGATAATGTACCGTAAACCAGTAAAGGTGGGTTCTAATGAAAACATCATGAAACTGAACTGCCCTGAGCCAGTTTTTTGAAGAAAACCTTTGAATGTATTTTGACTGTCACAAAATCCACTTTTTTTCTTTTCTTCCAAGCCTGAAACGTATTTTAAGAGCATAAAAGGCTGAGAATGTACCGTAAACCAGTAAAGGTGGGTAATCATCAGGTTCTAATGAAAACATCATGAAACTGAACTGCCCTGAGCCAGTTTTTTGAAGAACATCCTTGAAACGTATTTTAAGAGCATAAAAGGCTACATTAAACCAGTAAAGGTGGGTACGCATCAGGTTCTAATGAAAACATCATGAAAGTCAGTTTTTTGAAGAAAATCTTTGAAACTATGTTTTTTTCACAAAATCCACTTTTGGCCTCTTCCAAGCCTGCAACGTATTTTAAGAGCATAAAAGGCTGATAATGTACCGTAAACCAGTAAAGGTGGGTTCTAATGAAAACATCATGAAACTGAACTGCCCTGAGCCAGTTTTTTGAAGAAAACCTTTGAATGTATTTTGACTGTCACAAAATCCACTTTTTTTTTTCTTCCAAGCCTGAAACGTATTTTAAGAGCATAAAAGGCTAAGAATGTACCGTGAACCAAAAAAGGTGTGTAAGAATCAGTTTCTATCGAAAACATCATGAAACAGTGAAATCAACTGCCCTGAGCCAGTTTTCTGAAACTATGTTGACTTTCACAAAATCCACTTTTGGCCTCTTCCAAGTCTGAAATGTATTTTAAGAGCAGAAAAGGCTGAGAATGTACCGTAAACCAGTAAAGGTGGGTAAGAATCAGTTTCTATCGAAAACATCATGAAACAGTGAAATCAACTGCCCTAAGCCAGTTTTTTGAAACTATTTTGAATTTAAGAAAATGCACTTTTGGCCTCTTCCAAGCCTGAAACGTATTTTAAGAGCATAAAAGGCTGAGAATGTACCGTAAACCAGTAAAGGTGGGTAAGCAGGTTGTAATGAAAACATCATGAAACAGTGAAATCAACTGCCCTGAGCCAGTTTTCTGAAACTATGTTGACTTTCACAAAATCCACTTTTGGCCTCTTTCAAGCCTGAAACGTATTTTAAGAGCATAAAAGGCTACATTAAACCAGTAAAGGTGGGTACGCATCAGGTTCTAATGAAAACATCATGAAACAATGAAATCAACTGCCCTGAGCCAGTTTTTTAAAGAACATCCTTGAAACTATGTTGACTTTCACAAAATCCACTTTTGGCCTCTTCCAAGCCTGAAACGTATTTTAAGAGCATAAAAGTCTGAGAATGTACCGTAAACCAGTAAAGGTGAGTAAGCAGGTTGTAATGAAAACATCATGAAACAGTGAAATCAACTGCCCTAAGCCAGTTTTTTGAAACTATGTTTACTTTCACAAAATCCACTTTTGGCCTCTTTCAAGTCTGAAACGTATTTTAAGAGCATAAAAGGCTACATTAAACCAGTAAAGGTGGGTAATCATCAGGTTCTAATGAAAACATCATGAAACTGAACTGCCCTGAGCCAGTTTTTTGATGAAAACCTTTGAAAGTATTTTGACTGCCACAAAATCCACTTTTTTTTTTTCTTCCAAGCCTGAAACGTATTTTAAGAGCATAAAAGGCTAAGAATGTACCGTGAACCAATAAAGGTGTGTAAGAATCAGTTTCTATCGAAAACATCATGAAACAGTGAAATCCACTGCCCTAAGCCAGTTTTTTGAAACTATGTTTACTTTCACAAAATCCACTTTTGGCCTCTTTCAAGTCTGAAACGTATTTTAAGAGCATAAAAGGCTACATTAAACCAGTAAAGGTGGGTAATCATCAGGTTCTAATGAAAACATCATGAAACTGAACTGCCCTGAGCCAGTTTTTTGATGAAAACCTTTGAAAGTATTTTGACTGCCACAAAATCCACTTTTTTTTTTTCTTCCAAGCCTGAAACGTATTTTAAGAGCATAAAAGGCTAAGAATGTACCGTGAACCAATAAAGGTGTGTAAGAATCAGTTTCTATCGAAAACATCATGAAACAGTGAAATCCACTGCCCTAAGCCAGTTTTTTGAAACTATGTTTACTTTCACAAAATCCACTTTTGGCCTCTTCCAAGCCTGAAACGTCTTTTAAGAGCATAAAAGGCCGAGATTGTACCTTGAACCAGTAAAGATGTGTAAGCATCAGCTTCTAATGAAAACATCATGAAACTGTGAAATCAACTGTCCTGAGCCAGTTTTTTGAAGAAAACCTTTGAAACTATGTTTACTTTCACAAAATCCACTTTTTAGAAGAAAATCTTTGAAACTATGTTTACTTTCACAAAATCCACTTTTTTGGCCTCCTCTCTGCTTGAAACGTCTTTTAAGAGCATAAAAAGTGAAAATGCATCTCTAGCCAGTAAAGTGCTGAAAGCTGCAGATATTCATGAACTTGACATCAGACTGTCCTGAGGTACTGTTTTGAAGAAAATCTTTGAAACTATGTTTACTTTCACAAAATCAACTTTTGGCCTCCTCTCTGCCTGAAACGTCTTTTAAGAGCATAAAAGTCTGAGAATGTACCGTAAACCAGTAAAGGTGAGTAAGCAGGTTGTAATGAAAACATCATGAAACAGTGAAATCAACTGCCCTAAGCCAGTTTTTTGAAACTATGTTTACTTTCACAAAATCCACTTTTGGCCTCTTTCAAGTCTGAAACGTATTTTAAGAGCATAAAAGGCTACATTAAACCAGTAAAGGTGGGTAATCATCAGGTTCTAATGAAAACATCATGAAACTGAACTGCCCTGAGCCAGTTTTTTGATGAAAACCTTTGAAAGTATTTTGACTGCCACAAAATCCACTTTTTTTTTTTCTTCCAAGCCTGAAACGTATTTTAAGAGCATAAAAGGCTAAGAATGTACCGTGAACCAATAAAGGTGTGTAAGAATCAGTTTCTATCGAAAACATCATGAAACAGTGAAATCCACTGCCCTAAGCCAGTTTTTTGAAACTATGTTTACTTTCACAAAATCCACTTTTGGCCTCTTTCAAGTCTGAAACGTATTTTAAGAGCATAAAAGGCTACATTAAACCAGTAAAGGTGGGTAATCATCAGGTTCTAATGAAAACATCATGAAACTGAACTGCCCTGAGCCAGTTTTTTGATGAAAACCTTTGAAAGTATTTTGACTGCCACAAAATCCACTTTTTTTTTTTCTTCCAAGCCTGAAACGTATTTTAAGAGCATAAAAGGCTAAGAATGTACCGTGAACCAATAAAGGTGTGTAAGAATCAGTTTCTATCGAAAACATCATGAAACAGTGAAATCCACTGCCCTAAGCCAGTTTTTTGAAACTATGTTTACTTTCACAAAATCCACTTTTGGCCTCTTCCAAGCCTGAAACGTCTTTTAAGAGCATAAAAGGCCGAGATTGTACCTTGAACCAGTAAAGATGTGTAAGCATCAGCTTCTAATGAAAACATCATGAAACTGTGAAATCAACTGTCCTGAGCCAGTTTTTTGAAGAAAACCTTTGAAACTATGTTTACTTTCACAAAATCCACTTTTTAGAAGAAAATCTTTGAAACTATGTTTACTTTCACAAAATCCACTTTTTTGGCCTCCTCTCTGCTTGAAACGTCTTTTAAGAGCATAAAAAGTGAAAATGCATCTCTAGCCAGTAAAGTGCTGAAAGCTGCAGATATTCATGAACTTGACATCAGACTGTCCTGAGGTACTGTTTTGAAGAAAATCTTTGAAACTATGTTTACTTTCACAAAATCAACTTTTGGCCTCCTCTCTGCCTGAAACGTCTTTTAAGAGCATAAAAAGTGAAAATGCATCTTGTGTTGTCCTGGGGTCATTAATGACCCCAGAAGAAATCTTTTGCTGTCAAAATATGTTTTTTATTCATCAAATGGTCTGAAAATAATGGGGGGCGTTCGATACTATGCTCTTCATGATTAAAATAAATTTGAGGTAATTTGATTGAATTAACGGTGATTTATTGAATTGAATAACTTCTGTTGTCCTCTGGGGTCAAAAAGACCCCGCAGCACAAAGTGGCTCAATGAGGCAAGTTGTCACACCATACTGCTTTCCAAAACATCTTTGATCTTGGATGTTTGATGTGTGGGGTCAAGCAATGGTTATGACAATAAAAAAATAGGTCTTTTCTCACAGGTGTTGGGGCATTTCACATTTTAGAGAGAGACAGGCAGCACAATGAGGAGGCAGAAGCGCTATACTGCACAGGAGGCTTGTGAGGTAATTTTGAACTATGATGTGGAAAAGAATAACCAGGAGGACAATGCTGAACATAATGAGGAGGAAGAATCAACTGATGAGGACGATTCAGGGTCAGAAGAGACGGAAAATAATGATGAGGCGATGGATCCAACCTACAGACCACATGCTACTACTTCCTCTGAAGAAGCCCCCACATCGCCCGCTGAAATGGAAGAAGGGCATGAAGAGAAGGAAAATGATGACCATGATGAGGTAGAATCTGAAGCTGAAATGGAAGAAGTGTCAGAAGTGGAGAACTGCACTTATTATGATGAAGAGGAAGAATCAACTGATGAGGTAAAATCTGAAGCTGAAATGGAAGAAGTGTCAGAAGTGGAGGACTGCACTTATGATGAAGAAGAATATTTCCAGTCAAAGGATGAAAAAATGATCTGGTCTTCCATCCCTCCCAGTGACAGACGACGCATGTTGACAGTCGAGAGAGCAGAGAGAGAGACCAGCCACCATGGTCCAACCGCATATGCAAGGTCTCGTATTGATGACATAAAGTCCACTTTTGACCTGTTTCTGCCCAAGCCTATTGAAGAGGTGATGCTGAACATGACAAACAAGGAGGGGCGACGTGTGTATGGCAACAAGTGGAGAAAGATGGATCGAATGGACCTGCAGGCATATGTGGATTTGTTGATTCTCGCAGGCGTGTACCGATCCAGTAAAGAAGCTACATCTAGTTTATAGCATGCCGAGTCTGGTAGGGCAATTTTCCGTGCTACCATGACACTCAAGATGTTTCATAAAATCTCAAGAGTGATTCGATTTGATGATAAAGACACAAGAGAAGACCGCCGTGCACGAGACAAACTTGCTCACATTCGAGACGTATGGGACAAGTGGGTGTCTCTCCTGCCATTGATGTTAAAATACGTTTCAGGCTTGAAAGAGGCCAAAAGTGGATTTTGTGAAAGTAAACAGTTTCAAAAAACTGGCTTAGGGCAGTTGATTTCACTGTTTCATGATGTTTTCGATAGAAACTGATTCTTACACACCTTTATTGGTTTACGGTACATTCTTAGCCTGTTATGCTCTTAAAATACGTTTCAGGCTTGGAAGAAAAAAAAAAGTGGATTTTGTGACAGTCAAAATACTTTCAAAGGTTTTCATCAAAAAACTGGCTCAGGGCAGTTCAGTTTCATGATGTTTTCATTAGAACCTGATGATTACCCACCTTTACTGGTTTACGGTACATTCTCAGCCTTTTCTGCTCTTAAAATACGTTTGAGGCTTGGAAGAGGCCAAAAGTGGATTTTGTGAAAGTAAACATAGTTTCAGAAAACTGGCTCAGGGCAGTTGATTTCACTCTTTCATGATGTTTTCATTACAACCTGCTTACCCACCTTTACTGGTTTACGGTACATTCTCAGCCTTTTCTGCTCTTAAAATACGTTTCAGGCTTGGAAGAGGCCAAAAGTGGATTTTGTGAAAGTAAACATAGTTTCAAGGATGTTCTTCAAAAAACTGGCTCAGGGCAGTTCAGTTTCATGATGTTTTCATTCGAACCTGATGATTACCCACCTTTACTGGTTTACGGTACATTCTCAGCCTTTTATGCTCTTAAAATACGTTTCAGGCTAGGAAGAGGCCAAAAGTGGATTTTGTGAAAGTCAACATAGTTTCAAGGATGTTCTTTAAAAAAACTGGCTCAGGGCAGTTGATTTCACTATTTCATGATGTTTTCATTACAACCTGCTTACTCACCTTTACTGGTTTACGGTACATTCTCAGCCTTTTATGCTCTTAAAATACGTTTCAGGCTTGGAAGAGGCCAAAAGTGGATTTTGTGAAAGTCAACATAGTTTCAAGGATGTTCTTTAAAAAACTGGCTCAGGGCAGTTGATTTCATTGTTTCATGATGTTTTCATTAGAACCTGATGCGTACCTTTACTGGTTTAATGTAGCCTTTTATGTTCTTAAAATACGTTTCAGGCTTGGAAGAGGCCAAAAGTGGATTTTGTGAAAGTCAACATAGTTTCAAGGATGTTCTTCAAAAAACTTGCTCAGGGCAGTTCAGTTTCATGATGTTTTCATTAGAACCTGATGATTACCCACCTTTACTGGTTTACGGTACATTCTCAGCCTTTTCTGCTCTTAAAATACGTTTCAGGCTTGGAAGAGGCCAAAAGTGGATTTTGTGAAAGTCAACATAGTTTCAGAAAACTGGCTCAGGGCAGTTGATTTCACTCTTTAATGATGTTTTCATTACAACCTGCTCACCCACCTTTACTGTTTTACGGTACATTCTCAGCCTTTTCTGCTCTTAAAATACGTTTCAGGCTTGGAAAAGGCCAAAAGTGGATTTTGTGAAAGTAAACATAGTTTCAAGGATGTTCTTCAAAAAACTGGCTCAGGGCAGTTGATTTCACTCTTTAATGATGTTTTCATTACAACCTGCTCACCCACCTTTACTGTTTTACGGTACATTCTCAGCCTTTTCTGCTCTTAAAATACGTTTCAGGCTTGGAAAAGGCCAAAAGTGGATTTTGTGAAAGTAAACATAGTTTCAAGGATGTTCTTCAAAAAACTGGCTCAGGGCAGTTGATTTCATTGTTTCATGATGTTTTCATTAGAACCTGATGTGTACCCACCTTTACTGGTTTAATGTAGACTTTTATGCTCTTAAAATACATTTCAGACTTGGAAGAGGCCAAAAGTGGATTTTGTGAAAGTCAACATAGTTTCAGAAAACTGGCTCAGGGCAGTTGATTTCACTGTTTCATGATGTTTTCGATAGAAACTGATTCTTACACACCTTTTTTGGTTCACGGTACATTCTTAGCCTTTTATGCTCTTAAAATACGTTTCAGGCTTGGAAGAAAAAAAAAAGTGGATTTTGTGACAGTCAAAATACATTCAAAGGTTTTCTTCAAAAAACTAGCTCAGGGCAGTTCAGTTTCATGATGTTTTCATTAGAACCTGATGATTACCCACCTTTACTGGTTTACGGTACATTCTCAGCCTTTTCTGCTCTTAAAATACGTTGCAGGCTTGGAAGAGGCCAAAAGTGGATTTTGTGAAAAAAACATAGTTTCAAAGATTTTCTTCAAAAAACTGGCTCAGGGCAGTTGATTTCACATTTTCATGATGTTTTCATTACAACCTGCTTACTCACCTTTACTGGTTTACGGTACATTCTCAGCCTTTTATGCTCTTAAAATACGTTTCAGGCTTGGAAGAGGCCAAAAGTGGATTTTGTGAAAGTCAACACAGTTTCAAGGATGTTCTTTAAAAAACTGGCTCAGGGCAGTTGATTTCATTGTTTCATGATGTTTTCATTAGAACCTGATGCGTACCCACCTTTACTGGTTTAATGTAGCCTTTTATGCTCTTAAAATACGTTTCAAGGATGTTCTTCAAAAAACTGGCTCAGGGCAGTTCAGTTTCATGATGTTTTCATTAGAACCTGATGATTACCCACCTTTACTGGTTTACGGTACATTCTCAGCCTTTTATGCTCTTAAAATACGTTTCAGGCTTGGAAGAAAAGAAAAAAAGTGGATTTTGTGACAGTCAAAATACAGTCAAAGGTTTTCTTCAAAAAACTGGCTCAGGGCAGTTCAGTTTCATGATGTTTTCATTAGAACCTGATGATTACCCACCTTTACTGGTTTACGGTACATTATCAGCCTTTTATGCTCTTAAAATACGTTTCAGGCTTGGAAGAGGCCAAAAGTGGATTTTGTGAAAGTCAACATAGTTTCAGAAAACTGGCTCAGGGCAGTTGATTTCACTGTTTCATGATGTTTACATTACAACCTGCTTACCCACCTTTACTGGTTTACGGTACATTCTCAGCCTTTTCTGCTCTTAAAATACGTTGCAGGCTTGGAAGAGGCCAAAAGTGGATTTTGTGAAAAAAACATAGTTTCAAAGATTTTCTTCAAAAAACTGGCTCAGGGCAGTTGATTTCACTTTTTCATGATGTTTTCATTACAACCTGCTTACTCACCTTTACTGGTTTACGGTACATTCTCAGCCTTTTATGCTCTTAAAATACGTTTCAGGCTTGGAAGAGGCCAAAAGTGGATTTTGTGAAAGTCAACATAGTTTCAAGGATGTTCTTTAAAAAACTGGCTCAGGGCAGTTGATTTCATTGTTTCATGATGTTTTCATTAGAACCTGATGCGTACCTTTACTGGTTTAATGTAGCCTTTTATGTTCTTAAAATACGTTTCAGGCTTGGAAGAGGCCAAAAGTGGATTTTGTGAAAGTCAACATAGTTTCAAGGATGTTCTTCAAAAAACTTGCTCAGGGCAGTTCAGTTTCATGATGTTTTCATTAGAACCTGATGATTACCCACCTTTACTGGTTTACGGTACATTCTCAGCCTTTTCTGCTCTTAAAATACGTTTCAGGCTTGGAAGAGGCCAAAAGTGGATTTTGTGAAAGTCAACATAGTTTCAGAAAACTGGCTCAGGGCAGTTGATTTCACTCTTTAATGATGTTTTCATTACAACCTGCTCACCCACCTTTACTGTTTTACGGTACATTCTCAGCCTTTTCTGCTCTTAAAATACGTTTCAGGCTTGGAAAAGGCCAAAAGTGGATTTTGTGAAAGTAAACATAGTTTCAAGGATGTTCTTCAAAAAACTGGCTCAGGGCAGTTGATTTCACTCTTTAATGATGTTTTCATTACAACCTGCTCACCCACCTTTACTGTTTTACGGTACATTCTCAGCCTTTTCTGCTCTTAAAATACGTTTCAGGCTTGGAAAAGGCCAAAAGTGGATTTTGTGAAAGTAAACATAGTTTCAAGGATGTTCTTCAAAAAACTGGCTCAGGGCAGTTGATTTCATTGTTTCATGATGTTTTCATTAGAACCTGATGCGTACCCACCTTTACTGGTTTAATGTAGACTTTTATGCTCTTAAAATACATTTCAGACTTGGAAGAGGCCAAAAGTGGATTTTGTGAAAGTCAACATAGTTTCAGAAAACTGGCTCAGGGCAGTTGATTTCACTGTTTCATGATGTTTTCGATAGAAACTGATTCTTACACACCTTTTTTGGTTCACGGTACATTCTTAGCCTTTTATGCTCTTAAAATACGTTTCAGGCTTGGAAGAAAAAAAAAAGTGGATTTTGTGACAGTCAAAATACATTCAAAGGTTTTCTTCAAAAAACTAGCTCAGGGCAGTTCAGTTTCATGATGTTTTCATTAGAACCTGATGATTACCCACCTTTACTGGTTTACGGTACATTCTCAGCCTTTTCTGCTCTTAAAATACGTTGCAGGCTTGGAAGAGGCCAAAAGTGGATTTTGTGAAAAAAACATAGTTTCAAAGATTTTCTTCAAAAAACTGGCTCAGGGCAGTTGATTTCACTTTTTCATGATGTTTTCATTACAACCTGCTTACTCACCTTTACTGGTTTACGGTACATTCTCAGCCTTTTATGCTCTTAAAATACGTTTCAGGCTTGGAAGAGGCCAAAAGTGGATTTTGTGAAAGTCAACATAGTTTCAAGGATGTTCTTTAAAAAACTGGCTCAGGGCAGTTGATTTCATTGTTTCATGATGTTTTCATTAGAACCTGATGCGTACCCACCTTTACTGGTTTAATGTAGCCTTTTATGCTCTTAAAATACGTTTCAAGGATGTTCTTCAAAAAACTGGCTCAGGGCAGTTCAGTTTCATGATGTTTTCATTAGAACCTGATGATTACCCACCTTTACTGGTTTACGGTACATTCTCAGCCTTTTATGCTCTTAAAATACGTTTCAGGCTTGGAAGAAAAGAAAAAAAGTGGATTTTGTGACAGTCAAAATACATTCAAAGGTTTTCTTCAAAAAACTGGCTCAGGGCAGTTCAGTTTCATGATGTTTTCATTAGAACCTGATGATTACCCACCTTTACTGGTTTACGGTACATTATCAGCCTTTTATGCTCTTAAAATACGTTTCAGGCTTGGAAGAGGCCAAAAGTGGATTTTGTGAAAGTCAACATAGTTTCAGAAAACTGGCTCAGGGCAGTTGATTTCACTGTTTCATGATGTTTACATTACAACCTGCTTACCCACCTTTACTGGTTTACGGTACATTCTCAGCCTTTTCTGCTCTTAAAATACGTTGCAGGCTTGGAAGAGGCCAAAAGTGGATTTTGTGAAAAAAACATAGTTTCAAAGATTTTCTTCAAAAAACTGGCTCAGGGCAGTTGATTTCACTTTTTCATGATGTTTTCATTACAACCTGCTTACTCACCTTTACTGGTTTACGGTACATTCTCAGCCTTTTATGCTCTTAAAATACGTTTCAGGCTTGGAAGAGGCCAAAAGTGGATTTTGTGAAAGTCAACATAGTTTCAAGGATGTTCTTTAAAAAACTGGCTCAGGGCACTTGATTTCATTGTTTCATGATGTTTTCATTAGAACCTGATGCGTACCCACCTTTACTGGTTTAATGTAGCCTTTTATGCTCTTAAAATACGTTTCAAGGATGTTCTTCAAAAAACTGGCTCAGGGCAGTTCAGTTTCATGATGTTTTCATTAGAACCTGATGATTACCCACCTTTACTGGTTTACGGTACATTCTCAGCCTTTTATGCTCTTAAAATACGTTTCAGGCTTGGAAGAGGCCAAAAGTGGATTTTGTGAAAGTCAACATAGTTTCAAGGATGTTCTTTAAAAAACTGGCTCAGGGCAGTTGATTTCATTGTTTCATGATGTTTTCATTAGAACCTGATGCGTACCCACCTTTACTGGTTTAATGTAGCCTTTTATGCTCTTAAAATACGTTTCAAGGATGTTCTTCAAAAAACTGGCTCAGGGCAGTTGATTTCATTGTTTCATGATGTTTTCATTAGAACCTGATGCGTACCCACCTTTACTGGTTTAATGTAGCCTTTTATGTTCTTAAAATACGTTTCAGGCTTGAAAGAGGCCAAAATTGGATTTTGTGAAAGTAAACATAGTTTCAAGGATGTTCTTCAAAACACTGGCTCAGGGCAGTTGATTTCATTGTTTCATGATGTTTTCATTAGAACCTGATGCGTACCTTTACTGGTTTAATGTAGCCTTTTATGTTCTTAAAATACATTTCAGGCTTGGAAGAGGCCAAAAGTGGATTTTGTGAAAGTAAACATAGTTTCAAGGATGTTTTTCAAAACACTGGCTCAGGGCAGTTGATTTCATTGTTTCATGATGTTTTCATTAGAACCTGATGATTACCCACCATTACTGGTTTACGGTACATTCTCAGACTTTTCTGCTCTTAAAATACGTTTCAGGCTTGGAAGAGGCCAAAAGTGGATTTTGTGAAAGTAAACAGAGTTTCAAAAAACTGGCTTAGAGCAGTGGATTTCACTGTTTCATGATGTTTTCATTACAACCTGCTTACCCACCTTTACTGGTTTACGGTACATTCTCAGCCTTTTATGCTCTTAAAATACGTTTCAGGCTTGGAAGAGGCCAAAAGTGGATTTTGTGAAAGTAAACATAGTTTCAAAAAACTGGCTTAGGGCAGTTGATTTCACTGTTTCATGATGTTTTCGATAGAAACTGATTCTTACACACCTTTATTGGTTCACGGTACATTCTTAGCCTTTTATGCTCTTAAAATATGTTTCAGGCTTGGAAGAAAAAAAAAAAGTGGATTTAGTGACAATCAAAATACTTTCAAAGGTTTTCTTCAAAAAACTGGCTCAGGGCAGTTCAGTTTCATGATGTTTTCATTAGAACCTGATGATTACCCACCGTTACTGGTTTACGGTACATTCTCAGCCTTTTATGCTCTTAAAATACGTTTCAGGCTTGGAAGAGGCCAAAAGTGGATTTTGTGAAAGTAAACATAGTTTCAAGGATGTTCTTCAAAACACTGGCCCAGGGCAGTTGATTTCATTGTTTCATGATGTTTTCATTAGAACCTGATGCGTACCCACCTTTACTGGTTTAATGTAGCCTTTTATGCTCTTAAAATACGTTTCAGACTTGGAAGAGGCCAAAAGTGGATTTTGTGAAAGTCAACATAGTTTCAGAAAACTGGCTCAGGGCAGTTGATTTCACTCTTTAATGATGTTTTCATTACAACCTGCTCACCCACCTTTACTGTTTTACGGTACATTCTCAGCCTTTTCTGCTCTTAAAATACGTTTCAGGCTTGGAAAAGGCCAAAAGTGGATTTTGTGAAAGTCAACATAGTTTCAGAAAACTGGCTCAGGGCAGTTGATTTCACTCTTTAATGATGCTTTGATTACAACCTGCTCACCCACCTTTACTGGTTTACGGTACATTCTCATCCTTTTCTGCTCTTAAAATACGTTTCAGGCTTGGAAGAGGCCAAAAGTGGATTTTGTGAAAGTCAACATAGTTTCAGAAAACTGGCTCAGGGCAGTTGATTTCACTCTTTCATGATGTTTTCATTTCAACATGCTTACCCACCTTTGCTGGTTTAATGTAGCCTTTTATGTTCTTAAAATACGTTTCAGGCTTGGAAGAGGCCAAAAGTGGATTTTGTGAAAGTCAACATAGTTTCAAGGATGTTCTTCAAAAAACTGGCTCAGGGCAGTTGATTTCATTGTTTCATGATGTTTTCATTAGAACCTGATGCGTACCCACCTTTACTGGTTTAATGTAGCCTTTTATGTTGTTAAAATACATTTCAGGCTTGAAAGAGGCCAAAAGTGGATTTTGTGAAAGTAAACAGAGTTTCAAAAAACTGGCTTAGGGCAGTGGATTTCACTGTTTCATGATGTTTTCATTACAACCTGCTTACCCACCTTTACTGGTTTACGGTACATTCTCAGCCTTTTATGCTCTTAAAATACGTTTCAGGCTTGGAAGAGGCCAAAAGTGGATTTTGTGAAAGTAAACAGAGTTTCAAAAAACTGGCTTAGGGCAGTTGATTTCACTGTTTCATGATGTTTTCGATAGAAACTGATTCTTACACACCTTTATTGGTTCACGGTACATTCTTAGCCTTTTATGCTCTTAAAATATGTTTCAGGCTTGGAAGAAAAAAAAAAAGTGGATTTAGTGACAATCAAAATACTTTCAAAGGTTTTCATCAAAAAACTGGCTCAGGGCAGTTCAGTTTCATGATGTTTTCATTAGAACCTGATGATTACCCACCGTTACTGGTTTACGGTACATTCTCAGCCTTTTATGCTCTTAAAATACGTTTCAGGCTTGGAAGAGGCCAAAAGTGGATTTTGTGAAAGTCAACATAGTTTCAAGAATGTTCTTCAAAACACTGGCCCAGGGCAGTTGATTTCATTGTTTCATGATGTTTTCATTAGAACCTGATGCGTACCCACCTTTACTGGTTTAATGTAGCCTTTTATGCTCTTAAAATACGTTTCAGACTTGGATGAGGCCAAAAGTGGATTTTGTGAAAGTCAACATAGTTTCAGAAAACTGGCGTAGGGCAGTTGATTTCACTGTTTCATGATGTTTTCGATAGAAACTGATTCTTACACACCTTTATTGGTTTACGGTACATTCTTAGCCTGTTATGCTCTTAAAATACGTTTCAGGCTTGGAAGAAAAAAAAAAAGTGGATTTTGTGACAGTCAAAATACTTTCAAAGGTTTTCATCAAAAAACTGGCTCAGGGCAGTTCAGTTTATGATGTTTTCATTAGAACCTGATGATTACCCACCTTTACTGGTTTACGGTACATTCTCAGCCTTTTCTGCTCTTAAAATACATTTCAGGCTTGGAAGAGGCCAAAAGTGGATTTTGTGAAAGTCAACATAGTTTCAGAAAACTGGCTCAGGGCAGTTGATTTCACTCTTTAATGATGTTTTCATTACAACCTGCTCACCCACCTTTACTGTTTTACGGTACATTCTCAGCCTTTTCTGCACTTAAAATACGTTTCAGGCTTGGAAAAGGCCAAAAGTGGATTTTGTGAAAGTAAACATAGTTTCAAGGATGTTCTTCAAAAAACTGGCTCAGGGCAGTTGATTTCACTCTTTCATGATGTTTTCATTTCAACATGCTTACCCACCTTTGCTGGTTTAATGTAGCCTTTTATGTTCTTAAAATACGTTTCAGGCTTGGAAGAGGCCAAAAGTGGATTTTGTGAAAGTCAACATAGTTTCAAGGATGTTCTTCAAAAAACTGGCTCAGGGCAGTTCAGTTTCATGATGTTTTCATTAGAACCTGATGATTACCCACCTTTACTGGTTTACGGTACATTATCAGCCTTTTATGCTCTTAAAATACGTTTGAGGCTTGGAAGAGGCCAAAAGTGGATTTTGTAAAAGTAAACATAGTTTCAGAAAACTGGCTCAGGGCAGTTGATTTCACTGTTTCATGATGTTTTCATTACAACCTGCTTACCCACCTTTACTGGTTTACGGTACATTCTCAGCCTTTTCTGCTCTTAAAATACGTTTCAGGCTTGGAAGAGGCCAAAAGTGGATTTTGTGAAAGTCAACATAGTTTCAAGGATGTTCTTCAAAAAACTGGCTCAGGGCAGTTGATTTCATTGTTTCATGATGTTTTCATTAGAACCTGATGCGTACCCACCTTTACTGGTTTAATGTAGCCTTTTATGTTGTTAAAATACGTTTCAGGCTTGAAAGAGGCCAAAAGTGGATTTTGTGAAAGTAAACATAGTTTCAAGGATGTTCTTCAAAAAACTGGCTCAGGGCAGTTGATTTCATTGTTTCATGATGTTTTCATTAGAACCTGATGCGTACCCACCTTTACTGGTTTAATGTAGCCTTTTATGTTCTTAAAATACATTTCAGGCTTGGAAGAGGCCAAAAGTGGATTTTGTGAAAGTCAACATAGTTTCAGAAAACTGGCTCAGGGCAGTTGATTTCACTGTTTCATGATGTTTTCGATAGAAACTGATGCTTACACACCTTTATTGGTTTACGGTACATTCTTAGCCTGTTATGCTCTTAAAATACGTTTCAGGCTTGGAAGAAAAAAAAAAGTGGATTTTGTGACAGTCAAAATACTTTCAAAGGTTTTCATCAAAAAACTGGCTCAGGGCAGTTCAGTTTCATGATGTTTTCATTAGAACCTGATGACCTTTACTGGTTTAATGTAGCCTTTTATGCTCTTAAAATACGTTTCAGACTTGGATGAGGCCAAAAGTGGATTTTGTGAAAGTCAACATAGTTTCAAGGATGTTCTTCAAAACACTGGCTCAGGGCAGTTGATTTCATTGTTTCATGATGTTTTCATTAGAACCTGATGCGTACCCACCTTTACTGGTTTAATGTAGCCTTTTATGTTCTTAAAATACGTTTCAGGCTTGAAAGAGGCCAAAAGTGGATTTTGTGAAAGTAAACATAGTTTTAAAAAACTGGCTTAGGGCAGTTGATTTCACTGTTTCATGATGTTTTCATTACAACCTGCTTACTCACCTTTACTGGTTTACGGTACATTCTCAGCCTTTTATGCTCTTAAAATACGTTTCAGGCTTGGAAGAGGCCAAAAGTGGATTTTGTGAAAGTCAACATAGTTTCAAGGATGTTCTTTAAAAAACTGGCTCAGGGCAGTTGATTTCATTGTTTCATGATGTTTTCATTAGAACCTGATGCGTACCCACCTTTACTGGTTTAATGTAGCCTTTTATGCTCTTAAAATACGTTTCAGGCTTGAAAGAGGCCAAAAGTGGATTTTGTGAAAGTCAACATAGTTTCAGAAAACTGGCTCAGGGCAGTTGATTTCACTGTTTCATGATGTTTTCATTACAACCTGCTTACCCACCTTTACTGGTTTACGGTACATTCTCAGCCTTTTATGCTCTTAAAATACGTTTCAGGCTTGGAAGAGGCCAAAAGTGCATTTTCTTAAAGTCAACATAGTTTCAAAAAACTGGCTTAGGGCAGTTGATTTCACTGTTTCATGATGTTTTCGATAGAAACTGATTCTTACCCACCTTTACTGGTTTACGGTACATTCTCAGCCTTTTCTGCTCTTAAAATACGTTTCAGGCTTGGAAGAGGCCAAAAGTGGATTTTGTGAAAGTCAACATAGTTTCAAGGATGTTCTTTAAAAAACTGGCTCAGGGCAGTTGATTTCATTGTTTCATGATGTTTTCATTAGAACCTGATGCGTACCCACCTTTACTGGTTTAATGTAGCCTTTTATGCTCTTAAAATACGTTTCAGGCTTGAAAGAGGCCAAAAGTGGATTTTGTGAAAGTCAACATAGTTTCAGAAAACTGGCTCAGGGCAGTTGATTTCACTGTTTCATGATGTTTTCATTACAACCTGCTTACCCACCTTTACTGGTTTACGGTACATTCTCAGCCTTTTATGCTCTTAAAATACGTTTCAGGCTTGGAAGAGGCCAAAAGTGCATTTTCTTAAAGTCAACATAGTTTCAAAAAACTGGCTTAGGGCAGTTGATTTCACTGTTTCATGATGTTTTCGATAGAAACTGATTCTTACCCACCTTTACTGGTTTACGGTACATTCTCAGCCTTTTCTGCTCTTAAAATACGTTTCAGGCTTGGAAGAGGCCAAAAGTGGATTTTGTGAAAGTAAACATAGTTTCAAGGATGTTCTTCAAAACACTGGCCCAGGGCAGTTGATTTCATTGTTTCATGATGTTTTCATTAGAACCTGATGCGTACCCACCTTTACTGGTTTAATGTAGCCTCTTATGTTGTTAAAATACGTTTCAGGCTTGAAAGAGGCCAAAAGTGGATTTTGTGAAAGTAAACATAGTTTCAAAAAACTGGCTTAGGGCAGTTGATTTCACTCTTTCATGATGTTTTCATTACAACCTGCTTACCCACCTTTACTGGTTTACGGTACATTCTCAGCCTTTTATGCTCTTAAAATACGTTTCAGGCTTGGAAGAGGCCAAAAGTGGATTTTGTGAAAGTCAACATAGTTTCAAAAAACTGGCTTAGGGCAGTTGATTTCACTCTTTCATGATGTTTTCATTACAACCTGCTTACCCACCTTTACTGGTTTACGGTACATTCTCAGCCTTTTATGCTCTTAAAATACGTTTCAGGCTTGGAAGAGGCCAAAAGTGGATTTTGTGAAAGTCAACATAGTTTCAAGGATGTTCTTTAAAAAACTGGCTCAGGGCAGTTGATTTCATTGTTTCATGATGTTTTCATTAGAACCTGATGCGTACCCACCTTTACTGGTTTAATGTAGCCTTTTATGCTCTTAAAATATGTTTCAGGCTTGAAAGAGGCCAAAAGTGGATTTTGTGAAAGTCAACATAGTTTCAGAAAACTGGCTCAGGGCAGTTGATTTCACTGTTTCATGATGTTTTCATTACAACCTGCTTACCCACCTTTACTGGTTTACGGTACATTCTCAGCCTTTTATGCTCTTAAAATACGTTTCAGGCTTGGAAGAGGCCAAAAGTGGATTTTGTGAAAGTAAACATAGTTTCAAAAAACTGGCTTAGGGCAGTTGATTTCACTGTTTCATGATGTTTTCGATAGAAACTGATTCTTACACACCTTTATTGGTTCACGGTACATTCTTAGCCTTTTATGCTCTTAAAATACGTTTCAGGCTTGGAAGAAAAAAAAAAAGTGGATTTTGTGGCAGTCAAAATACTTTCAAAGGTTTTCATCAAAAAACTGGCTCAGGGCAGTTCAGTTTCATGATGTTTTCATTAGAACCTGATGATTACCCACCTTTACTAGTTTAATGTAGCCTTTTATGCTCTTAAAATACGTTTCAGACTTGGATGAGGCCAAAAGTGGATTTTGTGAAAGTAAACATAGTTTCAAAAAACTGGCTTAGGGCAGTTGATTTCACTGTTTCATGATGTTTTCATTACAACCTGCTTACTCACCTTTACTGGTTTACGGTACATTCTCAGCCTTTTATGCTCTTAAAATACGTTTCAGGCTTGGAAGAGGCCAAAAGTGGATTTTGTGAAAGTCAACATAGTTTCAAGGATGTTCTTCAAAAAACTGGCTCAGGGCAGTTCAGTTTCATGATGTTTTCATTAGAACCTGATGATTACCCACCTTTACTGGTTTACGGTACATTATCAGCCTTTTATGCTCTTAAAATACGTTTGAGGCTTGGAAGAGGCCAAAAGTGGATTTTGTAAAAGTAAACATAGTTTCAGAAAACTGGCTCAGGGCAGTTGATTTCACTGTTTCATGATGTTTTCATTACAACCTGCTTACCCACCTTTACTAGTTTACGGTACATTCTCAGCCTTTTCTGCTCTTAAAATACGTTTCAGGCTTGGAAGAGGCCAAAAGTGGATTTTGTGAAAGTAAACATAGTTTCAAGGATGTTCTTCAAAAAACTGGCTCAGGGCAGTTGATTTCATTGTTTCATGATGTTTTCATTAGAACCTGATGCGTACCCACCTTTGCTGGTTTAATGTAGCCTTTTATGTTCTTAAAATACGTTTCAGGCTTGGAAGAGGCCAAAAGTGGATTTTGTGAAAGTCAACATAGTTTCAAGGATGTTCTTCAAAAAACTGGCTCAGGGCAGTTCAGTTTCATGATGTTTTCATTAGAACCTGATGATTACCCACCTTTACTGGTTTACGGTACATTCTCAGCCTTTTCTGCTCTTAAAATACGTTTCAGGCTTGGAAGAGGCCAAAAGTGGATTTTGTGAAAGTCAACATAGTTTCAAGGATGTTCTTCAAAAAACTGGCTCAGGGCAGTTCAGTTTCATGATGTTTTCATTAGAACCTGATGATTACCCACCTTTACTGGTTTACGGTACATTATCAGCCTTTTATGCTCTTAAAATACGTTTGAGGCTTGGAAGAGGCCAAAAGTGGATTTTGTAAAAGTAAACATAGTTTCAGAAAACTGGCTCAGGGCAGTTGATTTCACTGTTTCATGATGTTTTCATTACAACCTGCTTACCCACCTTTACTAGTTTACGGTACATTCTCAGCCTTTTCTGCTCTTAAAATACGTTTCAGGCTTGGAAGAGGCCAAAAGTGGATTTTGTGAAAGTAAACATAGTTTCAAGGATGTTCTTCAAAAAACTGGCTCAGGGCAGTTGATTTCATTGTTTCATGATGTTTTCATTAGAACCTGATGCGTACCCACCTTTGCTGGTTTAATGTAGCCTTTTATGTTCTTAAAATACGTTTCAGGCTTGGAAGAGGCCAAAAGTGGATTTTGTGAAAGTCAACATAGTTTCAAGGATGTTCTTCAAAAAACTGGCTCAGGGCAGTTCAGTTTATGATGTTTTCATTAGAACCTGATGATTACCCACCTTTACTGGTTTACGGTACATTCTCAGCCTTTTCTGCTCTTAAAATACGTTTCAGGCTTGGAAGAGGCCAAAAGTGGATTTTGTGAAAGTAAACAGAGTTTCAAAAAACTGGCTTAGGGCAGTTGATTTCACTGTTTCATGATGTTTTCGATAGAAACTGATTCTTACACACCTTTATTGGTTCACGGTACATTCTTAGCCTTTCATGCTCTTAAAATATGTTTCAGGCTTGGAAGAAAAAAAAAAAGTGGATTTAGTGACAATCAAAATACTTTCAAAGGTTTTCTTCAAAAAACTGGCTCAGGGCAGTTCAGTTTCATGATGTTTTCATTAGAACCTGATGATTACCCACCGTTACTGGTTTACGGTACATTCTCAGCCTTTTATGCTCTTAAAATACGTTTCAGGCTTGGAAGAGGCCAAAAGTGGATTTTGTGAAAGTAAACATAGTTTCAAGGATGTTCTTCAAAACACTGGCCCAGGGCAGTTGATTTCATTGTTTCATGATGTTTTCATTAGAACCTGATGCGTACCCACCTTTACTGGTTTAATGTAGCCTTTTATGCTCTTAAAATACGTTTCAGACTTGGATGAGGCCAAAAGTGGATTTTGTGAAAGTCAACATAGTTTCAGAAAACTGGCTCAGGGCAGTTGATTTCACTGTTTCATGATGTTTTCATTGCAACCTGCTTACCCACCTTTACTGGTTTACGGTACATTCTCAGCCTTTTATGTTCTTAAAATACGTTTCAGGCTTGGAAGAGGCCAAAAGTGGATTTTGTGAAAGTCAACATAGTTTCAAAGGTTTTCATCAAAAAAATGGCTCAGGGCAGTTCAGTTTCATGATGTTTTCATTAGAACCTGATGATTACCCACCTTTACTGGTTTACGGTACATTATCAGCCTTTTATGCTCTTAAAATACGTTTGAGGCTTGGAAGAGGCCAAAAGTGGATTTTGTAAAAGTAAACATAGTTTCAGAAAACTGGCTCAGGGCAGTTGATTTCACTGTTTCATGATGTTTTCATTACAACCTGCTTACCCACCTTTACTGGTTTACGGTACATTCTCAGCCTTTTCTGCTCTTAAAATACGTTTCAGGCTTGGAAGAGGCCAAAAGTGGATTTTGTGAAAGTAAACATAGTTTCAAGGATGTTCTTCAAAAAACTGGCTCAGGGCAGTTGATTTCATTGTTTCATGATGTTTTCATTAGAACCTGATGCGTACCCACCTTTACTGGTTTAATGTAGCCTTTTATGTTCTTAAAATACGTTTCAGTGAAAGAGGCCAAAATTGGATTTTGTGAAAGTAAACATAGTTTCAAGGATGTTCTTCAAAACACTGGCTCAGGGCAGTTGATTTCATTGTTTCATGATGTTTTCATTAGAACCTGATGCGTACCTTTACTGGTTTAATGTAGCCTTTTATGTTCTTAAAATACATTTCAGGCTTGGAAGAGGCCAAAAGTGGATTTTGTGAAAGTCAACATAGTTTCAGAAAACTGGCTCAGGGCAGTTGATTTCACTGTTTCATGATGTTTTCGATAGAAACTGATGCTTACACACCTTTATTGGTTTACGGTACATTCTTAGCCTGTTATGCTCTTAAAATACGTTTCAGGCTTGGAAGAAAAAAAAAAGTGGATTTTGTGACAGTCAAAATACTTTCAAAGGTTTTCATCAAAAAACTGGCTCAGGGCAGTTCAGTTTCATGATGTTTTCATTAGAACCTGATGATTACCCACCTTTACTAGTTTACGGTACATTCTCAGCCTTTTCTGCTCTTAAAATACGTTTGAAGCTTGGAAGAGGCCAAAAGTGGATTTTGTGAAAGTCAACATAGTTTCAAGGATGTTCTTCAAAAAACTGGCTCAGGGCAGTTGATTTCACTGTTTCATGATGTTTTCATTACAACCTGCTTACCCACCTTTACTGGTTTACGGTACATTCTCAGCCTTTTCTGCTCTTAAAATACGTTTCAGGCTTGGAAGAGGCCAAAAGTGGATTTTGTGAAAGTCAACATAGTTTCAGAAAACTGGCTCAGGGCAGTTGATTTCACTCTTTCATGATGTTTTCATTTCAACATGCGTACCCACCTTTACTGGTTTAATGTAGCCTTTTATGTTGTTAAAATACGTTTCAGGCTTGAAAGAGGCCAAAAGTGGATTTTGTGAAAGTAAACATAGTTTCAAAAAACTGGCTTAGGGCAGTTGATTTCACTGTTTCATGATGTTTTCATTACAACCTGCTTACTCACCTTTACTGGTTTACGGTACATTCTCAGCCTTTTATGCTCTTAAAATACGTTTCAGGCTTGGAAGAGGCCAAAAGTGGATTTTGTGAAAGTCAACATAGTTTCAAGGATGTTCTTTAAAAAACTGGCTCAGGGCAGTTGATTTCATTGTTTCATGATGTTTTCATTAGAACCTGATGCGTACCCACCTTTACTGGTTTAATGTAGCCTTTTATGCTCTTAAAATACGTTTCAGGCTTGAAAGAGGCCAAAAGTGCATTTTCTTAAAGTCAACATAGTTTCAAAAAACTGGCTTAGGGCAGTTGATTTCACTGTTTCATGATGTTTTCGATAGAAACTGATTCTTACCCACCTTTACTGGTTTACGGTACATTCTCAGCCTTTTCTGCTCTTAAAATACGTTTCAGGCTTGGAAGAGGCCAAAAGTGGATTTTGTGAAAGTCAACATAGTTTCAAGGATGTTCTTTAAAAAACTGGCTCAGGGC
Organism: Anarhichas minor; assembly: GCF_050575085.1. NCBI lineage: Eukaryota > Metazoa > Chordata > Actinopteri > Perciformes > Anarhichadidae > Anarhichas > Anarhichas minor. The sequence continues at coordinate 6,913,136 of NW_027466455.1, read as the reverse complement.
AGTTGATTTCATTGTTTCATGATGTTTTCATTAGAACCTGATGCGTACCCACCTTTACTGGTTTAATGTAGCCTTTTATGTTGTTAAAATACATTTCAGGCTTGAAAGAGGCCAAAAGTGGATTTTGTGAAAGTCAACATAGTTTCAGAAAACTGGCGTAGGGCAGTTGATTTCACTGTTTCATGATGTTTTCGATAGAAACTGATTCTTACACACCTTTATTGGTTTACGGTACATTCTTAGCCTGTTATGCTCTTAAAATACGTTTCAGGCTTGGAAGAAAAAAAAAAAGTGGATTTTGTGACAGTCAAAATACTTTCAAAGGTTTTCATCAAAAAACTGGCTCAGGGCAGTTCAGTTTATGATGTTTTCATTAGAACCTGATGATTACCCACCTTTACTGGTTTACGGTACATTCTCAGCCTTTTCTGCTCTTAAAATACGTTTCAGGCTTGGAAGAGGCCAAAAGTGGATTTTGTGAAAGTCAACATAGTTTCAAGGATGTTCTTCAAAAAACTGGCTCAGGGCAGTTCAGTTTCATGATGTTTTCATTAGAACCTGATGATTACCCACCTTTACTGGTTTACGGTACATTATCAGCCTTTTATGCTCTTAAAATACGTTTGAGGCTTGGAAGAGGCCAAAAGTGGATTTTGTAAAAGTAAACATAGTTTCAGAAAACTGGCTCAGGGCAGTTGATTTCACTGTTTCATGATGTTTTCATTACAACCTGCTTACCCACCTTTACTGGTTTACGGTACATTCTCAGCCTTTTCTGCTCTTAAAATACGTTTCAGGCTTGGAAGAGGCCAAAAGTGGATTTTGTGAAAGTAAACATAGTTTCAAGGATGTTCTTCAAAAAACTGGCTCAGGGCAGTTGATTTCATTGTTTCATGATGTTTTCATTAGAACCTGATGCGTACCTTTACTGGTTTAATGTAGCCTTTTATGTTCTTAAAATACATTTCAGGCTTGGAAGAGGCCAAAAGTGGATTTTGTGAAAGTCAACATAGTTTCAGAAAACTGGCTCAGGGCAGTTGATTTCACTGTTTCATGATGTTTTCGATAGAAACTGATGCTTACACACCTTTATTGGTTTACGGTACATTCTTAGCCTTTTATGTTCTTAAAATACATTTCAGGCTTGGAAGAGGCCAAAAGTGGATTTTGTGAAAGTAAACATAGTTTCAAAAAACTGGCTTAGGGCAGTTGATTTCACTGTTTCATGATGTTTTCATTACAACCTGCGTACCCACCTTTACTGGTTTAATGTAGCCTTTTATGCTCTTAAAATACGTTTCAAGGATGTTCTTCAAAAAACTGGCTCAGGGCAGTTCAGTTTCATGATGTTTTCATTAGAACCTGATGATTACCCACCTTTACTGGTTTACGGTACATTATCAGCCTTTTATACTCTTAAAATACGTTTCAGACTTGGAAGAGGCCAAAAGTGGATTTTGTGAAAGTCAACATAGTTTCAGAAAACTGGCTCAGGGCAGTTGATTTCACTGTTTCATGATGTTTTCGATAGAAACTGATTCTTACACAACTTTTTTGGTTCACGGTACATTCTTAGCCTTTTATGCTCTTAAAATACGTTTCAGGCTTGGAAGAAAAAAAAAAGTGGATTTTGTGACAGTCAAAATACATTCAAAGGTTTTCTTCAAAAAACTAGCTCAGGGCAGTTCAGTTTCATGATGTTTTCATTAGAACCTGATGATTACCCACCTTTACTGGTTTACGGTACATTCTCAGCCTTTTCTGCTCTTAAAATACGTTGCAGGCTTGGAAGAGGCCAAAAGTGGATTTTGTGGAAGTCAACATAGTTTCAAGGATGTTCTTCAAAAAACTGGCTCAGGGCAGTTGATTTCATTGTTTCATGATGTTTTCATTAGAACCTGATGCGTACCCACCTTTACTGGTTTAATGTAGCCTTTTATGTGGTTAAAATACGTTTCAGGCTTGAAAGAGGCCAAAAGTGGATTTTGTGAAAGTAAACAGAGTTTCAAAAAACTGGCTTAGGGCAGTGGATTTCACTTTTTCATGATGTTTTCATTACAACCTGCTTACCCACCTTTACTGGTTTACGGTACATTCTCAGCCTTTTATGCTCTTAAAATACGTTTCAGGCTTGGAAGAGGCCAAAAGTAGATTTTGTGAAAGTCAACATAGTTTCAAGGATGTTCTTTAAAAAACTGGCTCAGGGCAGTTGATTTCATTGTTTCATGATGTTTTCATTAGAACCTGATGCGTACCCACCTTTACTGGTTTAATGTAGCCTTTTATGCTCTTAAAATATGTTTCAGGCTTGGAAGAAAAAACAAAAGTGGATTTTGTGACAGTCAAAATACTTTCAAAGGTTTTCATCAAAAAACTGGCTCAGGGCAGTTCAGTTTCATGATGCTTTCATTAGAACCTGATGCGTACCCACCTTTACTGGTTTAATGTAGCCTTTTATGTTGTTAAAATACGTTTCAGGCTTGAAAGAGGCCAAAAGTGGATTTTGTGAAAGTCAACATAGTTTCAGAAAACTGGCTCAGGGCAGTTGATTTCACTGTTTCATGATGTTTTCATTAGAACCTGATGCGTACCTTTACTGGTTTAATGTAGCCTTTTATGTTCTTAAAATACATTTCAGGCTTGGAAGAGGCCAAAAGTGGATTTTGTGAAAGTCAACATAGTTTCAAGGATGTTCTTTAAAACACTGGCTCAGGGCAGTTGATTTCACTGTTTCATGATGTTTTCATTACAACCTGCTTACTCACCTTTACTGGTTTACGGTACATTCTCAGCCTTTTATGCTCTTAAAATACGTTTCAGGCTTGGAAGAGGCCAAAAGTGGATTTTGTGAAAGTCAACATAGTTTCAAGGATGTTCTTTAAAACACTGGCTCAGGGCAGTTGATTTCATTGTTTCATGATGTTTTCATTAGAACCTGATGCGTACCCACCTTTACTGGTTTAATGTAGCCTTTTATGCTCTTAAAATACGTTTCAAGGATGTTCTTCAAAAAACTGGCTCAGGGCAGTTCAGTTTCATGATGTTTTCATTAGAACCTGATGATTACCCACCTTTACTGGTTTACGGTACATTCTCAGCCTTTTCTGCTCTTAAAATACGTTGCAGGCTTGGAAGAGGCCAAAAGTGGATTTTGTGAAAAAAACATAGTTTCAAAGATTTTCTTCAAAAAACTGGCTCAGGGCAGTTGATTTCACTGTTTCATGATGTTTTCATTACAACCTGCTTACCCACCTTTACTGGTTTACGGTACATTATCAGCCTTTTTTCTCTTAAAATACGTTTCAGGCTTGGAAGAGGCCAAAAGTGGATTTTGTGAAAGTCAACATAGTTTCAGAAAACTGGCTCAGGGCAGTTGATTTCACTGTTTCATGATGTTTTCGATAGAAACTGATTCTTACACACCTGTATTGGTTCACGGTACATTCTTAGCCTTTTATGCTCTTAAAATATGTTTCAGACTTGGAAGAAAAAAAAAAGTGGATTTAGTGACAATCAAAATACTTTCAAAGGTTTTCTTCAAAAAACTGGCTCAGGGCAGTTCAGTTTCATGATGTTTTCATTAGAACCTGATGATTACCCACCGTTACTGGTTTACGGTACATTCTCAGCCTTTTATGCTCTTAAAATACGTTTCAGGCTTGGAAGAGGCCAAAAGTGGATTTTGTGAAAGTCAACATAGTTTCAGAAAACTGGCTCAGGGCAGTTGATTTCACTGTTTCATGATGTTTTCATTACAACCTGCTTACCCACCTTTACTGGTTTACGGTACATTCTCAGCCTTTTATGCTCTTAAAATACGTTTCAGGCTTGGAAGAGGCCAAAAGTGGATTTAGTGACAGTCAAAATACATTCAAAGGTTTTCTTCAAAAAACTGGCTCAGGGCAGTTCAGTTCCATGATGTTTTCATTAGAACCTGATGATTACCCACCTCTACTGGTTTACGGTACATTCTCAGCCTTTTATACTCTTAAAATACGTTTCAGGCACCTTTACTGGTTTAATGTAGCCTTTTATGTTCTTAAAATACATTTCAGGCTTGGAAGAGGCCAAAAGTGGATTTTGTGAAAGTCAACATAGTTTCAGAAAACTGGCTCAGGGCAGTTGATTTCACTGTTTCATGATGTTTTCGATAGAAACTGATGCTTACACACCTTTATTGGTTTACGGTACATTCTTAGCCTGTTATGCTCTTAAAATACGTTTCAGGCTTGGAAGAAAAAAAAAAGTGGATTTTGTGACAGTCAAAATACTTTCAAAGGTTTTCATCAAAAAACTGGCTCAGGGCAGTTCAGTTTCATGATGTTTTCATTAGAACCTGATGATTACCCACCTTTACTAGTTTACGGTACATTCTCAGCCTTTTCTGCTCTTAAAATACGTTTGAAGCTTGGAAGAGGCCAAAAGTGGATTTTGTGAAAGTCAACATAGTTTCAAGGATGTTCTTCAAAAAACTGGCTCAGGGCAGTTGATTTCACTGTTTCATGATGTTTTCATTACAACCTGCTTACCCACCTTTACTGGTTTACGGTACATTCTCAGCCTTTTCTGCTCTTAAAATACGTTTCAGGCTTGGAAGAGGCCAAAAGTGCATTTTCTGAAAGTCAACATAGTTTCAAAAAACTGGCTTAGGGCAGTTGATTTCACTGTTTCATGATGTTTTCGATAGAAACTGATTCTTACACACCTTTATTGGTTTACGGTACATTCTTAGCCTGTTATGCTCTTAAAATACGTTTCAGGCTTGGAAGAAGAAAAAAAAGTGGATTTTGTGGCAGTCAAAATACTTTCAAAGGTTTTCATCAAAAAACTGGCTCAGGGCAGTTCAGTTTCATGATGTTTTCATTAGAACCTGATGATTACCCACCTTTACTAGTTTACGGTACATTCTCAGCCTTTTCTGCTCTTAAAATACGTTTGAAGCTTGGAAGAGGCCAAAAGTGGATTTTGTGAAAGTCAACATAGTTTCAAGGATGTTCTTCAAAAAACTGGCTCAGGGCAGTTGATTTCACTGTTTCATGATGTTTTCATTACAACCTGCTTACCCACCTTTACTGGTTTACGGTACATTCTCAGCCTTTTCTGCTCTTAAAATACGTTTCAGGCTTGGAAGAGGCCAAAAGTGCATTTTCTGAAAGTCAACATAGTTTCAAAAAACTGGCTTAGGGCAGTTGATTTCACTGTTTCATGATGTTTTCGATAGAAACTGATTCTTACACACCTTTATTGGTTTACGGTACATTCTTAGCCTGTTATGCTCTTAAAATACGTTTCAGGCTTGGAAGAAGAAAAAAAAGTGGATTTTGTGGCAGTCAAAATACTTTCAAAGGTTTTCATCAAAAAACTGGCTCAGGGCAGTTCAGTTTCATGATGTTTTCATTAGAACCTGATGATTACCCACCTTTACTGGTTTACGGTACATTCTCAGCCTTTTATGCTCTTAAAATACGTTTCAGGCTTGGAAGAGGCCAAAAGTGGATTTTGTGAAAGTCAACATAGTTTCAAGGATGTTCTTTAAAAAACTGGCTCAGGGCAGTTGATTTCATTGTTTCATGATGTTTTCATTAGAACCTGATGCGTACCCACCTTTACTGGTTTAATGTAGCCTTTTATGCTCTTAAAATATGTTTCAGGCTTGGAAGAAAAAACAAAAGTGGATTTTGTGACAGTCAAAATACTTTCAAAGGTTTTCATCAAAAAACTGGCTCAGGGCAGTTCAGTTTCATGATGTTTTCATTAGAACCTGATGATTACCCACCTTTACTGGTTTACGGTACATTATCAGCCTTTTATGCTCTTAAAATACGTTTGAGGCTTGGAAGAGGCCAAAAGTGGATTTTGTAAAAGTAAACATAGTTTCAGAAAACTGGCTCAGGGCAGTTGATTTCACTGTTTCATGATGTTTTCATTACAACCTGCTTACCCACCTTTACTGGTTTACGGTACATTCTCAGCCTTTTCTGCTCTTAAAATACGTTTCAGGCTTGGAAGAGGCCAAAAGTGGATTTTGTGAAAGTAAACATAGTTTCAAGGATGTTCTTCAAAAAACTGGCTCAGGGCAGTTGATTTCATTGTTTCATGATGTTTTCATTAGAACCTGATGCGTACCCACCTTTACTGGTTTAATGTAGCCTTTTATGTTCTTAAAATACGTTTCAGGCTTGAAAGAGGCCAAAATTGGATTTTGTGAAAGTAAACATAGTTTCAAGGATGTTCTTCAAAACACTGGCTCAGGGCAGTTGATTTCATTGTTTCATGATGTTTTCATTAGAACCTGATAATTACCCACCATTACTGGTTTACGGTACATTCTCAGCCTTTTCTGCTCTTAAAATACGTTTGAAGCTTGGAAGAGGCCAAAAGTGGATTTTGTGAAAGTCAACATAGTTTCAAGGATGTTCTTCAAAAAACTGGCTCAGGGCAGTTGATTTCATTGTTTCATGATGTTTTCATTAGAACCTGATGCGTACCCACCTTTACTGGTTTAATGTAGCCTTTTATGTTGTTAAAATACGTTTCAGGCTTGAAAGAGGCCAAAAGTGGATTTTGTGAAAGTAAACAGAGTTTCAAAAAACTGGCTTAGGGCAGTGGATTTCACTGTTTCATGATGTTTTCATTACAACCTGCTTACCCACCTTTACTGGTTTACGGTACATTCTCAGCCTTTTATGCTCTTAAAATACATTTCAGGCTTGGAAGAGGCCAAAAGTGGATTTTGTGAAAGTCAACATAGTTTCAAGGATGTTCTTTAAAAAACTGGCTCAGGGCAGTTGATTTCATTGTTTCATGATGTTTTCATTAGAACCTGATGCGTACCCACCTTTACTGGTTTAATGTAGCCTTTTATGTTCTTAAAATACGTTTCAGGCTTGAAAGAGGCCAAAATTGGATTTTGTGAAAGTAAACATAGTTTCAAGGATGTTCTTCAAAACACTGGCTCAGGGCAGTTGATTTCATTGTTTCATGATGTTTTCATTAGAACCTGATGCGTACCTTTACTGGTTTAATGTAGCCTTTTATGTTCTTAAAATACATTTCAGGCTTGGAAGAGGCCAAAAGTGGATTTTGTGAAAGTAAACATAGTTTCAAGGATGTTCTTCAAAACACTGGCTCAGGGCAGTTGATTTCATTGTTTCATGATGTTTTCATTAGAACCTGATAATTACCCACCATTACTGGTTTACGGTACATTCTCAGCCTTTTCTGCTCTTAAAATACGTTTGAAGCTTGGAAGAGGCCAAAAGTGGATTTTGTGAAAGTCAACATAGTTTCAAGGATGTTCTTCAAAAAACTGGCTCAGGGCAGTTGATTTCATTGTTTCATGATGTTTTCATTAGAACCTGATGCGTACCCACCTTTACTGGTTTAATGTAGCCTTTTATGTTGTTAAAATACGTTTCAGGCTTGAAAGAGGCCAAAAGTGGATTTTGTGAAAGTAAACAGAGTTTCAAAAAACTGGCTTAGGGCAGTGGATTTCACTGTTTCATGATGTTTTCATTACAACCTGCTTACCCACCTTTACTGGTTTACGGTACATTCTCAGCCTTTTATGCTCTTAAAATACATTTCAGGCTTGGAAGAGGCCAAAAGTGGATTTTGTGAAAGTCAACATAGTTTCAAGGATGTTCTTTAAAAAACTGGCTCAGGGCAGTTGATTTCATTGTTTCATGATGTTTTCATTAGAACCTGATGCGTACCCACCTTTACTGGTTTAATGTAGCCTTTTATGCTCTTAAAATATGTTTCAGGCTTGGAAGAAAAAACAAAAGTGGATTTTGTGACAGTCAAAATACTTTCAAAGGTTTTCATCAAAAAACTGGCTCAGGGCAGTTCAGTTTCATGATGTTTTCATTAGAACCTGATGATTACCCACCTTTACTGGTTTACGGTACATTCTCAGCCTTTTCTGCTCTTAAAATACATTTCAGACTTGGAAGAGGCCAAAAGTGGATTTTGTGAAAGTCAACATAGTTTCAAGGATGTTCTTCAAAACACTGGCTCAGGGCAGTTGATTTCATTGTTTCATGATGTTTTCATTAGAACCTGATGCGTACCCACCTTTACTGGTTTAATGTAGCCTTTTATGTTGTTAAAATACGTTTCAGGCTTGAAAGAGGCCAAAAGTGGATTTTGTGAAAGTAAACATAGTTTCAAGGATGTTCTTCAAAACACTGGCTCAGGGCAGTTGATTTCATTGTTTCATGATGTTTTCATTAGAACCTGATGCGTACCTTTACTGGTTTAATGTAGCCTTTTATGTTCTTAAAATACATTTCAGGCTTGGAAGAGGCCAAAAGTGGATTTTGTGAAAGTCAACATAGTTTCAGAAAACTGGCTCAGGGCAGTTGATTTCACTGTTTCATGATGTTTTCATTACAACCTGCTTACCCACCTTTACTGGTTTACGGTACATTCTCAGCCTTTTCTGCTCTTAAAATACGTTTCAGGCTTGGAAGAGGCCAAAAGTGGATTTTGTGAAAGTCAACATAGTTTCAAGGATGTTCTTTAAAAAAACTGGCTCAGGGCAGTTGATTTCATTGTTTCATGATGTTTTCATTAGAACCTGATGCGTACCCACCTTTACTGGTTTAATGTAGCCTTTTATGCTCTTAAAATACGTTTCAGGCTTGAAAGAGGCCAAAAGTGGATTTTGTGAAAGTCAACATAGTTTCAGAAAACTGGCTCAGGGCAGTTGATTTCACTGTTTCATGATGTTTTCATTACAACCTGCTTACCCACCTTTACTGGTTTACGGTACATTCTCAGCCTTTTATGCTCTTAAAATACGTTTCAGGCTTGGAAGAGGCCAAAAGTGCATTTTCTTAAAGTCAACATAGTTTCAAAAAACTGGCTTAGGGCAGTTGATTTCACTGTTTCATGATGTTTTCGATAGAAACTGATTCTTACCCACCTTTACTGGTTTACGGTACATTCTCAGCCTTTTCTGCTCTTAAAATACGTTTCAGGCTTGGAAGAGGCCAAAAGTGGATTTTGTGAAAGTCAACATAGTTTCAGAAAACTGGCTCAGGGCAGTTGATTTCACTCTTTAATGATGTTTTCATTACAACCTGCTCACCCACCTTTACTGTTTTACGGTACATTCTCAGCCTTTTCTGCTCTTAAAATACGTTTCAGGCTTGGAAAAGGCCAAAAGTGGATTTTGTGAAAGTAAACATAGTTTCAAGGATGTTCTTCAAAAAACTGGCTCAGGGCAGTTCAGTTTCATGATGTTTTCATTAGAACCTGATGATTACCCACCTTTACTGGTTTACGGTACATTCTCAGCCTTTTCTGCTCTTAAAATACGTTTCAGGCTTGGAAGAGGCCAAAAGTGGATTTTGTGAAAGTAAACATAGTTTCAAGGATGTTCTTCAAAAAACTGGCTCAGGGCAGTTGATTTCATTGTTTCATGATGTTTTCATTAGAACCTGATGCGTACCCACCTTTACTGGTTTAATGTAGCCTTTTATGTTCTTAAAATACGTTTCAGGCTTGAAAGAGGCCAAAATTGGATTTTGTGAAAGTAAACATAGTTTCAAGGATGTTCTTCAAAACACTGGCTCAGGGCAGTTGATTTCATTTTTTCATGATGTTTTCATTAGAACCTGATGCGTACCTTTACTGGTTTAATGTAGCCTTTTATGTTCTTAAAATACATTTCAGGCTTGGAAGAGGCCAAAAGTGGATTTTGTGAAAGTAAACATAGTTTCAAGGATGTTCTTCAAAACACTGGCTCAGGGCAGTTGATTTCATTGTTTCATGATGTTTTCATTAGAACCTGATAATTACCCACCATTACTGGTTTACGGTACATTCTCAGCCTTTTCTGCTCTTAAAATACGTTTGAAGCTTGGAAGAGGCCAAAAGTGGATTTTGTGAAAGTCAACATAGTTTCAAGGATGTTCTTCAAAAAACTGGCTCAGGGCAGTTGATTTCATTGTTTCATGATGTTTTCATTAGAACCTGATGCGTACCCACCTTTACTGGTTTAATGTAGCCTTTTATGTTGTTAAAATACGTTTCAGGCTTGAAAGAGGCCAAAAGTGGATTTTGTGAAAGTAAACAGAGTTTCAAAAAACTGGCTTAGGGCAGTGGATTTCACTGTTTCATGATGTTTTCATTACAACCTGCTTACCCACCTTTACTGGTTTACGGTACATTCTCAGCCTTTTATGCTCTTAAAATACGTTTCAGGCTTGGAAGAGGCCAAAAGTGGATTTTGTGAAAGTCAACATAGTTTCAAGGATGTTCTTTAAAAAACTGGCTCAGGGCAGTTGATTTCATTGTTTCATGATGTTTTCATTAGAACCTGATGCGTACCCACCTTTACTGGTTTAATGTAGCCTTTTATGCTCTTAAAATACGTTTCAGGCTTGAAAGAGGCCAAAAGTGGATTTTGTGAAAGTCAACATAGTTTCAGAAAACTGGCTCAGGGCAGTTGATTTCACTTTTTCATGATGTTTTCATTACAACCTGCTTACCCACCTTTACTGGTTTACGGTACATTCTCAGCCTTTTATGCTCTTAAAATACGTTTCAGGCTTGGAAGAGGCCAAAAGTGGATTTTGTAAAAGTAAACATAGTTTCAGAAAACTGGCTCAGGGCAGTTGATTTCACTGTTTCATGATGTTTTCATTACAACCTGCTTACCCACCTTTACTGGTTTACGGTACATTCTCAGCCTTTTCTGCTCTTAAAATACGTTTCAGGCTTGGAAGAGGCCAAAAGTGGATTTTGTGAAAGTAAACATAGTTTCAAGGATGTTCTTCAAAACACTGGCTCAGGGCAGTTGATTTCACTGTTTCATGATGTTTTCATTACAACCTGCTTGCTTACCCACCTTTACTGGTTTACGGTACATTCTCAGCCTTTTCTGCTCTTAAAATACGTTTCAGGCTTGGAAGAGGCCAAAAGTGGATTTTGTGAAAGTAAACATAGTTTCAAGGATGTTCTTCAAAACACTGGCTCAGGGCAGTTGATTTCACTCTTTCATGATGTTTTCATTTCAACATGCTTACCCACCTTTGCTGGTTTAATGTAGCCTTTTATGTTCTTAAAATACGTTTCAGGCTTGGAAGAGGCCAAAAGTGGATTTTGTGAAAGTCAACATAGTTTCAAGGATGTTCTTCAAAAAACTGGCTCAGGGCAGTTCAGTTTCATGATGTTTTCATTTGAACCTGATGATTACCCACCTTTACTGGTTTACGGTACATTATCAGCCTTTTATGCTCTTAAAATACGTTTGAGGCTTGGAAGAGGCCAAAAGTGGATTTTGTAAAAGTAAACATAGTTTCAGAAAACTGGCTCAGGGCAGTTGATTTCACTGTTTCATGATGTTTTCATTACAACCTGCTTACCCACCTTTACTGGTTTACGGTACATTCTCAGCCTTTTCTGCTCTTAAAATACGTTTCAGGCTTGGAAGAGGCCAAAAGTGGATTTTGTGAAAGTAAACATAGTTTCAAGGATGTTCTTCAAAACACTGGCTCAGGGCAGTTGATTTCATTGTTTCATGATGTTTTCATGAGAACCTGATGCGTACCTTTACTGGTTTAATGTAGCCTTTTATGTTCTTAAAATACATTTCAGGCTTGGAAGAGGCCAAAAGTGGATTTTGTGAAAGTCAACATAGTTTCAAGGATGTTCTTCAAAACACTGGCTCAGGGCAGTTGATTTCATTGTTTCATGATGTTTTCATTAGAACCTGATGCGTACCCACCTTTAATGGTTTAATGTAGCCTTTTATGTTCTTAAAATACGTTTCAGACTTGAAAGAGGCCAAAAGTGTATTTTGTGAAAGTAAACATAGTTTCAGAAAACTGGATCAGGGCAGTTGATTTCACTGTTTCATGATGTTTTCATTACAACCTGCTTCCCCACCGTTACTGGTTTACGGTACATTCTCAGCCTTTTCTGCTCTTAAAATACGTTTGAGGCTTGGAAGAGGCCAAAAGTGGATTTCATGAAAGTAAACATAGTTTCAAAGATTTTCTTCAAAAAACTGGCTCAGGTCAGTTGATTTCACTGTTTTATGTCATTCTCATGAATTTATGTAGCTTTCAGCACTTTCCTGCCTAGAGATGCATTTTCACTTTTTAAGCTCTTAAAAGACGTTTCAGGCAGAGAGGAGGCCAAAAGTTGATTTTGTGAAAGTAAGCATAGTTTCAAAGATTTTCTTCAAAAAACTTCCTCAAGACAGTTGATTTCACAGTCTGATGTCATGTTCATGAATATCTGCAGCTTTCAGCACTTTCCTGCCTAGAGATGCATTTTCACTTTTTATGCTCTTAAAAGACGTTTCAGGCAGAGAGGAGGCCAAAAGTTGATTTTGTGAAAGTAAACATAGTTTCAAAGATTTTCTTCAAAAAACTACGTCAGCACAGTTGATTTAACAGTCTGATGTCATGTTCATGAATATCTGCAGCTTTCAGCACTTTCCTGCCTAGAGATGCATTTTCACTTTTTATGCTCTTAAAAGACGTTTCAGGCAGAGAGGAGGCCAAAAGTTGATTTTGTGAAAGTAAACATAGTTTCAAAGATTTTCTTCAAAAAACTACGTCAGCACAGTTGATTTAACAGTCTGATGTCATGTTCATGAATATCTGCAGCTTTCAGCACTTTCCTGCCTAGAGATGCATTTTCACTTTTTAAGCTCTTAAAAGACGTTTCAGGCAGAGAGGAGGCCAAAAGTTGATTTTGTGAAAGTAAGCATAGTTTCAAAGATTTTCTTCAAAAAACTTCCTCAAGACAGTTGATTTCACAGTCTGATGTCATGTTCATGAATATCTGCAGCTTTCAGCACTTTCCTGCCTAGAGATGCATTTTCACTTTTTATGCTCTTAAAAGACGTTTCAGGCAGAGAGGAGGCCAAAAGTTGATTTTGTGAAAGTAAGCATAGTTTCAAAGATTTTCTTCAAAAAACTTCCTCAAGACAGTTGATTTCACAGTCTGATGTCATGTTCATGAATATCTGCAGCTTTCAGCACTTTCCTGCCTAGAGATGCATTTTCACTTTTTATGCTCTTAAAAGACGTTTCAGGCAGAGAGGAGGCCAAAAGTTGATTTTGTGAAAGTAAGCATAGTTTCAAAGATTTTCTTCAAAAAACTTCCTCAAGACAGTTGATTTCACAGTCTGATGTCATGTTCATGAATATCTGCAGCTTTCAGCACTTTCCTGCCTAGAGATGCATTTTCACTTTTTATGCTCTTAAAAGACGTTTCAGGCAGAGAGGAGGCCAAAAGTTGATTTTGTGAAAGTAAGCATAGTTTCAAAGATTTTCTTCAAAGAACTTCCTCAAGACAGTTGATTTCACAGTCTGATGTCATGTTCATGAATATCTGCAGCTTTCAGCACTTTCCTGCCTAGAGATGCATTTTCACTTTTTATGCTCTTAAAAGACGTTTCAGGCAGAGAGGAGGCCAAAAGTTGATTTTGTGAAAGTAAGCATAGTTTCAAAGATTTTCTTCAAAAAACTTCCTCAAGACAGTTGATTTCACAGTCTGATGTCATGTTCATGAATATCTGCAGCTTTCAGCACTTTCCTGCCTAGAGATGCATTTTCACTTTTTATGCTCTTAAAAGACGTTTCAGGCAGAGAGGAGGCCAAAAGTTGATTTTGTGAAAGTAAGCATAGTTTCAAAGATTTTCTTCAAAAAACTTCCTCAAGACAGTTGATTTCACAGTCTGATGTCATGTTCATGAATATCTGCAGCTTTCAGCACTTTCCTGCCTAGAGATGCATTTTCACTTTTTATGCTCTTAAAAGACGTTTCAGGCAGAGAGGAGGCCAAAAGTTGATTTTGTGAAAGTAAGCATAGTTTCAAAGATTTTCTTCAAAGAACTTCCTCAAGACAGTTGATTTCACAGTCTGATGTCATGTTCATGAATATCTGCAGCTTTCAGCACTTTCCTGCCTAGAGATGCATTTTCACTTTTTATGCTCTTAAAAGACGTTTCAGGCAGAGAGGAGGCCAAAAGTTGATTTTGTGAAAGTAAACATAGTTTCAAAGATTTTCTTCAAAAAACTACGTCAGCACAGTTGATTTAACAGTCTGATGTCATGTTCATGAATATCTGCAGCTTTCAGCACTTTCCTGCCTAGAGATGCATTTTCACTTTTTATGCTCTTAAAAGACGTTTCAGGCAGAGAGGAGGCCAAAAGTTGATTTTGTGAAAGTAAACATAGTTTCAAAGATTTTCTTCAAAAAACTACGTCAGCACAGTTGATTTAACAGTCTGATGTCATGTTCATGAATATCTGCAGCTTTCAGCACTTTCCTGCCTAGAGATGCATTTTCACTTTTTATGCTCTTAAAAGACGTTTCAGGCAGAGAGGAGGCCAAAAGTTGATTTTGTGAAAGTAAGCATAGTTTCAAAGATTTTCTTCAAAGAACTTCCTCAAGACAGTTGATTTCACAGTCTGATGTCATGTTCATGAATATCTGCAGCTTTCAGCACTTTCCTGCCTAGAGATGCATTTTCACTTTTTATGCTCTTAAAAGACGTTTCAGGCAGAGAGGAGGCCAAAAGTTGATTTTGTGAAAGTAAACATAGTTTCAAAGATTTTCTTCAAAAAACTACGTCAGCACAGTTGATTTAACAGTCTGATGTCATGTTCATGAATATCTGCAGCTTTCAGCACTTTCCTGCCTAGAGATGCATTTTCACTTTTTATGCTCTTAAAAGACGTTTCAGGCAGAGAGGAGGCCAAAAGTTGATTTTGTGAAAGTAAACATAGTTTCAAAGATTTTCTTCAAAGAACTTCCTCAAGACAGTTGATTTCACAGTCTGATGTCATGTTCATGAATATCTGCAGCTTTCAGCACTTTCCTGCCTAGAGATGCATTTTCACTTTTTATGCTCTTAAAAGACGTTTCAGGCAGAGAGGAGGCCAAAAGTTGATTTTGTGAAAGTAAACATAGTTTCAAAGATTTTCTTCAAAGAACTTCCTCAAGACAGTTGATTTCACAGTCTGATGTCATGTTCATGAATATCTGCAGCTTTCAGCACTTTCCTGCCTAGAGATGCATTTTCACTTTTTATGCTCTTAAAAGACGTTTCAGGCAGAGAGGAGGCCAAAAGTTGATTTTGTGAAAGTAAACATAGTTTCAAAGATTTTCTTCAAAAAACTACGTCAGCACAGTTGATTTAACAGTCTGATGTCATGTTCATGAATATCTGCAGCTTTCAGCACTTTCCTGCCTAGAGATGCATTTTCACTTTTTATGCTCTTAAAAGACGTTTCAGGCAGAGAGGAGGCCAAAAGTTGATTTTGTGAAAGTAAACATAGTTTCAAAGATTTTCTTCAAAAAACTTCCTCAAGACAGTTGATTTCACAGTCTGATGTCATGTTCATGAATATCTGCAGCTTTCAGCACTTTCCTGCCTAGAGATGCATTTTCACTTTGTATGCTCTTAAAAGACGTTTCAGGCAGAGAGGAGGCCAAAAGTTGATTTTGTGAAAGTAAGCATAGTTTCAAAGATTTTCTTCAAAAAACTTCCTCAAGACAGTTGATTTCACAATCTGATGTCATGTTCATGAATATCTGCAGCTTTCAGCACTTTGCTGGCTAGCCCTTGTGTTGTCCTCCCGATTGCCATACACTTGTTGTCCTCTGGGATGAAAAATGACCCCACCTGGTTTGACTGTTTTTAAAGCATATAGTATAAATTGTCAATCAATTCTGTTTTACACCTTTAGTCTTACTTCAGTCCAACACAGTTTTACCTTCGTTTTGGAATTTAGGGCCAATAGACCTTGTTTACATAAAAGTATACCCTGTTTTTGAGTGAAAATACAATGAAACAATGAATTATTTTGACTTTATATTATTTTTGACTATTTGACTTATCACAGAGAGGTATATATCAAAGTTTAGTGAGGATGCTGTTCTTGAATCATTTGAATTTTTTTAATGGCAGCAAATAATAACACCTGTTGTCCTCTGGGGTCAAAAATGACCCCGTCTGGTTTGACTGTTTATAAAGTATAAATTATCACCCAACTCTGTGTTTCAACTTTTTAGTCAACTTTATTCCAACTCATTACTGACATAAAACATGTCAACATTCATTTCCAAAACATTTAACTTTTCAAAACTAACTTTTCAGAAAAAAACAGTCTGAATGTGCCCTCAGATGCATGCAAGGCAGGTTGTAATGGCATGACTTTTGCAGATGTATGCATTGCATTTTTGGCACGTTTGTGTTGTTTTGAGATCACTCTGGCACAATTGGCACCTTCCCCTTTTGCATGGAGGGGCAGCTGGGCGAGGGGGAGCTGCTGCAGAGGTAGAGCTGGAGTAGAGCTGCTGGATAGACATAACCATTCTGGCAGCGGCTGGCGTGCGGGGAATAACCTGTCAAGTCAAGTCAAACTTGATTATAACAAATCACAGTACAAATACAAATAGTTCAAATTGTGAGGTCACTACAGAAGGAAGAGCAACATAAATGTAGCTTAATGCTGACCATGCGTCGCTTGATGTGAGGTATCACCAGTTGTCGCCCAAGCTCCTCCATGAACAGTCTCCTCCTGTTGGACTTCCCCTGATTCCAGGCTGGCTTGATCTCAGACCACAGGACAAATGAGTTATATGCAGACACGTCGAGAATGTTGAAGAAGACAACGAGGGGCCAACGGGCTGTCTTCCTTTTGCACGTGTACACACTGTAACCTGAAACAAAAGAAACAAACCAAAAAATATTCAGAAATGTAGGTTTATTTTCCTACATACAAATTCAATGCATTATCCTTTCCATATATAATATTATAAATATTATGAATAATAAATGTGCATTACCTTGTCAAGGTTATCGACACCCCCTTTGTTGTGATTGTAATCTTCGATGATTTTTGGCCTTTTGTCATCCCTGTTGCTCACAGCAGCATCCCGATGCAGAGTGCTCATCAGAAGAACATTTCTCTGTTTTTTGGGGTGATAGGACACCAGAGCATGGGTCTCGGTGAAGGCAAACTTCGATGAGAACAGAGCCCTGTCCGTTTTTGACACCAGTGCAGGGGGAAGCTCAGGCTTATTCCTCCGTACTGTTCCCACCATGTACAGCTTTCTTTTCAGCAGCTGCAGGCCAAGGGCATGTGAAGTGAAGAAGTTGTCACAGGTGATCGTTTTCCCCTGGAGACCTCCTGTCATGTCAAGGACAACTCGCATGCCCTGATTTTTTTCTGACTGCGCACCAGCAGGTTTGCCAGTGTATATTTGCATGTTCCATGCATAGCTGGACCTGGCATCGCATGCTGCCCATATTTTGATCCCATATTTCCCTGGTTTACTCGGGATGTACTGTTTGAATGGACAGCGACCTCTGAAGGGGACCAGGCGCTCATCCACAGTCACATTTGTGCCTGGATCGTACAGATATTCATGAACATGACATCAGACTGTGAAATCAACTGTCTTGAGGAAGTTTTTTGAAGAAAATCTTTGAAACTATGCTTACTTTCACAAAATCAACTTTTGGCCTCTTCCAAGCCTCAAACGTATTTTAAGAGCATAAAAGGCTGAGAATATACCGTAAACCAGTAACGGTGGGTAATCATCAGGTTCTAATGAAAACATCATGAAACTGAACTGCCCTGAGCCAGTTTTTTGAAGAAAACCTTTGAAAGTATTTTGATTGTCACTAAATCCACTTTTTTTTTTTCTTCCAAGCCTGAAACATATTTTAAGAGCATAAAAGGCTAAGAATGTACCGTGAACCGATAAAGGTGTGTAAGAATCAGTTTCTATCGAAAACATCATGAAACAGTGAAATCAACTGCACTAAGCCAGTTTTTTGAAACAATGTTTACTTTCACAAAATCCACTTTTGGCCTCTTTCAAGCCTGAAACATATTTTAAGAACATAAAAGCCTACATTAAACCAGTAAAAGGTGCCTGAAACGTATTTTAAGAGCATAAAAGGCTGAGAATGTACCGTAAACCAGTAGAGGTGGGTAATCATCAGGTTCTAATGAAAACATCATGGAACTGAACTGCCCTGAGCCAGTTTTTTGAAGAAAACCTTTGAATGTATTTTGACTGTCACAAAATCCACTTTTGTTTTTTCTTCCAAGCCTGAAACGTATTTTAAGAGCATAAAAGGCTAAGAATGTACCGTGAACCAATAAAGGTGTGTAAGAATCAGTTTCTATCGAAAACATCATGAAACAGTGACATCAACTGCCCTAAGCCAGTTTTTTGAAATTATGTTTACTTTCACAAAATCCACTTTTGGCCTCTTCCAAGCCTGAAACGTATTTTAAGAGCATAAAAGGCTGAGAATGTACCGTAAACCAGTAAAGGTGGGTAAGCAGGTTGTAATGAAAACATCATGAAAGAGTGAAATCAACTGCCCTAAGCCAGTTTTTTGAAACTATGTTTACTTTCACAAAATCCACTTTTGGCCTCTTCCAAGTCTGAAATGTATTTTAAGAGCAGAAAAGGCTGAGAATGTACCGTAAACCAGTAAAGGTGGGTAATCATCAGGTTCTAATGAAAACATCATGAAACTGAACTGCCCTGAGCCAGTTTTTTGAAGAAAACCTTTGAAAGTATTTTGATTGTCACTAAATCCAATTTTTTTTTTCTTCCAAGCCTGAAACATCTTTTAAGAGCATAAAAGGCTAAGAATGTACCGTGAACCAATAAAGGTGTGTAAGAATCAGTTTCTATCGAAAACATCATGAAACAGTGAAATCAACTGCCCTAAGCCAGTTTTTTGAAACTATGTTTACTTTCACAAAATCCACTTTTGGCCTCTTTCAAGCCTGAAACGTATTTTAAGAGCATAAAAGGCTACATTAAACCAGTAAAGGTGGGTACGCATCAGGTTCTAATGAAAACATCATGAAACAATGAAATCAACTGCCCTGAGCCAGTTTTTTAAAGAACATCCTTGAAACTATGTTGACTTTCACAAAATCCACTTTTGGCCTCTTCCAAGCCTGAAACGTATTATAAGAGCATAAAAGGCTGATAATGTACCGTAAACCAGTAAAGGTGGGTAAGCAGGTTGTAATGAAAACATCATGAAACAGTGAAATCAACTGACCTGATCCAGTTTTTTGAAGAAAATCTTTGAAACTATGTTTTTTTCACAAAATCCACTTTTGGCCTCTTCCAAGCCTGCAACGTATTTTAAGAGCAGAAAAGGCTGAGAATGTACCGTAAACCAGTAAAGGTGGGTAATCATCAGGTTCTAATGAAAACATCATGAAACTGAACTGCCCTGAGCTAGTTTTTTGAAGAAAACCTTTGAATGTATTTTGACTGTCACAAAATCCACTTTTTTTTTTCTTCCAAGCCTGAAACGTATTTTAAGAGCATAAAAGGCTAAGAATGTACCGTGAACCAAAAAAGGTGTGTAAGAATCAGTTTCTATCGAAAACATCATGAAACAGTGAAATCAACTGCCCTGAGCCAGTTTTCTGAAACTATGTTGACTTTCACAAAATCCACTTTTGGCCTCTTCCAAGTCTGAAACGTATTTTAAGAGCATAAAAGGCTGATAATGTACCGTAAACCAGTAAAGGTGGGTAATCATCAGGTTCTAATGAAAACATCATGAAACTGAACTGCCCTGAGCCAGTTTTTTGAAGAACATCCTTGAAACGTATTTTAAGAGCATAAAAGGCTACATTAAACCAGTAAAGGTGGGTACGCATCAGGTTCTAATGAAAACATCATGAAACAATGAAATCAACTGCCCTGAGCCAGTGTTTTAAAGAACATCCTTGAAACTATGTTGACTTTCACAAAATCCACTTTTGGCCTCTTCCAAGCCTGAAACGTATTTTAAGAGCATAAAAGGCTGAGAATGTACCGTAAACCAGTAAAGGTGAGTAAGCAGGTTGTAATGAAAACATCATGAAACAGTGAAATCAACTGCCCTAAGCCAGTTTTTTGAAACTATGTTTACTTTCACAAAATCCACTTTTGGCCTAGTCCAAGCCTGAAATGTATTTTAAGAACATAAAAGGCTACATTAAACCAGTAAAGGTACGCATCAGGTTCTAATGAAAACATCATGAAACAGTGAAATTAACTGCCCTGAGCCAGTTTTTTGAAGAAAATCTTTGAAACTATGTTGACTTTCACAAAATCAACTTTTGGCCTCTTCCAAGCCTGAAATGTATTTTAAGAACATAAAAGGCTACATTAAACCAGTAAAGGTACGCATCAGGTTCTAATGAAAACATCATGAAACAGTGAAATCAACTGCCCTGAGCCAGTTTTCTGAAACTATGTTGACTTTCACAAAATCCACTTTTGGCCTCTTCCAAGTCTGAAATGTATTTTAAGAGCAGAAAAGGCTGAGAATGTACCGTAAACCAGTAAAGGTGGGTAATCATCAGGTTCTAATGAAAACATCATGAAACTGAACTGCCCTGAGCCAGTTTTTTGATGAAAACCTTTGAAAGTATTTTGACTGTCACAAAATCCACTTTTGTTTTTTCTTCCAAGCCTGAAACATATTTTAAGAGCATAAAAGGCTACATTAAACCAGTAAAGGTGGGTACGCATCAGGTTCTAATGAAAACATCATGAAACAATGAAATCAACTGCCCTGAGCCAGTTTTTTGAAGAACATCCTTGAAACTATGTTGACTTTCACAAAATCCACTTTTGGCCTCTTTCAAGCCTGAAACGTATTTTAACAACATAAAAGGCTACATTAAACCAGTAAAGGTGGGTACGCATCAGGTTCTAATGAAAACATCATGAAACAATGAAATCAACTGCCCTGAGCCAGTTTTTTGAAGAACATCCTTGAAACTATGTTGACTTTCACAAAATCCACTTTTGGCCTCTTCCAAGCTTCAAACGTATTTTAAGAGCAGAAAAGGCTGAGAATGTACCGTAAACTAGTAAAGGTGGGTAATCATCAGGTTCTAATGAAAACATCATGAAACAGTGAAATCAACTGCCCTGAGCCAGTTTTCTGAAACTATGTTGACTTTCACAAAATCCACTTTTGGCCTCTTCCAAGCCTGAAATGTATTTTAAGAACATAAAAGGCTACATTAAACCAGTAAAGGTACGCATCAGGTTCTAATGAAAACATCATGAAACAATGAAATCAACTGCCCTGAGCCAGTGTTTTGAAGAACATCCTTGAAACTATGTTTACTTTCACAAAATCCAATTTTGGCCTCTTTCAAGCCTGAAACGTATTTTAAGAACATAAAAGGCTACATTAAACCAGTAAAGGTGGGTACGCATCAGGTTCTAATGAAAACATCATGAAACAATGAAATCAACTGCCCTGAGCCAGTTTTTTGAAGAACATCCTTGAAACTATGTTTACTTTCACAAAATCCACTTTTGGCCTCTTCCAAGCCTGAAACGTATTTTAAGAGCATAAAAGGCTGATAATGTACCGTAAACCAGTAAAGGTGGGTAATCATCAGGTTCTAATGAAAACATCATGAAACTGAACTGCCCTGAGCCAGTTTTTTGAAGAACATCCTTGAAACTATGTTGACTTTCACAAAATCCACTTTTGGCCTCTTCCAAGCCTGAAACGTATTTTAAGAGCATAAAAGGCTGAGAATGTACCGTAAACCAGTAAAGGTGAGTAAGCAGGTTGTAATGAAAACATCATGAAATAGTGAAATCAACTGCCCTAAGCCAGTTTTTTGACACTATGTTTACTTTCACAAAATCCACTTTTGGCCTCTTTCAAGCCTGAAACGTATTTTAAGAACATAAAAGGCTACATTAAACCAGTAAAGGTGGGTAAGCAGGTTGTAATGAAAACATCATGAAAAAGTGAAATCAACTGCCCTGAGCCAGTTTTTTAAAGAACATCCTTGAAACTATGTTGACTTTCACAAAATCCACTTTTGGCCTCTTCCAAGCCTGAAACATATTTTAAGAGCATAACAGGCTAAGAATGTACCGTAAACCAATAAAGGTGTGTAAGCATCAGTTTCTATCGAAAACATCATGAAACAGTGAAATCAACTGCCCTGAGCCAGTTTTCTGAAACTATGTTGACTTTCACAAAATCCACTTTTGGCCTCTTCCAAGCCTGAAATGTATTTTAAGAACATAAAAGGCTACATTAAACCAGTAAAGGTACGCATCAGGTTCTAATGAAAACATCATGAAACAATGAAATCAACTGCCCTGAGCCAGTGTTTTGAAGAACATCCTTGAAACTATGTTTACTTTCACAAAATCCAATTTTGGCCTCTTTCAAGCCTGTAACGTATTTTAAGAACATAAAAGGCTACATTAAACCAGTAAAGGTGGGTACGCATCAGGTTCTAATGAAAACATCATGAAACAATGAAATCAACTGCCCTGAGCCAGTTTTTTAAAGAACATCCTTGAAACTATGTTGACTTTCACAAAATCCACTTTTGGCCTCTTCCAAGCCTGAAACGTATTTTAAGAGCATAAAAGGCTGAGAATGTACCGTAAACCAGTAAAGGTGAGTAAGCAGGTTGTAATGAAAACATCATGAAATAGTGAAATCAACTGCCCTGAGCCAGTTTTTTAAAGAACATCCTTGAAACTATGTTGACTTTCACAAAATCCACTTTTGGCCTCTTCCTAGCCTGAAACGTATTTTAAGAGCATAAAAGGCTGAGAATGTACCGTAAACCAGTAAAGGTGGGTAATTATCAGGTTCGAATGAAAACATCATGAAACTGAACTGCCCTGAGCCAGTTTTTTGAAGAACATCCTTGAAACTATGTTTACTTTCACAAAATCCACTTTTGGCCTCTTCCAAGCCTGAAACGTATTTTAAGAGCAGAAAAGGCTGAGAATGTACCGTAAACCAGTAAAGGTGGGTAAGCAGGTTGTAATGAAAACATCATGAAAGAGTGAAATCAACTG
The DNA here is from genome assembly GCF_050575085.1 of Anarhichas minor. Taxonomy (NCBI): domain Eukaryota; kingdom Metazoa; phylum Chordata; class Actinopteri; order Perciformes; family Anarhichadidae; genus Anarhichas; species Anarhichas minor. The sequence goes on along the minus strand of NW_027466455.1, from coordinate 6,890,267 downwards.
CCCTGAGCCAGTTTTCTGAAACTATGTTTACTTTCACAAAATCCACTTTTGGCCTCTTCCAAGCCTCAAACGTATTTTAAGAGCATAAAAGGCTGATAATGTACCGTAAACCAGTAAAGGTGGGTAATCATCAGGTTCTAATGAAAACATCATGAAACTGAACTGCCCTGAGCCAGTTTTTTGAAGAACATCCTTGAAACGTATTTTAAGAGCATAAAAGGCTACATTAAACCAGTAAAGGTGGGTACGCATCAGGTTCTAATGAAAACATCATGAAACAATGAAATCAACTGCCCTGAGCCAGTGTTTTAAAGAACATCCTTGAAACTATGTTGACTTTCACAAAATCCACTTTTGGCCTCTTCCAAGCCTGAAACGTATTTTAAGAGCATAAAAGGCTGAGAATGTACCGTAAACCAGTAAAGGTGAGTAAGCAGGTTGTAATGAAAACATCATGAAACAGTGAAATCAACTGCCCTAAGCCAGTTTTTTGAAACTATGTTTACTTTCACGAAATCCACTTTTGGCCTAGTCCAAGCCTGAAATGTATTTTAAGAACATAAAAGGCTACATTAAACCAGTAAAGGTACGCATCAGGTTCTAATGAAAACATCATGAAACAGTGAAATTAACTGCCCTGAGCCAGTTTTTTGAAGAAAATCTTTGAAACTATGTTGACTTTCACAAAATCAACTTTTGGCCTCTTCCAAGCCTGAAATGTATTTTAAGAACATAAAAGGCTACATTAAACCAGTAAAGGTACGCATCAGGTTCTAATGAAAACATCATGAAACAGTGAAATCAACTGCCCTGAGCCAGTTTTCTGAAACTATGTTGACTTTCACAAAATCCACTTTTGGCCTCTTCCAAGTCTGAAATGTATTTTAAGAGCAGAAAAGGCTGAGAATGTACCGTAAACCAGTAAAGGTGGGTAATCATCAGGTTCTAATGAAAACATCATGAAACTGAACTGCCCTGAGCCAGTTTTTTGATGAAAACCTTTGAAAGTATTTTGACTGTCACAAAATCCACTTTTGTTTTTTCTTCCAAGCCTGAAACATATTTTAAGAGCATAAAAGGCTACATTAAACCAGTAAAGGTGGGTACGCATCAGGTTCTAATGAAAACATCATGAAACAATGAAATCAACTGCCCTGAGCCAGTTTTTTGAAGAACATCCTTGAAACTATGTTGACTTTCACAAAATCCACTTTTGGCCTCTTTCAAGCCTGAAACGTATTTTAACAACATAAAAGGCTACATTAAACCAGTAAAGGTGGGTACGCATCAGGTTCTAATGAAAACATCATGAAACAATGAAATCAACTGCCCTGAGCCAGTTTTTTGAAGAACATCCTTGAAACTATGTTGACTTTCACAAAATCCACTTTTGGCCTCTTCTAAGCTTCAAACGTATTTTAAGAGCAGAAAAGGCTGAGAATGTACCGTAAACCAGTAATGGTGGGTAATCATCAGGTTCTAATGAAAACATCATGAAACAATGAAATCAACTGCCCTGAGCCAGTGTTTTGAAGAACATCCTTGAAACTATGTTTACTTTCACAAAATCCACTTTTGGCCTCTTCCAAGCCTGAAACGTATTTTAAGAGCAGAAAAGGCTGAGAATGTACCATAAACCAGTAAAGGTGGGTAAGCAGGTTGTAATGAAAACATCATGAAACAGTGAAATCAACTGCCCTGAGCCAGTTTTCTGAAACTATGTTTACTTTTACAAAATCCACTTTTGGCCTCTTCCAAGCCTCAAACGTATTTTAAGAGCATAAAAGGCTGATAATGTACCGTAAACCAGTAAAGGTGGGTAATCATCAGGTTCAAATGAAAACATCATGAAACTGAACTGCCCTGAGCCAGTTTTTTGAAGAACATCCTTGAAACTATGTTGACTTTCACAAAATCCACTTTTGGCCTCTTCCAAGCCTGAAACGTATTTTAAGAACATAAAAGGCTACATTAAACCAGTAAAGGTGGGTACGCATCAGGTTCTAATGAAAACATCATGAAACAATGAAATCAACTGCCCTGAGCCAGTTTTTTAAAGAACATCCTTGAAACTATGTTGACTTTCACAAAATCCACTTTTGGCCTCTTCCAAGCCTGAAACGTATTTTAAGAGCAGAAAAGGCTGAGAATGTACCGTAAACCAGTAAAGGTGGGTAAGCAGGTTGTAATGAAAACATCATGAAACAGTGAAATCAACTGCCCTGAGCCAGTTTTCTGAAACTATGTTCACTTTCACAAAATCCACTTTTGGCCTCTTTCAAGCCTGAAACGTATTTTAAGAGCATAAAAGGCTACATTAAACCAGTAAAGGTGGGTACGCATCAGGTTCTAATGAAAACATCATGAAACAATGAAATCAACTGCCCGAGCCAGTTTTTTAAAGAACATCCTTGAAACTATGTTGACTTTCACAAAATCCACTTTTGGCCTCTTCCAAGCCTGAAACGTATTTTAAGAGCATAAAAGGCTGAGAATGTACCGTAAACCAGTAAAGGTGAGTAAGCAGGTTGTAATGAAAACATCATGAAACAGTGAAATCAACTGCCCTAAGCCAGTTTTTTGAAACTATGTTTACTTTCACAAAATCCACTTTTGGCCTCTTTCAAGCCTGAAACGTATTTTAACAACATAAAAGGCTACATTAAACCAGTAAAGGTGGGTACGCATCAGGTTCTAATGAAAACATCATGAAACAATGAAATCAACTGCCCTGAGCCAGTGTTTTGAAGAACATCCTTGAAACTATGTTGACTTTCACAAAATCCACTTTTGGCCTCTTCCAAGTCTGAAATGTATTTTAAGAGCAGAAAAGGCTGAGAATGTACCGTAAACCAGTAAAGGTGGGTAATCATCAGGTTCTAATGAAAACATCATGAAACTGAACTGCCCTGAGCCAGTTTTTTGATGAAAACCTTTGAAAGTATTTTGACTGTCACAAAATCCACTTTTGTTTTTTCTTCCAAGCCTGAAACATATTTTAAGAGCATAAAAGGCTACATTAAACCAGTAAAGGTGGGTACGCATCAGGTTCTAATGAAAACATCATGAAACAATGAAATCAACTGCCCTGAGCCAGTTTTTTAAAGAACATCCTTGAAACTATGTTGACTTTCACAAAATCCACTTTTGGCCTCTTCCAAGCCTGAAACGTATTTTAAGAGCATAAAAGGCTGAGAATGTACCGTAAACCAGAAAAGGTGGGTAAGCAGGTTGTAATGAAAACATCATGAAACAGTGAAATCCACTGCCCTAAGCCAGTTTTTTGAAACTCTGTTTACTTTCACAAAATCCACTTTTGGCCTCTTTCAAGCCTGAAACGTATTTTAACAACATAAAAGGCTACATTAAACCAGTAAAGGTGGGTACGCATCAGGTTCTAATGAAAACATCATGAAACAATGAAATCAACTGCCCTGAGCCAGTTTTTTGAAGAACATCCTTGAAACTATGTTGACTTTCACAAAATCCACTTTTGGCCTCTTCCAAGCTTCAAACGTATTTTAAGAGCAGAAAAGGCTGAGAATGTACCGTAAACTAGTAAAGGTGGGTAATCATCAGGTTCTAATGAAAACATCATGAAACTGAACTGCCCTGAGCCAGTTTTTTGATGAAAACCTTTGAAAGTATTTTGACTGTCACAAAATCCACTTTTTTTTTTCTTCCAAGCCTGAAACGTATTTTAAGAGCATAACAGGCTAAGAATGTACCGTAAACCAATAAAGGTGTGTAAGCATCAGTTTCTATCGAAAACATCATGAAACAGTGAAATCAACTGCCCTGAGCCAGTTTTCTGAAACTATGTTTACTTTTACAAAATCCACTTTTGGCCTCTTCCAAGCCTCAAACGTATTTTAAGAGCATAAAAGGCTGATAATGTACCGTAAACCAGTAAAGGTGGGTAATCATCAGGTTCTAATGAAAACATCATGAAACTGAACTGCCCTGAGCCAGTTTTTTGAAGAACATCCTTGAAACTATGTTGACTTTCACAAAATCCACTTTTGGCCTCTTCCAAGCCTGAAACGTATTTTAAGAACATAAAAGGCTACATTAAACCAGCAAAGGTGGGTAAGCATGTTGAAATGAAAACATCATGAAAGAGTGAAATCAACTGCCCTGAGCCAGTTTTTTGAAGAACATCCTTGAAACTATGTTTACTTTCACAAAATCCACTTTTGGCCTTTTCCAAGCCTGAAACGTATTTTAAGAGCAGAAAAGGCTGAGAATGTACCGTAAAACAGTAAAGGTGGGTGAGCAGGTTGTAATGAAAACATCATTAAAGAGTGAAATCAACTGCCCTGAGCCAGTTTTCTGAAACTATGTTGACTTTCACAAAATCCACTTTTGGCCTCTTCCAAGCCTGAAACGTATTTTAAGAGCAGAAAAGGCTGAGAATGTACCGTAAACCAATAAAGGTGTGTAGGAATCAGTTTCTATCGAAAACATCATGAAACAGTGAAATCAACTGCCCTAAGCCAGTTTTTTGAAACTATGTTGACTTTCAGAAAATGCACTTTTGGCCTCTTCCAAGCCTGAAACGTATTTTAAGAGCATAAAAGGCTGAGAATGTACCGTAAACCAGTAAAGGTGGGTAATCATCAGGTTCTAATGAAAACATCATGAAACTGAACTGCCCTGAGCCAGTTTTTTGAAGAAAACCTTTGAAACTATGTTTACTTTCACAAAATCCACTTTTTAGAAGAAAATCTTTGAAACTATGTTTACTTTCACAAAATCCACTTTTTTGAAGAAAATCTTTGAAACTGTTTGCTTTCACACAATCAACTTTTGGCCTCCTCTCTGCCTGAAACGTCTTTTAAGAGCATAAAAAGTGAAAATGCATCTCTAGGCAGGAAAGTGCTGAAAGCTGCAGATATTCATGAACATGACATCAGACTGTGAAATCAACTGTCTTGAGGAAGTTTTTTGAAGAAAATCTTTGAAACTATGCTTACTTTCACAAAATCAACTTTTGGCCTCCTCTCTGCCTGAAACGTCTTTTAAGAGCATAAAAAGTGAAAATGCATCTCTAGGCAGGAAAGTGCTGAAAGCTGCAGATATTCATGAACATGACATCAGACTGTGAAATCAACTGTCTTGAGGAAGTTTTTTGAAGAAAATCTTTGAAACTATGCTTACTTTCACAAAATCAACTTTTGGCCTCCTCTCTGCCTGAAACGTCTTTTAAGAGCATAAAAAGTGAAAATGCATCTCTAGGCAGGAAAGTGCTGAAAGCTGCAGATATTCATGAACATGACATCAGACTGTGAAATCAACTGTCTTGAGGAAGTTTTTTGAAGAAAATCTTTGAAACTATGCTTACTTTCACAAAATCAACTTTTGGCCTCCTCTCTGCCTGAAACGTCTTTTAAGAGCATAAAAAGTGAAAATGCATCTCTAGGCAGGAAAATGCTGAAAGCTGCAGATATTCATGAACATGACATCAGACTGTTAAATCAACTGTGCTGACGTAGTTTTTTGAAGAAAATCTTTGAAACTATGTTTACTTTCACAAAATCAACTTTTGGCCTCCTCTCTGCCTGAAACGTCTTTTAAGAGCATAAAAAGTGAAAATGCATCTCTAGGCAGGAAAGTGCTGAAAGCTGCAGATATTCATGAACATGACATCAGACTGTGAAATCAACTGTCTTGAGGAAGTTTTTTGAAGAAAATCTTTGAAACTATGCTTACTTTCACAAAATCAACTTTTGGCCTCCTCTCTGCCTGAAACGTCTTTTAAGAGCATAAAAAGTGAAAATGCATCTCTAGGCAGGAAAATGCTGAAAGCTGCAGATATTCATGAACATGACATCAGACTGTGAAATCAACTGTCTTGAGGAAGTTTTTTGAAGAAAATCTTTGAAACTATGCTTACTTTCACAAAATCAACTTTTGGCCTCCTCTCTGCCTGAAACGTCTTTTAAGAGCATAAAAAGTGAAAATGCATCTCTAGGCAGGAAAGTGCTGAAAGCTGCAGATATTCATGAACATGACATCAGACTGTTAAATCAACTGTGCTGACGTAGTTTTTTGAAGAAAATCTTTGAAACTATGTTTACTTTCACAAAATCAACTTTTGGCCTCCTCTCTGCCTGAAACGTCTTTTAAGAGCATAAAAAGTGAAAATGCATCTCTAGGCAGGAAAGTGCTGAAAGCTGCAGATATTCATGAACATGACATCAGACTGTTAAATCAACTGTGCTGACGTAGTTTTTTGAAGAATATCTTTGAAACTATGCTTACTTTCACAAAATCAACTTTTGGCCTCTTCCAAGCCTCAAACGTATTTTAAGAGCATAAAAGGCTGAGAATGTACCGTAAACCAGTGGAGGTGGGTAATCATCAGGTTCTAATGAAAACATCATGAAACTGAACTGCCCTGAGCCAGTTTTTTGAAGAAAACCTTTGAATGTATTTTGACTGCCACAAAATCCACTTTTGTTTTTTCTTCCAAGCCTGAAACGTATTTTAAGAGCATAAAAGGCTAAGAATGTACCGTGAACCAATAAAGGTGTGTAAGAATCAGTTTCTATCGAAAACATCATGAAACAGTGAAATCAACTGCCCTAAGCCAGTTTTTTGAAACAATGTTTACTTTCACAAAATCCACTTTTGGCCTCTTTCAAGCCTGAAACGTATTTTAAGAACATAAAAGGCTACATTAAACCAGTAAAGGTGGGTACGCATCAGATTCTAATGAAAACATCATGAAACAATGAAATCAACTGCCCTGAGCCAGTTTTTTGAAGAAAATCTTTGAAACTATGTTTACTTTCACAAAATCCACTTTTGGCCTCTTCCAAGCCTAAAACGTATTTTAAGAGCATAAAAGGCTGAGAATGTACCGTAAACCAGTAAAGGTGGGTAAGCAGGTTGTAATGAAAACATCATGAAACAGTGAAATCAACTGCCCTGAGCCAGTTTTCTGAAACTATGTTGACTTTCACAAAATCCACTTTTGGCCTCTTCCAAGCCTCAAACGTATTTTAAGAGCATAAAAGGCTGATAATGTACCGTAAACCAGTAAAGGTGGGTAATCATCAGGTTCTAATGAAAACATCATGAAACTGAACTGCCCTGAGCCAGTTTTTTGAAGAAAATCTTTGAAACTATATTGACTGTCACAAAATCCACTTTTGTTTTCCTTCCAAGCCTGAAACGTATTTTCAGAGCATAAAAGGCTAAGAATGTACCGTAAACCAATAAAGGTGTGTAAGAATCAGTTTCTATCGAAAACATCATGAAACAGTGAAATCAACTGCCCTGAGCCAGTTTTCTGAAACTATGTTGACTTTCACAAAATCCACTTTTGGCCTCTTCCAAGCCTGAAACGTATTTTAAGAGCATAAAAGGCTGAGAATGTACCGTAAACCAGTGGAGGTGGGTAATCATCAGGTTCTAATGAAAACATCATGAAACTGAACTGCCCTGAGCCAGTTTTTTGAAGAAAACCTTTGAATGTATTTTGACTGCCACAAAATCCACTTTTGTTTTTTCTTCCAAGCCTGAAACGTATTTTAAGAGCATAAAAGGCTAAGTATGTACCGTGAACCAATAAAGGTGTGTAAGAATCAGTTTCTATCGAAAACATCATGAAACAGTGAAATCAACTGCCCTAAGCCAGTTTTTTGAAACAATGTTTACTTTCACAAAATCCACTTTTGGCCTCTTTCAAGCCTGAAACGTATTTTAAGAACATAAAAGGCTACATTAAACCAGTAAAGGTGGGTACGCATCAGATTATAATGAAAACATCATGAAACAATGAAATCAACTGCCCTGAGCCAGTTTTTTGAAGAAAATCTTTGAAACTATGTTTACTTTCACAAAATCCACTTTTGGCCTCTTCCAAGCCTAAAACGTATTTTAAGAGCAGAAAAGGCTGAGAATGTACCGTAAACCAGTAAAGGTGGGTAAGCAGGTTGTAATGTAAACATCATGAAACAGTGAAATCAACTGCCCTGAGCCAGTTTTCTGAAACTATGTTGACTTTCACAAAATCCACTTTTGGCCTCTTCCAAGCCTGAAACGTATTTTAAGAGCATAAAAGGCTGATAATGTACCGTAAACCAGTAAAGGTGGGTAATCATCAGGTTCTAATGAAAACATCATGAAACTGAACTGCCCTGAGCCAGTTTTTTGAAGAAAACCTTTGAATGTATTTTGACTGTCACAAAATCCACTTTTTTTCTTTTCTTCCAAGCCTGAAACGTATTTTAAGAGCATAAAAGGCTGAGAATGTACCGTAAACCAGTAAAGGTGGGTAATCATCAGGTTCTAATGAAAACATCATGAAACTGAACTGCCCTGAGCCAGTTTTTTGAAGAACATCCTTGAAACGTATTTTAAGAGCATAAAAGGCTACATTAAACCAGTAAAGGTGGGTACGCATCAGGTTCTAATGAAAACATCATGAAACAATGAAATCAACTGCCCTGAGCCAGTTTTTTAAAGAACATCCTTGAAACTATGTTGACTTTCACAAAATCCACTTTTGGCCTCTTCCAAGCCTGAAACGTATTTTAAGAGCATAAAAGGCTGAGAATGTACCGTAAACCAGTAAAGGTGAGTAAGCAGGTTGTAATGAAAACATCATGAAATAGTGAAATCAACTGCCCTAAGCCAGTTTTTTGACACTATGTTTACTTTCACAAAATCCACTTTTGGCCTCTTTCAAGCCTGAAACGTATTTTAAGAACATAAAAGGCTACATTAAACCAGTAAAGGTGGGTAAGCAGGTTGTAATGAAAACATCATGAAATAGTGAAATCAACTGCCCTGAGCCAGTTTTTTAAAGAACATCCTTGAAACTATGTTGACTTTCACAAAATCCACTTTTGGCCTCTTCCAAGCCTGAAACATATTTTAAGAGCATAACAGGCTAAGAATGTACCGTAAACCAATAAAGGTGTGTAAGCATCAGTTTCTATCGAAAACATCATGAAACAGTGAAATCAACTGCCCTGAGCCAGTTTTCTGAAACTATGTTGACTTTCACAAAATCCACTTTTGGCCTCTTCCAAGCCTGAAATGTATTTTAAGAACATAAAAGGCTACATTAAACCAGTAAAGGTACGCATCAGGTTCTAATGAAAACATCATGAAACAATGAAATCAACTGCCCTGAGCCAGTTTTTTAAAGAACATCCTTGAAACTATGTTGACTTTCACAAAATCCACTTTTGGCCTCTTCCAAGCCTGAAACGTATTTTAAGAGCATAAAAGGCTGAGAATGTACCGTAAACCAGTAAAGGTGAGTAAGCAGGTTGTAATGAAAACATCATGAAATAGTGAAATCAACTGCCCTGAGCCAGTTTTTTAAAGAACATCCTTGAAACTATGTTGACTTTCACAAAATCCACTTTTGGCCTCTTCCAAGCCTGAAACGTATTTTAAGAGCATAAAAGGCTGAGAATGTACCGTAAACCAGTAAAGGTGAGTAAGCAGGTTGTAATGAAAACATCATGAAATAGTGAAATCAACTGCCCTAAGCCAGTTTTTTGACACTATGTTTACTTTCACAAAATCCACTTTTGGCCTCTTTCAAGCCTGAAACGTATTTTAAGAACATAAAAGGCTACATTAAACCAGTAAAGGTGGGTAAGCAGGTTGTAATGAAAACATCATGAAAAAGTGAAATCAACTGCCCTGAGCCAGTTTTTTAAAGAACATCCTTGAAACTATGTTGACTTTCACAAAATCCACTTTTGGCCTCTTCCAAGCCTGAAACATATTTTAAGAGCATAACAGGCTAAGAATGTACCGTAAACCAATAAAGGTGTGTAAGCATCAGTTTCTATCGAAAACATCATGAAACAGTGAAATCAACTGCCCTGAGCCAGTTTTCTGAAACTATGTTGACTTTCACAAAATCCACTTTTGGCCTCTTCCAAGCCTGAAATGTATTTTAAGAACATAAAAGGCTACATTAAACCAGTAAAGGTACGCATCAGGTTCTAATGAAAACATCATGAAACAATGAAATCAACTGCCCTGAGCCAGTTTTTTAAAGAACATCCTTGAAACTATGTTGACTTTCACAAAATCCACTTTTGGCCTCTTCCAAGCCTGAAACGTATTTTAAGAGCATAAAAGGCTGAGAATGTACCGTAAACCAGTAAAGGTGAGTAAGCAGGTTGTAATGAAAACATCATGAAATAGTGAAATCAACTGCCCTGAGCCAGTTTTTTAAAGAACATCCTTGAAACTATGTTGACTTTCACAAAATCCACTTTTGGCCTCTTCCAAGCCTGAAACGTATTTTAAGAGCATAAAAGGCTGAGAATGTACCGTAAACCAGTAAAGGTGAGTAAGCAGGTTGTAATGAAAACATCATGAAATAGTGAAATCAACTGCCCTAAGCCAGTTTTTTGACACTATGTTTACTTTCACAAAATCCACTTTTGGCCTCTTTCAAGCCTGAAACGTATTTTAAGAACATAAAAGGCTACATTAAACCAGTAAAGGTGGGTAAGCAGGTTGTAATGAAAACATCATGAAAAAGTGAAATCAACTGCCCTGAGCCAGTTTTTTAAAGAACATCCTTGAAACTATGTTGACTTTCACAAAATCCACTTTTGGCCTCTTCCAAGCCTGAAACATATTTTAAGAGCATAACAGGCTAAGAATGTACCGTAAACCAATAAAGGTGTGTAAGCATCAGTTTCTATCGAAAACATCATGAAACAGTGAAATCAACTGCCCTGAGCCAGTTTTCTGAAACTATGTTGACTTTCACAAAATCCACTTTTGGCCTCTTCCAAGCCTGAAATGTATTTTAAGAACATAAAAGGCTACATTAAACCAGTAAAGGTACGCATCAGGTTCTAATGAAAACATCATGAAACAATGAAATCAACTGCCCTGAGCCAGTTTTTTAAAGAACATCCTTGAAACTATGTTGACTTTCACAAAATCCACTTTTGGCCTCTTCCAAGCCTGAAACGTATTTTAAGAGCATAAAAGGCTGAGAATGTACCGTAAACCAGTAAAGGTGAGTAAGCAGGTTGTAATGAAAACATCATGAAATAGTGAAATCAACTGCCCTGAGCCAGTTTTTTAAAGAACATCCTTGAAACTATGTTGACTTTCACAAAATCCACTTTTGGCCTCTTCCTAGCCTGAAACGTATTTTAAGAGCATAAAAGGCTGAGAATGTACCGTAAACCAGTAAAGGTGGGTAATTATCAGGTTCGAATGAAAACATCATGAAACTGAACTGCCCTGAGCCAGTTTTTTGAAGAACATCCTTGAAACTATGTTTACTTTCACAAAATCCACTTTTGGCCTCTTCCAAGCCTGAAACGTATTTTAAGAGCAGAAAAGGCTGAGAATGTACCGTAAACCAGTAAAGGTGGGTAAGCAGGTTGTAATGAAAACATCATGAAAGAGTGAAATCAACTGCCCTGAGCCAGTTTTCTGAAACTATGTTTACTTTCACAAAATCCACTTTTGGCCTCTTCCAAGCCTCAAACGTATTTTAAGAGCAGAAAAGGCTGAGAATGTACCGTAAACCAGTAAAGGTGGGTAATCATCAGGTTCTAATGAAAACATCATGAAACTGAACTGCCCTGAGCCAGTTTTTTGATGAAAACCTTTGAAAGTATTTTGACTGTCACAAAATCCACTTTTTTTTTTCTTCCAAGCCTGAAACGTATTTTAAGAGCATAACAGGCTAAGAATGTACCGTAAACCAATAAAGGTGTGTAAGAATCAGTTTCTATCGAAAACATCATGAAACAGTGAAATCATCATGAATCAGATTCTACCTCATCATGGTCATCATTTTCCTTCTCTTCATGCCCTTCTTCCATTTCAGCGGGCGATGTGGGGGCTTCTTCAGAGGAAGTAGTAGCATGTGGTCTGTAGGTTGGATCCATCGCCTCATCATTATTTTCCGTCTCTTCTGACCCTGAATCGTCCTCATCAGTTGATTCTTCCTCCTCATTATGTTCAGCATTGTCCTCCTGGTTATTCTTTTCCACATCATAGTTCAAAATTACCTCACAAGCCTCCTGTGCAGTATAGCGCTTCTGCCTCCTCATTGTGCTGCCTGTCTCTCTCTAAAATGTGAAATGCCCCAACACCTGTGAGAAAAGACCTATTTTTTTATTGTCATAACCATTGCTTGACCCCACACATCAAACATCCAAGATCAAAGATGTTTTGGAAAGCAGTATGGTGTGACAACTTGCCTCATTGAGCCACTTTGTGCTGCGGGGTCTTTTTGACCCCAGAGGACAACAGAAGTTATTCAATTCAATAAATCACCGTTAATTCAATCAAATTACCTCAAATTTATTTTAATCATGAAGAGCATAGTATCGAACGCCCCCTACATTAAACCAGTAAAGGTGGGTACGCATCAGGTTCTAATGAAAACATCATGAAACAATGAAATCAACTGCCCTGAGCCAGTTTTTTGAAGAACATCCTTGAAACTATGTTTACTTTCACAAAATGCACTTTTGGCCTCTTCCAAGCCTGAAACGTATTTTAAGAGCAGAAAAGGCTGAGAATGTACCGTAAACCAGTAAAGGTGGGTAAGCAGGTTGTAATGAAAACATCATGAAACAGTGAAATCAACTGCCCTGAGCCAGTTTTTTGAAGAACATCCTTGAAACTATGTTGACTTTCACAAAATCCACTTTTGGCCTCTTCCAAGCTTCAAACGTATTTTAAGAGCAGAAAAGGCTGAGAATGTACCGTAAACTAGTAAAGGTGGGTAATCATCAGGTTCTAATGAAAACATCATGAAACTGAACTGCCCTGAGCCAGTTTTTTGATGAAAACCTTTGAAAGTATTTTGACTGTCACAAAATCCACTTTTTTTTTTCTTCCAAGCCTGAAACGTATTTTAAGAGCATAACAGGCTAAGAATGTACCGTAAACCAATAAAGGTGTGTAAGCATCAGTTTCTATCGAAAACATCATGAAAGAGTGAAATCAACTGCCCTGAGCCAGTTTTCTGAAACTATGTTGACTTTCACAAAATCCACTTTTGGCCTCTTCCAAGCCTGAAATGTATTTTAAGAACATAAAAGGCTACATTAAACCAGTAAAGGTACGCATCAGGTTCTAATGAAAACATCATGAAACAATGAAATCAACTGCCCTGAGCCAGTGTTTTGAAGAACATCCTTGAAACTATGTTTACTTTCACAAAATCCAATTTTGGCCTCTTTCAAGCCTGAAACGTATTTTAAGAACATAAAAGGCTACATTAAACCAGTAAAGGTGGGTACGCATCAGGTTCTAATGAAAACATCATGAAACAATGAAATCAACTGCCCTGAGCCAGTTTTTTAAAGAACATCCTTGAAACTATGTTGACTTTCACAAAATCCACTTTTGGCCTCTTCCAAGCCTGAAACGTATTTTAAGAGCATAAAAGGCTGAGAATGTACCGTAAACCAGTAAAGGTGAGTAAGCAGGTTGTAATGAAAACATCATGAAATAGTGAAATCAACTGCCCTGAGCCAGTTTTTTAAAGAACATCCTTGAAACTATGTTGACTTTCACAAAATCCACTTTTGGCCTCTTCCAAGCCTGAAACGTATTTTAAGAGCAGAAAAGGCTGAGAATGTACCGTAAACCAGTAAAGGTGGGTAAGCAGGTTGTAATGAAAACATCATGAAAGAGTGAAATCAACTGCCCTGAGCCAGTTTTCTGAAACTATGTTTACTTTCACAAAATCCACTTTTGGCCTCTTCCAAGCCTCAAACGTATTTTAAGAGCAGAAAAGGCTGAGAATGTACCGTAAACCAGTAAAGGTGGGTAATCATCAGGTTCTAATGAAAACATCATGAAACTGAACTGCCCTGAGCCAGTTTTTTGATGAAAACCTTTGAAAGTATTTTGACTGTCACAAAATCCACTTTTTTTTTTCTTCCAAGCCTGAAACGTATTTTAAGAGCATAACAGGCTAAGAATGTACCGTAAACCAATAAAGGTGTGTAAGAATCAGTTTCTATCGAAAACATCATGAAACAGTGAAATCATCATGAATCAGATTCTACCTCATCATGGTCATCATTTTCCTTCTCTTCATGCCCTTCTTCCATTTCAGCGGGCGATGTGGGGGCTTCTTCAGAGGAAGTAGTAGCATGTGGTCTGTAGGTTGGATCCATCGCCTCATCATTATTTTCCGTCTCTTCTGACCCTGAATCGTCCTCATCAGTTGATTCTTCCTCCTCATTATGTTCAGCATTGTCCTCCTGGTTATTCTTTTCCACATCATAGTTCAAAATTACCTCACAAGCCTCCTGTGCAGTATAGCGCTTCTGCCTCCTCATTGTGCTGCCTGTCTCTCTCTAAAATGTGAAATGCCCCAACACCTGTGAGAAAAGACCTATTTTTTTATTGTCATAACCATTGCTTGACCCCACACATCAAACATCCAAGATCAAAGATGTTTTGGAAAGCAGTATGGTGTGACAACTTGCCTCATTGAGCCACTTTGTGCTGCGGGGTCTTTTTGACCCCAGAGGACAACAGAAGTTATTCAATTCAATAAATCACCGTTAATTCAATCAAATTACCTCAAATTTATTTTAATCATGAAGAGCATAGTATCGAACGCCCCCTACATTAAACCAATAAAGGTGTGTAAGAATCAGTTTCTATCGAAAACATCATGAAACAGTGAAATCAACTGCCCTAAGCCAGTTTTTTGAAACTATGTTGACTTTCAGAAAATGTACTTTTGGCCTCTTCCAAGCCTGAAACGTATTTTAAGAGCAGAAAAGGCTGAGAATGTACCGTAAACCAGTAAAGGTGGGTGAGCAGGTTGTAATGAAAACATCATTAAACAGTGAAATCAACTGCCCTACGCCAGTTTTCTGAAACTATGTTGACTTTCACAAAATCCACTTTTGGCCTCTTTCAAGCCTGAAACGTATTTTAACAACATAAAAGGCTACATTAAACCAGTAAAGGTGGGTACGCATCAGGTTCTAATGAAAACATCATGAAACAATGAAATCAACTGCCCTGAGCCAGTTTTTTGAAGAACATCCTTGAAACTATGTTGACTTTCACAAAATCCACTTTTGGCCTCTTCCAAGCTTCAAACGTATTTTAAGAGCAGAAAAGGCTGAGAATGTACCGTAAACTAGTAAAGGTGGGTAATCATCAGGTTCTAATGAAAACATCATGAAACAGTGAAATCAACTGCCCTGAGCCAGTTTTCTGAAACTATGTTGACTTTCACAAAATCCACTTTTGGCCTCTTCCAAGCCTGAAATGTATTTTAAGAACATAAAAGGCTACATTAAACCAGTAAAGGTACGCATCAGGTTCTAATGAAAACATCATGAAACAATGAAATCAACTGCCCTGAGCCAGTGTTTTGAAGAACATCCTTGAAACTATGTTTACTTTCACAAAATCCAATTTTGGCCTCTTTCAAGCCTGAAACGTATTTTAAGAACATAAAAGGCTACATTAAACCAGTAAAGGTGGGTACGCATCAGGTTCTAATGAAAACATCATGAAACAATGAAATCAACTGCCCTGAGCCAGTTTTTTGAAGAACATCCTTGAAACTATGTTTACTTTCACAAAATCCACTTTTGGCCTCTTCCAAGCCTGAAACGTATTTTAAGAGCATAAAAGGCTGAGAATGTACCGTAAACCAGTAAAGGTGGGTAATCATCAGGTTCTAATGAAAACATCATGAAACTGAACTGCCCTGAGCCAGTTTTTTGAAGAAAACCTTTGAAACTATGTTTACTTTCACAAAATCCACTTTTTAGAAGAAAATCTTTGAAACTATGTTTACTTTCACAAAATCCACTTTTTTGAAGAAAATCTTTGAAACTGTTTGCTTTCACACAATCCACTTTTGGCCTCCTCTCTGCTTGAAACGTCTTTTAAGAGCATAAAAAGTGAAAATGCATCTCTATCCAGTAAAGTGCTGAAAGCTGCAGATATTCATGAACTTGACATCAGACTGTCCTGAGGTACTGTTTTGAAGAAAATCTTTGAAACTATGTTTACTTTCACAAAATCAACTTTTGGCCTCCTCTCTGCCTGAAACGTCTTTTAAGAGCATAAAAAGTGAAAATGCATCTCTAGGCAGGAAAGTGCTGAAAGCTGCAGATATTCATGAACATGACATCAGACTGTGAAATCAACTGTGCTGACGTAGTTTTTTGAAGAATATCTTTGAAACTATGCTTACTTTCACAAAATCAACTTTTGGCCTCCTCTCTGCCTGAAACGTCTTTTAAGAGCATAAAAAGTGAAAATGCATCTCTAGGCAGGAAAGTGCTGAAAGCTGCAGATATTCATGAACATGACATCAGACTGTGAAATCAACTGTCTTGAGGAAGTTTTTTGAAGAAAATCTTTGAAACTATGCTTACTTTCACAAAATCAACTTTTGGCCTCCTCTCTGCCTGAAACGTCTTTTAAGAGCATAAAAAGTGAAAATGCATCTCTAGGCAGGAAAGTGCTGAAAGCTGCAGATATTCATGAACATGACATCAGACTGTGAAATCAACTGTGCTGACGTAGTTTTTTGAAGAAAATCTTTGAAACTATGCTTACTTTCACAAAATCAACTTTTGGCCTCCTCTCTGCCTGAAACGTCTTTTAAGAGCATAAAAAGTGAAAATGCATCTCTAGGCAGGAAAGTGCTGAAAGCTGCAGATATTCATGAACATGACATCAGACTGTGAAATCAACTGTGCTGACGTAGTTTTTTGAAGAAAATCTTTGAAACTATGCTTACTTTCACAAAATCAACTTTTGGCCTCCTCTCTGCCTGAAACGTCTTTTAAGAGCATAAAAAGTGAAAATGCATCTCTAGGCAGGAAAGTGCTGAAAGCTGCAGATATTCATGAACATGACATCAGACTGTTAAATCAACTGTGCTGACGTAGTTTTTTGAAGAATATCTTTGAAACTATGCTTACTTTCACAAAATCAACTTTTGGCCTCCTCTCTGCCTGAAACGTCTTTTAAGAGCATAAAAAGTGAAAATGCATCTCTAGGCAGGAAAGTGCAGGAAAGTGCTGAAAGCTGCAGATATTCATGAACATGACATCAGACTGTGAAATCAACTGTCTTGAGGAAGTTTTTTGAAGAAAATCTTTGAAACTATGCTTACTTTCACAAAATCAACTTTTGGCCTCCTCTCTGCCTGAAACGTCTTTTAAGAGCATAAAAAGTGAAAATGCATCTCTAGGCAGGAAAGTGCTGAAAGCTGCAGATATTCATGAACATGACATCAGACTGTGAAATCAACTGTGCTGACGTAGTTTTTTGAAGAATATCTTTGAAACTATGCTTACTTTCACAAAATCAACTTTTGGCCTCCTCTCTGCCTGAAACGTCTTTTAAGAGCATAAAAAGTGAAAATGCATCTCTAGGCAGGAAAGTGCTGAAAGCTGCAGATATTCATGAACATGACATCAGACTGTGAAATCAACTGTCTTGAGGAAGTTTTTTGAAGAAAATCTTTGAAACTATGCTTACTTTCACAAAATCAACTTTTGGCCTCCTCTCTGCCTGAAACGTCTTTTAAGAGCATAAAAAGTGAAAATGCATCTCTAGGCAGGAAAGTGCTGAAAGCTGCAGATATTCATGAACATGACATCAGACTGTGAAATCAACTGTGCTGACGTAGTTTTTTGAAGAATATCTTTGAAACTATGCTTACTTTCACAAAATCAACTTTTGGCCTCCTCTCTGCCTGAAACGTCTTTTAAGAGCATAAAAAGTGAAAATGCATCTCTAGGCAGGAAAGTGCTGAAAGCTGCAGATATTCATGAACATGACATCAGACTGTGAAATCAACTGTCTTGAGGAAGTTTTTTGAAGAAAATCTTTGAAACTATGCTTACTTTCACAAAATCAACTTTTGGCCTCCTCTCTGCCTGAAACGTCTTTTAAGAGCATAAAAAGTGAAAATGCATCTCTAGGCAGGAAAGTGCAGGAAAGTGCTGAAAGCTGCAGATATTCATGAACATGACATCAGACTGTGAAATCAACTGTCTTGAGGAAGTTTTTTGAAGAAAATCTTTGAAACTATGCTTACTTTCACAAAATCAACTTTTGGCCTCCTCTCTGCCTGAAACGTCTTTTAAGAGCATAAAAAGTGAAAATGCATCTCTAGGCAGGAAAGTGCTGAAAGCTGCAGATATTCATGAACATGACATCAGACTGTGAAATCAACTGTGCTGACGTAGTTTTTTGAAGAATATCTTTGAAACTATGCTTACTTTCACAAAATCAACTTTTGGCCTCCTCTCTGCCTGAAACGTCTTTTAAGAGCATAAAAAGTGAAAATGCATCTCTAGGCAGGAAAGTGCTGAAAGCTGCAGATATTCATGAACATGACATCAGACTGTGAAATCAACTGTCTTGAGGAAGTTTTTTGAAGAAAATCTTTGAAACTATGCTTACTTTCACAAAATCAACTTTTGGCCTCCTCTCTGCCTGAAACGTCTTTTAAGAGCATAAAAAGTGAAAATGCATCTCTAGGCAGGAAAGTGCAGGAAAGTGCTGAAAGCTGCAGATATTCATGAACATGACATCAGACTGTGAAATCAACTGTCTTGAGGAAGTTTTTTGAAGAAAATCTTTGAAACTATGCTTACTTTCACAAAATCAACTTTTGGCCTCCTCTCTGCCTGAAACGTCTTTTAAGAGCATAAAAAGTGAAAATGCATCTCTAGGCAGGAAAGTGCTGAAAGCTGCAGATATTCATGAACATGACATCAGACTGTGAAATCAACTGTCTTGAGGAAGTTTTTTGAAGAAAATCTTTGAAACTATGCTTACTTTCACAAAATCAACTTTTGGCCTCCTCTCTGCCTGAAACGTCTTTTAAGAGCATAAAAAGTGAAAATGCATCTCTAGGCAGGAAAGTGCTGAAAGCTGCAGATATTCATGAACATGACATCAGACTGTGAAATCAACTGTGCTGACGTAGTTTTTTGAAGAATATCTTTGAAACTATGCTTACTTTCACAAAATCAACTTTTGGCCTCCTCTCTGCCTGAAACGTCTTTTAAGAGCATAAAAAGTGAAAATGCATCTCTAGGCAGGAAAGTGCTGAAAGCTGCAGATATTCATGAACATGACATCAGACTGTGAAATCAACTGTCTTGAGGAAGTTTTTTGAAGAAAATCTTTGAAACTATGCTTACTTTCACAAAATCAACTTTTGGCCTCCTCTCTGCCTGAAACGTCTTTTAAGAGCATAAAAAGTGAAAATGCATCTCTAGGCAGGAAAGTGCAGGAAAGTGCTGAAAGCTGCAGATATTCATGAACATGACATCAGACTGTGAAATCAACTGTCTTGAGGAAGTTTTTTGAAGAAAATCTTTGAAACTATGCTTACTTTCACAAAATCAACTTTTGGCCTCCTCTCTGCCTGAAACGTCTTTTAAGAGCATAAAAAGTGAAAATGCATCTCTAGGCAGGAAAGTGCTGAAAGCTGCAGATATTCATGAACATGACATCAGACTGTGAAATCAACTGTCTTGAGGAAGTTTTTTGAAGAAAATCTTTGAAACTATGCTTACTTTCACAAAATCAACTTTTGGCCTCCTCTCTGCCTGAAACGTCTTTTAAGAGCATAAAAAGTGAAAATGCATCTCTAGGCAGGAAAGTGCAGGAAAGTGCTGAAAGCTGCAGATATTCATGAACATGACATCAGACTGTGAAATCAACTGTCTTGAGGAAGTTTTTTGAAGAAAATCTTTGAAACTATGCTTACTTTCACAAAATCAACTTTTGGCCTCCTCTCTGCCTGAAACGTCTTTTAAGAGCATAAAAAGTGAAAATGCATCTCTAGGCAGGAAAGTGCTGAAAGCTGCAGATATTCATGAACATGACATCAGACTGTGAAATCAACTGTGCTGACGTAGTTTTTTGAAGAATATCTTTGAAACTATGCTTACTTTCACAAAATCAACTTTTGGCCTCCTCTCTGCCTGAAACGTCTTTTAAGAGCATAAAAAGTGAAAATGCATCTCTAGGCAGGAAAGTGCTGAAAGCTGCAGATATTCATGAACATGACATCAGACTGTGAAATCAACTGTCTTGAGGAAGTTTTTTGAAGAAAATCTTTGAAACTATGCTTACTTTCACAAAATCAACTTTTGGCCTCCTCTCTGCCTGAAACGTCTTTTAAGAGCATAAAAAGTGAAAATGCATCTCTAGGCAGGAAAGTGCAGGAAAGTGCTGAAAGCTGCAGATATTCATGAACATGACATCAGACTGTGAAATCAACTGTCTTGAGGAAGTTTTTTGAAGAAAATCTTTGAAACTATGCTTACTTTCACAAAATCAACTTTTGGCCTCCTCTCTGCCTGAAACGTCTTTTAAGAGCATAACAAGTGAAAATGCATCTCTAGGCAGGAAAATGCTGAAAGCTGCAGATATTCATGAACATGACATCAGACTGTGAAATCAACTGTCTTGAGGAAGTTTTTTGAAGAAAATCTTTGAAACTATGCTTACTTTCACAAAATCAACTTTTGGCCTCCTCTCTGCCTGAAACGTCTTTTAAGAGCATAAAAAGTGAAAATGCATCTCTAGGCAGGAAAGTGCTGAAAGCTGCAGATATTCATGAACATGACATCAGACTGTGAAATCAACTGTCTTGAGGAAGTTTTTTGAAGAAAATCTTTGAAACTATGCTTACTTTCACAAAATCAACTTTTGGCCTCCTCTCTGCCTGAAACGTCTTTTAAGAGCATAAAAAGTGAAAATGCATCTCTAGGCAGGAAAGTGCAGGAAAGTGCTGAAAGCTGCAGATATTCATGAACATGACATCAGACTGTGAAATCAACTGTCTTGAGGAAGTTTTTTGAAGAAAATCTTTGAAACTATGCTTACTTTCACAAAATCAACTTTTGGCCTCCTCTCTGCCTGAAACGTCTTTTAAGAGCATAACAAGTGAAAATGCATCTCTAGGCAGGAAAATGCTGAAAGCTGCAGATATTCATGAACATGACATCAGACTGTGAAATCAACTGTCTTGAGGAAGTTTTTTGAAGAAAATCTTTGAAACTATGCTTACTTTCACAAAATCAACTTTTGGCCTCCTCTCTGCCTGAAACGTCTTTTAAGAGCATAAAAAGTGAAAATGCATCTCTAGGCAGGAAAGTGCTGAAAGCTGCAGATATTCATGAACATGACATCAGACTGTGAAATCAACTGTCTTGAGGAAGTTTTTTGAAGAAAATCTTTGAAACTATGCTTACTTTCACAAAATCAACTTTTGGCCTCCTCTCTGCCTGAAACGTCTTTTAAGAGCATAAAAAGTGAAAATGCATCTCTAGGCAGGAAAGTGCAGGAAAGTGCTGAAAGCTGCAGATATTCATGAACATGACATCAGACTGTGAAATCAACTGTCTTGAGGAAGTTTTTTGAAGAAAATCTTTGAAACTATGCTTACTTTCACAAAATCAACTTTTGGCCTCCTCTCTGCCTGAAACGTCTTTTAAGAGCATAAAAAGTGAAAATGCATCTCTAGGCAGGAAAGTGCTGAAAGCTGCAGATATTCATGAACATGACATCAGACTGTGAAATCAACTGTGCTGACGTAGTTTTTTGAAGAATATCTTTGAAACTATGCTTACTTTCACAAAATCAACTTTTGGCCTCCTCTCTGCCTGAAACGTCTTTTAAGAGCATAAAAAGTGAAAATGCATCTCTAGGCAGGAAAGTGCTGAAAGCTGCAGATATTCATGAACATGACATCAGACTGTGAAATCAACTGTCTTGAGGAAGTTTTTTGAAGAAAATCTTTGAAACTATGCTTACTTTCACAAAATCAACTTTTGGCCTCCTCTCTGCCTGAAACGTCTTTTAAGAGCATAAAAAGTGAAAATGCATCTCTAGGCAGGAAAGTGCAGGAAAGTGCTGAAAGCTGCAGATATTCATGAACATGACATCAGACTGTGAAATCAACTGTCTTGAGGAAGTTTTTTGAAGAAAATCTTTGAAACTATGCTTACTTTCACAAAATCAACTTTTGGCCTCCTCTCTGCCTGAAACGTCTTTTAAGAGCATAACAAGTGAAAATGCATCTCTAGGCAGGAAAATGCTGAAAGCTGCAGATATTCATGAACATGACATCAGACTGTTAAATCAACTGTGCTGACGTAGTTTTTTGAAGAAAATCTTTGAAACTATGTTTAGTTTCACAAAATCAACTTTTGGCCTCCTCTCTGCCTGAAACGTCTTTTAAGAGCATAAAAAGTGAAAATGCATCTCTAGGCAGGAAAGTGCTGAAAGCTGCAGATATTCATGAACATGACATCAGACTGTTAAATCAACTGTGCTGACGTAGTTTTTTGAAGAATATCTTTGAAACTATGCTTACTTTCACAAAATCAACTTTTGGCCTCCTCTCTGCCTGAAACGTCTTTTAAGAGCATAAAAAGTGAAAATGCATCTCTAGGCAGGAAAGTGCTGAAAGCTGCAGATATTCATGAACATGACATCAGACTGTTAAATCAACTGTGCTGACGTAGTTTTTTGAAGAATATCTTTGAAACTATGCTTACTTTCACAAAATCAACTTTTGGCCTCCTCTCTGCCTGAAACGTCTTTTAAGAGCATAAAAAGTGAAAATGCATCTCTAGGCAGGAAAGTGCTGAAAGCTGCAGATATTCATGAACATGACATCAGACTGTGAAATCAACTGTCTTGAGGAAGTTTTTTGAAGAAAATCTTTGAAACTATGCTTACTTTCACAAAATCAACTTTTGGCCTCCTCTCTGCCTGAAACGTCTTTTAAGAGCATAAAAAGTGAAAATGCATCTCTAGGCAGGAAAGTGCTGAAAGCTGCAGATATTCATGAACATGACATCAGACTGTGAAATCAACTGTGCTGACGTAGTTTTTTGAAGAATATCTTTGAAACTATGCTTACTTTCACAAAATCAACTTTTGGCCTCCTCTCTGCCTGAAACGTCTTTTAAGAGCATAAAAAGTGAAAATGCATCTCTAGGCAGGAAAGTGCTGAAAGCTGCAGATATTCATGAACATGACATCAGACTGTGAAATCAACTGTCTTGAGGAAGTTTTTTGAAGAAAATCTTTGAAACTATGCTTACTTTCACAAAATCAACTTTTGGCCTCCTCTCTGCCTGAAACGTCTTTTAAGAGCATAAAAAGTGAAAATGCATCTCTAGGCAGGAAAGTGCAGGAAAGTGCTGAAAGCTGCAGATATTCATGAACATGACATCAGACTGTGAAATCAACTGTCTTGAGGAAGTTTTTTGAAGAAAATCTTTGAAACTATGCTTACTTTCACAAAATCAACTTTTGGCCTCCTCTCTGCCTGAAACGTCTTTTAAGAGCATAACAAGTGAAAATGCATCTCTAGGCAGGAAAATGCTGAAAGCTGCAGATATTCATGAACATGACATCAGACTGTGAAATCAACTGTCTTGAGGAAGTTTTTTGAAGAAAATCTTTGAAACTATGCTTACTTTCACAAAATCAACTTTTGGCCTCCTCTCTGCCTGAAACGTCTTTTAAGAGCATAAAAAGTGAAAATGCATCTCTAGGCAGGAAAGTGCTGAAAGCTGCAGATATTCATGAACATGACATCAGACTGTTAAATCAACTGTGCTGACGTAGTTTTTTGAAGAAAATCTTTGAAACTATGTTTAGTTTCACAAAATCAACTTTTGGCCTCCTCTCTGCCTGAAACGTCTTTTAAGAGCATAAAAAGTGAAAATGCATCTCTAGGCAGGAAAGTGCTGAAAGCTGCAGATATTCATGAACATGACATCAGACTGTTAAATCAACTGTGCTGACGTAGTTTTTTGAAGAATATCTTTGAAACTATGCTTACTTTCACAAAATCAACTTTTGGCCTCCTCTCTGCCTGAAACGTCTTTTAAGAGCATAAAAAGTGAAAATGCATCTCTAGGCAGGAAAGTGCTGAAAGCTGCAGATATTCATGAACATGACATCAGACTGTGAAATCAACTGTCTTGAGGAAGTTTTTTGAAGAAAATCTTTGAAACTATGCTTACTTTCACAAAATCAACTTTTGGCCTCCTCTCTGCCTGAAACGTCTTTTAAGAGCATAAAAAGTGAAAATGCATCTCTAGGCAGGAAAGTGCTGAAAGCTGCAGATATTCATGAACATGACATCAGACTGTGAAATCAACTGTGCTGACGTAGTTTTTTGAAGAATATCTTTGAAACTATGCTTACTTTCACAAAATCAACTTTTGGCCTCCTCTCTGCCTGAAACGTCTTTTAAGAGCATAAAAAGTGAAAATGCATCTCTAGGCAGGAAAGTGCTGAAAGCTGCAGATATTCATGAACATGACATCAGACTGTTAAATCAACTGTGCTGACGTAGTTTTTTGAAGAATATCTTTGAAACTATGCTTACTTTCACAAAATCAACTTTTGGCCTCCTCTCTGCCTGAAACGTCTTTTAAGAGCATAAAAAGTGAAAATGCATCTCTAGGCAGGAAAGTGCTGAAAGCTGCAGATATTCATGGACATGACATCAGACTGTTAAATCAACTGTGCTGACGTAGTTTTTTGAAGAAAATCTTTGAAACTATGTTTAGTTTCACAAAATCAACTTTTGGCCTCCTCTCTGCCTGAAACGTCTTTTAAGAGCATAAAAAGTGAAAATGCATCTCTAGGCAGGAAAGTGCTGAAAGCTGCAGATATTCATGAACATGACATCAGACTGTTAAATCAACTGTGCTGACGTAGTTTTTTGAAGAATATCTTTGAAACTATGCTTACTTTCACAAAATCAACTTTTGGCCTCCTCTCTGCCTGAAACGTCTTTTAAGAGCATAAAAAGTGAAAATGCATCTCTAGGCAGGAAAGTGCTGAAAGCTGCAGATATTCATGAACATGACATCAGACTGTTAAATCAACTGTGCTGACGTAGTTTTTTGAAGAAAATCTTTGAAACTATGTTTACTTTCACAAAATCAACTTTTGGCCTCCTCTCTGCCTGAAACGTCTTTTAAGAGCATAAAAAGTGAAAATGCATCTCTAGGCAGGAAAGTGCTGAAAGCTGCAGATATTCATGAACATGACATCAGACTGTTAAATCAACTGTGCTGACGTAGTTTTTTGAAGAAAATCTTTGAAACTATGTTTACTTTCACAAAATCAACTTTTGGCCTCCTCTCTGCCTGAAACGTCTTTTAAGAGCATAAAAAGTGAAAATGCATCTCTAGGCAGGAAAGTGCTGAAAGCTGCAGATATTCATGAACATGACATCAGACTGTTAAATCAACTGTGCTGACGTAGTTTTTTGAAGAATATCTTTGAAACTATGCTTACTTTCACAAAATCAACTTTTGGCCTCCTCTCTGCCTGAAACGTCTTTTAAGAGCATAAAAAGTGAAAATGCATCTCTAGGCAGGAAAGTGCTGAAAGCTGCAGATATTCATGAACATGACATCAGACTGTTAAATCAACTGTGCTGACGTAGTTTTTTGAAGAAAATCTTTGAAACTATGTTTACTTTCACAAAATCAACTTTTGGCCTCCTCTCTGCCTGAAACGTCTTTTAAGAGCATAAAAAGTGAAAATGCATCTCTAGGCAGGAAAGTGCTGAAAGCTGCAGATATTCATGAACATGACATCAGACTGTTAAATCAACTGTGCTGACGTAGTTTTTTGAAGAAAATCTTTGAAACTATGTTTACTTTCACAAAATCAACTTTTGGCCTCCTCTCTGCCTGAAACGTCTTTTAAGAGCATAAAAAGTGAAAATGCATCTCTAGGCAGGAAAGTGCTGAAAGCTGCAGATATTCATGAACATGACATCAGACTGTTAAATCAACTGTGCTGACGTAGTTTTTTGAAGAATATCTTTGAAACTATGCTTACTTTCACAAAATCAACTTTTGGCCTCCTCTCTGCCTGAAACGTCTTTTAAGAGCATAAAAAGTGAAAATGCATCTCTAGGCAGGAAAGTGCTGAAAGCTGCAGATATTCATGAACATGACATCAGACTGTGAAATCAACTGTCTTGAGGAAGTTTTTTGAAGAAAATCTTTGAAACTATGCTTACTTTCACAAAATCAACTTTTGACCTCCTCTCTGCCTGAAACGTCTTTTAAGAGCATAAAAAGTGAAAATGCATCTCTAGGCAGGAAAGTGCTGAAAGCTGCAGATATTCATGAACATGACATCAGACTGTTAAATCAACTGTGCTGACGTAGTTTTTTGAAGAAAATCTTTGAAACTATGTTTACTTTCACAAAATCAACTTTTGGCCTCCTCTCTGCCTGAAACGTCTTTTAAGAGCATAAAAAGTGAAAATGCATCTCTAGGCAGGAAAGTGCTGAAAGCTGCAGATATTCATGAACATGACATCAGACTGTTAAATCAACTGTGCTGACGTAGTTTTTTGAAGAAAATCTTTGAAACTATGCTTACTTTCACAAAATCAACTTTTGGCCTCCTCTCTGCCTGAAACGTCTTTTAAGAGCATAAAAAGTGAAAATGCATCTCTAGGCAGGAAAGTGCTGAAAGCTGCAGATATTCATGAACATGACATCAGACTGTTAAATCAACTGTGCTGACGTAGTTTTTTGAAGAAAATCTTTGAAACTATGTTTACTTTCACAAAATCAACTTTTGGCCTCCTCTCTGCCTGAAACGTCTTTTAAGAGCATAAAAAGTGAAAATGCATCTCTAGGCAGGAAAGTGCTGAAAGCTGCAGATATTCATGAACATGACATCAGACTGTTAAATCAACTGTGCTGACGTAGTTATTTGAAGAAAATCTTTGAAACTATGTTTAGTTTCACAAAATCAACTTTTGGCCTCCTCTCTGCCTGAAACGTCTTTTAAGAGCATAAAAAGTGAAAATGCATCTCTAGGCAGGAAAGTGCTGAAAGCTGCAGATATTCATGAACATGACATCAGACTGTTAAATCAACTGTGCTGACGTAGTTTTTTGAAGAAAATCTTTGAAACTATGTTTACTTTCACAAAATCAACTTTTGGCCTCCTCTCTGCCTGAAACGTCTTTTAAGAGCATAAAAAGTGAAAATGCATCTCTAGGCAGGAAAGTGCTGAAAGCTGCAGATATTCATGAACATGACATCAGACTGTTAAATCAACTGTGCTGACGTAGTTTTTTGAAGAAAATCTTTGAAACTATGTTTAGTTTCACAAAATCAACTTTTGGCCTCCTCTCTGCCTGAAACGTCTTTTAAGAGCATAAAAAGTGAAAATGCATCTCTAGGCAGGAAAGTGCTGAAAGCTGCAGATATTCATGAACATGACATCAGACTGTTAAATCAACTGTGCTGACGTAGTTTTTTGAAGAATATCTTTGAAACTATGCTTACTTTCACAAAATCAACTTTTGGCCTCCTCTCTGCCTGAAACGTCTTTTAAGAGCATAAAAAGTGAAAATGCATCTCTAGGCAGGAAAGTGCTGAAAGCTGCAGATATTCATGAACATGACATCAGACTGTTAAATCAACTGTGCTGACGTAGTTTTTTGAAGAAAATCTTTGAAACTATGTTTACTTTCACAAAATCAACTTTTGGCCTCCTCTCTGCCTGAAACGTCTTTTAAGAGCATAAAAAGTGAAAATGCATCTCTAGGCAGGAAAGTGCTGAAAGCTGCAGATATTCATGAACATGACATCAGACTGTTAAATCAACTGTGCTGACGTAGTTTTTTGAAGAATATCTTTGAAACTATGCTTACTTTCACAAAATCAACTTTTGGCCTCCTCTCTGCCTGAAACGTCTTTTAAGAGCATAAAAAGTGAAAATGCATCTCTAGGCAGGAAAGTGCTGAAAGCTGCAGATATTCATGAACATGACATCAGACTGTGAAATCAACTGTCTTGAGGAAGTTTTTTGAAGAAAATCTTTGAAACTATGCTTACTTTCACAAAATCAACTTTTGGCCTCTTCCAAGCCTCAAACGTATTTTAAGAGCATAAAAGGCTGAGAATATACCGTAAACCAGTAACGGTGGGTAATCATCAGGTTCTAATGAAAACATCATGAAACTGAACTGCACTGAGCCAGTTTTTTGAAGAAAACCTTTGAAAGTATTTTGATTGTCACTAAATCCACTTTTTTTTTTTCTTCCAAGCCTGAAACATATTTTAAGAGCATAAAAGGCTAAGAATGTACCGTGAACCAATAAAGGTGTGTAAGAATCAGTTTCTATCGAAAACATCATGAAACAGTGAAATCAACTGCACTAAGCCAGTTTTTTGAAACAATGTTTACTTTCACAAAATCCACTTTTGGCCTCTTTCAAGCCTGAAACATATTTTAAGAACATAAAAGCCTACATTAAACCAGTAAAAGGTGCCTGAAACGTATTTTAAGAGCATAAAAGGCTGAGAATGTACCGTAAACCAGTAAAGGTGGGTAAGCAGGTTGTAATGAAAACATCATGAAACAGTGAAATCAACTGCCCTGAGCCAGTTTTCTGAAACTATGTTGACTTTCACAAAATCCACTTTTGGCCTCATCCAAGTCTGAAACGTATTTTAAGAGCATCAAAGGCTACATTAAACCAGTAAAGGTGGGTACGCATCAGGTTCTAATGAAAACATCATGAAACAGTGAAATCAACTGCCCTGAGCCAGTTTTCTGAAACTATGTTGACTTTCACAAAATCCACTTTTGGCCTCTTCCAAGCCTGAAACGTATTTTAAGAGCATAAAAGGCTGAGAATGTACCGTAAACCAGTAGAGGTGGGTAATCATCAGGTTCTAATGAAAACATCATGAAACTGAACTGCCCTGAGCCAGTTTTTTGAAGAAAACCTTTGAATGTATTTTGACTGTCACTAAATCCACTTTTTTTCTTTTCTTCCAAGCCTGAAACATATTTTAAGAGCATAAAAGGCTACATTAAACCAGTAAAGGTGCCTGAAACGTATTTTAAGAGCATAAAAGGCTGAGAATGTACCGTAAACCAGTAGAGGTGGGTAATCATCAGGTTCTAATGAAAACATCATGAAACTGAACTGCCCTGAGCCAGGTTTTTGAAGAAAACCTTTGAATGTATTTTGACTGTCACTAAATCCACTTTTTTTCTTTTCTTCCAAGCCTGAAACATATTTTAAGAGCATAAAAGGCTGAGAATGTACCGTGAACCAATAAAGGTGTGTAAGAATCAGTTTCTATCGAAAACATCATGAAACAGTGAAATCAACTGCCCTGAGCCAGTTTTCTGAAACTATGTTGACTTTCACAAAATCCACTTTTGGCCTCTTCCAAGCCTGAAACGTATTTTAAGAGCATAAAAGGCTGAGAATGTACCGTAAACCAGTAAAGGTGGGTAAGCAGGTTGTAATGAAAACATCATGAAACAGTGAAATCAACTGCCCTGAGCCAGTTTTCTGAAACTATGTTGACTTTCACAAAATCCACTTTTGGCCTCTTCCAAGCCTCAAACGTATTTTAAGAGCATAAAAGGCTGATAATGTACCGTAAACCAGTAAAGGTGGGTAATCATCAGGTTCTAATGAAAACATCATGAAACTGAACTGCCCTGAGCCAGTTTTTTGAAGAACATCCTTGAAACGTATTTTAAGAGCATAAAAGGCTACATTAAACCAGTAAAGGTGGGTACGCATCAGGTTCTAATGAAAACATCATGAAACAATGAAATCAACTGCCCTGAGCCAGTTTTTTAAAGAACATCCTTGAAACTATGTTGACTTTCACAAAATCCACTTTTGGCCTCTTCCAAGCCTGAAACGTATTTTAAGAGCATAAAAGGCTGAGAATGTACCGTAAACCAGTAAAGGTGAGTAAGCAGGTTGTAATGAAAACATCATGAAATAGTGAAATCAACTGCCCTGAGCCAGTTTTTTGACACTATGTTTACTTTCACAAAATCCACTTTTGGCCTCTTTCAAGCCTGAAACGTATTTTAAGAACATAAAAGGCTACATTAAACCAGTAAAGGTGGGTAAGCAGGTTGTAATGAAAACATCATGAAAAAGTGAAATCAACTGCCCTGAGCCAGTTTTTTAAAGAACATCCTTGAAACTATGTTGACTTTCACAAAATCCACTTTTGGCCTCTTCCAAGCCTGAAACATATTTTAAGAGCATAACAGGCTAAGAATGTACCGTAAACCAATAAAGGTGTGTAAGCATCAGTTTCTATCGAAAACATCATGAAACAGTGAAATCAACTGCCCTGAGCCAGTTTTCTGAAACTATGTTGACTTTCACAAAATCCACTTTTGGCCTCTTCCAAGCCTGAAATGTATTTTAAGAACATAAAAGGCTACATTAAACCAGTAAAGGTACGCATCAGGTTCTAATGAAAACATCATGAAACAATGAAATCAACTGCCCTGAGCCAGTGTTTTG
This sequence comes from Anarhichas minor, assembly GCF_050575085.1. Lineage (NCBI taxonomy): Eukaryota > Metazoa > Chordata > Actinopteri > Perciformes > Anarhichadidae > Anarhichas > Anarhichas minor. The sequence continues at coordinate 6,859,912 of NW_027466455.1, read as the reverse complement.
AAGAACATCCTTGAAACTATGTTTACTTTCACAAAATCCAATTTTGGCCTCTTTCAAGCCTGAAACGTATTTTAAGAACATAAAAGGCTACATTAAACCAGTAAAGGTGGGTACGCATCAGGTTCTAATGAAAACATCATGAAACAATGAAATCAACTGCCCTGAGCCAGTTTTTTAAAGAACATCCTTGAAACTATGTTGACTTTCACAAAATCCACTTTTGGCCTCTTCCAAGCCTGAAACGTATTTTAAGAGCATAAAAGGCTGAGAATGTACCGTAAACCAGTAAAGGTGAGTAAGCAGGTTGTAATGAAAACATCATGAAATAGTGAAATCAACTGCCCTAAGCCAGTTTTTTGACACTATGTTTACTTTCACAAAATCCACTTTTGGCCTCTTCCAAGCCTGAAACATATTTTAAGAGCATAACAGGCTAAGAATGTACCGTAAACCAATAAAGGTGTGTAAGCATCAGTTTCTATCGAAAACATCATGAAACAGTGAAATCAACTGCCCTGAGCCAGTTTTCTGAAACTATGTTGACTTTCACAAAATCCACTTTTGGCCTCTTCCAAGCCTGAAACATATTTTAAGAGCATAACAGGCTAAGAATGTACCGTAAACCAATAAAGGTGTGTAAGCATCAGTTTCTATCGAAAACATCATGAAACAGTGAAATCAACTGCCCTGAGCCAGTTTTCTGAAACTATGTTGACTTTCACAAAATCCACTTTTGGCCTCTTCCAAGCCTGAAATGTATTTTAAGAACATAAAAGGCTACATTAAACCAGTAAAGGTACGCATCAGGTTCTAATGAAAACATCATGAAACAATGAAATCAACTGCCCTGAGCCAGTGTTTTGAAGAACATCCTTGAAACTATGTTTACTTTCACAAAATCCAATTTTGGCCTCTTTCAAGCCTGAAACGTATTTTAAGAACATAAAAGGCTACATTAAACCAGTAAAGGTGGGTACGCATCAGGTTCTAATGAAAACATCATGAAACAATGAAATCAACTGCCCTGAGCCAGTTTTTTAAAGAACATCCTTGAAACTATGTTGACTTTCACAAAATCCACTTTTGGCCTCTTCCAAGCCTGAAACGTATTTTAAGAGCATAAAAGGCTGAGAATGTACCGTAAACCAGTAAAGGTGAGTAAGCAGGTTGTAATGAAAACATCATGAAATAGTGAAATCAACTGCCCTGAGCCAGTTTTTTAAAGAACATCCTTGAAACTATGTTGACTTTCACAAAATCCACTTTTGGCCTCTTCCTAGCCTGAAACGTATTTTAGGAGCATAAAAGGCTGAGAATGTACCGTAAACCAGTAAAGGTGGGTAATTATCAGGTTCGAATGAAAACATCATGAAACTGAACTGCCCTGAGCCAGTTTTTTGAAGAACATCCTTGAAACTATGTTTACTTTCACAAAATCCACTTTTGGCCTCTTCCAAGCCTGAAACGTATTTTAAGAGCAGAAAAGGCTGAGAATGTACCGTAAACCAGTAAAGGTGGGTAAGCAGGTTGTAATGAAAACATCATGAAAGAGTGAAATCAACTGCCCTGAGCCAGTTTTCTGAAACTATGTTTACTTTCACAAAATCCACTTTTGGCCTCTTCCAAGCCTCAAACGTATTTTAAGAGCAGAAAAGGCTGAGAATGTACCGTAAACCAGTAAAGGTGGGTAATCATCAGGTTCTAATGAAAACATCATGAAACTGAACTGCCCTGAGCCAGTTTTTTGATGAAAACCTTTGAAAGTATTTTGACTGTCACAAAATCCACTTTTTTTTTTCTTCCAAGCCTGAAACGTATTTTAAGAGCATAACAGGCTAAGAATGTACCGTAAACCAATAAAGGTGTGTAAGAATCAGTTTCTATCGAAAACATCATGAAACAGTGAAATCATCATGAATCAGATTTTACCTCATCATGGTCATCATTTTCCTTCTCTTCATGCCCTTCTTCCATTTCAGCGGGCGATGTGGGGGCTTCTTCAGAGGAAGTAGTAGCATGTGGTCTGTAGGTTGGATCCATCGCCTCATCATTATTTTCCGTCTCTTCTGACCCTGAATCGTCCTCATCAGTTGATTCTTCCTCCTCATTATGTTCAGCATTGTCCTCCTGGTTATTCTTTTCCACATCATAGTTCAAAATTACCTCACAAGCCTCCTGTGCAGTATAGCGCTTCTGCCTCCTCATTGTGCTGCCTGTCTCTCTCTAAAATGTGAAATGCCCCAACACCTGTGAGAAAAGACCTATTTTTTTATTGTCATAACCATTGCTTGACCCCACACATCAAACATCCAAGATCAAAGATGTTTTGGAAAGCAGTATGGTGTGACAACTTGCCTCATTGAGCCACTTTGTGCTGCGGGGTCTTTTTGACCCCAGAGGACAACAGAAGTTATTCAATTCAATAAATCACCGTTAATTCAATCAAATTACCTCAAATTTATTTTAATCATGAAGAGCATAGTATCGAACGCCCCCTACATTAAACCAGTAAAGGTGGGTACGCATCAGGTTCTAATGAAAACATCATGAAACAATGAAATCAACTGCCCTGAGCCAGTTTTTTGAAGAACATCCTTGAAACTATGTTTACTTTCACAAAATGCACTTTTGGCCTCTTCCAAGCCTGAAACGTATTTTAAGAGCAGAAAAGGCTGAGAATGTACCGTAAACCAGTAAAGGTGGGTAAGCAGGTTGTAATGAAAACATCATGAAACAGTGAAATCAACTGCCCTGAGCCAGTTTTTTGAAGAACATCCTTGAAACTATGTTGACTTTCACAAAATCCACTTTTGGCCTCTTCCAAGCTTCAAACGTATTTTAAGAGCAGAAAAGGCTGAGAATGTACCGTAAACTAGTAAAGGTGGGTAATCATCAGGTTCTAATGAAAACATCATGAAACTGAACTGCCCTGAGCCAGTTTTTTGATGAAAACCTTTGAAAGTATTTTGACTGTCACAAAATCCACTTTTTTTTTTCTTCCAAGCCTGAAACGTATTTTAAGAGCATAACAGGCTAAGAATGTACCGTAAACCAATAAAGGTGTGTAAGCATCAGTTTCTATCGAAAACATCATGAAAGAGTGAAATCAACTGCCCTGAGCCAGTTTTCTGAAACTATGTTGACTTTCACAAAATCCACTTTTGGCCTCTTCCAAGCCTGAAATGTATTTTAAGAACATAAAAGGCTACATTAAACCAGTAAAGGTACGCATCAGGTTCTAATGAAAACATCATGAAACAATGAAATCAACTGCCCTGAGCCAGTGTTTTGAAGAACATCCTTGAAACTATGTTTACTTTCACAAAATCCAATTTTGGCCTCTTTCAAGCCTGAAACGTATTTTAAGAACATAAAAGGCTACATTAAACCAGTAAAGGTGGGTACGCATCAGGTTCTAATGAAAACATCATGAAACAATGAAATCAACTGCCCTGAGCCAGTTTTTTAAAGAACATCCTTGAAACTATGTTGACTTTCACAAAATCCACTTTTGGCCTCTTCCAAGCCTGAAACGTATTTTAAGAGCATAAAAGGCTGAGAATGTACCGTAAACCAGTAAAGGTGAGTAAGCAGGTTGTAATGAAAACATCATGAAATAGTGAAATCAACTGCCCTGAGCCAGTTTTTTAAAGAACATCCTTGAAACTATGTTGACTTTCACAAAATCCACTTTTGGCCTCTTCCAAGCCTGAAACGTATTTTAAGAGCAGAAAAGGCTGAGAATGTACCGTAAACCAGTAAAGGTGGGTAAGCAGGTTGTAATGAAAACATCATGAAAGAGTGAAATCAACTGCCCTGAGCCAGTTTTCTGAAACTATGTTTACTTTCACAAAATCCACTTTTGGCCTCTTCCAAGCCTCAAACGTATTTTAAGAGCAGAAAAGGCTGAGAATGTACCGTAAACCAGTAAAGGTGGGTAATCATCAGGTTCTAATGAAAACATCATGAAACTGAACTGCCCTGAGCCAGTTTTTTGATGAAAACCTTTGAAAGTATTTTGACTGTCACAAAATCCACTTTTTTTTTTCTTCCAAGCCTGAAACGTATTTTAAGAGCATAACAGGCTAAGAATGTACCGTAAACCAATAAAGGTGTGTAAGAATCAGTTTCTATCGAAAACATCATGAAACAGTGAAATCATCATGAATCAGATTCTACCTCATCATGGTCATCATTTTCCTTCTCTTCATGCCCTTCTTCCATTTCAGCGGGCGATGTGGGGGCTTCTTCAGAGGAAGTAGTAGCATGTGGTCTGTAGGTTGGATCCATCGCCTCATCATTATTTTCCGTCTCTTCTGACCCTGAATCGTCCTCATCAGTTGATTCTTCCTCCTCATTATGTTCAGCATTGTCCTCCTGGTTATTCTTTTCCACATCATAGTTCAAAATTACCTCACAAGCCTCCTGTGCAGTATAGCGCTTCTGCCTCCTCATTGTGCTGCCTGTCTCTCTCTAAAATGTGAAATGCCCCAACACCTGTGAGAAAAGACCTATTTTTTTATTGTCATAACCATTGCTTGACCCCACACATCAAACATCCAAGATCAAAGATGTTTTGGAAAGCAGTATGGTGTGACAACTTGCCTCATTGAGCCACTTTGTGCTGCGGGGTCTTTTTGACCCCAGAGGACAACAGAAGTTATTCAATTCAATAAATCACCGTTAATTCAATCAAATTACCTCAAATTTATTTCAATCATGAAGAGCATAGTATCGAACGCCCCCCATTATTTTCAGACCATTTGATGAATAAAAAACATATTTTGACAGCAAAAGATTTCTTCTGGGGTCATTAATGACCCCAGGACAACACAAGGGCTAGAGATGCATTTTCACTTTTTATGCTCTTAAAAGACGTTTCAGGCAGAGAGGAGGCCAAAAGTTGATTTTGTGAAAGTAAGCATAGTTTCAAAGATTTTCTTCAAAGAACTTCCTCAAGACAGTTGATTTCACAGTCTGATGTCATGTTCACGAATATCTGCAGCTTTCAGCACTTTCCTGCCTAGAGATGCATTTTCACTTTTTATGCTCTTAAAAGACGTTTCAGGCAGAGAGGAGGCCAAAAGTTGATTTTGTGAAAGTAAGCATAGTTTCAAAGATATTCTTCAAAAAAACTACGTCAGCACAGTTGATTTAACAGTCTGATGTCATGTTCATGAATATCTGCAGCTTTCAGCACTTTCCTGCCTAGAGATGCATTTTCACTTTTTATGCTCTTAAAAGACGTTTCAGGCAGAGAGGAGGCCAAAAGTTGATTTTGTGAAAGTAAGCATAGTTTCAAAGATATTCTTCAAAAAACTACGTCAGCACAGTTGATTTAACAGTCTGATGTCATGTTCATGAATATCTGCAGCTTTCAGCACTTTCCTGCCTAGAGATGCATTTTCACTTTTTATGCTCTTAAAAGACGTTTCAGGCAGAGAGGAGGCCAAAAGTTGATTTTGTGAAAGTAAGCATAGTTTCAAAGATTTTCTTCAAAAAACTTCCTCAAGACAGTTGATTTCACAGTCTGATGTCATGTTCATGAATATCTGCAGCTTTCAGCACTTTCCTGCCTAGAGATGCATTTTCACTTTTTATGCTCTTAAAAGACGTTTCAGGCAGAGAGGAGGCCAAAAGTTGATTTTGTGAAAGTAAGCATAGTTTCAAAGATTTTCTTCAAAAAACTTCCTCAAGACAGTTGATTTCACAATCTGATGTCATGTTCATGAATATCTGCAGCTTTCAGCACTTTGCTGGCTAGCCCTTGTGTTGTCCTCCCGATTGCCATACACTTGTTGTCCTCTGGGGTCAAAAATGACCCCACCTGGTTTGACTGTTTTTAAAGCATATAGTATAAATTGTCAATCAATTCTGTTTTACACCTTTAGTCTTACTTCAGTCCAACACAGTTTTACCTTCGTTTTGGAATTTAGGGCCAATAGACCTTGTTTACATAAAAGTATACCCTGTTTTTGAGTGAAAATACAATGAAACAATGAATTATTTTGACTTTATATTATTTTTGACTATTTGACTTATCACAGAGAGGTATATATCAAAGTTTAGTGAGGATGCTGTTCTTGAATCATTTGAATTTTTTTAATGGCAGCAAATAATAACACCTGTTGTCCTCTGGGGTCAAAAATGACCCCGTCTGGTTTGACTGTTTATAAAGTATAAATTATCACCCAACTCTGTGTTTCAACTTTTTAGTCAACTTTATTCCAACTCATTACTGACATAAAACATGTCAACATTCATTTCCAAAACATTTAACTTTTCAAAACTAACTTTTCAGAAAAAAACAGTCTGAATGTGCCCTCAGATGCATGCAAGGCAGGTTGTAATGGCATGACTTTTGCAGATGTATGCATTGCATTTTTGGCACGTTTGTGTTGTTTTGAGATCACTCTGGCACAATTGGCACCTTCCCCTTTTGCATGGAGGGGCAGCTGGGCGAGGGGGAGCTGCTGCAGAGGTAGAGCTGGAGTAGAGCTGCTGGATAGACATAACCATTCTGGCAGCGGCTGGCGTGCGGGGAATAACCTGTCAAGTCAAGTCAAACTTTATTATAACAAATCACAGTACAAATACAAATAGTTCAAATTGTGAGGTCACTACAGAAGGAAGAGCAACATAAATGTAGCTTAATGCTGACCATGCGTCGCTTGATGTGAGGTATCACCAGTTGTCGCCCAAGCTCCTCCATGAACAGTCTCCTCCTGTTGGACTTCCCCTGATTCCAGGCTGGCTTGATCTCAGACCACAGGACAAATGAGTTGTATGCAGACACGTCGAGAATGTTGAAGAAGACAACGAGGGGCCAACGGGCTGTCTTCCTTTTGCACGTGTACACACTGTAACCTGAAACAAAAGAAACAAACCAAAAGATATTCAGAAATGTAGGTTTATTTTCCTACATACAAATTCAATGCATTATCCTTTCCATATATAATATTATAAATATTATGAATAATAAATGTGCATTACCTTGTCAAGGTTATCGACACCCCCTTTGTTGTGATTGTAATCTTCGATGATTTTTGGCCTTTTGTCATCCCTGTTGCTCACAGCAGCATCCCGATGCAGAGTGCTCATCAGAAGAACATTTCTCTGTTTTTTGGGGTGATAGGACACCAGAGCATGGGTCTCGGTGAAGGCAAACTTCGATGAGAACAGAGCCCTGTCCGTTTTTGACACCAGTGCAGGGGGAAGCTCAGGCTTATTCCTCCGTACTGTTCCCACCATGTACAGCTTTCTTTTCAGCAGCTGCAGGCCAAGGGCATGTGAAGTGAAGAAGTTGTCACAGGTGATCGTTTTCCCCTGGAGACCTCCTGTCATGTCAAGGACAACTCGCATGCCCTGATTTTTTTCTGACTGCGCACCAGCAGGTTTGCCAGTGTATATTTGCATGTTCCATGCATAGCTGGACCTGGCATCGCATGCTGCCCATATTTTGATCCCATATTTCCCTGGTTTACTCGGGATGTACTGTTTGAATGGACAGCGACCTCTGAAGGGGACCAGGCGCTCATCCACAGTCACATTTGTGCCTGGATCGTACAGATATTCATGAACATGACATCAGACTGTGAAATCAACTGTCTTGAGGAAGTTTTTTGAAGAAAATCTTTGAAACTATGCTTACTTTCACAAAATCAACTTTTGGCCTCTTCCAAGCCTGAAACGTATTTTAAGAGCATAAAAGGCTGAGAATGTACCGTAAACCAGTAACGGTGGGTAATCATCAGGTTCTAATGAAAACATCATGAAACTGAACTGCCCTGAGCCAGTTTTTTGAAGAAAACCTTTGAAAGTATTTTGATTGTCACTAAATCCACTTTTTTTTTTCCTTCCAAGCCTGAAACATATTTTAAGAGCATAAAAGGCTAAGAATGTACCGTGAACCAATAAAGGTGTGTAAGAATCAGTTTCTATCGAAAACATCATGAAACAGTGAAATCAACTGCACTAAGCCAGTTTTTTGAAACAATGTTTACTTTCACAAAATCCACTTTTGGCCTCTTTCAAGCCTGAAACATATTTTAAGAGCATAAAAGGCTACATTAAACCAGTAAAGGTGCCTGAAACGTATTTTAAGAGCATAAAAGGCTGAGAATGTACCGTAAACCAGTAGAGGTGGGTAATCATCAGGTTCTAATGAAAACATCATGAAACTGAACTGCCCTGAGCCAGTTTTTTGAAGAAAACCTTTGAATGTATTTTGACTGTCACTAAATCCACTTTTTTTCTTTTCTTCCAAGCCTGAAACGTATTTTAAGAGCATAACAGGCTAAGAATGTACCGTAAACCAATAAAGGTGTGTAAGAATCAGTTTCTATCGAAAACATCATGAAACAGTGAAATCAACTGCCCTAAGCCAGTTTTTTGGAACTATGTTGACTTTCAGAAAATGCACTTTTGGCCTCTTCCAAGCCTGAAACGTATTTTAAGAGCATAAAAGGCTGAGAATGTACCGTAAACCAGTAAAGGTGGGTAAGCAGGCTGTAATGAAAACATCATGAAACAGTGAAATCAACTGCCCTGAGCCAGTTTTCTGAAACTATGTTGACTTTCACAAAATCCACTTTTGGCCTCATCCAAGTCTGAAACGTATTTTAAGAGCATAAAAGGCTACATTAAACCAGTAAAGGTGGGTAATCATCAGGTTCTAATGAAAACATCATGAAACTGAACTGCCCTGAGCCAGTTTTTTGATGAAAACCTTTGAAAGTATTTTGACTGCCACAAAATCCACTTTTTTTTTTTCTTCCAAGCCTGAAACGTATTTTAAGAGCATGAAAGGCTAAGAATGTACCGTGAACCAATAAAGGTGTGTAAGAATCAGTTTCTATCGAAAACATCATGAAACAGTGACATCAACTGCCCTAAGCCAGTTTTTTGAAATTATGTTTACTTTCACAAAATCCACTTTTGGCCTCTTCCAAGCCTGAAACGTATTTTAAGAGCATAAAAGGCTGAGAATGTACCGTAAACCAGTAAAGGTGGGTAAGCAGGTTGTAATGAAAACATCATGAAAGAGTGAAATCAACTGCCCTAAGCCAGTTTTTTGAAACTATGTTTACTTTCACAAAATCCACTTTTGGCCTCTTCCAAGTCTGAAATGTATTTTAACAGCAGAAAAGGCTGAGAATGTACCGTAAACCAGTAAAGGTGGGTAATCATCAGGTTCTAATGAAAACATCATGAAACTGAACTGCCCTGAGCCAGTTTTTTGAAGAAAACCTTTGAAAGTATTTTGATTGTCACTAAATCCAATTTTTTTTTTCTTCCAAGCCTGAAACATCTTTTAAGAGCATAAAAGGCTAAGAATGTACCGTGAACCAATAAAGGTGTGTAAGAATCAGTTTCTATCGAAAACATCATGAAACAGTGAAATCAACTGCCCTAAGCCAGTTTTTTGAAACTATGTTTACTTTCACAAAATCCACTTTTGGCCTCTTTCAAGCCTGAAACGTATTTTAAGAGCATAAAAGGCTACATTAAACCAGTAAAGGTGGGTACGCATCAGGTTCTAATGAAAACATCATGAAACAATGAAATCAACTGCCCTGAGCCAGTTTTTTAAAGAACATCCTTGAAACTATGTTGACTTTCATAAAATCCACTTTTGGCCTCTTCCAAGCCTGCAACGTATTTTAAGAGCAGAAAAGGCTGAGAATGTACCGTAAACCAGTAAAGGTGGGTAATCATCAGGTTCTAATGAAAACATCATGAAACTGAACTGCCCTGAGCTAGTTTTTTGAAGAAAACCTTTGAATGTATTTTGACTGTCACAAAATCCACTTTTTTTTTTCTTCCAAGCCTGAAACGTATTTTAAGAGCATAAAAGGCTAAGAATGTACCGTGAACCAAAAAAGGTTTGTAAGAATCAGTTTCTATCGAAAACATCATGAAACAGTGAAATCAACTGCCCTGAGCCAGTTTTCTGAAACTATGTTGACTTTCACAAAATCCACTTTTGGCCTCTTCCAAGTCTGAAACGTATTTTAAGAGCATAAAAGGCTGATAATGTACCGTAAACCAGTAAAGGTGGGTAATCATCAGGTTCTAATGAAAACATCATGAAACTGAACTGCCCTGAGCCAGTTTTTTGAAGAACATCCTTGAAACGTATTTTAAGAGCATAAAAGGCTACATTAAACCAGTAAAGGTGGGTACGCATCAGGTTCTAATGAAAACATCATGAAACAATGAAATCAACTGCCCTGAGCCAGTTTTTTAAAGAACATCCTTGAAACTTTGTTGACTTTCACAAAATCCACTTTTGGCCTCTTCCAAGCCTGAAACGTATTTTAAGAGCAGAAAAGGCTGAGAATGTACCGTAAACCAGTAAAGGTGGGTAAGCAGGTTGTAATGAAAACATCATGAAACAGTGAAATCAACTGCCCTGAGCCAGTTTTTTGAAACTATGTTTACTTTCACAAAATCCACTTTTGGCCTCTTTCAAGCCTGAAACGTATTTTAACAACATAAAAGGCTACATTAAACCAGTAAAGGTGGGTACGCATCAGTTTCTAATGAAAACATCATGAAACAATGAAATCAACTGCCCTGAGCCAGTGTTTTGAAGAACATCCTTGAAACTATGTTGACTTTCACAAAATCCACTTTTGGCCTCTTCCAAGTCTGAAATGTATTTTAAGAGCAGAAAAGGCTGAGAATGTACCGTAAACCAGTAAAGGTGGGTAATCATCAGGTTCTAATGAAAACATCATGAAACTGAACTGCCCTGAGCCAGTTTTTTGATGAAAACCTTTGAAAGTATTTTGACTGTCACAAAATCCACTTTTTTTTTTCTTCCAAGCCTGAAACGTATTTTAAGAGCATAACAGGCTAAGAATGTACCGTAAACCAGTAATGGTGGGTAATCATCAGGTTCTAATGAAAACATCATGAAACAGTGAAATCAACTGCCCTGAGCCAGTGTTTTGAAGAACATCCTTGAAACTATGTTTACTTTCACAAAATCCACTTTTGGCCTCTTCCAAGCCTGAAATGTATTTTAAGAACATAAAAGGCTACATTAAACCAGTAAAGGTACGCATCAGGTTCTAATGAAAACATCATGAAACAATGAAATCAACTGCCCTGAGCCAGTGTTTTGAAGAACATCCTTGAAACTATGTTTACTTTCACAAAATCCAATTTTGGCCTCTTTCAAGCCTGAAACGTATTTTAAGAACATAAAAGGCTACATTAAACCAGTAAAGGTGGGTACGCATCAGGTTCTAATGAAAACATCATGAAACAATGAAATCAACTGCCCTGAGCCAGTTTTTTGAAGAACATCCTTGAAACTATGTTTACTTTCACAAAATCCACTTTTGGCCTCTTCCAAGCCTGAAACGTATTTTAAGAGCAGAAAAGGCTGAGAATGTACCGTAAACCAGTAAAGGTGGGTAAGCAGGTTGTAATGAAAACATCATGAAACAGTGAAATCAACTGCCCTGAGCCAGTTTTCTGAAACTATGTTTACTTTTACAAAATCCACTTTTGGCCTCTTCCAAGCCTCAAACGTATTTTAATAGCATAAAAGGCTGATAATGTACCGTAAACCAGTAAAGGTGGGTAATCATCAGGTTCTAATGAAAACATCATGAAACTGAACTGCCCTGAGCCAGTTTTTTGAAGAACATCCTTGAAACTATGTTGACTTTCACAAAATCCACTTTTGGCCTCTTCCAAGCCTGAAACGTATTTTAAGAACATAAAAGGCTACATTAAACCAGCAAAGGTGGGTAAGCATGTTGAAATGAAAACATCATGAAAGAGTGAAATCAACTGCCCTGAGCCAGTTTTTTGAAGAACATCCTTGAAACTATGTTTACTTTCACAAAATCCACTTTTGGCCTTTTCCAAGCCTGAAACGTATTTTAAGAGCAGAAAAGGCTGAGAATGTACCGTAAAACAGTAAAGGTGGGTGAGCAGGTTGTAATGAAAACATCATTAAAGAGTGAAATCAACTGCCCTGAGCCAGTTTTCTGAAACTATGTTGACTTTCACAAAATCCACTTTTGGCCTCTTCCAAGCCTGAAACGTATTTTAAGAGCAGAAAAGGCTGAGAATGTACCGTAAACCAGTAATGGTGGGTAATCATCAGGTTCTAATGAAAACATCATAAACTGAACTGCCCTGAGCCAGTTTTTTGATGAAAACCTTTGAAAGTATTTTGACTGTCACAAAATCCACTTTTTTTTTTTCTTCCAAGCCTGAAACGTATTTTAAGAGCATAACAGGCTAAGAATGTACCGTAAACCAATAAAGGTGTGTAAGAATCAGTTTCTATCGAAAACATCATGAAACAGTGAAATCAACTGCCCTAAGCCAGTTTTTTGAAACTATGTTGACTTTCAGAAAATGCACTTTTGGCCTCTTCCAAGCCTGAAACGTATTTTAAGAGCAGAAAAGGCTGAGAATGTACCGTAAACCAGTAAAGGTGGGTAAGCAGGTTGTAATGAAAACATCATGAAACAGTGAAATCAACTGCCCTACGCCAGTTTTCTGAAACTATGTTGACTTTCACAAAATCCACTTTTGGCCTCTTTCAAGCCTGAAACGTATTTTAACAACATAAAAGGCTACATTAAACCAGTAAAGGTGGGTACGCATCAGGTTCTAATGAAAACATCATGAAACAATGAAATCAACTGCCCTGAGCCAGTGTTTTGAAGAACATCCTTGAAACTATGTTGACTTTCACGAAATCCACTTTTGGCCTCTTCCAAGTCTGAAATGTATTTTAAGAGCAGAAAAGGCTGAGAATGTACCGTGAACCAGTAAAGGTGGGTAAGAATCAGTTTCTATCGAAAACATCATGAAACAGTGAAATCAACTGCCCTGAGCCAGTTTTCTGAAAATATGTTGACTTTCACAAAATCCACTTTTGGCCTCTTTCAAGCCTGAAACGTATTTTAAGAGCATAAAAGGCTACATTAAACCAGTAAAGGTGGGTACGCATCAGGTTCTAATGAAAACATCATGAAACAGTGAAATCAACTGCCCTGAGCCAGTTTTCTGAAACTATGTTGACTTTCACCAAATCCACTTTTGGCCTCTTCCAAGCCTGAAACGTATTTTAAGAGCATAACAGGCTAAGAATGTACCGTAAACCAGTAATGGTGGGTAATCATCAGGTTCTAATGAAAACATCATGAAACAGTGAAATCAACTGCCCTGAGCCAGTGTTTTGAAGAACATCCTTGAAACTATGTTTACTTTCACAAAATCCACTTTTGGCCTCTTCCAAGCCTGAAATGTATTTTAAGAACATAAAAGGCTACATTAAACCAGTAAAGGTACGCATCAGGTTCTAATGAAAACATCATGAAACAATGAAATCAACTGCCCTGAGCCAGTGTTTTGAAGAACATCCTTGAAACTATGTTTACTTTCACAAAATCCAATTTTGGCCTCTTTCAAGCCTGAAACGTATTTTAAGAACATAAAAGGCTACATTAAACCAGTAAAGGTGGGTACGCATCAGGTTCTAATGAAAACATCATGAAACAATGAAATCAACTGCCCTGAGCCAGTTTTTTGAAGAACATCCTTGAAACTATGTTTACTTTCACAAAATCCACTTTTGGCCTCTTCCAAGCCCGAAACGTATTTTAAGAGCAGAAAAGGCTGAGAATGTACCGTAAACCAGTAAAGGTGGGTAAGCAGGTTGTAATGAAAACATCATGAAACAGTGAAATCAACTGCCCTGAGCCAGTTTTCTGAAACTATGTTTACTTTTACAAAATCCACTTTTGGCCTCTTCCAAGCCTCAAACGTATTTTAAGAGCATAAAAGGCTGATAATGTACCGTAAACCAGTAAAGGTGGGTAATCATCAGGTTCTAATGAAAACATCATGAAACTGAACTGCCCTGAGCCAGTTTTTTGAAGAACATCCTTGAAACTATGTTGACTTTCACAAAATCCACTTTTGGCCTCTTCCAAGCCTGAAACGTATTTTAAGAACATAAAAGGCTACATTAAACCAGCAAAGGTGGGTAAGCATGTTGAAATGAAAACATCATGAAAGAGTGAAATCAACTGCCCTGAGCCAGTTTTTTGAAGAACATCCTTGAAACTATGTTTACTTTCACAAAATCCACTTTTGGCCTTTTCCAAGCCTGAAACGTATTTTAAGAGCAGAAAAGGCTGAGAATGTACCGTAAAACAGTAAAGGTGGGTGAGCAGGTTGTAATGAAAACATCATTAAAGAGTGAAATCAACTGCCCTGAGCCAGTTTTCTGAAACTATGTTGACTTTCACAAAATCCACTTTTGGCCTCTTCCAAGCCTGAAACGTATTTTAAGAGCAGAAAAGGCTGAGAATGTACCGTAAACCAGTAATGGTGGGTAATCATCAGGTTCTAATGAAAACATCATAAACTGAACTGCCCTGAGCCAGTTTTTTGATGAAAACCTTTGAAAGTATTTTGACTGTCACAAAATCCACTTTTTTTCTTTTCTTCCAAGCCTGAAACGTATTTTAAGAGCATAACAGGCTAAGAATGTACCGTAAACCAATAAAGGTGTGTAAGAATCAGTTTCTATCGAAAACATCATGAAACAGTGAAATCAACTGCCCTACGCCAGTTTTCTGAAACTATGTTGACTTTCACAAAATCCACTTTTGGCCTCTTTCAAGCCTGAAACGTATTTTAACAACATAAAAGGCTACATTAAACCAGTAAAGGTGGGTACGCATCAGGTTCTAATGAAAACATCATGAAACAATGAAATCAACTGCCCTGAGCCAGTGTTTTGAAGAACATCCTTGAAACTATGTTGACTTTCACGAAATCCACTTTTGGCCTCTTCCAAGTCTGAAATGTATTTTAAGAGCAGAAAAGGCTGAGAATGTACCGTAAACCAGTAAAGGTGGGTAAGAATCAGTTTCTATCGAAAACATCATGAAACAGTGAAATCAACTGCCCTGAGCCAGTTTTCTGAAAATATGTTGACTTTCACAAAATCCACTTTTGGCCTCTTTCAAGCCTGAAACGTATTTTAAGAGCATAAAAGGCTACATTAAACCAGTAAAGGTGGGTACGCATCAGGTTCTAATGAAAACATCATGAAACAATGAAATCAACTGCCCTGAGCCAGTTTTTTAAAGAACATCCTTGAAACTATGTTGACTTTCACAAAATCCACTTTTGGCCTCTTCCAAGCCTGAAACGTATTTTAAGAGCAGAAAAGGCTGAGAATGTACCGTAAACCAGTAAAGGTGGGTAATCATCAGGTTCTAATGAAAACATCATAAACTGAACTGCCCTGAGCCAGTTTTTTGATGAAAACCTTTGAAAGTATTTTGACTGTCACAAAATCCACTTTTTTTTTTTCTTCCAAGCCTGAAACGTATTTTAAGAGCATAACAGGCTAAGAATGTACCGTAAACCAATAAAGGTGTGTAAGAATCAGTTTCTATCGAAAACATCATGAAACAGTGAAATCAACTGCCCTAAGCCAGTTTTTTGAAACTATGTTGACTTTCAGAAAATGCACTTTTGGCCTCTTCCAAGCCTGAAACGTATTTTAAGAGCAGAAAAGGCTGAGAATGTACCGTAAACCAGTAAAGGTGGGTAAGCAGGTTGTAATGAAAACATCATGAAACAGTGAAATCAACTGCCCTACGCCAGTTTTCTGAAACTATGTTGACTTTCACAAAATCCACTTTTGGCCTCTTTCAAGCCTGAAACGTATTTTAACAACATAAAAGGCTACATTAAACCAGTAAAGGTGGGTACGCATCAGGTTCTAATGAAAACATCATGAAACAATGAAATCAACTGCCCTGAGCCAGTGTTTTGAAGAACATCCTTGAAACTATGTTGACTTTCACAAAATCCACTTTTGGCCTCTTCCAAGTCTGAAATGTATTTTAAGAGCAGAAAAGGCTGAGAATGTACCGTAAACCAGTAAAGGTGGGTAAGAATCAGTTTCTATCGAAAACATCATGAAACAGTGAAATCAACTGCCCTAAGCCAGTTTTTTGAAACTATGTTGAATTTAAGAAAATGCACTTTTGGCCTCTTCCAAGCCTGAAACGTATTTTAAGAGCATAAAAGGCTGAGAATGTACCGTAAACCAGTAAAGGTGGGTAAGCAGGTTGTAATGACAACATCATGAAACAGTGAAATCAACTGCCCTGAGCCAGTTTTCTGAAACTATGTTGACTTTCACAAAATCCACTTTTGGCCTCTTTCAAGCCTGAAATGTATTTTAAGAGCATAAAAGGCTACATTAAACCAGTAAAGGTGGGTACGCATCAGGTTCTAATGAAAACATCATGAAACAATGAAATCAACTGCCCTGAGCCAGTTTTTTAAAGAACATCCTTGAAACTATGTTGACTTTCACAAAATCCACTTTTGGCCTCTTCCAAGCCTGAAACGTATTTTAAGAGCAGAAAAGGCTGAGAATGTACCGTAAACCAGTAAAGGTGGGTAATCATCAGGTTCTAATGAAAACATCATAAACTGAACTGCCCTGAGCCAGTTTTTTGATGAAAACCTTTGAAAGTATTTTGACTGTCACAAAATCCACTTTTTTTTTTTCTTCCAAGCCTGAAACGTATTTTAAGAGCATAACAGGCTAAGAATGTACCGTAAACCAATAAAGGTGTGTAAGAATCAGTTTCTATCGAAAACATCATGAAACAGTGAAATCAACTGCCCTAAGCCAGTTTTTTGAAACTATGTTGACTTTCAGAAAATGCACTTTTGGCCTCTTCCAAGCCTGAAACGTATTTTAAGAGCAGAAAAGGCTGAGAATGTACCGTAAACCAGTAAAGGTGGGTGAGCAGGTTGTAATGAAAACATCATGAAACAGTGAAATCAACTGCCCTAAGCCAGTTTTCTGAAACTATGTTTACTTTTACAAAATCCACTTTTGGCCTCTTCCAAGCCTCAAACGTATTTTAAGAGCATAAAAGGCTGATAATGTACCGTAAACCAGTAAAGGTGGGTAATCATCAGGTTCTAATGAAAACATCATGAAACTGAACTGCCCTGAGCCAGTTTTTTGAAGAACATCCTTGAAACTATGTTGACTTTCACAAAATCCACTTTTGGCCTCTTCCAAGCCTGAAACGTATTTTAAGAACATAAAAGGCTACATTAAACCAGCAAAGGTGGGTAAGCATGTTGAAATGAAAACATCATGAAAGAGTGAAATCAACTGCCCTGAGCCAGTTTTTTGAAGAACATCCTTGAAACTATGTTTACTTTCACAAAATCCACTTTTGGCCTTTTCCAAGCCTGAAACGTATTTTAAGAGCAGAAAAGGCTGAGAATGTACCGTAAAACAGTAAAGGTGGGTGAGCAGGTTGTAATGAAAACATCATTAAAGAGTGAAATCAACTGCCCTGAGCCAGTTTTCTGAAACTATGTTGACTTTCACAAAATCCACTTTTGGCCTCTTCCAAGCCTGAAACGTATTTTAAGAGCAGAAAAGGCTGAGAATGTACCGTAAACCAGTAATGGTGGGTAATCATCAGGTTCTAATGAAAACATCATAAACTGAACTGCCCTGAGCCAGTTTTTTGATGAAAACCTTTGAAAGTATTTTGACTGTCACAAAATCCACTTTTTTTTTTTCTTCCAAGCCTGAAACGTATTTTAAGAGCATAACAGGCTAAGAATGTACCGTAAACCAATAAAGGTGTGTAAGAATCAGTTTCTATCGAAAACATCATGAAACAGTGAAATCAACTGCCCTAAGCCAGTTTTTTGAAACTATGTTGACTTTCAGAAAATGCACTTTTGGCCTCTTCCAAGCCTGAAACGTATTTTAAGAGCAGAAAAGGCTGAGAATGTACCGTAAACCAGTAAAGGTGGGTAAGCAGGTTGTAATGAAAACATCATGAAACAGTGAAATCAACTGCCCTACGCCAGTTTTCTGAAACTATGTTGACTTTCACAAAATCCACTTTTGGCCTCTTTCAAGCCTGAAACGTATTTTAACAACATAAAAGGCTACATTAAACCAGTAAAGGTGGGTACGCATCAGGTTCTAATGAAAACATCATGAAACAATGAAATCAACTGCCCTGAGCCAGTTTTCTGAAACTATGTTTACTTTTACAAAATCCACTTTTGGCCTCTTCCAAGCCTCAAACGTATTTTAAGAGCATAAAAGGCTGATAATGTACCGTAAACCAGTAAAGGTGGGTAATCATCAGGTTCTAATGAAAACATCATGAAACTGAACTGCCCTGAGCCAGTTTTTTGAAGAACATCCTTGAAACTATGTTGACTTTCACAAAATCCACTTTTGGCCTCTTCCAAGCCTGAAACGTATTTTAAGAACATAAAAGGCTACATTAAACCAGCAAAGGTGGGTAAGCATGTTGAAATGAAAACATCATGAAAGAGTGAAATCAACTGCCCTGAGCCAGTTTTTTGAAGAACATCCTTGAAACTATGTTTACTTTCACAAAATCCACTTTTGGCCTTTTCCAAGCCTGAAACGTATTTTAAGAGCAGAAAAGGCTGAGAATGTACCGTAAAACAGTAAAGGTGGGTGAGCAGGTTGTAATGAAAACATCATTAAAGAGTGAAATCAACTGCCCTGAGCCAGTTTTCTGAAACTATGTTGACTTTCACAAAATCCACTTTTGGCCTCTTCCAAGCCTGAAACGTATTTTAAGAGCATAAAAGGCTGAGAATGTACCGTAAACCAGTAAAGGTGGGTAAGCAGGTTGTAATGACAACATCATGAAACAGTGAAATCAACTGCCCTGAGCCAGTTTTCTGAAACTATGTTGACTTTCACAAAATCCACTTTTGGCCTCTTTCAAACCTGAAACGTATTTTAAGAGCATAAAAGGCTACATTAAACCAGTAAAGGTGGGTACGCATCAGGTTCTAATGAAAACATCATGAAACAATGAAATCAACTGCCCTGAGCCAGTTTTTTAAAGAACATCCTTGAAACTATGTTGACTTTCACAAAATCCACTTTTGGCCTCTTCCAAGCCTGAAACGTATTTTAAGAGCAGAAAAGGCTGAGAATGTACCGTAAACCAGTAAAGGTGGGTAATCATCAGGTTCTAATGAAAACATCATAAACTGAACTGCCCTGAGCCAGTTTTTTGATGAAAACCTTTGAAAGTATTTTGACTGTCACAAAATCCACTTTTTTTTTTTCTTCCTAGCCTGAAACGTATTTTAAGAGCATAACAGGCTAAGAATGTACCGTAAACCAATAAAGGTGTGTAAGAATCAGTTTCTATCGAAAACATCATGAAACAGTGAAATCAACTGCCCTAAGCCAGTTTTTTGAAACTATGTTGACTTTCAGAAAATGCACTTTTGGCCTCTTCCAAGCCTGAAACGTATTTTAAGAGCAGAAAAGGCTGAGAATGTACCGTAAACCAGTAAAGGTGGGTGAGCAGGTTGTAATGAAAACATCATGAAACAGTGAAATCAACTGCCCTACGCCAGTTTTCTGAAACTATGTTGACTTTCACAAAATCCACTTTTGGCCTCTTTCAAGCCTGAAACGTATTTTAACAACATAAAAGGCTACATTAAACCAGTAAAGGTGGGTACGCATCAGGTTCTAATGAAAACATCATGAAACAATGAAATCAACTGCCCTGAGCCAGTTTTTTGAAGAACATCCTTGAAACTATGTTTACTTTCACAAAATCCACTTTTGGCCTCTTCCAAGCCTGAAACGTATTTTAAGAGCAGAAAAGGCTGAGAATGTACCGTAAACCAGTAAAGGTGGGTAAGCAGGTTGTAATGAAAACATCATGAAACAGTGAAATCAACTGCCCTGAGCCAGTTTTCTGAAACTATGTTTACTTTTACAAAATCCACTTTTGGCCTCTTCCAAGCCTCAAACGTATTTTAAGAGCATAAAAGGCTGATAATGTACCGTAAACCAGTAAAGGTGGGTAAGCAGGTTGTAATGAAAACATCATGAAACAGTGAAATCAACTGCCCTACGCCAGTTTTCTGAAACTATGTTGACTTTCACAAAATCCACTTTTGGCCTCTTTCAAGCCTGAAACGTATTTTAACAACATAAAAGGCTACATTAAACCAGTAAAGGTGGGTACGCATCAGGTTCTAATGAAAACATCATGAAACAATGAAATCAACTGCCCTGAGCCAGTGTTTTGAAGAACATCCTTGAAACTATGTTGACTTTCACAAAATCCACTTTTGGCCTCTTCCAAGTCTGAAATGTATTTTAAGAGCAGAAAAGGCTGAGAATGTACCGTAAACCAGTAAAGGTGGGTAAGAATCAGTTTCTATCGAAAACATCATGAAACAGTGAAATCAACTGCCCTAAGCCAGTTTTTTGAAACTATGTTGAATTTAAGAAAATGCACTTTTGGCCTCTTCCAAGCCTGAAACGTATTTTAAGAGCATAAAAGGCTGAGAATGTACCGTAAACCAGTAAAGGTGGGTAAGCAGGTTGTAATGACAACATCATGAAACAGTGAAATCAACTGCCCTGAGCCAGTTTTCTGAAACTATGTTGACTTTCACAAAATCCACTTTTGGCCTCTTTCAAGCCTGAAACGTATTTTAAGAGCATAAAAGGCTACATTAAACCAGTAAAGGTGGGTACGCATCAGGTTCTAATGAAAACATCATGAAACAATGAAATCAACTGCCCTGAGCCAGTTTTTTAAAGAACATCCTTGAAACTATGTTGACTTTCACAAAATCCACTTTTGGCCTCTTCCAAGCCTGAAACGTATTTTAAGAGCAGAAAAGGCTGAGAATGTACCGTAAACCAGTAAAGGTGGGTAATCATCAGGTTCTAATGAAAACATCATAAACTGAACTGCCCTGAGCCAGTTTTTTGATGAAAACCTTTGAAAGTATTTTGACTGTCACAAAATCCACTTTTTTTTTTTCTTCCTAGCCTGAAACGTATTTTAAGAGCATAACAGGCTAAGAATGTACCGTAAACCAATAAAGGTGTGTAAGAATCAGTTTCTATCGAAAACATCATGAAACAGTGAAATCAACTGCCCTAAGCCAGTTTTTTGAAACTATGTTGACTTTCAGAAAATGCACTTTTGGCCTCTTCCAAGCCTGAAACGTATTTTAAGAGCAGAAAAGGCTGAGAATGTACCGTAAACCAGTAAAGGTGGGTGAGCAGGTTGTAATGAAAACATCATGAAACAGTGAAATCAACTGCCCTACGCCAGTTTTCTGAAACTATGTTGACTTTCACAAAATCCACTTTTGGCCTCTTTCAAGCCTGAAACGTATTTTAACAACATAAAAGGCTACATTAAACCAGTAAAGGTGGGTACGCATCAGGTTCTAATGAAAACATCATGAAACAATGAAATCAACTGCCCTGAGCCAGTTTTCTGAAACTATGTTTACTTTTACAAAATCCACTTTTGGCCTCTTCCAAGCCTCAAACGTATTTTAAGAGCATAAAAGGCTGATAATGTACCGTAAACCAGTAAAGGTGGGTAATCATCAGGTTCTAATGAAAACATCATGAAACTGAACTGCCCTGAGCCAGTTTTTTGAAGAACATCCTTGAAACTATGTTGACTTTCACAAAATCCACTTTTGGCCTCTTCCAAGCCTGAAACGTATTTTAAGAACATAAAAGGCTACATTAAACCAGCAAAGGTGGGTAAGCATGTTGAAATGAAAACATCATGAAAGAGTGAAATCAACTGCCCTGAGCCAGTTTTTTGAAGAACATCCTTGAAACTATGTTTACTTTCACAAAATCCACTTTTGGCCTTTTCCAAGCCTGAAACGTATTTTAAGAGCAGAAAAGGCTGAGAATGTACCGTAAAACAGTAAAGGTGGGTGAGCAGGTTGTAATGAAAACATCATTAAAGAGTGAAATCAACTGCCCTGAGCCAGTTTTCTGAAACTATGTTGACTTTCACAAAATCCACTTTTGGCCTCTTCCAAGCCTGAAACGTATTTTAAGAGCATAAAAGGCTGAGAATGTACCGTAAACCAGTAAAGGTGGGTAAGCAGGTTGTAATGACAACATCATGAAACAGTGAAATCAACTGCCCTGAGCCAGTTTTCTGAAACTATGTTGACTTTCACAAAATCCACTTTTGGCCTCTTTCAAACCTGAAACGTATTTTAAGAGCATAAAAGGCTACATTAAACCAGTAAAGGTGGGTACGCATCAGGTTCTAATGAAAACATCATGAAACAATGAAATCAACTGCCCTGAGCCAGTTTTTTAAAGAACATCCTTGAAACTATGTTGACTTTCACAAAATCCACTTTTGGCCTCTTCCAAGCCTGAAACGTATTTTAAGAGCAGAAAAGGCTGAGAATGTACCGTAAACCAGTAAAGGTGGGTAATCATCAGGTTCTAATGAAAACATCATAAACTGAACTGCCCTGAGCCAGTTTTTTGATGAAAACCTTTGAAAGTATTTTGACTGTCACAAAATCCACTTTTTTTTTTTCTTCCTAGCCTGAAACGTATTTTAAGAGCATAACAGGCTAAGAATGTACCGTAAACCAATAAAGGTGTGTAAGAATCAGTTTCTATCGAAAACATCATGAAACAGTGAAATCAACTGCCCTAAGCCAGTTTTTTGAAACTATGTTGACTTTCAGAAAATGCACTTTTGGCCTCTTCCAAGCCTGAAACGTATTTTAAGAGCAGAAAAGGCTGAGAATGTACCGTAAACCAGTAAAGGTGGGTGAGCAGGTTGTAATGAAAACATCATGAAACAGTGAAATCAACTGCCCTACGCCAGTTTTCTGAAACTATGTTGACTTTCACAAAATCCACTTTTGGCCTCTTTCAAGCCTGAAACGTATTTTAACAACATAAAAGGCTACATTAAACCAGTAAAGGTGGGTACGCATCAGGTTCTAATGAAAACATCATGAAACAATGAAATCAACTGCCCTGAGCCAGTTTTTTGAAGAACATCCTTGAAACTATGTTTACTTTCACAAAATCCACTTTTGGCCTCTTCCAAGCCTGAAACGTATTTTAAGAGCAGAAAAGGCTGAGAATGTACCGTAAACCAGTAAAGGTGGGTAAGCAGGTTGTAATGAAAACATCATGAAACAGTGAAATCAACTGCCCTGAGCCAGTTTTCTGAAACTATGTTTACTTTTACAAAATCCACTTTTGGCCTCTTCCAAGCCTCAAACGTATTTTAAGAGCATAAAAGGCTGATAATGTACCGTAAACCAGTAAAGGTGGGTAATCATCAGGTTCTAATGAAAACATCATGAAACTGAACTGCCCTGAGCCAGTTTTTTGAAGAACATCCTTGAAACTATGTTGACTTTCACAAAATCCACTTTTGGCCTCTTCCAAGCCTGAAACGTATTTTAAGAACATAAAAGGCTACATTAAACCAGCAAAGGTGGGTAAGCATGTTGAAATGAAAACATCATGAAAGAGTGAAATCAACTGCCCTGAGCCAGTTTTTTGAAGAACATCCTTGAAACTATGTTTACTTTCACAAAATCCACTTTTGGCCTTTTCCAAGCCTGAAACGTATTTTAAGAGCAGAAAAGGCTGAGAATGTACCGTAAACCAGTAATGGTGGGTAATCATCAGGTTCTAATGAAAACATCATAAACTGAACTGCCCTGAGCCAGTTTTTTGATGAAAACCTTTGAAAGTATTTTGACTGTCACAAAATCCACTTTTTTTTTTTCTTCCAAGCCTGAAACGTATTTTAAGAGCATAACAGGCTAAGAATGTACCGTAAACCAATAAAGGTGTGTAAGAATCAGTTTCTATCGAAAACATCATGAAACAGTGAAATCAACTGCCCTAAGCCAGTTTTTTGAAACTATGTTGACTTTCAGAAAATGCACTTTTGGCCTCTTCCAAGCCTGAAACGTATTTTAAGAGCAGAAAAGGCTGAGAATGTACCGTAAACCAGTAAAGGTGGGTAAGCAGGTTGTAATGAAAACATCATGAAACAGTGAAATCAACTGCCCTACGCCAGTTTTCTGAAACTATGTTGACTTTCACAAAATCCACTTTTGGCCTCTTTCAAGCCTGAAACGTATTTTAACAACATAAAAGGCTACATTAAACCAGTAAAGGTGGGTACGCATCAGGTTCTAATGAAAACATCATGAAACAATGAAATCAACTGCCCTGAGCCAGTGTTTTGAAGAACATCCTTGAAACTATGTTGACTTTCACAAAATCCACTTTTGGCCTCTTCCAAGTCTGAAATGTATTTTAAGAGCAGAAAAGGCTGAGAATGTACCGTAAACCAGTAAAGGTGGGTAAGAATCAGTTTCTATCGAAAACATCATGAAACAGTGAAATCAACTGCCCTAAGCCAGTTTTTTGAAACTATGTTGAATTTAAGAAAATGCACTTTTGGCCTCTTCCAAGCCTGAAACGTATTTTAAGAGCATAAAAGGCTGAGAATGTACCGTAAACCAGTAAAGGTGGGTAAGCAGGTTGTAATGACAACATCATGAAACAGTGAAATCAACTGCCCTGAGCCAGTTTTCTGAAACTATGTTGACTTTCACAAAATCCACTTTTGGCCTCTTTCAAGCCTGAAACGTATTTTAAGAGCATAAAAGGCTACATTAAACCAGTAAAGGTGGGTACGCATCAGGTTCTAATGAAAACATCATGAAACAATGAAATCAACTGCACTGAGCCAGTTTTTTAAAGAACATCCTTGAAACTATGTTGACTTTCACAAAATCCACTTTTGGCCTCTTCCAAGCCTGAAACGTATTTTAAGAGCAGAAAAGGCTGAGAATGTACCGTAAACCAGTAAAGGTGGGTAATCATCAGGTTCTAATGAAAACATCATAAACTGAACTGCCCTGAGCCAGTTTTTTGATGAAAACCTTTGAAAGTATTTTGACTGTCACAAAATCCACTTTTTTTTTTTCTTCCAAGCCTGAAACGTATTTTAAGAGCATAACAGGCTAAGAATGTACCGTAAACCAATAAAGGTGTGTAAGAATCAGTTTCTATCGAAAACATCATGAAACAGTGAAATCAACTGCCCTAAGCCAGTTTTTTGAAACTATGTTGACTTTCAGAAAATGCACTTTTGGCCTCTTCCAAGCCTGAAACGTATTTTAAGAGCAGAAAAGGCTGAGAATGTACCGTAAACCAGTAAAGGTGGGTGAGCAGGTTGTAATGAAAACATCATGAAACAGTGAAATCAACTGCCCTACGCCAGTTTTCTGAAACTATGTTGACTTTCACAAAATCCACTTTTGGCCTCTTTCAAGCCTGAAACGTATTTTAACAACATAAAAGGCTACATTAAACCAGTAAAGGTGGGTACGCATCAGGTTCTAATGAAAACATCATGAAACAATGAAATCAACTGCCCTGAGCCAGTGTTTTGAAGAACATCCTTGAAACTATGTTGACTTTCACAAAATCCACTTTTTAGAAGAAAACCTTTGAAACTATGTTTACTTTCACAAAATCCACTTTTTAGAAGAAAATCTTTGAAACTATGTTTACTTTCACAAAATCCACTTTTTAGAAGAAAATCTTTGAAACTATGTTTGCTTTCACACAATCCACTTTTGGCCTCCTCTCTGCTTGAAACGTCTTTTTAGAGCATAAAAAGTGAAAATGCATCTCTAGCCCTTGTGTTGTCCTGGGGTCATTAATGACCCCAGAAGAAATCTTTTGCTGTCAAAATATGTTTTTTATTCATCAAATGGTCTGAAAATAATGGGGGGCGTTCGATACTATGCTCTTCATGATTAAAATAAATTTGAGGTAATTTGATTGAATTAACGGTGATTTATTGAATTGAATAACTTCTGTTGTCCTCTGGGGTCAAAAAGACCCCGCAGCACAAAGTGGCTCAATGAGGCAAGTTGTCACACCATACTGCTTTCCAAAACATCTTTGATCTTGGATGTTTGATGTGTGGGGTCAAGCAATGGTTATGACAATAAAAAAATAGGTATTTTCTCACAGGTGTTGGGGCATTTCACATTTTAGAGAGAGACAGGCAGCACAATGAGGAGGCAGAAGCGCTATACTGCACAGGAGGCTTGTGAGGTAATTTTGAACTATGATGTGGAAAAGAATAACCAGGAGGACAATGCTGAACATAATGAGGAGGAAGAATCAACTGATGAGGACGATTCAGGGTCAGAAGAGACGGAAAATAATGATGAGGCGATGGATCCAACCTACAGACCACATGCTACTACTTCCTCTGAAGAAGCCCCCACATCGCCCGCTGAAATGGAAGAAGGGCATGAAGAGAAGGAAAATGATGACCATGATGAGGTAGAATCTGAAGCTGAAATGGAAGAAGTGTCAGAAGTGGAGAACTGCACTTATTATGATGAAGAGGAAGAATCAACTGATGAGGTAAAATCTGAAGCTGAAATGGAAGAAGTGTCAGAAGTGGAGGACTGCACTTATGATGAAGAAGAATATTTCCAGTCAAAGGATGAAAAAATGATCTGGTCTTCCATCCCTCCCAGTGACAGACGACGCATGTTGACAGTCGAGAGAGCAGAGAGAGAGACAAGCCACCATGGTCCAACCGCATATGCAAGGTCTCGTATTGATGACATAAAGTCCACTTTTGACCTGTTTCTGCCCAAGCCTATTGAAGAGGTGATGCTGAACATGACAAACAAGGAGGGGCGACGTGTGTATGGCAACAAGTGGAGAAAGATGGATCGAATGGACCTGCAGGCATATGTGGGTTTGTTGATTCTCGCAGGCGTGTACCGATCCAGTAAAGAAGCTACATCTAGTTTATGGCATGCCGAGTCTGGTAGGGCAATTTTCCGTGCTACCATGACACTCAAGATGTTTCATAAAATCTCAAGAGTGATTCGATTTGATGATAAAGACACAAGAGAAGACCGCCGTGCACGAGACAAACTTGCTCACATTCGAGACGTATGGGACAAGTGGGTGTCTCTCCTGCCATTGATGTACGATCCAGGCACAAATGTGACTGTGGATGAGCGCCTGGTCCCCTTCAGAGGTCGCTGTCCATTCAAACAGTACATCCCGAGTAAACCAGGGAAATATGGGATCAAAATATGGGCAGCATGCGATGCCAGGTCCAGCTATGCATGGAACATGCAAATATACACTGGCAAACCTGCTGGTGCGCAGTCAGAAAAAAATCAGGGCATGCGAGTTGTCCTTGACATGACAGGAGGTCTCCAGGGGAAAACGATCACCTGTGACAACTTCTTCACTTCACATGCCCTTGGCCTGCAGCTGCTGAAAAGAAAGCTGTACATGGTGGGAACAGTACGGAGGAATAAGCCTGAGCTTCCCCCTGCACTGGTGTCAAAAACGGACAGGGCTCTGTTCTCATCGAAGTTTGCCTTCACCGAGACCCATGCTCTGGTGTCCTATCACCCCAAAAAACAGAGAAATGTTCTTCTGATGAGCACTCTGCATCGGGATGCTGCTGTGAGCAACAGGGATGACAAAAGGCCAAAAATCATCGAAGATTACAATCACAACAAAGGGGGTGTCGATAACCTTGACAAGGTAATGCACATTTATTATTCATAATATTTATAATATTATATATGGAAAGGATAATGCATTGAATTTGTATGTAGGAAAATAAACCTACATTTCTGAATATTTTTTGGTTTGTTTCTTTTGTTTCAGGTTACAGTGTGTACACGTGCAAAAGGAAGACAGCCCGTTGGCCCCTCGTTGTCTTCTTCAACATTCTCGACGTGTCTGCATACAACTCATTTGTCCTGTGGTCTGAGATCAAGCCAGCCTGGAATCAGGGGAAGTCCAACAGGAGGAGACTGTTCATGGAGGAGCTTGGGCGACAACTGGTGATACCTCACATCAAGCGACGCATGGTCAGCATTAAGCTACATTTATGTTGCTCTTCCTTCTGTAGTGACCTCACAATTTGAACTATTTGTATTTGTACTGTGATTTGTTATAATAAAGTTTGACTTGACTTGACAGGTTATTCCCCGCACGCCAGCCGCTGCCAGAATGGTTATGTCTATCCAGCAGCTCTACTCCAGCTCTACCTCTGCAGCAGCTCCCCCTCGCCCAGCTGCCCCTCCATGCAAAAGGGGAAGGTGCCAATTGTGCCAGAGTGATCTCAAAACAACACAAACGTGCCAAAAATGCAATGCATACATCTGCAAAAGTCATGCCATTACAACCTGCCTTGCATGCATCTGAGGGCACATTCAGACTGTTTTTTTCTGAAAAGTTAGTTTTGAAAAGTTAAATGTTTTGGAAATGAATGTTGACATGTTTTATGTCAGTAATGAGTTGGAATAAAGTTGACTAAAAAGTTGAAACACAGAGTTGGGTGATAATTTATACTTTATAAACAGTCAAACCAGACGGGGTCATTTTTGACCCCAGAGGACAACAGGTGTTATTATTTGCTGCCATTAAAAAAATTCAAATGATTCAAGAACAGCATCCTCACTAAACTTTGATATATACCTCTCTGTGATAAGTCAAATAGTCAAAAATAATGTAAAGTCAAAATAATTCATTGTTTCATTGTATTTTCACTCAAAAACAGGGTATACTTTTATGTAAACAAGGTCTATTGGCCCTAAATTCCAAAACGAAGGTAAAACTGTGTTGGACTGAAGTAAGACTAAAGGTGTAAAACAGAATTGATTGACAATTTATACTATATGCTTTAAAAACAGTCAAACCAGGTGGGGTCATTTTTGACCCCAGAGGACAACAAGTGTATGGCAATCGGGAGGACAACACAAGGGCTAGCCAGCAAAGTGCTGAAAGCTGCAGATATTCATGAACATGACATCAGACTGTGAAATCAACTGTCTTGAGGAAGTTTTTTGAAGAAAATCTTTGAAACTATGCTTACTTTCACAAAATCAACTTTTGGCCTCCTCTCTGCCTGAAACGTCTTTTAAGAGCATAAAAAGTGAAAATGCATCTCTAGGCAGGAAAGTGCTGAAAGCTGCAGATATTCATGAACATGACATCAGACTGTGAAATCAACTGTCTTGAGGAAGTTTTTTGAAGAAAATCTTTGAAACTATGCTTACTTTCACAAAATCAACTTTTGGCCTCCTCTCTGCCTGAAACGTCTTTTAAGAGCATAAAAAGTGAAAATGCATCTCTAGGCAGGAAAGTGCTGAAAGCTGCAGATATTCATGAACATGACATCAGACTGTGAAATCAACTGTCTTGAGGAAGTTTTTTGAAGAAAATCTTTGAAACTATGCTTACTTTCACAAAATCAACTTTTGGCCTCCTCTCTGCCTGAAACGTCTTTTAAGAGCATAAAAAGTGAAAATGCATCTCAAGGCAGGAAAGTGCTGAAAGCTGCAGATATTCATGAACATGACATCAGACTGTGAAATCAACTGTGCTGACGTAGTTTTTTGAAGAAAATCTTTGAAACTATGTTTACTTTCACAAAATCAACTTTTGGCCTCCTCTCTGCCTGAAACGTCTTTTAAGAGCATAAAAAGTGAAAATGCATCTCTAGGCAGGAAAGTGCTGAAAGCTGCAGATATTCATGAACATGACATCAGACTGTTAAATGAACTGTGCTGACATAGTTTTTTGAAGAATATCTTTGAAACTATGCTTACTTTCACAAAATCAACTTTTGGCCTCCTCTCTGCCTGAAACGTCTTTTAAGAGCATAAAAAGTGAAAATGCATCTCTAGGCAGGAAAGTGCTGAAAGCTGCAGATATTCATGAACATGACATCAGACTGTGAAATCAACTGTCTTGAGGAAGTTTTTTGAAGAAAATCTTTGAAACTATGCTTACTTTCACAAAATCAACTTTTGGCCTCCTCTCTGCCTGAAACGTCTTTTAAGAGCATAAAAAGTGAAAATGCATCTCTAGGCAGGAAAGTGCTGAAAGCTGCAGATATTCATGGACATGACATCAGACTGTTAAATCAACTGTGCTGACGTAGTTTTTTGAAGAAAATCTTTGAAACTATGTTTAGTTTCACAAAATCAACTTTTGGCCTCCTCTCTGCCTGAAACGTCTTTTAAGAGCATAAAAAGTGAAAATGCATCTCTAGGCAGGAAAGTGCTGAAAGCTGCAGATATTCATGAACATGACATCAGACTGTGAAATCAACTGTCTTGAGGAAGTTTTTTGAAGAAAATCTTTGAAACTATGCTTACTTTCACAAAATCAACTTTTGGCCTCCTCTCTGCCTGAAACGTCTTTTAAGAGCATAAAAAGTGAAAATGCATCTCTAGGCAGGAAAGTGCTGAAAGCTGCAGATATTCATGAACATGACATCAGACTGTGAAATCAACTGTCTTGAGGAAGTTTTTTGAAGAAAATCTTTGAAACTATGCTTACTTTCACAAAATCAACTTTTGGCCTCCTCTCTGCCTGAAACGTCTTTTAAGAGCATAAAAAGTGAAAATGCATCTCTAGGCAGGAAAGTGCTGAAAGCTGCAGATATTCATGAACATGACATCAGACTGTGAAATCAACTGTCTTGAGGAAGTTTTTTGAAGAAAATCTTTGAAACTATGCTTACTTTCACAAAATCAACTTTTGGCCTCCTCTCTGCCTGAAACGTCTTTTAAGAGCATAAAAAGTGAAAATGCATCTCTAGGCAGGAAAGTGCTGAAAGCTGCAGATATTCATGGACATGACATCAGACTGTTAAATCAACTGTGCTGACGTAGTTTTTTGAAGAAAATCTTTGAAACTATGTTTAGTTTCACAAAATCAACTTTTGGCCTCCTCTCTGCCTGAAACGTCTTTTAAGAGCATAAAAAGTGAAAATGCATCTCTAGGCAGGAAAGTGCTGAAAGCTGCAGATATTCATGAACATGACATCAGACTGTGAAATCAACTGTCTTGAGGAAGTTTTTTGAAGAAAATCTTTGAAACTATGCTTACTTTCACAAAATCAACTTTTGGCCTCCTCTCTGCCTGAAACGTCTTTTAAGAGCATAAAAAGTGAAAATGCATCTCTAGGCAGGAAAGTGCTGAAAGCTGCAGATATTCATGAACATGACATCAGACTGTGAAATCAACTGTCTTGAGGAAGTTTTTTGAAGAAAATCTTTGAAACTATGCTTACTTTCACAAAATCAACTTTTGGCCTCTTCCAAGCCTCAAACGTATTTTAAGAGCATAAAAGGCTGAGAATATACCGTAAACCAGTAACGGTGGGTAATCATCAGGTTCTAATGAAAACATCATGAAACTGAACTGCCCTGAGCCAGTTTTTTGAAGAAAACCTTTGAAAGTATTTTGATTGTCACTAAATCCACTTTTTTTTTTTCTTCCAAGCCTGAAACATATTTTAAGAGCATAAAAGGCTAAGAATGTACCGTGAACCAATAAAGGTGTGTAAGAATCAGTTTCTATCGAAAACATCATGAAACAGTGAAATCAACTGCACTAAGCCAGTTTTTTGAAACAATGTTTACTTTCACAAAATCCACTTTTGGCCTCTTTCAAGCCTGAAACATATTTTAAGAACATAAAAGCCTACATTAAACCAGTAAAAGGTGCCTGAAACGTATTTTAAGAGCATAAAAGGCTGAGAATGTACCGTAAACCAGTAAAGGTGGGTAAGCAGGTTGTAATGAAAACATCATGAAACAGTGAAATCAACTGCCCTGAGCCAGTTTTCTAAAACTATGTTGACTTTCACAAAATCCACTTTTGGCCTCTTCCAAGCCTGAAACGTATTTTAAGAGCATAAAAGGCTGAGAATGTACCGTAAACCAGTAACGGTGGGTAATCATCAGGTTCTAATGAAAACATCATGAAACTGAACTGCCCTGAGCCAGTTTTTTGAAGAAAACCTTTGAAAGTATTTTGATTGTCACTAAATCCACTTTTTTTTTTCTTCCAAGCCTGAAACATATTTTAAGAGCATAAAAGGCTAAGAATGTACCGTGAACCAATAAAGGTGTGTAAGAATCAGTTTCTATCGAAAACATCATGAAACAGTGAAATCAACTGCACTAAGCCAGTTTTTTGAAATAATGTTTACTTTCACAAAATCCACTTTTGGCCTCTTTCAAGCCTGAAACATATTTTAAGAGCATAAAAGGCTACATTAAACCAGTAAAGGTGCCTGAAACGTATTTTAAGAGCATAAAAGGCTGAGAATGTACCGTAAACCAGTAGAGGTGGGTAAGCAGGTTGTAATGAAAACATCATGAAACAGTGAAATCAACTGCCCTGAGCCAGTTTTTTGAAGAAAACCTTTGAATGTATTTTGACTGTCACTAAATCCACTTTTTTTCTTTTCTTCCAAGCCTGAAACATATTTTAAGAGCATAAAAGGCTACATTAAACCAGTAAAGGTGCCTGAAACGTATTTTAAGAGCATAAAAGGCTGAGAATGTACTGTAAACCAGTAGAGGTGGGTAATCATCAGGTTCTAATGAAAACATCATGAAACTGAACTGCCCTGAGCCAGTTTTTTGAAGAAAACCTTTGAATGTATTTTGACTGTCACTAAATCCACTTTTTTTCTTTTCTTCCAAGCCTGAAACATATTTTAAGAGCATAAAAGGCTGAGAATGTACCGTGAACCAATAAAGGTGTGTAAGAATCAGTTTCTATCGAAAACATCATGAAACAGTGAAATCAACTGCCCTGAGCCAGTTTTCTGAAACTATGTTGACTTTCACAAAATCCACTTTTGGCCTCTTCCAAGCCTGAAACGTATTTTAAGAGCATAAAAGGCTGAGAATGTACCGTAAACCAGTAAAGGTGGGTAAGCAGGTTGTAATGAAAACATCATGAAACAGTGAAATCAACTGCCCTGAGCCAGTTTTCTGAAACTATGTTGACTTTCACAAAATCCACTTTTGGCCTCATCCAAGTCTGAAACGTATTTTAAGAGCATCAAAGGCTACATTAAACCAGTAAAGGTGGGTACGCATCAGGTTCTAATGAAAACATCATGAAACAGTGAAATCAACTGCCCTGAGCCAGTTTTCTGAAACTATGTTGACTTTCACAAAATCCACTTTTGGCCTCTTCCAAGCCTGAAACGTATTTTAAGAGCATAAAAGGCTGAGAATGTACCGTAAACCAGTAGAGGTGGGTAATCATCAGGTTCTAATGAAAACATCATGAAACTGAACTGCCCTGAGCCAGTTTTTTGAAGAAAACCTTTGAATGTATTTTGACTGTCACTAAATCCACTTTTTTTCTTTTCTTCCAAGCCTGAAACATATTTTAAGAGCATAAAAGGCTGAGAATGTACCGTGAACCAATAAAGGTGTGTAAGAATCAGTTTCTATCGAAAACATCATGAAACAGTGAAATCAACTGCCCTGAGCCAGTTTTCTGAAACTATGTTGACTTTCACAAAATCCACTTTTGGCCTCTTCCAAGCCTGAAACGTATTTTAAGAGCATAAAAGGCTGAGAATGTACCGTAAACCAGTAAAGGTGGGTAAGCAGGTTGTAATGAAAACATCATGAAACAGTGAAATCAACTGCCCTGAGCCAGTTTTCTGAAACTATGTTGACTTTCACAAAATCCACTTTTGGCCTCTTCCAAGCCTCAAACGTATTTTAAGAGCATAAAAGGCTGATAATGTACCGTAAACCAGTAAAGGTGGGTAATCATCAGGTTCTAATGAAAACATCATGAAACTGAACTGCCCTGAGCCAGTTTTTTGAAGAAAATCTTTGTAACTATATTGACTGTCACAAAATCCACTTTTGTTTTCCTTCCAAGCCTGAAACGTATTTTCAGAGCATAAAAGGCTAAGAATGTACCGTAAACCAATAAAGGTGTGTAAGAATCAGTTTCTATCGAAAACATCATGAAACAGTGAAATCAACTGCCCTGAGCCAGTTTTCTGAAACTATGTTGACTTTCACAAAATCCACTTTTGGCCTCTTCCAAGCCTGAAACGTATTTTAAGAGCATAAAAGGCTGAGAATGTACCGTAAACCAGTGGAGGTGGGTAATCATCAGGTTCTAATGAAAACATCATGAAACTGAACTGCCCTGAGCCAGTTTTTTGAAGAAAACCTTTGAATGTATTTTGACTGCCACAAAATCCACTTTTGTTTTTTCTTCCAAGCCTGAAACGTATTTTAAGAGCATAAAAGGCTAAGAATGTACCGTGAACCAATAAAGGTGTGTAAGAATCAGTTTCTATCGAAAACATCATGAAACAGTGAAATCAACTGCCCTAAGCCAGTTTTTTGAAACAATGTTTACTTTCACAAAATCCACTTTTGGCCTCTTTCAAGCCTGAAACGTATTTTAAGAACATAAAAGGCTACATTAAACCAGTAAAGGTGGGTACGCATCAGATTCTAATGAAAACATCATGAAACAATGAAATCAACTGCCCTGAGCCAGTTTTTTGAAGAAAATCTTTGAAACTATGTTGACTTTCACAAAATCCACTTTTGGCCTCTTCCAAGCCTGAAACGTATTTTAAGAGCATAAAAGGCTGATAATGTACCGTAAACCAGTAAAGGTGGGTAATCATCAGGTTCTAATGAAAACATCATGAAACTGAACTGCCCTGAGCCAGTTTTTTGAAGAAAACCTTTGAAAGTATTTTGATTGTCACTAAATCCACTTTTTTTTTTCTTCCAAGCCTGAAACATATTTTAAGAGCATAAAAGGCTAAGAATGTACCGTGAACCAATAAAGGTGTATAAGAATCAGTTTCTATCGAAAACATCATGAAACAGTGAAATCAACTGCACTAAGCCAGTTTTTTGAAATAATGTTTACTTTCACAAAATCCACTTTTGGCCTCTTTCAAGCCTGAAACATATTTTAAGAGCATAAAAGGCTACATTAAACCAGTAAAGGTGCCTGAAACGTATTTTAAGAGCATAAAAGGCTGAGAATGTACCGTAAACCAGTAGAGGTGGGTAAGCAGGTTGTAATGAAAACATCATGAAACAGTGAAATCAACTGCCCTGAGCCAGTTTTCTGAGACTATGTTGACTTTCACAAAATCCACTTTTGGCCTCATCCAAGTCTGAAACGTATTTTAAGAGCATCAAAGGCTACATTAAACCAGTAAAGGTGCCTGAAACGTATTTTAAGAGCATAAAAGGCTGAGAATGTACCGTAAACCAGTAGAGGTGGGTAATCATCAGGTTCTAATGAAAACATCATGAAACTGAACTGCCCTGAGCCAGTTTTTTGAAGAAAACCTTTGAATGTATTTTGACTGTCACTAAATCCACTTTTTTTCTTTTCTTCCAAGCCTGAAACATATTTTAAGAGCATAAAAGGCTGAGAATGTACCGTGAACCAATAAAGGTGTGTAAGAATCAGTTTCTATCGAAAACATCATGAAACAGTGAAATCAACTGCCCTGAGCCAGTTTTCTGAAACTATGTTGACTTTCACAAAATCCACTTTTGGCCTCTTCCAAGCCTGAAACGTATTTTAAGAGCATAAAAGGCTGAGAATGTACCGTAAACCAGTAAAGGTGGGTAAGCAGGTTGTAATGAAAACATCATGAAACAGTGAAATCAACTGCCCTGAGCCAGTTTTCTGAAACTATGTTGACTTTCACAAAATCCACTTTTGGCCTCTTCCAAGCCTCAAACGTATTTTAAGAGCATAAAAGGCTGATAATGTACCGTAAACCAGTAAAGGTGGGTAATCATCAGGTTCTAATGAAAACATCATGAAACTGAACTGCCCTGAGCCAGTTTTTTGAAGAAAATCTTTGAAACTATATTGACTGTCACAAAATCCACTTTTGTTTTCCTTCCAAGCCTGAAACGTATTTTCAGAGCATAAAAGGCTAAGAATGTACCGTAAACCAATAAAGGTGTGTAAGAATCAGTTTCTATCGAAAACATCATGAAACAGTGAAATCAACTGCCCTGAGCCAGTTTTCTGAAACTATGTTGACTTTCACAAAATCCACTTTTGGCCTCTTCCAAGCCTGAAACGTATTTTAAGAGCATAAAAGGCTGAGAATGTACCGTAAACCAGTAAAGGTGAGTAAGCAGGTTGTAATGAAAACATCATGAAATAGTGAAATCAACTGCCCTAAGCCAGTTTTTTGACACTATGTTTACTTTCACAAAATCCACTTTTGGCCTCTTTCAAGCCTGAAACGTATTTTAAGAACATAAAAGGCTACATTAAACCAGTAAAGGTGGGTAAGCAGGTTGTAATGAAAACATCATGAAAAAGTGAAATCAACTGCCCTGAGCCAGTTTTTTAAAGAACATCCTTGAAACTATGTTGACTTTCACAAAATCCACTTTTGGCCTCTTCCAAGCCTGAAACATATTTTAAGAGCATAACAGGCTAAGAATGTACCGTAAACCAATAAAGGTGTGTAAACATCAGTTTCTATCGAAAACATCATGAAACAGTGAAATCAACTGCCCTGAGCCAGTTTTCTGAAACTATGTTGACTTTCACAAAATCCACTTTTGGCCTCTTCCAAGCCTGAAATGTATTTTAAGAACATAAAAGGCTACATTAAACCAGTAAAGGTACGCATCAGGTTCTAATGAAAACATCATGAAACAATGAAATCAACTGCCCTGAGCCAGTGTTTTGAAGAACATCCTTGAAACTATGTTTACTTTCACAAAATCCAATTTTGGCCTCTTTCAAGCCTGAAACGTATTTTAAGAACATAAAAGGCTACATTAAACCAGTAAAGGTGGGTACGCATCAGGTTCTAATGAAAACATCATGAAACAATGAAATCAACTGCCCTGAGCCAGTTTTTTAAAGAACATCCTTGAAACTATGTTGACTTTCACAAAATCCACGTTTGGCCTCTTCCTAGCCTGAAACGTATTTTAAGAGCATAAAAGGCTGAGAATGTACCGTAAACCAGTAAAGGTGGGTAATTATCAGGTTCGAATGAAAACATCATGAAACTGAACTGCCCTGAGCCAGTTTTTTGAAGAACATCCTTGAAACTATGTTTACTTTCACAAAATCCACTTTTGGCCTCTTCCAAGCCTGAAACGTATTTTAAGAGCAGAAAAGGCTGAGAATGTACCGTAAACCAGTAAAGGTGGGTAATCATCAGGTTCTAATGAAAACATCATGAAACTGAACTGCCCTGAGCCAGTTTTTTGATGAAAACCTTTGAAAGTATTTTGACTGTCACAAAATCCACTTTTTTTTTTCTTCCAAGCCTGAAACGTATTTTAAGAGCATAACAGGCTAAGAATGTACCGTAAACCAATAAAGGTGTGTAAGAATCAGTTTCTATCGAAAACATCATGAAACAGTGAAATCATCATGAATCAGATTCTACCTCATCATGGTCATCATTTTCCTTCTCTTCATGCCCTTCTTCCATTTCAGCGGGCGATGTGGGGGCTTCTTCAGAGGAAGTAGTAGCATGTGGTCTGTAGGTTGGATCCATCGCCTCATCATTATTTTCCGTCTCTTCTGACCCTGAATCGTCCTCATCAGTTGATTCTTCCTCCTCATTATGTTCAGCATTGTCCTCCTGGTTATTCTTTTCCACATCATAGTTCAAAATTACCTCACAAGCCTCCTGTGCAGTATAGCGCTTCTGCCTCCTCATTGTGCTGCCTGTCTCTCTCTAAAATGTGAAATGCCCCAACACCTGTGAGAAAAGACCTATTTTTTTATTGTCATAACCATTGCTTGACCCCACACATCAAACATCCAAGATCAAAGATGTTTTGGAAAGCAGTATGGTGTGACAACTTGCCTCATTGAGCCACTTTGTGCTGCGGGGTCTTTTTGACCCCAGAGGACAACAGAAGTTATTCAATTCAATAAATCACCGTTAATTCAATCAAATTACCTCAAATTTATTTTAATCATGAAGAGCATAGTATCGAACGCCCCCTACATTAAACCAGTAAAGGTGGGTACGCATCAGGTTCTAATGAAAACATCATGAAACAATGAAATCAACTGCCCTGAGCCAGTTTTTTGAAGAACATCCTTGAAACTATGTTTACTTTCACAAAATGCACTTTTGGCCTCTTCCAAGCCTGAAACGTATTTTAAGAGCAGAAAAGGCTGAGAATGTACCGTAAACCAGTAAAGGTGGGTAAGCAGGTTGTAATGAAAACATCATGAAAAAGTGAAATCAACTGCCCTGAGCCAGTTTTTTGAAGAACATCCTTGAAACTATGTTGACTTTCACAAAATCCACTTTTGGCCTCTTCCAAGCTTCAAACGTATTTTAAGAGCAGAAAAGGCTGAGAATGTACCGTAAACTAGTAAAGGTGGGTAATCATCAGGTTCTAATGAAAACATCATGAAACTGAACTGCCCTGAGCCAGTTTTTTGATGAAAACCTTTGAAAGTATTTTGACTGTCACAAAATCCACTTTTTTTTTTCTTCCAAGCCTGAAACGTATTTTAAGAGCATAACAGGCTAAGAATGTACCGTAAACCAATAAAGGTGTGTAAGCATCAGTTTCTATCGAAAACATCATGAAACAGTGAAATCAACTGCCCTGAGCCAGTTTTCTGAAACTATGTTGACTTTCACAAAATCCACTTTTGGCCTCTTCCAAGCCTGAAATGTATTTTAAGAACATAAAAGGCTACATTAAACCAGTAAAGGTACGCATCAGGTTCTAATGAAAACATCATGAAACAATGAAATCAACTGCCCTGAGCCAGTGTTTTGAAGAACATCCTTGAAACTATGTTTACTTTCACAAAATCCAATTTTGGCCT
This sequence comes from Anarhichas minor, assembly GCF_050575085.1. NCBI lineage: Eukaryota > Metazoa > Chordata > Actinopteri > Perciformes > Anarhichadidae > Anarhichas > Anarhichas minor. The sequence goes on along the minus strand of NW_027466455.1, from coordinate 6,821,286 downwards.
CTTTCAAGCCTGAAACGTATTTTAAGAACATAAAAGGCTACATTAAACCAGTAAAGGTGGGTACGCATCAGGTTCTAATGAAAACATCATGAAACAATGAAATCAACTGCCCTGAGCCAGTTTTTTGAAGAACATCCTTGAAACTATGTTTACTTTCACAAAATCCACTTTTGGCCTCTTCCAAGCCTGAAACGTATTTTAAGAGCAGAAAAGGCTGAGAATGTACCGTAATCCAGTAAAGGTGGGTAAGCAGGTTGTAATGAAAACATCATGAAACAGTGAAATCAACTGCCCTGAGCCAGTTTTCTGAAACTATGTTTACTTTTACAAAATCCACTTTTGGCCTCTTCCAAGCCTCAAACGTATTTTAAGAGCATAAAAGGCTGATAATGTACCGTAAACCAGTAAAGGTGGGTAATCATCAGGTTCTAATGAAAACATCATGAAACTGAACTGCCCTGAGCCAGTTTTTTGAAGAACATCCTTGAAACTATGTTGACTTTCACAAAATCCACTTTTGGCCTCTTCCAAGCCTGAAACGTATTTTAAGAACATAAAAGGCTACATTAAACCAGCAAAGGTGGGTAAGCATGTTGAAATGAAAACATCATGAAAGAGTGAAATCAACTGCCCTGAGCCAGTTTTCTGAAACTATGTTGACTGTCACAAAATCCACTTTTTTTTTTTCTTCCAAGCCTGAAACGTATTTTAAGAGCATAACAGGCTAAGAATGTACCGTAAACCAATAAAGGTGTGTAAGAATCAGTTTCTATCGAAAACATCATGAAACAGTGAAATCAACTGCCCTAAGCCAGTTTTTTGAAACTATGTTGACTTTCAGAAAATGCACTTTTGGCCTCTTCCAAGCCTGAAACGTATTTTAAGAGCAGAAAAGGCTGACAATGTACCGTAAACCAGTAAAGGTGGGTGAGCAGGTTGTAATGAAAACATCATGAAACAGTGAAATCAACTGCCCTACGCCAGTTTTCTGAAACTATGTTGACTTTCACAAAATCCACTTTTGGCCTCTTTCAAGCCTGAAACGTATTTTAACAACATAAAAGGCTACATTAAACCAGTAAAGGTGGGTACGCATCAGGTTCTGATGAAAACATCATGAAACAATGAAATCAACTGCCCTGAGCCAGTTTTTTGAAGAACATCCTTGAAACTATGTTGACTTTCACAAAATCCACTTTTGGCCTCTTCCAAGCTTCAAACGTATTTTAAGAGCAGAAAAGGCTGAGAATGTACCGTAAACCAGTAATGGTGGGTAATCATCAGGTTCTAATGAAAACATCATGAAACAATGAAATCAACTGCCCTGAGCCAGTGTTTTGAAGAACATCCTTGAAACTATGTTTACTTTCACAAAATCCACTTTTGGCCTCTTCCAAGCCTGAAATGTATTTTAAGAACATAAAAGGCTACATTAAACCAGTAAAGGTACGCATCAGGTTCTCATGAAAACATCATGAAACAATGAAATCAACTGCCCTGAGCCAGTGTTTTGAAGAACATCCTTGAAACTATGTTTACTTTCACAAAATCCACTTTTGGCCTCTTCCAAGCCTGAAACGTATTTTAAGAGCAGAAAAGGCTGAGAATGTACCGTAAACCAGTAAAGGTGGGTAAGCAGGTTGTAATGAAAACATCATGAAACAGTGAAATCAACTGCCCTGAGCCAGTTTTCTGAAACTATGTTTACTTTTACAAAATCCACTTTTGGCCTCTTCCAAGCCTCAAACGTATTTTAAGAGCATAAAAGGCTGATAATGTACCGTAAACCAGTAAAGGTGGGTAATCATCAGGTTCAAATGAAAACATCATGAAACTGAACTGCCCTGAGCCAGTTTTTTGAAGAACATCCTTGAAACTATGTTGACTTTCACAAAATCCACTTTTGGCCTCTTCCAAGCCTGAAACGTATTTTAAGAGCAGAAAAGGCTGAGAATGTACCGTAAACCAGTAAAGGTGGGTAAGCAGGTTGTAATGAAAACATCATGAAACAGTGAAATCAACTGCCCTGAGCCAGTTTTCTGAAACTATGTTTCCTTTTACAAAATCCACTTTTGGCCTCTTCCAAGCCTGAAACGTATTTTAAGAGCAGAAAAGGCTGAGAATGTACCGTAAACCAGTAAAGGTGGGTAAGCAGGTTGTAATGAAAACATCATGAAACAGTGAAATCAACTGCCCTGAGCCAGTTTTCTGAAACTATGTTGACTTTCACAAAATCCACTTTTGGCCTCTTTCAAGCCTGAAACGTATTTTAACAACATAAAAGGCTACATTAAACCAGTAAAGGTGGGTACGCATCAGGTTCTAATGAAAACATCATGAAACAATGAAATCAACTGCCCTGAGCCAGTTTTTTGAAGAACATCCTTGAAACTATGTTGACTTTCACAAAATCCACTTTTGGCCTCTTCCAAGCTTCAAACGTATTTTAAGAGCAGAAAAGGCTGAGAATGTACCGTAAACCAGTAATGGTGGGTAATCATCAGGTTCTAATGAAAACATCATGAAACAATGAAATCAACTGCCCTGAGCCAGTGTTTTGAAGAACATCCTTGAAACTATGTTTACTTTCACAAAATCCACTTTTGGCCTCTTCCAAGCCTGAAATGTATTTTAAGAACATAAAAGGCTACATTAAACCAGTAAAGGTACGCATCAGGTTCTCATGAAAACATCATGAAACAATGAAATCAACTGCCCTGAGCCAGTGTTTTGAAGAACATCCTTGAAACTATGTTTACTTTCACAAAATCCACTTTTGGCCTCTTCCAAGCCTGAAACGTATTTTAAGAGCAGAAAAGGCTGAGAATGTACCGTAAACCAGTAAAGGTGGGTAAGCAGGTTGTAATGAAAACATCATGAAACAGTGAAATCAACTGCCCTGAGCCAGTTTTCTGAAACTATGTTTACTTTTACAAAATCCACTTTTGGCCTCTTCCAAGCCTCAAACGTATTTTAAGAGCATAAAAGGCTGATAATGTACCGTAAACCAGTAAAGGTGGGTAATCATCAGGTTCAAATGAAAACATCATGAAACTGAACTGCCCTGAGCCAGTTTTTTGAAGAACATCCTTGAAACTATGTTGACTTTCACAAAATCCACTTTTGGCCTCTTCCAAGCCTGAAACGTATTTTAAGAGCAGAAAAGGCTGAGAATGTACCGTAAACCAGTAAAGGTGGGTAAGCAGGTTGTAATGAAAACATCATGAAACAATGAAATCAACTGCCCTGAGCCAGTTTTCTGAAACTATGTTGACTTTCACAAAATCCACTTTTGGCCTCTTCCAAGCCTGAAATGTATTTTAAGAACATAAAAGGCTACATTAAACCAGTAAAGGTACGCATCAGGTTCTAATGAAAACATCATGAAACAATGAAATCAACTGCCCTGAGCCAGTGTTTTGAAGAACATCCTTGAAACTATGTTTACTTTCACAAAATCCAATTTTGGCCTCTTTCAAGCCTGAAACGTATTTTAAGAACATAAAAGGCTACATTAAACCAGTAAAGGTGGGTACGCATCAGGTTCTAATGAAAACATCATGAAACAATGAAATCAACTGCCCTGAGCCAGTTTTTTGAAGAACATCCTTGAAACTATGTTTACTTTCACAAAATCCACTTTTGGCCTCTTCCAAGCCTGAAACGTATTTTAAGAGCATAAAAGGCTGATAATGTACCGTAAACCAGTAAAGGTGGGTAATCATCAGGTTCTAATGAAAACATCATGAAACTGAACTGCCCTGAGCCAGTTTTTTGAAGAACATCCTTGAAACTATGTTTACTTTCACAAAATCCACTTTTGGCCTTTTCCAAGCCTGAAACGTATTTTAAGAGCAGAAAAGGCTGAGAATGTACCGTAAAACAGTAAAGGTGGGTGAGCAGGTTGTAATGAAAACATCATTAAAGAGTGAAATCAACTGCCCTGAGCCAGTTTTCTGAAACTATGTTGACTTTCACAAAATCCACTTTTGGCCTCTTCCAAGCTTGAAACGTATTTTAAGAGCAGAAAAGGCTGAGAATGTACCGTAAACCAGTAAAGGTGGGTAAGAATCAGTTTCTATCGAAAACATCATGAAACAGTGAAATCAACTGCCCTAAGCCAGTTTTTTGAAACTATGTTGACTTTAAGAAAATGCACTTTTGGCCTCTTCCAAGCCTGAAACGTATTTTAAGAGCATAAAAGGCTGAGAATGTACCGTAAACCAGTAAAGGTGGGTAATCATCAGGTTCTAATGAAAACATCATGAAACTGAACTGCCCTGAGCCAGTTTTTTGAAGAAAACCTTTGAAACTATGTTTACTTTCACAAAATCCACTTTTTAGAAGAAAATCTTTGAAACTGTTTGCTTTCACACAATCCACTTTTGGCCTCCTCTCTGCTTGAAACGTCTTTTAAGAGCATAAAAAGTGAAAATGCATCTCTATCCAGTAAAGTGCTGAAAGCTGCAGATATTCATGAACTTGACATCAGACTGTCCTGAGGTACTGTTTTGAAGAAAATCTTTGAAACTATGTTTACTTTCACAAAATCAACTTTTGGCCTCCTCTCTGCCTGAAACGTCTTTTAAGAGCATAAAAAGTGAAAATGCATCTCTAGCCCTTGTGTTGTCCTGGGGTCATTAATGACCCCAGAAGAAATCTTTTGCTGTCAAAATATGTTTTTTATTCATCAAATGGTCTGAAAATAATGGGGGGCGTTCGATACTATGCTCTTCATGATTGAAATAAATTTGAGGTAATTTGATTGAATTAACGGTGATTTATTGAATTGAATAACTTCTGTTGTCCTCTGGGGTCAAAAAGACCCCGCAGCACAAAGTGGCTCAATGAGGCAAGTTGTCACACCATACTGCTTTCCAAAACATCTTTGATCTTGGATGTTTGATGTGTGGGGTCAAGCAATGGTTATGACAATAAAAAAATAGGTCTTTTCTCACAGGTGTTGGGGCATTTCACATTTTAGAGAGAGACAGGCAGCACAATGAGGAGGCAGAAGCGCTATACTGCACAGGAGGCTTGTGAGGTAATTTTGAACTATGATGTGGAAAAGAATAACCAGGAGGACAATGCTGAACATAATGAGGAGGAAGAATCAACTGATGAGGACGATTCAGGGTCAGAAGAGACGGAAAATAATGATGAGGCGATGGATCCAACCTACAGACCACATGCTACTACTTCCTCTGAAGAAGCCCCCACATCGCCCGCTGAAATGGAAGAAGGGCATGAAGAGAAGGAAAATGATGACCATGATGAGGTAGAATCTGAAGCTGAAATGGAAGAAGTGTCAGAAGTGGAGGACTGCACTTATGATGAAGAAGAATATTTCCAGTCAAAGGATGAAAAAATGATCTGGTCTTCCATCCCTCCCAGTGACAGACGACGCATGTTGACAGTCGAGAGAGCAGAGATGCCAAGCCACCATGGTCCAACCGCATATGCAAGGTCTCGTATTGATGACATAAAGTCCACTTTTGACCTGTTTCTGCCCAAGCCTATTGAAGAGGTGATGCTGAACATGACAAACAAGGAGGGGCGACGTGTGTATGGCAACAAGTGGAGAAAGATGGATCGAATGGACCTGCAGGCATATGTGGGTTTGTTGATTCTCGCAGGCGTGTACCGATCCAGTAAAGAAGCTACATCTAGTTTATAGCATGCCGAGTCTGGTAGGGCAATTTTCCGTGCTACCATGACACTCAAGATGTTTCATAAAATCTCAAGAGTGATTCGATTTGATGATAAAGACACAAGAGAAGACCGCCGTGCACGAGACAAACTTGCTCACATTCGAGACGTATGGGACAAGTGGGTGTCTCTCCTGCCATTGATGTTAAAATACGTTTCAGGCTTGAAAGAGGCCAAAAGTGGATTTTGTGAAAGTAAACATAGTTTCAAAAAACTGGCTTAGGGCAGTTGATTTCACTGTTTCATGATGTTTTCGATAGAAACTGATTCTTACACACCTTTATTGGTTCACGGTACATTCTTAGCCTTTTATGCTCTTAAAATATGTTTCAGGCTTGGAAGAAAAAAAAAAGTGGATTTAGTGACAATCAAAATACTTTCAAAGGTTTTCTTCAAAAAACTGGCTCAGGGCAGTTCAGTTTCATGATGTTTTCATTACAACCTGCTTACCCACCTTTACTGGTTTACGGTACATTCTCAGCCTTTTATGCTCTTAAAATACGTTTCAGGCTTGGAAGAGGCCAAAAGTGGATTTAGTGACAGTCAAAATACATTCAAAGGTTTTCTTCAAAAAACTGGCTCAGGGCAGTTCAGTTCCATGATGTTTTCATTAGAACCTGATGATTACCCACCTCTACTGGTTTACGGTACATTCTCAGCCTTTTATGCTCTTAAAATACATTTCAGGCTTGGAAGAGGCCAAAAGTGGATTTTGTGAAAGTCAACATAGTTTCAGAAAACTGGCTCAGGGCAGTTGATTTCACTGTTTCATGATGTTTTCGATAGAAACTGATGCTTATACACCTTTATTGGTTTACGGTACATTCTTAGCCTGTTATGCTCTTAAAATACGTTTCAGGCTTGGAAGAAAAAAAAAAGTGGATTTTGTGACAGTCAAAATACTTTCAAAGGTTTTCATCAAAAAACTGGCTCAGGGCAGTTCAGTTTCATGATGTTTTCATTAGAACCTGATGATTACCCACCTTTACTAGTTTACGGTACATTCTCAGCCTTTTCTGCTCTTAAAATACGTTTGAAGCTTGGAAGAGGCCAAAAGTGGATTTTGTGAAAGTCAACATAGTTTCAAGGATGTTCTTCAAAAAACTGGCTCAGGGCAGTTGATTTCACTGTTTCATGATGTTTTCATTACAACCTGCTTACCCACCTTTACTGGTTTACGGTACATTCTCAGCCTTTTCTGCTCTTAAAATACGTTTCAGGCTTGGAAGAGGCCAAAAGTGGATTTTGTGAAAGTCAACATAGTTTCAAGGATGTTCTTCAAAACACTGGCTCAGGGCAGTTGATTTCATTGTTTCATGATGTTTTCATTAGAACCTGATGCGTACCCACCTTTACTGGTTTAATGTAGCCTTTTATGTTGTTAAAATACGTTTCAGGCTTGAAAGAGGCCAAAAGTGGATTTTGTGAAAGTAAACAGAGTTTCAAAAAACTGGCTTAGGGCAGTGGATTTCACTGTTTCATGATGTTTTCATTACAACCTGCTTACCCACCTTTACTGGTTTACGGTACATTCTCAGCCTTTTATGCTCTTAAAATACGTTTCAGGCTTGGAAGAGGCCAAAAGTGGATTTTGTGAAAGTCAACATAGTTTCAAGGATGTTCTTTAAAAAACTGGCTCAGGGCAGTTGATTTCATTGTTTCATGATGTTTTCATTAGAACCTGATGCGTACCCACCTTTACTGGTTTAATGTAGCCTTTTATGCTCTTAAAATATGTTTCAGGCTTGGAAGAAAAAACAAAAGTGGATTTTGTGACAGTCAAAATACTTTCAAAGGTTTTCATCAAAAAACTGGCTCAGGGCAGTTCAGTTTCATGATGTTTTCATTAGAACCTGATGATTACCCACCTTTACTGGTTTACGGTACATTCTCAGCCTTTTCTGCTCTTAAAATACATTTCAGACTTGGAAGAGGCCAAAAGTGGATTTTGTGAAAGTCAACATAGTTTCAGAAAACTGGCTCAGGGCAGTTGATTTCACTGTTTCATGATGTTTTCATTAGAACCTGATGCGTACCTTTACTGGTTTAATGTAGCCTTTTATGTTCTTAAAATACATTTCAGGCTTGGAAGAGGCCAAAAGTTGATTTTGTGAAAGTCAACATAGTTTCAAAGATTTTCTTCAAAAAACTGGCTCAGGGCAGTTGATTTCACTGTTTCATGATGTTTTCATTAGAACCTGATGCGTACCTTTACTGGTTTAATGTAGCCTTTTATGTTCTTAAAATACATTTCAGGCTTGGAAGAGGCCAAAAGTGGATTTTGTGAAAGTAAACATAGTTTCAAAAAACTGGCTTAGGGCAGTTGATTTCACTGTTTCATGATGTTTTCATTACAACCTGCTTACTCACCTTTACTGGTTTACGGTACATTCTCAGCCTTTTATGCTCTTAAAATACGTTTCAGGCTTGGAAGAGGCCAAAAGTGGATTTTGTGAAAGTCAACATAGTTTCAAGGATGTTCTTTAAAACACTGGCTCAGGGCAGTTGATTTCATTGTTTCATGATGTTTTCATTAGAATCTGATGCGTACCCACCTTTACTGGTTTAATGTAGCCTTTTATGCTCTTAAAATAAGTTTCAAGGATGTTCTTCAAAAAACTGGCTCAGGGCAGTTCAGTTTCATGATGTTTTCATTAGAACCTGATGATTACCCACCTTTACTGGTTTACGGTACATTATCAGCCTTTTATGCTCTTAAAATACGTTTCAGACTTGGAAGAGGCCAAAAGTGGATTTTGTGAAAAAAACATAGTTTCAAAGATTTTCTTCAAAAAACTGGCTCAGGGCAGTTGATTTCACTGTTTCATGATGTTTTCATTACAACCTGCTTACCCACCTTTACTGGTTTACGGTACATTATCAGCCTTTTTTCTCTTAAAATACGTTTCAGGCTTGGAAGAGGCCAAAAGTGGATTTTGTGAAAGTCAACATAGTTTCAGAAAACTGGCTCAGGGCAGTTGATTTCACTGTTTCATGATGTTTTCGATAGAAACTGATTCTTACACACCTTTATTGGTTCACGGTACATTCTTAGCCTTTTATGCTCTTAAAATATGTTTCAGGCTTGGAAGAAAAGAAAAAAAGTGGATTTAGTGACAGTCAAAATACATTCAAAGGTTTTCTTCAAAAAACTGGCTCAGGGCAGTTCAGTTTCATGATGTTTTCATTAGAACCTGATGATTACCCACCTCTACTGGTTTACGGTACATTCTCAGCCTTTTATGCTCTTAAAATACGTTTCAGGCACCTTTACTGGTTTAATGTAGCCTTTTATGCTCTTAAAATACGTTTCAGGCTTGGAAGAGGCCAAAAGTGGATTTTGTGAAAGTCAACATAGTTTCAGAAAACTGGCTCAGGGCAGTTGATTTCACTGTTTCATGATGTTTTCATTACAACCTGCTTACCCACCTTTACTGGTTTACGGTACATTCTCAGCCTTTTATGCTCTTAAAATACGTTTCAGGCTTGGAAGAGGCCAAAAGTGGATTTTGTGAAAGTCAACATAGTTTCAGAAAACTGGCTCAGGGCAGTTGATTTCACTGTTTCATGATGTTTTCGATAGAAACTGATGCTTACACACCTTTATTGGTTTACGGTACATTCTTAGCCTGTTATGCTCTTAAAATACGTTTCAGGCTTGGAAGAAAAAAAAAAGTGGATTTTGTGACAGTCAAAATACTTTCAAAGGTTTTCATCAAAAAACTGGCTCAGGGCAGTTCAGTTTCATGATGTTTTCATTAGAACCTGATGATTACCCACCTTTACTAGTTTACGGTACATTCTCAGCCTTTTCTGCTCTTAAAATACGTTTGAAGCTTGGAAGAGGCCAAAAGTGGATTTTGTGAAAGTCAACATAGTTTCAAGGATGTTCTTCAAAAAACTGGCTCAGGGCAGTTGATTTCACTGTTTCATGATGTTTTCATTACAACCTGCTTACCCACCTTTACTGGTTTACGGTACATTCTCAGCCTTTTCTGCTCTTAAAATACGTTTCAGGCTTGGAAGAGGCCAAAAGTGCATTTTCTGAAAGTCAACATAGTTTCAAAAAACTGGCTTAGGGCAGTTGATTTCACTGTTTCATGATGTTTTCGATAGAAACTGATTCTTACACACCTTTATTGGTTTACGGTACATTCTTAGCCTGTTATGCTCTTAAAATACGTTTCAGGCTTGGAAGAAGAAAAAAAAGTGGATTTTGTGGCAGTCAAAATACTTTCAAAGGTTTTCATCAAAAAATTGGTTCAGGGCAGTTCAGTTTCATGATGTTTTCATTAGAACCTGATGATTACCCACCTTTACTGGTTTACGGTACATTATCAGCCTTTTATGCTCTTAAAATACGTTTGAGGCTTGGAAGAGGCCAAAAGTGGATTTTGTAAAAGTAAACATAGTTTCAGAAAACTGGCTCAGGGCAGTTGATTTCATTGTTTCATGATGTTTTCATTAGAACCTGATGCGTACCCACCTTTACTGGTTTAATGTAGCCTTTTATGTTGTTAAAATACGTTTCAGGCTTGAAAGAGGCCAAAAGTGGATTTTGTGAAAGTAAACATAGTTTCAAAAAACTGGCTTAGGGCAGTTGATTTCACTTTTTCATGATGTTTTCATTACAACCTGCTTACTCACCTTTACTGGTTTACGGTACATTCTCAGCCTTTTATGCTCTTAAAATACGTTTCAGGCTTGGAAGAGGCCAAAAGTGGATTTTGTGAAAGTCAACATAGTTTCAAGGATGTTCTTTAAAAAACTGGCTCGGGCAGTTGATTTCATTGTTTCATGATGTTTTCATTAGAACCTAATGCGTACCCACCTTTACTGGTTTAATGTAGCCTTTTATGCTCTTAAAATACGTTTCAGGCTTGAAAGAGGCCAAAAGTGGATTTTGTGAAAGTCAACATAGTTTCAGAAAACTGGCTCAGGGCAGTTGATTTCACTGTTTCATGATGTTTTCATTACAACCTGCTTACCCACCTTTACTGGTTTACGGTACATTCTCAGCCTTTTCTGCTCTTAAAATACGTTTCAGGCTTGGAAGAGGCCAAAAGTGGATTTTGTGAAAGTAAACATAGTTTCAAGGATGTTCTTCAAAAAACTGGCTCAGGGCAGTTGATTTCATTGTTTCATGATGTTTTCATTAGAACCTGATGCGTACCCACCTTTACTGGTTTAATGTAGCCTTTTATGTTCTTAAAATACGTTTCAGGCTTGAAAGAGGCCAAAAGTGGATTTTGTGAAAGTAAACATAGTTTCAAAAAACTGGCTTAGGGCAGTTGATTTCACTTTTTCATGATGTTTTCATTACAACCTGCTTACTCACCTTTACTGGTTTACGGTACATTCTCAGCCTTTTATGCTCTTAAAATACGTTTCAGGCTTGGAAGAGGCCAAAAGTGGATTTTGTGAAAGTCAACATAGTTTCAAGGATGTTCTTTAAAAAACTGGCTCGGGCAGTTGATTTCATTGTTTCATGATGTTTTCATTAGAACCTAATGCGTACCCACCTTTACTGGTTTAATGTAGCCTTTTATGCTCTTAAAATACGTTTCAGGCTTGAAAGAGGCCAAAAGTGGATTTTGTGAAAGTCAACATAGTTTCAGAAAACTGGCTCAGGGCAGTTGATTTCACTGTTTCATGATGTTTTCATTACAACCTGCTTACCCACCTTTACTGGTTTACGGTACATTCTCAGCCTTTTCTGCTCTTAAAATACGTTTCAGGCTTGGAAGAGGCCAAAAGTGGATTTTGTGAAAGTCAACATAGTTTCAAGGATGTTCTTTAAAAAACTGGCTCAGGGCAGTTGATTTCATTGTTTCATGATGTTTTCATTAGAACCTGATGCGTACCCACCTTTACTGGTTTAATGTAGACTTTTATGTTCTTAAAATACGTTTCAGGCTTGAAAGAGGCCAAAAGTGGATTTTGTGAAAGTCAACATAGTTTCAGAAAACTGGCTCAGGGCAGTTGATTTCACTGTTTCATGATGTTTTCATTACAACCTGCTTACCCACCTTTACTGGTTTACGGTACATTCTCAGCCTTTTATGCTCTTAAAATACGTTTCAGGCTTGGAAGAGGCCAAAAGTGGATTTTGTAAAAGGAAACATAGTTTCAGAAAACTGGCTCAGGGCAGTTGATTTCACTGTTTCATGATGTTTTCATTACAACCTGCTTACCCACCTTTACTGGTTTAATGTAGCCTTTTATGTTCTTAAAATACGTTTCAGGCTTGGAAGAGGCCAAAAGTGGATTTTGTGAAAGTCAACATAGTTTCAAGGATGTTCTTCAAAACACTGGCTCAGGGCAGTTGATTTCACTCTTTCATGATGTTTTCATTTCAACATGCTTACCCACCTTTGCTGGTTTAATGTAGCCTTTTATGTTCTTAAAATACGTTTCAGGCTTGGAAGAGGCCAAAAGTGGATTTTGTGAAAGTCAACATAGTTTCAAGGATGTTCTTCAAAAAACTGGCTCAGGGCAGTTCAGTTTCATGATGTTTTCATTTGAACCTGATGATTACCCACCTTTACTGGTTTACGGTACATTATCAGCCTTTTATGCTCTTAAAATACGTTTGAGGCTTGGAAGAGGCCAAAAGTGGATTTTGTAAAAGTAAACATAGTTTCAGAAAACTGGCTCAGGGCAGTTGATTTCACTGTTTCATGATGTTTTCATTACAACCTGCTTACCCACCTTTACTGGTTTACGGTACATTCTCAGCCTTTTCTGCTCTTAAAATACGTTTCAGGCTTGGAAGAGGCCAAAAGTGGATTTTGTGAAAGTAAACATAGTTTCAAGGATGTTCTTCAAAACACTGGCTCAGGGCAGTTGATTTCATTGTTTCATGATGTTTTCATTAGAACCTGATGATTACCCACCATTACTGGTTTACGGTACATTCTCAGCCTTTTCTGCTCTTAAAATACGTTTGAAGCTTGGAAGAGGCCAAAAGTGGATTTTGTGAAAGTCAACATAGTTTCAAGGATGTTCTTCAAAAAACTGGCTCAGGGCAGTTGATTTCATTGTTTCATGATGTTTTCATTAGAACCTGATGCGTACCCACCTTTACTGGTTTAATGTAGCCTTTTATGTTGTTAAAATACGTTTCAGGCTTGAAAGAGGCCAAAAGTGGATTTTGTGAAAGTAAACAGAGTTTCAAAAAACTGGCTTAGGGCAGTGGATTTCACTGTTTCATGATGTTTTCATTACAACCTGCTTACCCACCTTTACTGGTTTACGGTACATTCTCAGCCTTTTCTGCTCTTAAAATACGTTTCAGGCTTGGAAGAGGCCAAAAGTGGATTTTGTGAAAGTCAACATAGTTTCAAGGATGTTCTTTAAAAAACTGGCTCAGGGCAGTTGATTTCATTGTTTCATGATGTTTTCATTCGAACCTGATGCGTACCCACCTTTACTGGTTTAATGTAGCCTTTTATGCTCTTAAAATACGTTTCAGGCTTGAAAGAGGCCAAAAGTGGATTTTGTGAAAGTCAACATAGTTTCAGAAAACTGGCTCAGGGCAGTTGATTTCACTGTTTCATGATGTTTTCATTACAACCTGCTTACCCACCTTTACTGGTTTACGGTACATTCTCAGCCTTTTCTGCTCTTAAAATACGTTTCAGGCTTGGAAGAGGCCAAAAGTGGATTTTGTGAAAGTAAACATAGTTTCAAGGATGTTCTTCAAAACACTGGCTCAGGGCAGTTGATTTCACTCTTTCATGATGTTTTCATTTCAACATGCTTACCCACCTTTGCTGGTTTAATGTAGCCTTTTATGTTCTTAAAATACGTTTCAGGCTTGGAAGAGGCCAAAAGTGGATTTTGTGAAAGTCAACATAGTTTCAAGGATGTTCTTCAAAAAACTGGCTCAGGGCAGTTCAGTTTCATGATGTTTTCATTTGAACCTGATGATTACCCACCTTTACTGGTTTACGGTACATTATCAGCCTTTTATGCTCTTAAAATACGTTTGAGGCTTGGAAGAGGCCAAAAGTGGATTTTGTAAAAGTAAACATAGTTTCAGAAAACTGGCTCAGGGCAGTTGATTTCACTGTTTCATGATGTTTTCATTACAACCTGCTTACTCACCTTTACTGGTTTACGGTACATTCTCAGCCTTTTATGCTCTTAAAATACGTTTCAGGCTTGGAAGAGGCCAAAAGTGGATTTTGTGAAAGTCAACATAGTTTCAAGGATGTTCTTTAAAAAACTGGCTCGGGCAGTTGATTTCATTGTTTCATGATGTTTTCATTAGAACCTAATGCGTACCCACCTTTACTGGTTTAATGTAGCCTTTTATGCTCTTAAAATACGTTTCAGGCTTGAAAGAGGCCAAAAGTGGATTTTGTGAAAGTCAACATAGTTTCAGAAAACTGGCTCAGGGCAGTTGATTTCACTGTTTCATGATGTTTTCATTACAACCTGCTTACCCACCTTTACTGGTTTACGGTACATTCTCAGCCTTTTCTGCTCTTAAAATACGTTTCAGGCTTGGAAGAGGCCAAAAGTGGATTTTGTGAAAGTCAACATAGTTTCAAGGATGTTCTTTAAAAAACTGGCTCAGGGCAGTTGATTTCATTGTTTCATGATGTTTTCATTAGAACCTGATGCGTACCCACCTTTACTGGTTTAATGTAGACTTTTATGTTCTTAAAATACGTTTCAGGCTTGAAAGAGGCCAAAAGTGGATTTTGTGAAAGTCAACATAGTTTCAGAAAACTGGCTCAGGGCAGTTGATTTCACTGTTTCATGATGTTTTCATTACAACCTGCTTACCCACCTTTACTGGTTTACGGTACATTCTCAGCCTTTTATGCTCTTAAAATACGTTTCAGGCTTGGAAGAGGCCAAAAGTGGATTTTGTAAAAGGAAACATAGTTTCAGAAAACTGGCTCAGGGCAGTTGATTTCACTGTTTCATGATGTTTTCATTACAACCTGCTTACCCACCTTTACTGGTTTACGGTACATTCTCAGCCTTTTCTGCTCTTAAAATACGTTTCAGGCTTGGAAGAGGCCAAAAGTGGATTTTGTGAAAGTAAACATAGTTTCAAGGATGTTCTTCAAAACACTGGCTCAGGGCAGTTGATTTCACTCTTTCATGATGTTTTCATTTCAACATGCTTACCCACCTTTGCTGGTTTAATGTAGCCTTTTATGTTCTTAAAATACGTTTCAGGCTTGGAAGAGGCCAAAAGTGGATTTTGTGAAAGTCAACATAGTTTCAAGGATGTTCTTCAAAAAACTGGCTCAGGGCAGTTCAGTTTCATGATGTTTTCATTTGAACCTGATGATTACCCACCTTTACTGGTTTACGGTACATTATCAGCCTTTTATGCTCTTAAAATACGTTTGAGGCTTGGAAGAGGCCAAAAGTGGATTTTGTAAAAGTAAACATAGTTTCAGAAAACTGGCTCAGGGCAGTTGATTTCACTGTTTCATGATGTTTTCATTACAACCTGCTTACCCACCTTTACTGGTTTACGGTACATTCTCAGCCTTTTCTGCTCTTAAAATACGTTTCAGGCTTGGAAGAGGCCAAAAGTGGATTTTGTGAAAGTAAACATAGTTTCAAGGATGTTCTTCAAAACACTGGCTCAGGGCAGTTGATTTCATTGTTTCATGATGTTTTCATTAGAACCTGATGATTACCCACCATTACTGGTTTACGGTACATTCTCAGCCTTTTCTGCTCTTAAAATACGTTTGAAGCTTGGAAGAGGCCAAAAGTGGATTTTGTGAAAGTCAACATAGTTTCAAGGATGTTCTTCAAAAAACTGGCTCAGGGCAGTTGATTTCATTGTTTCATGATGTTTTCATTAGAACCTGATGCGTACCCACCTTTACTGGTTTAATGTAGCCTTTTATGTTGTTAAAATACGTTTCAGGCTTGAAAGAGGCCAAAAGTGGATTTTGTGAAAGTAAACAGAGTTTCAAAAAACTGGCTTAGGGCAGTGGATTTCACTGTTTCATGATGTTTTCATTACAACCTGCTTACCCACCTTTACTGGTTTACGGTACATTCTCAGCCTTTTATGCTCTTAAAATACGTTTCAGGCTTGGAAGAGGCCAAAAGTGGATTTTGTGAAAGTCAACATAGTTTCAAGGATGTTCTTTAAAAAACTGGCTCAGGGCAGTTGATTTCATTGTTTCATGATGTTTTCATTAGAACCTGATGCGTACCCACCTTTACTGGTTTAATGTAGCCTTTTATGCTCTTAAAATATGTTTCAGGCTTGGAAGAAAAAACAAAAGTGGATTTTGTGACAGTCAAAATACTTTCAAAGGTTTTCATCAAAAAACTGGCTCAGGGCAGTTCAGTTTCATGATGTTTTCATTAGAACCTGATGATTACCCACCTTTACTGGTTTACGGTACATTCTCAGCCTTTTCTGCTCTTAAAATACATTTCAGACTTGGAAGAGGCCAAAAGTGGATTTTGTGAAAGTCAACATAGTTTCAAGGATGTTCTTCAAAACACTGGCTCAGGGCAGTTGATTTCATTGTTTCATGATGTTTTCATTAGAACCTGATGCGTACCCACCTTTACTGGTTTAATGTAGCCTTTTATGTTGTTAAAATACGTTTCAGGCTTGAAAGAGGCCAAAAGTGGATTTTGTGAAAGTAAACATAGTTTCAAAAAACTGGCTTAGGGCAGTTGATTTCACTGTTTCATGATGTTTTCATTACAACCTGCTTACTCACCTTTACTGGTTTACGGTACATTCTCAGCCTTTTATGTTCTTAAAATACGTTTCAGGCTTGGAAGAGGCCAAAAGTGGATTTTGTGAAAGTCAACATAGTTTCAAGGATGTTCTTTAAAAAACTGGCTCGGGCAGTTGATTTCATTGTTTCATGATGTTTTCATTAGAACCTGATGCGTACCCACCTTTACTGGTTTAATGTAGCCTTTTATGCTCTTAAAATACGTTTCAGGCTTGAAAGAGGCCAAAAGTGGATTTTGTGAAAGTCAACATAGTTTCAGAAAACTGGCTCAGGGCAGTTGATTTCACTGTTTCATGATGTTTTCATTACAACCTGCTTACCCACCTTTACTGGTTTACGGTACATTCTCAGCCTTTTCTGCTCTTAAAATACGTTTCAGGCTTGGAAGAGGCCAAAAGTGGATTTTGTGAAAGTCAACATAGTTTCAAGGATGTTCTTTAAAAAACTGGCTCAGGGCAGTTGATTTCATTGTTTCATGATGTTTTCATTCGAACCTGATGCGTACCCACCTTTACTGGTTTAATGTAGCCTTTTATGCTCTTAAAATACGTTTCAGGCTTGAAAGAGGCCAAAAGTGGATTTTGTGAAAGTCAACATAGTTTCAGAAAACTGGCTCAGGGCAGTTGATTTCACTGTTTCATGATGTTTTCATTACAACCTGCTTACCCACCTTTACTGGTTTACGGTACATTCTCAGCCTTTTCTGCTCTTAAAATACGTTTCAGGCTTGGAAGAGGCCAAAAGTGGATTTTGTGAAAGTAAACATAGTTTCAAGGATGTTCTTCAAAACACTGGCTCAGGGCAGTTGATTTCACTCTTTCATGATGTTTTCATTTCAACATGCTTACCCACCTTTGCTGGTTTAATGTAGCCTTTTATGTTCTTAAAATACGTTTCAGGCTTGGAAGAGGCCAAAAGTGGATTTTGTGAAAGTCAACATAGTTTCAAGGATGTTCTTCAAAAAACTGGCTCAGGGCAGTTCAGTTTCATGATGTTTTCATTTGAACCTGATGATTACCCACCTTTACTGGTTTACGGTACATTATCAGCCTTTTATGCTCTTAAAATACGTTTGAGGCTTGGAAGAGGCCAAAAGTGGATTTTGTAAAAGTAAACATAGTTTCAGAAAACTGGCTCAGGGCAGTTGATTTCACTGTTTCATGATGTTTTCATTACAACCTGCTTACCCACCTTTACTGGTTTACGGTACATTCTCAGCCTTTTCTGCTCTTAAAATACGTTTCAGGCTTGGAAGAGGCCAAAAGTGGATTTTGTGAAAGTAAACATAGTTTCAAGGATGTTCTTCAAAACACTGGCTCAGGGCAGTTGATTTCATTGTTTCATGATGTTTTCATGAGAACCTGATGCGTACCTTTACTGGTTTAATGTAGCCTTTTATGTTCTTAAAATACATTTCAGGCTTGGAAGAGGCCAAAAGTGGATTTTGTGAAAGTAAACATAGTTTCAAGGATGTTCTTCAAAACACTGGCTCAGGGCAGTTGATTTCATTGTTTCATGATGTTTTCATTAGAACCTGATGATTACCCACCATTACTGGTTTACGGTACATTCTCAGCCTTTTCTGCTCTTAAAATACGTTTCAGGCTTGGAAGAGGCCAAAAGTGGATTTTGTGAAAGTCAACATAGTTTCAAGGATGTTCTTTAAAAAACTGGCTCAGGGCAGTTGATTTCATTGTTTCATGATGTTTTCATTAGAACCTGATGCGTACCCACCTTTACTGGTTTAATGTAGCCTTTTATGTTCTTAAAATACGTTTCAGGCTTGAAAGAGGCCAAAAGTGGATTTTGTGAAAGTCAACATAGTTTCAGAAAACTGGCTCAGGGCAGTTGATTTCACTATTTCATGATGTTTTCATTACAACCTGCTTACCCACCTTTACTGGTTTACGGTACATTCTCAGCCTTTTCTGCTCTTAAAATACGTTTCAGGCTTGGAAGAGGCCAAAAGTGGATTTTGTGAAAGTCAACATAGTTTCAAGGATGTTCTTTAAAAAACTGGCTCAGGGCAGTTGATTTCATTGTTTCATGATGTTTTCATTAGAACCTGATGCGTACCCACCTTTACTGGTTTAATGTAGCCTTTTATGCTCTTAAAATACGTTTCAGGCTTGAAAGAGGCCAAAAGTGGATTTTGTGAAAGTCAACATAGTTTCAGAAAACTGGCTCAGGGCAGTTGATTTCACTGTTTCATGATGTTTTCATTACAACCTGCTTACCCACCTTTACTGGTTTACGGTACATTCTCAGCCTTTTATGCTCTTAAAATACGTTTCAGGCTTGGAAGAGGCCAAAAGTGGATTTTGTGAAAGTCAACATAGTTTCAGAAAACTGGCTCAGGGCAGTTGATTTCACTGTTTCATGATGTTTTCATTACAACCTGCTTACCCACCTTTACTGGTTTACGGTACATTCTCAGCCTTTTCTGCTCTTAAAATACGTTTCAGGCTTGGAAGAGGCCAAAAGTGGATTTTGTGAAAGTAAACATAGTTTCAAGGATGTTCTTCAAAACACTGGCTCAGGGCAGTTGATTTCACTCTTTCATGATGTTTTCATTTCAACATGCTTACCCACCTTTGCTGGTTTAATGTAGCCTTTTATGTTCTTAAAATACGTTTCAGGCTTGGAAGAGGCCAAAAGTGGATTTTGTGAAAGTCAACATAGTTTCAAGGATGTTCTTCAAAAAACTGGCTCAGGGCAGTTCAGTTTCATGATGTTTTCATTTGAACCTGATGATTACCCACCTTTACTGGTTTACGGTACATTATCAGCCTTTTATGCTCTTAAAATACGTTTGAGGCTTGGAAGAGGCCAAAAGTGGATTTTGTAAAAGTAAACATAGTTTCAGAAAACTGGCTCAGGGCAGTTGATTTCACTGTTTCATGATGTTTTCATTACAACCTGCTTACCCACCTTTACTGGTTTACGGTACATTCTCAGCCTTTTCTGCTCTTAAAATACGTTTCAGGCTTGGAAGAGGCCAAAAGTGGATTTTGTGAAAGTAAACATAGTTTCAAGGATGTTCTTCAAAACACTGGCTCAGGGCAGTTGATTTCATTGTTTCATGATGTTTTCATTAGAACCTGATGATTACCCACCATTACTGGTTTACGGTACATTCTCAGCCTTTTCTGCTCTTAAAATACGTTTGAAGCTTGGAAGAGGCCAAAAGTGGATTTTGTGAAAGTCAACATAGTTTCAAGGATGTTCTTCAAAAAACTGGCTCAGGGCAGTTGATTTCATTGTTTCATGATGTTTTCATTAGAACCTGATGCGTACCCACCTTTACTGGTTTAATGTAGCCTTTTATGCTCTTAAAATACGTTTCAGGCTTGAAAGAGGCCAAAAGTGGATTTTGTGAAAGTCAACATAGTTTCAGAAAACTGGCTCAGGGCAGTTGATTTCACTGTTTCATGATGTTTTCATTACAACCTGCTTACCCACCTTTACTGGTTTACGGTACATTCTCAGCCTTTTCTGCTCTTAAAATACGTTTCAGGCTTGGAAGAGGCCAAAAGTGGATTTTGTGAAAGTCAACATAGTTTCAAGGATGTTCTTTAAAAAACTGGCTCAGGGCAGTTGATTTCATTGTTTCATGATGTTTTCATTCGAACCTGATGCGTACCCACCTTTACTGGTTTAATGTAGCCTTTTATGCTCTTAAAATACGTTTCAGGCTTGAAAGAGGCCAAAAGTGGATTTTGTGAAAGTCAACATAGTTTCAGAAAACTGGCTCAGGGCAGTTGATTTCACTGTTTCATGATGTTTTCATTACAACCTGCTTACCCACCTTTACTGGTTTACGGTACATTCTCAGCCTTTTATGCTCTTAAAATACGTTTCAGGCTTGGAAGAGGCCAAAAGTGGATTTTGTAAAAGTAAACATAGTTTCAGAAAACTGGCTCAGGGCAGTTGATTTCACTGTTTCATGATGTTTTCATTACAACCTGCTTACCCACCTTTACTGGTTTACGGTACATTCTCAGCCTTTTCTGCTCTTAAAATACGTTTCAGGCTTGGAAGAGGCCAAAAGTGGATTTTGTGAAAGTAAACATAGTTTCAAGGATGTTCTTCAAAACACTGGCTCAGGGCAGTTGATTTCACTCTTTCATGATGTTTTCATTTCAACATGCTTACCCACCTTTGCTGGTTTAATGTAGCCTTTTATGTTCTTAAAATACGTTTCAGGCTTGGAAGAGGCCAAAAGTGGATTTTGTGAAAGTCAACATAGTTTCAAGGATGTTCTTCAAAAAACTGGCTCAGGGCAGTTCAGTTTCATGATGTTTTCATTTGAACCTGATGATTACCCACCTTTACTGGTTTACGGTACATTATCAGCCTTTTATGCTCTTAAAATACGTTTGAGGCTTGGAAGAGGCCAAAAGTGGATTTTGTAAAAGTAAACATAGTTTCAGAAAACTGGCTCAGGGCAGTTGATTTCACTGTTTCATGATGTTTTCATTACAACCTGCTTACCCACCTTTACTGGTTTACGGTACATTCTCAGCCTTTTCTGCTCTTAAAATACGTTTCAGGCTTGGAAGAGGCCAAAAGTGGATTTTGTGAAAGTAAACATAGTTTCAAGGATGTTCTTCAAAACACTGGCTCAGGGCAGTTGATTTCATTGTTTCATGATGTTTTCATGAGAACCTGATGCGTACCTTTACTGGTTTAATGTAGCCTTTTATGTTCTTAAAATACATTTCAGGCTTGGAAGAGGCCAAAAGTGGATTTTGTGAAAGTAAACATAGTTTCAAGGATGTTCTTCAAAACACTGGCTCAGGGCAGTTGATTTCATTGTTTCATGATGTTTTCATTAGAACCTGATGATTACCCACCATTACTGGTTTACGGTACATTCTCAGCCTTTTCTGCTCTTAAAATACGTTTGAAGCTTGGAAGAGGCCAAAAGTGTATTTTGTGAAAGTAAACATAGTTTCAGAAAACTGGATCAGGGCAGTTGATTTCACTGTTTCATGATGTTTTCATTACAACCTGCTTCCCCACCTTTACTGGTTTACGGTACATTCTCAGCCTTTTCTGCTCTTAAAAGACGTTTCAGGCAGAGAGGAGGCCAAAAGTTGATTTTGTGAAAGTAAGCATAGTTTCAAAGATTTTCTTCAAAAAACTTCCTCAAGACAGTTGATTTCACAGTCTGATGTCATGTTCATGAATATCTGCAGCTTTCAGCACTTTCCTGCCTAGAGATGCATTTTCACTTTTTATGCTCTTAAAAGACGTTTCAGGCAGAGAGGAGGCCAAAAGTTGATTTTGTGAAAGTAAGCATAGTTTCAAAGATTTTCTTCAAAAAACTTCCTCAAGACAGTTGATTTCACAGTCTGATGTCATGTTCATGAATATCTGCAGCTTTCAGCACTTTCCTGCCTAGAGATGCATTTTCACTTTTTATGCTCTTAAAAGACGTTTCAGGCAGAGAGGAGGCCAAAAGTTGATTTTGTGAAAGTAAGCATAGTTTCAAAGATATTCTTCAAAAAACTACGTCAGCACAGTTGATTTAACAGTCTGATGTCATGTTCATGAATATCTGCAGCTTTCAGCACTTTCCTGCCTAGAGATGCATTTTCACTTTTTATGCTCTTAAAAGACGTTTCAGGCAGAGAGGAGGCCAAAAGTTGATTTTGTGAAAGTAAGCATAGTTTCAAAGATATTCTTCAAAAAACTACGTCAGCACAGTTGATTTAACAGTCTGATGTCATGTTTATGAATATCTGCAGCTTTCAGCACTTTCCTGCCTAGAGATGCATTTTCACTTTTTATGCTCTTAAAAGACGTTTCAGGCAGAGAGGAGGCCAAAAGTTGATTTTGTGAAAGTAAGCATAGTTTCAAAGATATTCTTCAAAAAACTACGTCAGCACAGTTGATTTAACAGTCTGATGTCATGTTCATGAATATCTGCAGCTTTCAGCACTTTCCTGCCTAGAGATGCATTTTCACTTTTTATGCTCTTAAAAGACGTTTCAGGCAGAGAGGAGGCCAAAAGTTGATTTTGTGAAAGTAAGCATAGTTTCAAAGATTTTCTTCAAAAAACTTCCTCAAGACAGTTGATTTCACAGTCTGATGTCATGTTCATGAATATCTGCAGCTTTCAGCACTTTGCTGGCTAGCCCTTGTGTTGTCCTCCCGATTGCCATACACTTGTTGTCCTCTGGGGTCAAAAATGACCCCACCTGGTTTGACTGTTTTTAAAGCATATAGTATAAATTGTCAATCAATTCTGTTTTACACCTTTAGTCTTACTTCAGTCCAACACAGTTTTACCTTCGTTTTGGAATTCAGGGCCAATAGACCTTGTTTACATAAAAGTATACCCTGTTTTTGAGTGAAAATACAATGAAACAATGAATTATTTTGACTTTATATTATTTTTGACTATTTGACTTATCACAGAGAGGTATATATCAAAGTTTAGTGAGGATGCTGTTCTTGAATCATTTGAATTTTTTTAATGGCAGCAAATAATAACACCTGTTGTCCTCTGGGGTCAAAAATGACCCCGTCTGGTTTGACTGTTTATAAAGTATAAATTATCACCCAACTCTGTGTTTCAACTTTTTAGTCAACTTTATTCCAACTCATTACTGACATAAAACATGTCAACATTCATTTCCAAAACATTTAACTTTTCAAAACTAACTTTTCAGAAAAAAACAGTCTGAATGTGCCCTCAGATGCATGCAAGGCAGGTTGTAATGGCATGACTTTTGCAGATGTATGCATTGCATTTTTGGCACGTTTGTGTTGTTTTGAGATCACTCTGGCACAATTGGCACCTTCCCCTTTTGCATGGAGGGGCAGCTGGGCGAGGGGGAGCTGCTGCAGAGGTAGAGCTGGAGTAGAGCTGCTGGATAGACATAACCATTCTGGCAGCGGCTGGCGTGCGGGGAATAACCTGTCAAGTCAAGTCAAACTTTATTATAACAAATCACAGTACAAATACAAATAGTTCAAATTGTGAGGTCACTACAGAAGGAAGAGCAACATAAATGTAGCTTAATGCTGACCATGCGTCGCTTGATGTGAGGTATCACCAGTTGTCGCCCAAGCTCCTCCATGAACAGTCTCCTCCTGTTGGACTTCCCCTGATTCCAGGCTGGCTTGATCTCAGACCACAGGACAAATGAGTTGTATGCAGACACGTCGAGAATGTTGAAGAAGACAACGAGGGGCCAACGGGCTGTCTTCCTTTTGCACGTGTACACACTGTAACCTGAAACAAAAGAAACAAACCAAAAAATATTCAGAAATGTAGGTTTATTTTCCTACATACAAATTCAATGCATTATCCTTTCCATATATAATATTATAAATATTATGAATAATAAATGTGCATTACCTTGTCAAGGTTATCGACACCCCCTTTGTTGTGATTGTAATCTTCGATGATTTTTGGCCTTTTGTCATCCCTGTTGCTCACAGCAGCATCCCGATGCAGAGTGCTCATCAGAAGAACATTTCTCTGTTTTTTGGGGTGATAGGACACCAGAGCATGGGTCTCGGTGAAGGCAAACTTCGATGAGAACAGAGCCCTGTCCGTTTTTGACACCAGTGCAGGGGGAAGCTCAGGCTTATTCCTCCGTACTGTTCCCACCATGTACAGCTTTCTTTTCAGCAGCTGCAGGCCAAGGGCATGTGAAGTGAAGAAGTTGTCACAGGTGATCGTTTTCCCCTGGAGACCTCCTGTCATGTCAAGGACAACTCGCATGCCCTGATTTTTTTCTGACTGCGCACCAGCAGGTTTGCCAGTGTATATTTGTATGTTCCATGCATAGCTGGACCTGGCATCGCATGCTGCCCATATTTTGATCCCATATTTCCCTGGTTTACTCGGGATGTACTGTTTGAATGGACAGCGACCTCTGAAGGGGACCAGGCGCTCATCCACAGTCACATTTGTGCCTGGATCGTACAGATATTCATGAACATGACATCAGACTGTGAAATCAACTGTCTTGAGGAAGTTTTTTGAAGAAAATCTTTGAAACTATGCTTACTTTCACAAAATCAACTTTTGGCCTCTTCCAAGCCTGAAACGTATTTTAAGAGCATAAAAGGCTGAGAATGTACCGTAAACCAGTAACGGTGGGTAATCATCAGGTTCTAATAAAAACATCATGAAACTGAACTGCCCTGAGCCAGTTTTTTGAAGAAAACCTTTGAATGTATTTTGACTGTCACTAAATCCACTTTTTTTCTTTTCTTCCAAGCCTGAAACGTATTTTAAGAGCATAACAGGCTAAGAATGTACCGTAAACCAATAAAGGTGTGTAAGAATCAGTTTCTATTGAAAACATCATGAAACAGTGAAATCAACTGCCCTAAGCCAGTTTTTTGGAACTATGTTGACTTTCAGAAAATGCACTTTTGGCCTCTTCCAAGCCTGAAACGTATTTTAAGAGCATAAAAGGCTGAGAATGTACCGTAAACCAGTAAAGGTGGGTAAGCAGGTTGTAATGAAAACATCATGAAACAGTGAAATCAACTGCCCTGAGCCAGTTTTCTGAAACTATGTTGACTTTCACAAAATCCACTTTTGGCCTCATCCAAGTCTGAAACGTATTTTAAGAGCATAAAAGGCTACATTAAACCAGTAAAGGTGGGTAATCATCAGGTTCTAATGAAAACATCATGAAACTGAACTGCCCTGAGCCAGTTTTTTGATGAAAACCTTTGAAAGTATTTTGACTGCCACAAAATCCACTTTTTTTTTTTCTTCCAAGCCTGAAACGTATTTTAAGAGCATAAAAGGCTAAGAATGTACCGTGAACCAATAAAGGTGTGTAAGAATCAGTTTCTATCGAAAACATCATGAAACAGTGACATCAACTGCCCTAAGCCAGTTTTTTGAAATTATGTTTACTTTCACAAAATCCACTTTTGGCCTCTTCCAAGCCTGAAACGTATTTTAAGAGCATAAAAGGCTGAGAATGTACCGTAAACCAGTAAAGGTGGGTAAGCAGGTTGTAATGAAAACATCATGAAAGAGTGAAATCAACTGCCCTAAGCCAGTTTTTTGAAACTATGTTTACTTTCACAAAATCCACTTTTGGCCTCTTTCAAGCCTGAAACGTATTTTAAGAGCATAAAAGGCTACATTAAACCAGTAAAGGTGGGTACGCATCAGGTTCTAATGAAAACATCATGAAACAATGAAATCAACTGCCCTGAGCCAGTTTTTTAAAGAACATCCTTGAAACTATGTTGACTTTCACAAAATCCACTTTTGGCCTCTTCCAAGCCTGAAACGTATTATAAGAGCATAAAAGGCTGATAATGTACCGTAAACCAGTAAAGGTGGGTAAGCAGGTTGTCATGAAAACATCATGAAACAGTGAAATCAACTGCCCTGAGCCAGTTTTTTGAAGAAAATCTTTGAAACTATGTTTTTTTCACAAAATCCACTTTTGGCCTCTTCCAAGCCTGCAACGTATTTTAAGAGCAGAAAAGGCTGAGAATGTACCGTAAACCAGTAAAGGTGGGTAATCATCAGGTTCTAATGAAAACATCATGAAACTGAACTGCCCTGAGCTAGTTTTTTGAAGAAAACCTTTGAATGTATTTTGACTGTCACAAAATCCACTTTTTTTTTTCTTCCAAGCCTGAAACGTATTTTAAGAGCATAAAAGGCTAAGAATGTACCGTGAACCAAAAAAGGTGTGTAAGAATCAGTTTCTATCGAAAACATCATGAAACAGTGAAATCAACTGCCCTGAGCCAGTTTTCTGAAACTATGTTGACTTTCACAAAATCCACTTTTGGCCTCTTCCAAGTCTGAAACGTATTTTAAGAGCATAAAAGGCTGATAATGTACCGTAAACCAGTAAAGGTGGGTAATCATCAGGTTCTAATGAAAACATCATGAAACTGAACTGCCCTGAGCCAGTTTTTTGAAGAACATCCTTGAAACGTATTTTAAGAGCATAAAAGGCTACATTAAACCAGTAAAGGTGGGTACGCATCAGGTTCTAATGAAAACATCATGAAACAATGAAATCAACTGCCCTGAGCCAGTGTTTTAAAGAACATCCTTGAAACTATGTTGACTTTCACAAAATCAACTTTTGGCCTAGTCCAAGCCTGAAATGTATTTTAAGAACATAAAAGGCTACATTAAACCAGTAAAGGTACGCATCAGGTTCTAATGAAAACATCATGAAACAATGAAATCAACTGCCCTGAGCCAGTTTTTTGAAGAACATCCTTGAAACTATGTTTACTTTCACAAAATCCACTTTTTAGAAGAAAATCTTTGAAACTATGTTTGCTTTCACACAATCCACTTTTGGCCTCCTCTCTGCTTGAAACGTCTTTTAAGAGCATAAAAAGTGAAAATGCATCTCTAGGCAGGAAAGTGCTGAAAGCTGCAGATATTCATGAACATGACATCAGACTGTGAAATCAACTGTCTTGAGGAAGTTTTTTGAAGAAAATCTTTGAAACTATGCTTACTTTCACAAAATCAACTTTTGGCCTCCTCTCTGCCTGAAACGTCTTTTAAGAGCATAAAAAGTGAAAATGCATCTCTAGGCAGGAAAGTGCTGAAAGCTGCAGATATTCATGAACATGACATCAGACTGTTAAATCAACTGTGCTGACGTAGTTTTTTGAAGAACATCTTTGAAACTATGTTTAGTTTCACAAAATCAACTTTTGGCCTCCTCTCTGCCTGAAACGTCTTTTAAGAGCATAAAAAGTGAAAATGCATCTCTAGGCAGGAAAGTGCTGAAAGCTGCAGATATTCATGAACATGACATCAGACTGTGAAATCAACTGTCTTGAGGAAGTTTTTTGAAGAAAATCTTTGAAACTATGCTTACTTTCACAAAATCAACTTTTGGCCTCCTCTCTGCCTGAAACGTCTTTTAAGAGCATAAAAAGTGAAAATGCATCTCTAGGCAGGAAAGTGCTGAAAGCTGCAGATATTCATGAACATGACATCAGACTGTTAAATCAACTGTGCTGACGTAGTTTTTTGAAGAAAATCTTTGAAACTATGTTTAGTTTCACAAAATCAACTTTTGGCCTCCTCTCTGCCTGAAACGTCTTTTAAGAGCATAAAAAGTGAAAATGCATCTCTAGGCAGGAAAGTGCTGAAAGCTGCAGATATTCATGAACATGACATCAGACTGTTAAATCAACTGTGCTGACGTAGTTTTTTGAAGAAAATCTTTGAAACTATGTTTAGTTTCACAAAATCAACTTTTGGCCTCCTCTCTGCCTGAAACGTCTTTTAAGAGCATAAAAAGTGAAAATGCATCTCTAGGCAGGAAAGTGCTGAAAGCTGCAGATATTCATGAACATGACATCAGACTGTTAAATCAACTGTGCTGACGTAGTTTTTTGAAGAAAATCTTTGAAACTATGTTTAGTTTCACAAAATCAACTTTTGGCCTCCTCTCTGCCTGAAACGTCTTTTAAGAGCATAAAAAGTGAAAATGCATCTCTAGGCAGGAAAGTGCTGAAAGCTGCAGATATTCATGAACATGACATCAGACTGTTAAATCAACTGTGCTGACGTAGTTTTTTGAAGAAAATCTTTGAAACTATGTTTAGTTTCACAAAATCAACTTTTGGCCTCCTCTCTGCCTGAAACGTCTTTTAAGAGCATAAAAAGTGAAAATGCATCTCTAGGCAGGAAAGTGCTGAAAGCTGCAGATATTCATGAACATGACATCAGACTGTGAAATCAACTGTCTTGAGGAA
This sequence comes from Anarhichas minor, assembly GCF_050575085.1. Classification (NCBI taxonomy): domain Eukaryota; kingdom Metazoa; phylum Chordata; class Actinopteri; order Perciformes; family Anarhichadidae; genus Anarhichas; species Anarhichas minor. The sequence goes on along the minus strand of NW_027466455.1, from coordinate 6,793,093 downwards.
GTTTTTTGAAGAAAATCTTTGAAACTATGCTTACTTTCACAAAATCAACTTTTGGCCTCCTCTCTGCCTGAAACGTCTTTTAAGAGCATAAAAAGTGAAAATGCATCTCTAGGCAGGAAAGTGCTGAAAGCTGCAGATATTCATGAACATGACATCAGACTGTTAAATCAACTGTGCTGACGTAGTTTTTTGAAGAACATCTTTGAAACTATGTTTAGTTTCACAAAATCAACTTTTGGCCTCCTCTCTGCCTGAAACGTCTTTTAAGAGCATAAAAAGTGAAAATGCATCTCTAGGCAGGAAAGTGCTGAAAGCTGCAGATATTCATGAACATGACATCAGACTGTGAAATCAACTGTCTTGAGGAAGTTTTTTGAAGAAAATCTTTGAAACTATGCTTACTTTCACAAAATCAACTTTTGGCCTCCTCTCTGCCTGAAACGTCTTTTAAGAGCATAAAAAGTGAAAATGCATCTCTAGGCAGGAAAGTGCTGAAAGCTGCAGATATTCATGAACATGACATCAGACTGTTAAATCAACTGTGCTGACGTAGTTTTTTGAAGAAAATCTTTGAAACTATGTTTAGTTTCACAAAATCAACTTTTGGCCTCCTCTCTGCCTGAAACGTCTTTTAAGAGCATAAAAAGTGAAAATGCATCTCTAGGCAGGAAAGTGCTGAAAGCTGCAGATATTCATGAACATGACATCAGACTGTGAAATCAACTGTCTTGAGGAAGTTTTTTGAAGAAAATCTTTGAAACTATGCTTACTTTCACAAAATCAACTTTTGGCCTCCTCTCTGCCTGAAACGTCTTTTAAGAGCATAAAAAGTGAAAATGCATCTCTAGGCAGGAAAGTGCTGAAAGCTGCAGATATTCATGAACATGACATCAGACTGTTAAATCAACTGTGCTGACGTAGTTTTTTGAAGAAAATCTTTGAAACTATGTTTAGTTTCACAAAATCAACTTTTGGCCTCCTCTCTGCCTGAAACGTCTTTTAAGAGCATAAAAAGTGAAAATGCATCTCTAGGCAGGAAAGTGCTGAAAGCTGCAGATATTCATGAACATGACATCAGACTGTGAAATCAACTGTCTTGAGGAAGTTTTTTGAAGAAAATCTTTGAAACTATGCTTACTTTCACAAAATCAACTTTTGGCCTCCTCTCTGCCTGAAACGTCTTTTAAGAGCATAAAAAGTGAAAATGCATCTCTAGGCAGGAAAGTGCTGAAAGCTGCAGATATTCATGAACATGACATCAGACTGTTAAATCAACTGTGCTGACGTAGTTTTTTGAAGAAAATCTTTGAAACTATGTTTAGTTTCACAAAATCAACTTTTGGCCTCCTCTCTGCCTGAAACGTCTTTTAAGAGCATAAAAAGTGAAAATGCATCTCTAGGCAGGAAAGTGCTGAAAGCTGCAGATATTCATGAACATGACATCAGACTGTGAAATCAACTGTCTTGAGGAAGTTTTTTGAAGAAAATCTTTGAAACTATGCTTACTTTCACAAAATCAACTTTTGGCCTCCTCTCTGCCTGAAACGTCTTTTAAGAGCATAAAAAGTGAAAATGCATCTCTAGGCAGGAAAGTGCTGAAAGCTGCAGATATTCATGAACATGACATCAGACTGTTAAATCAACTGTGCTGACGTAGTTTTTTGAAGAACATCTTTGAAACTATGTTTAGTTTCACAAAATCAACTTTTGGCCTCCTCTCTGCCTGAAACGTCTTTTAAGAGCATAAAAAGTGAAAATGCATCTCTAGGCAGGAAAGTGCTGAAAGCTGCAGATATTCATGAACATGACATCAGACTGTGAAATCAACTGTCTTGAGGAAGTTCTTTGAAGAAAATCTTTGAAACTATGCTTACTTTCACAAAATCAACTTTTGGCCTCCTCTCTGCCTGAAACGTCTTTTAAGAGCATAAAAAGTGAAAATGCATCTCTAGGCAGGAAAGTGCTGAAAGCTGCAGATATTCATGAACATGACATCAGACTGTTAAATCAACTGTGCTGACGTAGTTTTTTGAAGAACATCTTTGAAACTATGTTTAGTTTCACAAAATCAACTTTTGGCCTCCTCTCTGCCTGAAACGTCTTTTAAGAGCATAAAAAGTGAAAATGCATCTCTAGGCAGGAAAGTGCTGAAAGCTGCAGATATTCATGAACATGACATCAGACTGTGAAATCAACTGTGCTGACGTAGTTTTTTGAAGAATATCTTTGAAACTATGCTTACTTTCACAAAATCAACTTTTGGCCTCCTCTCTGCCTGAAACGTCTTTTAAGAGCATAAAAAGTGAAAATGCATCTCTAGGCAGGAAAGTGCTGAAAGCTGCAGATATTCATGAACATGACATCAGACTGTGAAATCAACTGTCTTGAGGAAGTTTTTTGAAGAAAATCTTTGAAACTATGCTTACTTTCACAAAATCAACTTTTGGCCTCCTCTCTGCCTGAAACGTCTTTTAAGAGCATAAAAAGTGAAAATGCATCTCTAGGCAGGAAAGTGCTGAAAGCTGCAGATATTCATGAACATGACATCAGACTGTGAAATCAACTGTGCTGACGTAGTTTTTTGAAGAATATCTTTGAAACTATGCTTACTTTCACAAAATCAACTTTTGGCCTCCTCTCTGCCTGAAACGTCTTTTAAGAGCATAAAAAGTGAAAATGCATCTCTAGGCAGGAAAGTGCTGAAAGCTGCAGATATTCATGAACATGACATCAGACTGTGAAATCAACTGTCTTGAGGAAGTTTTTTGAAGAAAATCTTTGAAACTATGCTTACTTTCACAAAATCAACTTTTGGCCTCCTCTCTGCCTGAAACGTCTTTTAAGAGCATAAAAAGTGAAAATGCATCTCTAGGCAGGAAAGTGCTGAAAGCTGCAGATATTCATGAACATGACATCAGACTGTGAAATCAACTGTGCTGACGTAGTTTTTTGAAGAATATCTTTGAAACTATGCTTACTTTCACAAAATCAACTTTTGGCCTCCTCTCTGCCTGAAACGTCTTTTAAGAGCATAAAAAGTGAAAATGCATCTCTAGGCAGGAAAGTGCTGAAAGCTGCAGATATTCATGAACATGACATCAGACTGTGAAATCAACTGTCTTGAGGAAGTTTTTTGAAGAAAATCTTTGAAACTATGCTTACTTTCACAAAATCAACTTTTGGCCTCCTCTCTGCCTGAAACGTCTTTTAAGAGCATAAAAAGTGAAAATGCATCTCTAGGCAGGAAAGTGCTGAAAGCTGCAGATATTCATGAACATGACATCAGACTGTTAAATCAACTGTGCTGACGTAGTTTTTTGAAGAAAATCTTTGAAACTATGTTTAGTTTAACAAAATCAACTTTTGGCCTCCTCTCTGCCTGAAACGTCTTTTAAGAGCATAAAAAGTGAAAATGCATCTCTAGGCAGGAAAGTGCTGAAAGCTGCAGATATTCATGAACATGACATCAGACTGTTAAATCAACTGTGCTGACGTAGTTTTTTGAAGAAAATCTTTGAAACTATGTTTAGTTTCACAAAATCAACTTTTGGCCTCCTCTCTGCCTGAAACGTCTTTTAAGAGCATAAAAAGTGAAAATGCATCTCTAGGCAGGAAAGTGCTGAAAGCTGCAGATATTCATGAACATGACATCAGACTGTGAAATCAACTGTCTTGAGGAAGTTTTTTGAAGAAAATCTTTGAAACTATGCTTACTTTCACAAAATCAACTTTTGGCCTCCTCTCTGCCTGAAACGTCTTTTAAGAGCATAAAAAGTGAAAATGCATCTCTAGGCAGGAAAGTGCTGAAAGCTGCAGATATTCATGAACATGACATCAGACTGTGAAATCAACTGTCTTGAGGAAGTTTTTTGAAGAAAATCTTTGAAACTATGCTTACTTTCACAAAATCAACTTTTGGCCTCCTCTCTGCCTGAAACGTCTTTTAAGAGCATAAAAAGTGAAAATGCATCTCTAGGCAGGAAAGTGCTGAAAGCTGCAGATATTCATGAACATGACATCAGACTGTTAAATCAACTGTGCTGACGTAGTTTTTTGAAGAAAATCTTTGAAACTATGTTTAGGTTCACAAAATCAACTTTTGGCCTCCTCTCTGCCTGAAACGTCTTTTAAGAGCATAAAAAGTGAAAATGCATCTCTAGGCAGGAAAGTGCTGAAAGCTGCAGATATTCATGAACATGACATCAGACTGTGAAATCAACTGTGCTGACGTAGTTTTTTGAAGAATATCTTTGAAACTATGCTTACTTTCACAAAATCATCTTTTGGCCTCCTCTCTGCCTGAAACGTCTTTTAAGAGCATAAAAAGTGAAAATGCATCTCTAGGCAGGAAAGTGCTGAAAGCTGCAGATATTCATGAACATGACATCAGACTGTGAAATCAACTGTCTTGAGGAAGTTTTTTGAAGAAAATCTTTGAAACTATGCTTACTTTCACAAAATCAACTTTTGGCCTCCTCTCTGCCTGAAACGTCTTTTAAGAGCATAAAAAGTGAAAATGCATCTCTAGGCAGGAAAGTGCTGAAAGCTGCAGATATTCATGAACATGACATCAGACTGTGAAATCAACTGTGCTGACGTAATTTTTTGAAGAATATCTTTGAAACTATGCTTACTTTCACAAAATCAACTTTTGGCCTCCTCTCTGCCTGAAACGTCTTTTAAGAGCATAAAAAGTGAAAATGCATCTCTAGGCAGGAAAGTGCTGAAAGCTGCAGATATTCATGAACATGACATCAGACTGTGAAATCAACTGTCTTGAGGAAGTTTTTTGAAGAAAATCTTTGAAACTATGCTTACTTTCACAAAATCAACTTTTGGCCTCCTCTCTGCCTGAAACGTCTTTTAAGAGCATAAAAAGTGAAAATGCATCTCTAGGCAGGAAAGTGCTGAAAGCTGCAGATATTCATGAACATGACATCAGACTGTTAAATCAACTGTGCTGACGTAGTTTTTTGAAGAAAATCTTTGAAACTATGTTTAGGTTCACAAAATCAACTTTTGGCCTCCTCTCTGCCTGAAACGTCTTTTAAGAGCATAAAAAGTGAAAATGCATCTCTAGGCAGGAAAGTGCTGAAAGCTGCAGATATTCATGAACATGACATCAGACTGTGAAATCAACTGTCTTGAGGAAGTTTTTTGAAGAAAATCTTTGAAACTATGCTTACTTTCACAAAATCAACTTTTGGCCTCCTCTCTGCCTGAAACGTCTTTTAAGAGCATAAAAAGTGAAAATGCATCTCTAGGCAGGAAAGTGCTGAAAGCTGCAGATATTCATGAACATGACATCAGACTGTTAAATCAACTGTGCTGACGTAGTTTTTTGAAGAAAATCTTTGAAACTATGTTTAGGTTCACAAAATCAACTTTTGGCCTCCTCTCTGCCTGAAACGTCTTTTAAGAGCATAAAAAGTGAAAATGCATCTCTAGGCAGGAAAGTGCTGAAAGCTGCAGATATTCATGAACATGACATCAGACTGTGAAATCAACTGTCTTGAGGAAGTTTTTTGAAGAAAATCTTTGAAACTATGCTTACTTTCACAAAATCAACTTTTGGCCTCCTCTCTGCCTGAAACGTCTTTTAAGAGCATAAAAAGTGAAAATGCATCTCTAGGCAGGAAAGTGCTGAAAGCTGCAGATATTCATGAACATGACATCAGACTGTTAAATCAACTGTGCTGACGTAGTTTTTTGAAGAAAATCTTTGAAACTATGTTTAGGTTCACAAAATCAACTTTTGGCCTCCTCTCTGCCTGAAACGTCTTTTAAGAGCATAAAAAGTGAAAATGCATCTCTAGGCAGGAAAGTGCTGAAAGCTGCAGATATTCATGAACATGACATCAGACTGTTAAATCAACTGTGCTGACGTAGTTTTTTGAAGAAAATCTTTGAAACTATGTTTAGTTTCACAAAATCAACTTTTGGCCTCCTCTCTGCCTGAAACGTCTTTTAAGAGCATAAAAAGTGAAAATGCATCTCTAGGCAGGAAAGTGCTGAAAGCTGCAGATATTCATGAACATGACATCAGACTGTGAAATCAACTGTCTTGAGGAAGTTTTTTGAAGAAAATCTTTGAAACTATGCTTACTTTCACAAAATCAACTTTTGGCCTCCTCTCTGCCTGAAACGTCTTTTAAGAGCATAAAAAGTGAAAATGCATCTCTAGGCAGGAAAGTGCTGAAAGCTGCAGATATTCATGAACATGACATCAGACTGTTAAATCAACTGTGCTGACGTAGTTTTTTGAAGAAAATCTTTGAAACTATGTTTAGGTTCACAAAATCAACTTTTGGCCTCCTCTCTGCCTGAAACGTCTTTTAAGAGCATAAAAAGTGAAAATGCATCTCTAGGCAGGAAAGTGCTGAAAGCTGCAGATATTCATGAACATGACATCAGACTGTTAAATCAACTGTGCTGACGTAGTTTTTTGAAGAAAATCTTTGAAACTATGTTTAGTTTCACAAAATCAACTTTTGGCCTCCTCTCTGCCTGAAACGTCTTTTAAGAGCATAAAAAGTGAAAATGCATCTCTAGGCAGGAAAGTGCTGAAAGCTGCAGATATTCATGAACATGACATCAGACTGTGAAATCAACTGTCTTGAGGAAGTTTTTTGAAGAAAATCTTTGAAACTATGCTTACTTTCACAAAATCAACTTTTGGCCTCCTCTCTGCCTGAAACGTCTTTTAAGAGCATAAAAAGTGAAAATGCATCTCTAGGCAGGAAAGTGCTGAAAGCTGCAGATATTCATGAACATGACATCAGACTGTGAAATCAACTGTGCTGACGTAGTTTTTTGAAGAATATCTTTGAAACTATGCTTACTTTCACAAAATCAACTTTTGGCCTCCTCTCTGCCTGAAACGTCTTTTAAGAGCATAAAAAGTGAAAATGCATCTCTAGGCAGGAAAGTGCTGAAAGCTGCAGATATTCATGAACATGACATCAGACTGTGAAATCAACTGTCTTGAGGAAGTTTTTTGAAGAAAATCTTTGAAACTATGCTTACTTTCACAAAATCAACTTTTGGCCTCCTCTCTGCCTGAAACGTCTTTTAAGAGCATAAAAAGTGAAAATGCATCTCTAGGCAGGAAAGTGCTGAAAGCTGCAGATATTCATGAACATGACATCAGACTGTTAAATCAACTGTGCTGACGTAGTTTTTTGAAGAAAATCTTTGAAACTATGTTTAGTTTCACAAAATCAACTTTTGGCCTCCTCTCTGCCTGAAACGTCTTTTAAGAGCATAAAAAGTGAAAATGCATCTCTAGGCAGGAAAGTGCTGAAAGCTGCAGATATTCATGAACATGACATCAGACTGTGAAATCAACTGTCTTGAGGAAGTTTTTTGAAGAAAATCTTTGAAACTATGCTTACTTTCACAAAATCAACTTTTGGCCTCCTCTCTGCCTGAAACGTCTTTTAAGAGCATAAAAAGTGAAAATGCATCTCTAGGCAGGAAAGTGCTGAAAGCTGCAGATATTCATGAACATGACATCAGACTGTTAAATCAACTGTGCTGACGTAGTTTTTTGAAGAAAATCTTTGAAACTATGTTTAGGTTCACAAAATCAACTTTTGGCCTCCTCTCTGCCTGAAACGTCTTTTAAGAGCATAAAAAGTGAAAATGCATCTCTAGGCAGGAAAGTGCTGAAAGCTGCAGATATTCATGAACATGACATCAGACTGTTAAATCAACTGTGCTGACGTAGTTTTTTGAAGAAAATCTTTGAAACTATGTTTAGTTTCACAAAATCAACTTTTGGCCTCCTCTCTGCCTGAAACGTCTTTTAAGAGCATAAAAAGTGAAAATGCATCTCTAGGCAGGAAAGTGCTGAAAGCTGCAGATATTCATGAACATGACATCAGACTGTGAAATCAACTGTCTTGAGGAAGTTTTTTGAAGAAAATCTTTGAAACTATGCTTACTTTCACAAAATCAACTTTTGGCCTCTTTCAAGCCTGAAACATATTTTAAGAACATAAAAGCCTACATTAAACCAGTAAAAGGTGCCTGAAACGTATTTTAAGAGCATAAAAGGCTGAGAATGTACCGTAAACCAGTAACGGTGGGTAATCATCAGGTTCTAATGAAAACATCATGAAACTGAACTGCCCTGAGCCAGTTTTTTGAAGAAAACCTTTGAAAGTATTTTGATTGTCACTAAATCCACTTTTTTTTTTCTTCCAAGCCTGAAACATATTTTAAGAGCATAAAAGGCTAAGAATGTACCGTGAACCAATAAAGGTGTGTAAGAATCAGTTTCTATCGAAAACATCATGAAACAGTGAAATCAACTGCACTAAGCCAGTTTTTTGAAATAATGTTTACTTTCACAAAATCCACTTTTGGCCTCTTTCAAGCCTGAAACATATTTTAAGAGCATAAAAGGCTACATTAAACCAGTAAAGGTGCCTGAAACGTATTTTAAGAGCATAAAAGGCTGAGAATGTACCGTAAACCAGTAGAGGTGGGTAAGCAGGTTGTAATGAAAACATCATGAAACAGTGAAATCAACTGCCCTGAGCCAGTTTTCTGAGACTATGTTGACTTTCACAAAATCCACTTTTGGCCTCATCCAAGTCTGAAACGTATTTTAAGAGCATAAAAGGCTACATTAAACCAGTAAAGGTGGGTACGCATCAGGTTCTAATGAAAACATCATGAAACAGTGAAATCAACTGCCCTGAGCCAGTTTTCTGAAACTATGTTGACTTTCACAAAATCCACTTTTGGCCTCTTCCAAGCCTGAAACGTATTTTAAGAGCATAAAAGGCTGAGAATGTACCGTAAACCAGTAGAGGTGGGTAATCATCAGGTTCTAATGAAAACATCATGAAACTGAACTGCCCTGAGCCAGTTTTTTGAAGAAAACCTTTGAATGTATTTTGACTGTCACTAAATCCACTTTTTTTCTTTTCTTCCAAGCCTGAAACATATTTTAAGAGCATAAAAGGCTACATTAAACCAGTAAAGGTGCCTGAAACGTATTTTAAGAGCATAAAAGGCTGAGAATGTACCGTAAACCAGTAGAGGTGGGTAATCATCAGGTTCTAATGAAAACATCATGAAACTGAACTGCCCTGAGCCAGTTTTTTGAAGAAAACCTTTGAATGTATTTTGACTGTCACTAAATCCACTTTTTTTCTTTTCTTCCAAGCCTGAAACATATTTTAAGAGCATAAAAGGCTGAGAATGTACCGTGAACCAATAAAGGTGTGTAAGAATCAGTTTCTATCGAAAACATCATGAAACAGTGAAATCAACTGCCCTGAGCCAGTTTTCTGAAACTATGTTGACTTTCACAAAATCCACTTTTGGCCTCTTCCAAGCCTGAAACGTATTTTAAGAGCATAAAAGGCTGATAATGTACCGTAAACCAGTAAAGGTGGGTAATCATCAGGTTCTAATGAAAACATCATGAAACTGAACTGCCCTGAGCCAGTTTTTTGAAGAAAACTTTGAATGTATTTTGACTGTCACAAAATCCACTTTTTTTCTTTTCTTCCAAGCCTGAAACGTATTTTAAGAGCATAAAAGGCTGAGAATGTACCGTAAACCAGTAAAGGTGGGTAATCATCAGGTTCTAATGAAAACATCATGAAACTGAACTGCCCTGAGCCAGTTTTTTGAAGAACATCCTTGAAACGTATTTTAAGAGCATAAAAGGCTACATTAAACCAGTAAAGGTGGGTACGCATCAGGTTCTAATGAAAACATCATGAAACAATGAAATCAACTGCCCTGAGCCAGTTTTTTAAAGAACATCCTTGAAACTATGTTGACTTTCACAAAATCCACTTTTGGCCTCTTCCAAGCCTGAAACGTATTTTAAGAGCATAAAAGGCTGAGAATGTACCGTAAACCAGTAAAGGTGAGTAAGCAGGTTGTAATGAAAACATCATGAAATAGTGAAATCAACTGCCCTAAGCCAGTTTTTTGACACTATGTTTACTTTCACAAAATCCACTTTTGGCCTCTTTCAAGCCTGAAACGTATTTTAAGAACATAAAAGGCTACATTAAACCAGTAAAGGTGGGTAAGCAGGTTGTAATGAAAACATCATGAAAAAGTGAAATCAACTGCCCTGAGCCAGTTTTTTAAAGAACATCCTTGAAACTATGTTGACTTTCACAAAATCCACTTTTGGCCTCTTCCAAACCTGAAACATATTTTAAGAGCATAACAGGCTAAGAATGTACCGTAAACCAATAAAGGTGTGTAAGCATCAGTTTCTATCGAAAACATCATGAAACAGTGAAATCAACTGCCCTGAGCCAGTTTTCTGAAACTATGTTGACTTTCACAAAATCCACTTTTGGCCTCTTCCAAGCCTGAAATGTATTTTAAGAACATAAAAGGCTACATTAAACCAGTAAAGGTACGCATCAGGTTCTAATGAAAACATCATGAAACAATGAAATCAACTGCCCTGAGCCAGTGTTTTGAAGAACATCCTTGAAACTATGTTTACTTTCACAAAATCCAATTTTGGCCTCTTTCAAGCCTGAAACGTATTTTAAGAACATAAAAGGCTACATCAAACCAGTAAAGGTGGGTACGCATCAGGTTCTAATGAAAACATCATGAAACAATGAAATCAACTGCCCTGAGCCAGTTTTTTAAAGAACATCCTTGAAACTATGTTGACTTTCACAAAATCCACTTTTGGCCTCTTCCAAGCCTGAAACGTATTTTAAGAGCATAAAAGGCTGAGAATGTACCGTAAACCAGTAAAGGTGAGTAAGCAGGTTGTAATGAAAACATCATGAAATAGTGAAATCAACTGCCCTGAGCCAGTTTTTTAAAGAACATCCTTGAAACTATGTTGACTTTCACAAAATCCACTTTTGGCCTCTTCCTAGCCTGAAACGTATTTTAAGAGCATAAAAGGCTGACAATGTACCGTAAACCAGTAAAGGTGGGTAATTATGAGGTTCGAATGAAAACATCATGAAACTGAACTGCCCTGAGCCAGTTTTTTGAAGAAAACCTTTGAATGTATTTTGACTGCCACAAAATCCACTTTTGTTTTTTCTTCCAAGCCTGAAACGTATTTTAAGAGCATCAAAGGCTAAGAATGTACCGTGAACCAATAAAGGTGTGTAAGAATCAGTTTCTATCGAAAACATCATGAAACAGTGAAATCAACTGCCCTAAGCCAGTTTTTTGAAACAATGTTTACTTTCACAAAATCCACTTTTGGCCTCTTTCAAGCCTGAAACGTATTTTAAGAACATAAAAGGCTACATTAAACCAGTAAAGGTGGGTACGCATCAGATTCTAATGAAAACATCATGAAACAATGAAATCAACTGCCCTGAGCCAGTTTTTTGAAGAAAATCTTTGAAACTATGTTTACTTTCACAAAATCCACTTTTGGCCTCTTCCAAGCCTAAAACGTATTTTAAGAGCAGAAAAGGCTGAGAATGTACCGTAAACCAGTAAAGGTGGGTAAGCAGGTTGTAATGTAAACATCATGAAACAGTGAAATCAACTGCCCTGAGCCAGTTTTCTGAAACTATGTTGACTTTCACAAAATCCACTTTTGGCCTCTTCCAAGCCTGAAACGTATTTTAAGAGCATAAAAGGCTGATAATGTACCGTAAACCAGTAAAGGTGGGTAATCATCAGGTTCTAATGAAAACATCATGAAACTGAACTGCCCTGAGCCAGTTTTTTGAAGAAAACCTTTGAATGTATTTTGACTGTCACAAAATCCACTTTTTTTCTTTTCTTCCAAGCCTGAAACGTATTTTAAGAGCATAAAAGGCTGAGAATGTACCGTAAACCAGTAAAGGTGGGTAATCATCAGGTTCTAATGAAAACATCATGAAACTGAACTGCCCTGAGCCAGTTTTTTGAAGAACATCCTTGAAACGTATTTTAAGAGCATAAAAGGCTACATTAAACCAGTAAAGGTGGGTACGCATCAGGTTCTAATGAAAACATCATGAAACAATGAAATCAACTGCCCTGAGCCAGTTTTTTAAAGAACATCCTTGAAACTATGTTGACTTTCACAAAATCCACTTTTGGCCTCTTCCAAGCCTGAAACGTATTTTAAGAGCATAAAAGGCTGAGAATGTACCGTAAACCAGTAAAGGTGAGTAAGCAGGTTGTAATGAAAACATCATGAAATAGTGAAATCAACTGCCCTGAGCCAGTTTTTTAAAGAACATCCTTGAAACTATGTTGACTTTCACAAAATCCACTTTTGGCCTCTTCCTAGCCTGAAACGTATTTTAAGAGCATAAAAGGCTGACAATGTACCGTAAACCAGTAAAGGTGGGTAATTATCAGGTTCGAATGAAAACATCATGAAACTGAACTGCCCTGAGCCAGTTTTTTGAAGAACATCCTTGAAACTATGTTTACTTTCACAAAATCCACTTTTGGCCTCTTCCAAGCCTGAAACGTATTTTAAGAGCAGAAAAGGCTGAGAATGTACCGTAAACCAGTAAAGGTGGGTAAGCAGGTTGTAATGAAAACATCATGAAAGAGTGAAATCAACTGCCCTGAGCCAGTTTTCTGAAACTATGTTTACTTTCACAAAATCCACTTTTGGCCTCTTCCAAGCCTCAAACGTATTTTAAGAGCAGAAAAGGCTGAGAATGTACCGTAAACCAGTAAAGGTGGGTAATCATCAGGTTCTAATGAAAACATCATGAAACTGAACTGCCCTGAGCCAGTTTTTTGATGAAAACCTTTGAAAGTATTTTGACTGTCACAAAATCCACTTTTTTTTTTCTTCCAAGCCTGAAACGTATTTTAAGAGCATAACAGGCTAAGAATGTACCGTAAACCAATAAAGGTGTGTAAGAATCAGTTTCTATCGAAAACATCATGAAACAGTGAAATCATCATGAATCAGATTCTACCTCATCATGGTCATCATTTTCCTTCTCTTCATGCCCTTCTTCCATTTCAGCGGGCGATGTGGGGGCTTCTTCAGAGGAAGTAGTAGCATGTGGTCTGTAGGTTGGATCCATCGCCTCATCATTATTTTCCGTCTCTTCTGACCCTGAATCGTCCTCATCAGTTGATTCTTCCTCCTCATTATGTTCAGCATTGTCCTCCTGGTTATTCTTTTCCACATCATAGTTCAAAATTACCTCACAAGCCTCCTGTGCAGTATAGCGCTTCTGCCTCCTCATTGTGCTGCCTGTCTCTCTCTAAAATGTGAAATGCCCCAACACCTGTGAGAAAAGACCTATTTTTTTATTGTCATAACCATTGCTTGACCCCACACATCAAACATCCAAGATCAAAGATGTTTTGGAAAGCAGTATGGTGTGACAACTTGCCTCATTGAGCCACTTTGTGCTGCGGGGTCTTTTTGACCCCAGAGGACAACAGAAGTTATTCAATTCAATAAATCACCGTTAATTCAATCAAATTACCTCAAATTTATTTTAATCATGAAGAGCATAGTATCGAACGCCCCCTACATTAAACCAGTAAAGGTGGGTACGCATCAGGTTCTAATGAAAACATCATGAAACAATGAAATCAACTGCCCTGAGCCAGTTTTTTGAAGAACATCCTTGAAACTATGTTTACTTTCACAAAATGCACTTTTGGCCTCTTCCAAGCCTGAAACGTATTTTAAGAGCAGAAAAGGCTGAGAATGTACCGTAAACCAGTAAAGGTGGGTAAGCAGGTTGTAATGAAAACATCATGAAACAGTGAAATCAACTGCCCTGAGCCAGTTTTTTGAAGAACATCCTTGAAACTATGTTGACTTTCACAAAATCCACTTTTGGCCTCTTCCAAGCTTCAAACGTATTTTAAGAGCAGAAAAGGCTGAGAATGTACCGTAAACTAGTAAAGGTGGGTAATCATCAGGTTCTAATGAAAACATCATGAAACTGAACTGCCCTGAGCCAGTTTTTTGAAGAACATCCTTGAAACTATGTTTACTTTCACAAAATCCACTTTTGGCCTCTTCCAAGCCTGAAACGTATTTTAAGAGCAGAAAAGGCTGAGAATGTACCGTAAACCAGTAAAGGTGGGTAAGCAGGTTGTAATGAAAACATCATGAAAGAGTGAAATCAACTGCCCTGAGCCAGTTTTCTGAAACTATGTTTACTTTCACAAAATCCACTTTTGGCCTCTTCCAAGCCTCAAACATATTTTAAGAGCAGAAAAGGCTGAGAATGTACCGTAAACCAGTAAAGGTGGGTAATCATCAGGTTCTAATGAAAACATCATGAAACTGAACTGCCCTGAGCCAGTTTTTTGATGAAAACCTTTGAAAGTATTTTGACTGTCACAAAATCCACTTTTTTTTTTCTTCCAAGCCTGAAACGTATTTTAAGAGCATAACAGGCTAAGAATGTACCGTAAACCAATAAAGGTGTGTAAGAATCAGTTTCTATCGAAAACATCATGAAACAGTGAAATCATCATGAATCAGATTCTACCTCATCATGGTCATCATTTTCCTTCTCTTCATGCCCTTCTTCCATTTCAGCGGGCGATGTGGGGGCTTCTTCAGAGGAAGTAGTAGCATGTGGTCTGTAGGTTGGATCCATCGCCTCATCATTATTTTCCGTCTCTTCTGACCCTGAATCGTCCTCATCAGTTGATTCTTCCTCCTCATTATGTTCAGCATTGTCCTCCTGGTTATTCTTTTCCACATCATAGTTCAAAATTACCTCACAAGCCTCCTGTGCAGTATAGCGCTTCTGCCTCCTCATTGTGCTGCCTGTCTCTCTCTAAAATGTGAAATGCCCCAACACCTGTGAGAAAAGACCTATTTTTTTATTGTCATAACCATTGCTTGACCCCACACATCAAACATCCAAGATCAAAGATGTTTTGGAAAGCAGTATGGTGTGACAACTTGCCTCATTGAGCCACTTTGTGCTGCGGGGTCTTTTTGACCCCAGAGGACAACAGAAGTTATTCAATTCAATAAATCACCGTTAATTCAATCAAATTACCTCAAATTTATTTTAATCATGAAGAGCATAGTATCGAACGCCCCCTACATTAAACCAGTAAAGGTGGGTACGCATCAGGTTCTAATGAAAACATCATGAAACAATGAAATCAACTGCCCTGAGCCAGTTTTTTGAAGAACATCCTTGAAACTATGTTTACTTTCACAAAATGCACTTTTGGCCTCTTCCAAGCCTGAAACGTATTTTAAGAGCAGAAAAGGCTGAGAATGTACCGTAAACTAGTAAAGGTGGGTAATCATCAGGTTCTAATGAAAACATCATGAAACTGAACTGCCCTGAGCCAGTTTTTTGATGAAAACCTTTGAAAGTATTTTGACTGTCACAAAATCCACTTTTTTTTTTCTTCCAAGCCTGAAACGTATTTTAAGAGCATAAAAGGCTGAGAATGTACCGTGAACCAATAAAGGTGTGTAAGAATCAGTTTCTATCGAAAACATCATGAAACAGTGAAATCAACTGCCCTGAGCCAGTTTTCTGAAACTATGTTGACTTTCACAAAATCCACTTTTGGCCTCTTCCAAGCCTGAAACGTATTTTAAGAGCATAAAAGGCTGAGAATGTACCGTAAACCAGTAAAGGTGGGTAAGCAGGTTGTAATGAAAACATCATGAAACAGTGAAATCAACTGCCCTGAGCCAGTTTTCTGAAACTATGTTGACTTTCACAAAATCCACTTTTGGCCTCTTCCAAGCCTCAAACGTATTTTAAGAGCATAAAAGGCTGATAATGTACCGTAAACCAGTAAAGGTGGGTAATCATCAGGTTCTAATGAAAACATCATGAAACTGAACTGCCCTGAGCCAGTTTTTTGAAGAAAATCTTTGAAACTATATTGACTGTCACAAAATCCACTTTTGTTTTCTTTCCAAGCCTGAAACGTATTTTCAGAGCATAAAAGGCTAAGAATGTACCGTAAACCAATAAAGGTGTGTAAGAATCAGTTTCTATCGAAAACATCATGAAACAGTGAAATCAACTGCCCTGAGCCAGTTTTCTGAAACTATGTTGACTTTCACAAAATCCACTTTTGGCCTCTTCCAAGCCTGAAACGTATTTTAAGAGCATAAAAGGCTGAGAATGTACCGTAAACCAGTGGAGGTGGGTAATCATCAGGTTCTAATGAAAACATCATGAAACTGAACTGCCCTGAGCCAGTTTTTTGAAGAAAACCTTTGAATGTATTTTGACTGCCACAAAATCCACTTTTGTTTTTTCTTCCAAGCCTGAAACGTATTTTAAGAGCATAAAAGGCTAAGAATGTACCGTGAACCAATAAAGGTGTGTAAGAATCAGTTTCTATCGAAAACATCATGAAACAGTGAAATCAACTGCCCTAAGCCAGTTTTTTGAAACAATGTTTACTTTCACAAAATCCACTTTTGGCCTCTTTCAAGCCTGAAACGTATTTTAAGAACATAAAAGGCTACATTAAACCAGTAAAGGTGGGTACGCATCAGATTCTAATGAAAACATCATGAAACAATGAAATCAACTGCCCTGAGCCAGTTTTTTGAAGAAAATCTTTGAAACTATGTTGACTTTCACAAAATCCACTTTTGGCCTCTTCCAAGCCTGAAACGTATTTTAAGAGCATAAAAGGCTGATAATGTACCGTAAACCAGTAAAGGTGGGTAATCATCAGGTTCTAATGAAAACATCATGAAACTGAACTGCCCTGAGCCAGTTTTTTGAAGAAAACCTTTGAAAGTATTTTGATTGTCACTAAATCCACTTTTTTTTTTCTTCCAAGCCTGAAACATATTTTAAGAGCATAAAAGGCTAAGAATGTACCGTGAACCAATAAAGGTGTATAAGAATCAGTTTCTATCGAAAACATCATGAAACAGTGAAATCAACTGCACTAAGCCAGTTTTTTGAAATAATGTTTACTTTCACAAAATCCACTTTTGGCCTCTTTCAAGCCTGAAACATATTTTAAGAGCATAAAAGGCTACATTAAACCAGTAAAGGTGCCTGAAACGTATTTTAAGAGCATAAAAGGCTGAGAATGTACCGTAAACCAGTAGAGGTGGGTAAGCAGGTTGTAATGAAAACATCATGAAACAGTGAAATCAACTGCCCTGAGCCAGTTTTCTGAGACTATGTTGACTTTCACAAAATCCACTTTTGGCCTCATCCAAGTCTGAAACGTATTTTAAGAGCATCAAAGGCTACATTAAACCAGTAAAGGTGCCTGAAACGTATTTTAAGAGCATAAAAGGCTGAGAATGTACCGTAAACCAGTAGAGGTGGGTAATCATCAGGTTCTAATGAAAACATCATGAAACTGAACTGCCCTGAGCCAGTTTTTTGAAGAAAACCTTTGAATGTATTTTGACTGTCACTAAATCCACTTTTTTTCTTTTCTTCCAAGCCTGAAACATATTTTAAGAGCATAAAAGGCTGAGAATGTACCGTGAACCAATAAAGGTGTGTAAGAATCAGTTTCTATCGAAAACATCATGAAACAGTGAAATCAACTGCCCTGAGCCAGTTTTCTGAAACTATGTTGACTTTCACAAAATCCACTTTTGGCCTCTTCCAAGCCTGAAACGTATTTTAAGAGCATAAAAGGCTGAGAATGTACCGTAAACCAGTAAAGGTGGGTAAGCAGGTTGTAATGAAAACATCATGAAACAGTGAAATCAACTGCCCTGAGCCAGTTTTCTGAAACTATGTTGACTTTCACAAAATCCACTTTTGGCCTCTTCCAAGCCTGAAACGTATTTTAAGAGCATAAAAGGCTGATAATGTACCGTAAACCAGTAAAGGTGGGTAATCATCAGGTTCTAATGAAAACATCATGAAACTGAACTGCCCTGAGACAGTTTTTTGAAGAAAATCTTTGAAACTATATTGACTGTCACAAAATCCACTTTTGTTTTCCTTCCAAGCCTGAAACGTATTTTCAGAGCATAAAAGGCTAAGAATGTACCGTAAACCAATAAAGGTGTGTAAGAATCAGTTTCTATCGAAAACATCATGAAACAGTGAAATCAACTGCCCTGAGCCAGTTTTCTGAAACTATGTTGACTTTCACAAAATCCACTTTTGGCCTCTTCCAAGCCTGAAACGTATTTTAAGAGCATAAAAGGCTGAGAATGTACCGTAAACCAGTGGAGGTGGGTAATCATCAGGTTCTAATGAAAACATCATGAAACTGAACTGCCCTGAGCCAGTTTTTTGAAGAACATCCTTGAAACGTATTTTAAGAGCATAAAAGGCTACATTAAACCAGTAAAGGTGGGTACGCATCAGGTTCTAATGAAAACATCATGAAACAATGAAATCAACTGCCCTGAGCCAGTTTTTTAAAGAACATCCTTGAAACTATGTTGACTTTCACAAAATCCACTTTTGGCCTCTTCCAAGCCTGAAACGTATTTTAAGAGCATAAAAGGCTGAGAATGTACCGTAAACCAGTAAAGGTGAGTAAGCAGGTTGTAATGAAAACATCATGAAATAGTGAAATCAACTGCCCTAAGCCAGTTTTTTGACACTATGTTTACTTTCACAAAATCCACTTTTGGCCTCTTTCAAGCCTGAAACGTATTTTAAGAACATAAAAGGCTACATTAAACCAGTAAAGGTGGGTAAGCAGGTTGTAATGAAAACATCATGAAAAAGTGAAATCAACTGCCCTGAGCCAGTTTTTTAAAGAACATCCTTGAAACTATGTTGACTTTCACAAAATCCACTTTTGGCCTCTTCCAAGCCTGAAACATATTTTAAGAGCATAACAGGCTAACAATGTACCGTAAACCAATAAAGGTGTGTAAGCATCAGTTTCTATCGAAAACATCATGAAACAGTGAAATCAACTGCCCTGAGCCAGTTTTCTGAAACTATGTTGACTTTCACAAAATCCACTTTTGGCCTCTTCCAAGCCTGAAACGTATTTTAAGAGCATAAAAGGCTGAGAATGTACCGTAAACCAGTAAAGGTGAGTAAGCAGGTTGTAATGAAAACATCATGAAATAGTGAAATCAACTGCCCTGAGCCAGTTTTTTAAAGAACATCCTTGAAACTATGTTGACTTTCACAAAATCCACGTTTGGCCTCTTCCTAGCCTGAAACGTATTTTAAGAGCATAAAAGGCTGAGAATGTACCGTAAACCAGTAAAGGTGGGTAATTATCAGGTTCGAATGAAAACATCATGAAACTGAACTGCCCTGAGCCAGTTTTTTGAAGAACATCCTTGAAACTATGTTTACTTTCACAAAATCCACTTTTGGCCTCTTCCAAGCCTGAAACGTATTTTAAGAGCAGAAAAGGCTGAGAATGTACCGTAAACCAGTAAAGGTGGGTAAGCAGGTTGTAATGAAAACATCATGAAAGAGTGAAATCAACTGCCCTGAGCCAGTTTTCTGAAACTATGTTTACTTTCACAAAATCCACTTTTGGCCTCTTCCAAGCCTCAAACGTATTTTAAGAGCAGAAAAGGCTGAGAATGTACCGTAAACCAGTAAAGGTGGGTAATCATCAGGTTCTAATGAAAACATCATGAAACTGAACTGCCCTGAGCCAGTTTTTTGAAGAACATCCTTGAAACTATGTTGACTTTCACAAAATCCACTTTTGGCCTCTTCCAAGCCTGAAACGTATTTTAAGAACATAAAAGGCTACATTAAACCAGCAAAGGTGGGTAAGCATGTTGAAATGAAAACATCATGAAAGAGTGAAATCAACTGCCCTGAGCCAGTTTTCTGAAACTATGTTGACTGTCACAAAATCCACTTTTTTTTTTTCTTCCAAGCCTGAAACGTATTTTAAGAGCATAACAGGCTAAGAATGTACCGTAAACCAATAAAGGTGTGTAAGAATCAGTTTCTATCGAAAACATCATGAAACAGTGAAATCAACTGCCCTAAGCCAGTTTTTTGAAACTATGTTGACTTTCAGAAAATGCACTTTTGGCCTCTTCCAAGCCTGAAACGTATTTTAAGAGCAGAAAAGGCTGAGAATGTACCGTAAACCAGTAAAGGTGGGTGAGCAGGTTGTAATGAAAACATCATGAAACAGTGAAATCAACTGCCCTACGCCAGTTTTCTGAAACTATGTTGACTTTCACAAAATCCACTTTTGGCCTCTTTCAAGCCTGAAACGTATTTTAACAACATAAAAGGCTACATTAAACCAGTAAAGGTGGGTACGCATCAGGTTCTAATGAAAACATCATGAAACAATGAAATCAACTGCCCTGAGCCAGTTTTTTGAAGAACATCCTTGAAACTATGTTGACTTTCACAAAATCCACTTTTGGCCTCTTCCAAGCTTCAAACGTATTTTAAGAGCAGAAAAGGCTGAGAATGTACCGTAAACCAGTAATGGTGGGTAATCATCAGGTTCTAATGAAAACATCATGAAACAATGAAATCAACTGCCCTGAGCCAGTGTTTTGAAGAACATCCTTGAAACTATGTTTACTTTCACAAAATCCACTTTTGGCCTCTTCCAAGCCTGAAATGTATTTTAAGAACATAAAAGGCTACATTAAACCAGTAAAGGTACGCATCAGGTTCTCATGAAAACATCATGAAACAATGAAATCAACTGCCCTGAGCCAGTGTTTTGAAGAACATCCTTGAAACTATGTTTACTTTCACAAAATCCACTTTTGGCCTCTTCCAAGCCTGAAACGTATTTTAAGAGCAGAAAAGGCTGAGAATGTACCGTAAACCAGTAAAGGTGGGTAAGCAGGTTGTAATGAAAACATCATGAAACAGTGAAATCAACTGCCCTGAGCCAGTTTTCTGAAACTATGTTTACTTTTACAAAATCCACTTTTGGCCTCTTCCAAGCCTCAAACGTATTTTAAGAGCATAAAAGGCTGATAATGTACCGTAAACCAGTAAAGGTGGGTAATCATCAGGTTCAAATGAAAACATCATGAAACTGAACTGCCCTGAGCCAGTTTTTTGAAGAACATCCTTGAAACTATGTTGACTTTCACAAAATCCACTTTTGGCCTCTTCCAAGCCTGAAACGTATTTTAAGAGCAGAAAAGGCTGAGAATGTACCGTAAACCAGTAAAGGTGGGTAAGCAGGTTGTAATGAAAACATCATGAAACAGTGAAATCAACTGCCCTGAGCCAGTTTTCTGAAACTATGTTTCCTTTTACAAAATCCACTTTTGGCCTCTTCCAAGCCTGAAACGTATTTTAAGAGCATAAAAGGCTGAGAATGTACCGTAAACCAGTAAAGGTGGGTAAGCAGGTTGTAATGAAAACATCATGAAACAGTGAAATCAACTGCCCTGAGCCAGTTTTCTGAAACTATGTTGACTTTCACAAAATCCACTTTTGGCCTCTTCCAAGCCTGAAATGTATTTTAAGAACATAAAAGGCTACATTAAACCAGTAAAGGTACGCATCAGGTTCTAATGAAAACATCATGAAACAATGAAATCAACTGCCCTGAGCCAGTGTTTTGAAGAACATCCTTGAAACTATGTTTACTTTCACAAAATCCAATTTTGGCCTCTTTCAAGCCTGAAACGTATTTTAAGAACATAAAAGGCTACATTAAACCAGTAAAGGTGGGTACGCATCAGGTTCTAATGAAAACATCATGAAACAATGAAATCAACTGCCCTGAGCCAGTTTTTTGAAGAACATCCTTGAAACTATGTTTACTTTCACAAAATCCACTTTTGGCCTCTTCCAAGCCTGAAACGTATTTTAAGAGCATAAAAGGCTGATAATGTACCGTAAACCAGTAAAGGTGGGTAATCATCAGGTTCTAATGAAAACATCATGAAACTGAACTGCCCTGAGCCAGTTTTTTGAAGAACATCCTTGAAACTATGTTGACTTTCACAAAATCCACTTTTGGCCTCTTCCAAGCCTGAAACGTATTTTAAGAACATAAAAGGCTACATTAAACCAGCAAAGGTGGGTAAGCATGTTGAAATGAAAACATCATGAAAGAGTGAAATCAACTGCCCTGAGCCAGTTTTTTGAAGAACATCCTTGAAACTATGTTTACTTTCACAAAATCCACTTTTGGCCTTTTCCAAGCCTGAAACGTATTTTAAGAGCAGAAAAGGCTGAGAATGTACCGTAAAACAGTAAAGGTGGGTGAGCAGGTTGTAATGAAAACATCATTAAAGAGTGAAATCAACTGCCCTGAGCCAGTTTTCTGAAACTATGTTGACTTTCACAAAATCCACTTTTGGCCTCTTCCAAGCCTGAAACGTATTTTAAGAGCAGAAAAGGCTGAGAATGTACCGTAAACCAGTAAAGGTGGGTAATCATCAGGTTCTAATGAAAACATCATAAACTGAACTGCCCTGAGCCAGTTTTTTAAAGAACATCCTTGAAACTATGTTGACTTTCACAAAATCCACTTTTGGCCTCTTCCAAGCTTGAAACGTATTTTAAGAGCAGAAAAGGCTGAGAATGTACCGTAAACCAGTAAAGGTGGGTAATCATCAGGTTCTAATGAAAACATCATGAAACTGAACTGCCCTGAGCCAGTTTTTTGAAGAAAACCTTTGAAACTATGTTTACTTTCACAAAATCCACTTTTTAGAAGAAAATCTTTGAAACTGTTTGCTTTCACACAATCCACTTTTGGCCTCCTCTCTGCTTGAAACGTCTTTTAAGAGCATAAAAAGTGAAAATGCATCTCTATCCAGTAAAGTGCTGAAAGCTGCAGATATTCATGAACTTGACATCAGACTGTCCTGAGGTACTGTTTTGAAGAAAATCTTTGAAACTATGTTTACTTTCACAAAATCAACTTTTGGCCTCCTCTCTGCCTGAAACGTCTTTTAAGAGCATAAAAAGTGAAAATGCATCTCTAGCCCTTGTGTTGTCCTGGGGTCATTAATGACCCCAGAAGAAATCTTTTGCTGTCAAAATATGTTTTTTATTCATCAAATGGTCTGAAAATAATGGGGGGCGTTCGATACTATGCTCTTCATGATTGAAATAAATTTGAGGTAATTTGATTGAATTAACGGTGATTTATTGAATTGAATAACTTCTGTTGTCCTCTGGGGTCAAAAAGACCCCGCAGCACAAAGTGGCTCAATGAGGCAAGTTGTCACACCATACTGCTTTCCAAAACATCTTTGATCTTGGATGTTTGATGTGTGGGGTCAAGCAATGGTTATGACAATAAAAAAATAGGTCTTTTCTCACAGGTGTTGGGGCATTTCACATTTTAGAGAGAGACAGGCAGCACAATGAGGAGGCAGAAGCGCTATACTGCACAGGAGGCTTGTGAGGTAATTTTGAACTATGATGTGGAAAAGAATAACCAGGAGGACAATGCTGAACATAATGAGGAGGAAGAATCAACTGATGAGGACGATTCAGGGTCAGAAGAGACGGAAAATAATGATGAGGCGATGGATCCAACCTACAGACCACATGCTACTACTTCCTCTGAAGAAGCCCCCACATCGCCCGCTGAAATGGAAGAAGGGCATGAAGAGAAGGAAAATGATGACCATGATGAGGTAGAATCTGAAGCTGAAATGGAAGAAGTGTCAGAAGTGGAGGACTGCACTTATGATGAAGAAGAATATTTCCAGTCAAAGGATGAAAAAATGATCTGGTCTTCCATCCCTCCCAGTGACAGACGACGCATGTTGACAGTCGAGAGAGCAGAGATGCCAAGCCACCATGGTCCAACCGCATATGCAAGGTCTCGTATTGATGACATAAAGTCCACTTTTGACCTGTTTCTGCCCAAGCCTATTGAAGAGGTGATGCTGAACATGACAAACAAGGAGGGGCGACGTGTGTATGGCAACAAGTGGAGAAAGATGGATCGAATGGACCTGCAGGCATATGTGGGTTTGTTGATTCTCGCAGGCGTGTACCGATCCAGTAAAGAAGCTACATCTAGTTTATAGCATGCCGAGTCTGGTAGGGCAATTTTCCGTGCTACCATGACACTCAAGATGTTTCATAAAATCTCAAGAGTGATTCGATTTGATGATAAAGACACAAGAGAAGACCGCCGTGCACGAGACAAACTTGCTCACATTCGAGACGTATGGGACAAGTGGGTGTCTCTCCTGCCATTGATGTTAAAATACGTTTCAGGCTTGAAAGAGGCCAAAAGTGGATTTTGTGAAAGTAAACATAGTTTCAAAAAACTGGCTTAGGGCAGTTGATTTCACTGTTTCATGATGTTTTCGATAGAAACTGATTCTTACACACCTTTATTGGTTTACGGTACATTCTTAGCCTGTTATGCTCTTAAAATACGTTTCAGGCTTGGAAGAGGCCAAAAGTGGATTTTGTGAAAGTAAACATAGTTTCAGAAAACTGGCTCAGGGCAGTTGATTTCACTCTTTCATGATGTTTTCATTACAACCTGCTTACCCACCTTTACTGGTTTACGGTACATTCTCAGCCTTTTCTGCTCTTAAAATACGTTTCAGGCTTGGAAGAGGCCAAAAGTGGATTTTGTGAAAGTAAACATAGTTTCAAGGATGTTCTTCAAAAAACTGGCTCAGGGCAGTTCAGTTTCATGATGTTTTCATTAGAACCTGATGATTACCCACCTCTACTGGTTTACGGTACATTCTCAGCCTTTTATGCTCTTAAAATACGTTTCAGGCACCTTTACTGGTTTAATGTAGCCTTTTATGCTCTTAAAATATATTTCAGGCTTGAAAGAGGCCAAAAGTGGATTTTGTGAAAATAAACATTGTTTCAAAAAACTGGCTTAGGGCAGTTGATTTCACTGTTTCATGATGTTTTCGATAGAAACTGATTCTTACACACCTTTATTGGTTCACGGTACATTCTTAGCCTTTTATGCTCTTAAAATATGTTTCAGGCTTGGAAGAAAAAAAAAAGTGGATTTAGTGACAATCAAAATACTTTCAAAGGTTTTCTTCAAAAAACTGGCTCAGGGCAGTTCAGTTTCATGATGTTTTCATTAGAACCTGATGATTACCCACCGTTACTGGTTTACGGTACATTCTCAGCCTTTTATGCTCTTAAAATACGTTTCAGGCTTGGAAGAGGCCAAAAGTGGATTTTGTGAAAGTCAACATAGTTTCAGAAAACTGGCTCAGGGCAGTTGATTTCACTGTTTCATGATGTTTTCATTACAACCTGCTTACCCACCTTTACTGGTTCACGGTACATTCTCAGCCTTTTATGCTCTTAAAATACGTTTCAGGCTTGGAAGAGGCCAAAAGTGGATTTAGTGACAGTCAAAATACATTCAAAGGTTTTCTTCAAAAAACTGGCTCAGGGCAGTTCAGTTCCATGATGTTTTCATTAGAACCTGATGATTACCCACCTCTACTGGTTTACGGTACATTCTCAGCCTTTTATGCTCTTAAAATACATTTCAGCTTGGAAGAGGCCAAAAGTGGATTTTGTGAAAGTCAACATAGTTTCAGAAAACTGGCTCAGGGCAGTTGATTTCACTGTTTCATGATGTTTTCGATAGAAACTGATGCTTATACACCTTTATTGGTTTACGGTACATTCTTAGCCTGTTATGCTCTTAAAATACGTTTCAGGCTTGGAAGAAAAAAAAAAGTGGATTTTGTGACAGTCAAAATACTTTCAAAGGTTTTCATCAAAAAACTGGCTCAGGGCAGTTCAGTTTCATGATGTTTTCATTAGAACCTGATGATTACCCACCTTTACTAGTTCACGGTACATTCTCAGCCTTTTCTGCTCTTAAAATACGTTTGAAGCTTGGAAGAGGCCAAAAGTGGATTTTGTGAAAGTCAACATAGTTTCAAGGATGTTCTTCAAAAAACTGGCTCAGGGCAGTTGATTTCACTGTTTCATGATGTTTTCATTACAACCTGCTTACCCACCTTTACTGGTTTACGGTACATTCTCAGCCTTTTCTGCTCTTAAAATACGTTTCAGGCTTGGAAGAGGCCAAAAGTGGATTTTGTGAAAGTCAACATAGTTTCAAGGATGTTCTTCAAAACACTGGCTCAGGGCAGTTGATTTCATTGTTTCATGATGTTTTCATTAGAACCTGATGCGTACCCACCTTTACTGGTTTAATGTAGCCTTTTATGTTGTTAAAATACGTTTCAGGCTTGAAAGAGGCCAAAAGTGGATTTTGTGAAAGTAAACAGAGTTTCAAAAAACTGGCTTAGGGCAGTGGATTTCACTGTTTCATGATGTTTTCATTACAACCTGCTTACCCACCTTTACTGGTTTACGGTACATTCTCAGCCTTTTATGCTCTTAAAATACGTTTCAGGCTTGGAAGAGGCCAAAAGTGGATTTTGTGAAAGTCAACATAGTTTCAAGGATGTTCTTTAAAAAACTGGCTCAGGGCAGTTGATTTCATTGTTTCATGATGTTTTCATTAGAACCTGATGCGTACCCACCTTTACTGGTTTAATGTAGCCTTTTATGCTCTTAAAATATGTTTCAGGCTTGGAAGAAAAAACAAAAGTGGATTTTGTGACAGTCAAAATACTTTCAAAGGTTTTCATCAAAAAACTGGCTCAGGGCAGTTCAGTTTCATGATGTTTTCATTAGAACCTGATGATTACCCACCTTTACTGGTTTACGGTACATTCTCAGCCTTTTCTGCTCTTAAAATACATTTCAGACTTGGAAGAGGCCAAAAGTGGATTTTGTGAAAGTCAACATAGTTTCAGAAAACTGGCTCAGGGCAGTTGATTTCACTGTTTCATGATGTTTTCATTAGAACCTGATGCGTACCTTTACTGGTTTAATGTAGCCTTTT
The DNA here is from genome assembly GCF_050575085.1 of Anarhichas minor. Taxonomy (NCBI): domain Eukaryota; kingdom Metazoa; phylum Chordata; class Actinopteri; order Perciformes; family Anarhichadidae; genus Anarhichas; species Anarhichas minor. The sequence continues at coordinate 6,766,405 of NW_027466455.1, read as the reverse complement.
ATGTTCTTAAAATACATTTCAGGCTTGGAAGAGGCCAAAAGTTGATTTTGTGAAAGTCAACATAGTTTCAAAGATTTTCTTCAAAAAACTGGCTCAGGGCAGTTGATTTCACTGTTTCATGATGTTTTCATTAGAACCTGATGCGTACCTTTACTGGTTTAATGTAGCCTTTTATGTTCTTAAAATACATTTCAGGCTTGGAAGAGGCCAAAAGTGGATTTTGTGAAAGTAAACATAGTTTCAAAAAACTGGCTTAGGGCAGTTGATTTCACTGTTTCATGATGTTTTCATTACAACCTGCTTACTCACCTTTACTGGTTTACGGTACATTCTCAGCCTTTTATGCTCTTAAAATACGTTTCAGGCTTGGAAGAGGCCAAAAGTGGATTTTGTGAAAGTCAACATAGTTTCAAGGATGTTCTTTAAAACACTGGCTCAGGGCAGTTGATTTCATTGTTTCATGATGTTTTCATTAGAATCTGATGCGTACCCACCTTTACTGGTTTAATGTAGCCTTTTATGCTCTTAAAATAAGTTTCAAGGATGTTCTTCAAAAAACTGGCTCAGGGCAGTTCAGTTTCATGATGTTTTCATTAGAACCTGATGATTACCCACCTTTACTGGTTTACGGTACATTATCAGCCTTTTATGCTCTTAAAATACGTTTCAGACTTGGAAGAGGCCAAAAGTGGATTTTGTGAAAGTCAACATAGTTTCAGAAAACTGGCTCAGGGCAGTTGATTTCACTGTTTCATGATGTTTTCGATAGAAACTGATTCTTACACACCTTTTTTGGTTCACGGTACATTCTTAACCTTTTATGCTCTTAAAATACGTTTCAGGCTTGGAAGAAAAAAAAAAGTGGATTTTGTGACAGTCAAAATACATTCAAAGGTTTTCTTCAAAAAACTAGCTCAGGGCAGTTCAGTTTCATGATGTTTTCATTAGAACCTGATGATTACCCACCTTTACTGGTTTACGGTACATTCTCAGCCTTTTCTGCTCTTAAAATACGTTGCAGGCTTGGAAGAGGCCAAAAGTGGATTTTGTGAAAAAAACATAGTTTCAAAGATTTTCTTCAAAAAACTGGCTCAGGGCAGTTGATTTCACTGTTTCATGATGTTTTCATTACAACCTGCTTACCCACCTTTACTGGTTTACGGTACATTATCAGCCTTTTTTCTCTTAAAATACGTTTCAGGCTTGGAAGAGGCCAAAAGTGGATTTTGTGAAAGTCAACATAGTTTCAGAAAACTGGCTCAGGGCAGTTGATTTCACTGTTTCATGATGTTTTCGATAGAAACTGATTCTTACACACCTTTATTGGTTCACGGTACATTCTTAGCCTTTTATGCTCTTAAAATATGTTTCAGGCTTGGAAGAAAAGAAAAAAAGTGGATTTAGTGACAGTCAAAATACATTCAAAGGTTTTCTTCAAAAAACTGGCTCAGGGCAGTTCAGTTTCATGATGTTTTCATTAGAACCTGATGATTACCCACCTCTACTGGTTTACGGTACATTCTCAGCCTTTTATGCTCTTAAAATACGTTTCAGGCACCTTTACTGGTTTAATGTAGCCTTTTATGCTCTTAAAATACGTTTCAGGCTTGGAAGAGGCCAAAAGTGGATTTTGTGAAAGTCAACATAGTTTCAGAAAACTGGCTCAGGGCAGTTGATTTCACTGTTTCATGATGTTTTCATTACAACCTGCTTACCCACCTTTACTGGTTTACGGTACATTCTCAGCCTTTTATGCTCTTAAAATACGTTTCAGGCTTGGAAGAGGCCAAAAGTGGATTTAGTGACAGTCAAAATACATTCAAAGGTTTTCTTCAAAAAACTGGCTCAGGGCAGTTCAGTTCCATGATGTTTTCATTAGAACCTGATGATTACCCACCTCTACTGGTTTACGGTACATTCTCAGCCTTTTATGCTCTTAAAATACGTTTCAGGCACCTTTACTGGTTTAATGTAGCCTTTTATGTTCTTAAAATACATTTCAGGCTTGGAAGAGGCCAAAAGTGGATTTTGTGAAAGTCAACATAGTTTCAGAAAACTGGCTCAGGGCAGTTGATTTCACTGTTTCATGATGTTTTCGATAGAAACTGATGCTTACACACCTTTATTGGTTTACGGTACATTCTTAGCCTGTTATGCTCTTAAAATACGTTTCAGGCTTGGAAGAAAAAAAAAAGTGGATTTTGTGACAGTCAAAATACTTTCAAAGGTTTTCATCAAAAAACTGGCTCAGGGCAGTTCAGTTTCATGATGTTTTCATTAGAACCTGATGATTACCCACCTTTACTAGTTTACGGTACATTCTCAGCCTTTTCTGCTCTTAAAATACGTTTGAAGCTTGGAAGAGGCCAAAAGTGGATTTTGTGAAAGTCAACATAGTTTCAAGGATGTTCTTCAAAAAACTGGCTCAGGGCAGTTGATTTCACTGTTTCATGATGTTTTCATTACAACCTGCTTACCCACCTTTACTGGTTTACGGTACATTCTCAGCCTTTTCTGCTCTTAAAATACGTTTCAGGCTTGGAAGAGGCCAAAAGTGCATTTTCTGAAAGTCAACATAGTTTCAAAAAACTGGCTTAGGGCAGTTGATTTCACTGTTTCATGATGTTTTCGATAGAAACTGATTCTTACACACCTTTATTGGTTTACGGTACATTCTTAGCCTGTTATGCTCTTAAAATACGTTTCAGGCTTGGAAGAAGAAAAAAAAGTGGATTTTGTGGCAGTCAAAATACTTTCAAAGGTTTTCATCAAAAAATTGGTTCAGGGCAGTTCAGTTTCATGATGTTTTCATTAGAACCTGATGATTACCCACCTTTACTGGTTTACGGTACATTATCAGCCTTTTATGCTCTTAAAATACGTTTGAGGCTTGGAAGAGGCCAAAAGTGGATTTTGTAAAAGTAAACATAGTTTCAGAAAACTGGCTCAGGGCAGTTGATTTCATTGTTTCATGATGTTTTCATTAGAACCTGATGCGTACCCACCTTTACTGGTTTAATGTAGCCTTTTATGTTGTTAAAATACGTTTCAGGCTTGAAAGAGGCCAAAAGTGGATTTTGTGAAAGTAAACATAGTTTCAAAAAACTGGCTTAGGGCAGTTGATTTCACTTTTTCATGATGTTTTCATTACAACCTGCTTACTCACCTTTACTGGTTTACGGTACATTCTCAGCCTTTTATGCTCTTAAAATACGTTTCAGGCTTGGAAGAGGCCAAAAGTGGATTTTGTGAAAGTCAACATAGTTTCAAGGATGTTCTTTAAAAAACTGGCTCGGGCAGTTGATTTCATTGTTTCATGATGTTTTCATTAGAACCTAATGCGTACCCACCTTTACTGGTTTAATGTAGCCTTTTATGCTCTTAAAATACGTTTCAGGCTTGAAAGAGGCCAAAAGTGGATTTTGTGAAAGTCAACATAGTTTCAGAAAACTGGCTCAGGGCAGTTGATTTCACTGTTTCATGATGTTTTCATTACAACCTGCTTACCCACCTTTACTGGTTTACGGTACATTCTCAGCCTTTTCTGCTCTTAAAATACGTTTCAGGCTTGGAAGAGGCCAAAAGTGGATTTTGTGAAAGTAAACATAGTTTCAAGGATGTTCTTCAAAAAACTGGCTCAGGGCAGTTGATTTCATTGTTTCATGATGTTTTCATTAGAACCTGATGCGTACCCACCTTTACTGGTTTAATGTAGCCTTTTATGTTCTTAAAATACGTTTCAGGCTTGAAAGAGGCCAAAAGTGGATTTTGTGAAAGTAAACATAGTTTCAAAAAACTGGCTTAGGGCAGTTGATTTCACTTTTTCATGATGTTTTCATTACAACCTGCTTACTCACCTTTACTGGTTTACGGTACATTCTCAGCCTTTTATGCTCTTAAAATACGTTTCAGGCTTGGAAGAGGCCAAAAGTGGATTTTGTGAAAGTCAACATAGTTTCAAGGATGTTCTTTAAAAAACTGGCTCGGGCAGTTGATTTCATTGTTTCATGATGTTTTCATTAGAACCTAATGCGTACCCACCTTTACTGGTTTAATGTAGCCTTTTATGCTCTTAAAATACGTTTCAGGCTTGAAAGAGGCCAAAAGTGGATTTTGTGAAAGTCAACATAGTTTCAGAAAACTGGCTCAGGGCAGTTGATTTCACTGTTTCATGATGTTTTCATTACAACCTGCTTACCCACCTTTACTGGTTTACGGTACATTCTCAGCCTTTTCTGCTCTTAAAATACGTTTCAGGCTTGGAAGAGGCCAAAAGTGGATTTTGTGAAAGTCAACATAGTTTCAAGGATGTTCTTTAAAAAACTGGCTCAGGGCAGTTGATTTCATTGTTTCATGATGTTTTCATTAGAACCTGATGCGTACCCACCTTTACTGGTTTAATGTAGCCTTTTATGTTCTTAAAATACGTTTCAGGCTTGAAAGAGGCCAAAAGTGGATTTTGTGAAAGTCAACATAGTTTCAGAAAACTGGCTCAGGGCAGTTGATTTCACTGTTTCATGATGTTTTCATTACAACCTGCTTACCCACCTTTACTGGTTTACGGTACATTCTCAGCCTTTTCTGCTCTTAAAATACGTTTCAGGCTTGGAAGAGGCCAAAAGTGGATTTTGTGAAAGTCAACATAGTTTCAAGGATGTTCTTTAAAAAACTGGCTCAGGGCAGTTGATTTCATTGTTTCATGATGTTTTCATTAGAACCTGATGCGTACCCACCTTTACTGGTTTAATGTAGCCTTTTATGCTCTTAAAATACGTTTCAGGCTTGAAAGAGGCCAAAAGTGGATTTTGTGAAAGTCAACATAGTTTCAGAAAACTGGCTCAGGGCAGTTGATTTCACTGTTTCATGATGTTTTCATTACAACCTGCTTACCCACCTTTACTGGTTTACGGTACATTCTCAGCCTTTTATGCTCTTAAAATACGTTTCAGGCTTGGAAGAGGCCAAAAGTGGATTTTGTAAAAGGAAACATAGTTTCAGAAAACTGGCTCAGGGCAGTTGATTTCACTGTTTCATGATGTTTTCATTACAACCTGCTTACCCACCTTTACTGGTTTACGGTACATTCTCAACCTTTTCTGCTCTTAAAATACGTTTCAGGCTTGGAAGAGGCCAAAAGTGGATTTTGTGAAAGTAAACATAGTTTCAAGGATGTTCTTCAAAACACTGGCTCAGGGCAGTTGATTTCACTCTTTCATGATGTTTTCATTTCAACATGCTTACCCACCTTTGCTGGTTTAATGTAGCCTTTTATGTTCTTAAAATACGTTTCAGGCTTGGAAGAGGCCAAAAGTGGATTTTGTGAAAGTCAACATAGTTTCAAGGATGTTCTTCAAAAAACTGGCTCAGGGCAGTTCAGTTTCATGATGTTTTCATTTGAACCTGATGATTACCCACCTTTACTGGTTTACGGTACATTATCAGCCTTTTATGCTCTTAAAATACGTTTGAGGCTTGGAAGAGGCCAAAAGTGGATTTTGTAAAAGTAAACATAGTTTCAGAAAACTGGCTCAGGGCAGTTGATTTCACTGTTTCATGATGTTTTCATTACAACCTGCTTACCCACCTTTACTGGTTTACGGTACATTCTCAGCCTTTTCTGCTCTTAAAATACGTTTCAGGCTTGGAAGAGGCCAAAAGTGGATTTTGTGAAAGTAAACATAGTTTCAAGGATGTTCTTCAAAACACTGGCTCAGGGCAGTTGATTTCATTGTTTCATGATGTTTTCATTAGAACCTGATGATTACCCACCATTACTGGTTTACGGTACATTCTCAGCCTTTTCTGCTCTTAAAATACGTTTGAAGCTTGGAAGAGGCCAAAAGTGGATTTTGTGAAAGTCAACATAGTTTCAAGGATGTTCTTCAAAAAACTGGCTCAGGGCAGTTGATTTCATTGTTTCATGATGTTTTCATTAGAACCTGATGCGTACCCACCTTTACTGGTTTAATGTAGCCTTTTATGTTGTTAAAATACGTTTCAGGCTTGAAAGAGGCCAAAAGTGGATTTTGTGAAAGTAAACAGAGTTTCAAAAAACTGGCTTAGGGCAGTGGATTTCACTGTTTCATGATGTTTTCATTACAACCTGCTTACCCACCTTTACTGGTTTACGGTACATTCTCAGCCTTTTATGCTCTTAAAATACGTTTCAGGCTTGGAAGAGGCCAAAAGTGGATTTTGTGAAAGTCAACATAGTTTCAAGGATGTTCTTTAAAAAACTGGCTCAGGGCAGTTGATTTCATTGTTTCATGATGTTTTCATTAGAACCTGATGCGTACCCACCTTTACTGGTTTAATGTAGCCTTTTATGCTCTTAAAATATGTTTCAGGCTTGGAAGAAAAAACAAAAGTGGATTTTGTGACAGTCAAAATACTTTCAAAGGTTTTCATCAAAAAACTGGCTCAGGGCAGTTCAGTTTCATGATGTTTTCATTAGAACCTGATGATTACCCACCTTTACTGGTTTACGGTACATTCTCAGCCTTTTCTGCTCTTAAAATACATTTCAGACTTGGAAGAGGCCAAAAGTGGATTTTGTGAAAGTCAACATAGTTTCAAGGATGTTCTTCAAAACACTGGCTCAGGGCAGTTGATTTCATTGTTTCATGATGTTTTCATTAGAACCTGATGCGTACCCACCTTTACTGGTTTAATGTAGCCTTTTATGTTGTTAAAATACGTTTCAGGCTTGGAAGAGGCCAAAAGTGGATTTTGTGAAAGTCAACATAGTTTCAAGGATGTTCTTTAAAAAACTGGCTCGGGCAGTTGATTTCATTGTTTCATGATGTTTTCATTAGAACCTGATGCGTACCCACCTTTACTGGTTTAATGTAGCCTTTTATGCTCTTAAAATACGTTTCAGGCTTGAAAGAGGCCAAAAGTGGATTTTGTGAAAGTCAACATAGTTTCAGAAAACTGGCTCAGGGCAGTTGATTTCACTGTTTCATGATGTTTTCATTACAACCTGCTTACCCACCTTTACTGGTTTACGGTACATTCTCAGCCTTTTCTGCTCTTAAAATACGTTTCAGGCTTGGAAGAGGCCAAAAGTGGATTTTGTGAAAGTCAACATAGTTTCAAGGATGTTCTTTAAAAAACTGGCTCAGGGCAGTTGATTTCATTGTTTCATGATGTTTTCATTCGAACCTGATGCGTACCCACCTTTACTGGTTTAATGTAGCCTTTTATGCTCTTAAAATACGTTTCAGGCTTGAAAGAGGCCAAAAGTGGATTTTGTGAAAGTCAACATAGTTTCAGAAAACTGGCTCAGGGCAGTTGATTTCACTGTTTCATGATGTTTTCATTACAACCTGCTTACCCACCTTTACTGGTTTACGGTACATTCTCAGCCTTTTATGCTCTTAAAATACGTTTCAGGCTTGGAAGAGGCCAAAAGTGGATTTTGTAAAAGTAAACATAGTTTCAGAAAACTGGCTCAGGGCAGTTGATTTCACTGTTTCATGATGTTTTCATTACAACCTGCTTACCCACCTTTACTGGTTTACGGTACATTCTCAGCCTTTTCTGCTCTTAAAATACGTTTCAGGCTTGGAAGAGGCCAAAAGTGGATTTTGTGAAAGTAAACATAGTTTCAAGGATGTTCTTCAAAACACTGGCTCAGGGCAGTTGATTTCACTCTTTCATGATGTTTTCATTTCAACATGCTTACCCACCTTTGCTGGTTTAATGTAGCCTTTTATGTTCTTAAAATACGTTTCAGGCTTGGAAGAGGCCAAAAGTGGATTTTGTGAAAGTCAACATAGTTTCAAGGATGTTCTTCAAAAAACTGGCTCAGGGCAGTTCAGTTTCATGATGTTTTCATTTGAACCTGATGATTACCCACCTTTACTGGTTTACGGTACATTATCAGCCTTTTATGCTCTTAAAATACGTTTGAGGCTTGGAAGAGGCCAAAAGTGGATTTTGTAAAAGTAAACATAGTTTCAGAAAACTGGCTCAGGGCAGTTGATTTCACTGTTTCATGATGTTTTCATTACAACCTGCTTACCCACCTTTACTGGTTTACGGTACATTCTCAGCCTTTTCTGCTCTTAAAATACGTTTCAGGCTTGGAAGAGGCCAAAAGTGGATTTTGTGAAAGTAAACATAGTTTCAAGGATGTTCTTCAAAACACTGGCTCAGGGCAGTTGATTTCATTGTTTCATGATGTTTTCATGAGAACCTGATGCGTACCTTTACTGGTTTAATGTAGCCTTTTATGTTCTTAAAATACATTTCAGGCTTGGAAGAGGCCAAAAGTGGATTTTGTGAAAGTAAACATAGTTTCAAGGATGTTCTTCAAAACACTGGCTCAGGGCAGTTGATTTCATTGTTTCATGATGTTTTCATTAGAACCTGATGATTACCCACCATTACTGGTTTACGGTACATTCTCAGCCTTTTCTGCTCTTAAAATACGTTTGAAGCTTGGAAGAGGCCAAAAGTGGATTTTGTGAAAGTCAACATAGTTTCAAGGATGTTCTTCAAAAAACTGGCTCAGGGCAGTTGATTTCATTGTTTCATGATGTTTTCATTAGAACCTGATGCGTACCCACCTTTAATGGTTTAATGTAGCCTTTTATGTTCTTAAAATACGTTTCAGACTTGAAAGAGGCCAAAAGTGTATTTTGTGAAAGTAAACATAGTTTCAGAAAACTGGATCAGGGCAGTTGATTTCACTGTTTCATGATGTTTTCATTACAACCTGCTTCCCCACCTTTACTGGTTTACGGTACATTCTCAGCCTTTTCTGCTCTTAAAAGACGTTTCAGGCAGAGAGGAGGCCAAAAGTTGATTTTGTGAAAGTAAGCATAGTTTCAAAGATTTTCTTCAAAAAACTTCCTCAAGACAGTTGATTTCACAGTCTGATGTCATGTTCATGAATATCTGCAGCTTTCAGCACTTTCCTGCCTAGAGATGCATTTTCACTTTTTATGCTCTTAAAAGACGTTTCAGGCAGAGAGGAGGCCAAAAGTTGATTTTGTGAAAGTAAGCATAGTTTCAAAGATTTTCTTCAAAAAACTTCCTCAAGACAGTTGATTTCACAGTCTGATGTCATGTTCATGAATATCTGCAGCTTTCAGCACTTTCCTGCCTAGAGATGCATTTTCACTTTTTATGCTCTTAAAAGACGTTTCAGGCAGAGAGGAGGCCAAAAGTTGATTTTGTGAAAGTAAGCATAGTTTCAAAGATATTCTTCAAAAAACTACGTCAGCACAGTTGATTTAACAGTCTGATGTCATGTTCATGAATATCTGCAGCTTTCAGCACTTTCCTGCCTAGAGATGCATTTTCACTTTTTATGCTCTTAAAAGACGTTTCAGGCAGAGAGGAGGCCAAAAGTTGATTTTGTGAAAGTAAGCATAGTTTCAAAGATATTCTTCAAAAAACTACGTCAGCACAGTTGATTTAACAGTCTGATGTCATGTTTATGAATATCTGCAGCTTTCAGCACTTTCCTGCCTAGAGATGCATTTTCACTTTTTATGCTCTTAAAAGACGTTTCAGGCAGAGAGGAGGCCAAAAGTTGATTTTGTGAAAGTAAGCATAGTTTCAAAGATATTCTTCAAAAAACTACGTCAGCACAGTTGATTTAACAGTCTGATGTCATGTTCATGAATATCTGCAGCTTTCAGCACTTTCCTGCCTAGAGATGCATTTTCACTTTTTATGCTCTTAAAAGACGTTTCAGGCAGAGAGGAGGCCAAAAGTTGATTTTGTGAAAGTAAGCATAGTTTCAAAGATTTTCTTCAAAAAACTTCCTCAAGACAGTTGATTTCACAGTCTGATGTCATGTTCATGAATATCTGCAGCTTTCAGCACTTTGCTGGCTAGCCCTTGTGTTGTCCTCCCGATTGCCATACACTTGTTGTCCTCTGGGGTCAAAAATGACCCCACCTGGTTTGACTGTTTTTAAAGCATATAGTATAAATTGTCAATCAATTCTGTTTTACACCTTTAGTCTTACTTCAGTCCAACACAGTTTTACCTTCGTTTTGGAATTCAGGGCCAATAGACCTTGTTTACATAAAAGTATACCCTGTTTTTGAGTGAAAATACAATGAAACAATGAATTATTTTGACTTTATATTATTTTTGACTATTTGACTTATCACAGAGAGGTATATATCAAAGTTTAGTGAGGATGCTGTTCTTGAATCATTTGAATTTTTTTAATGGCAGCAAATAATAACACCTGTTGTCCTCTGGGGTCAAAAATGACCCCGTCTGGTTTGACTGTTTATAAAGTATAAATTATCACCCAACTCTGTGTTTCAACTTTTTAGTCAACTTTATTCCAACTCATTACTGACATAAAACATGTCAACATTCATTTCCAAAACATTTAACTTTTCAAAACTAACTTTTCAGAAAAAAACAGTCTGAATGTGCCCTCAGATGCATGCAAGGCAGGTTGTAATGGCATGACTTTTGCAGATGTATGCATTGCATTTTTGGCACGTTTGTGTTGTTTTGAGATCACTCTGGCACAATTGGCACCTTCCCCTTTTGCATGGAGGGGCAGCTGGGCGAGGGGGAGCTGCTGCAGAGGTAGAGCTGGAGTAGAGCTGCTGGATAGACATAACCATTCTGGCAGCGGCTGGCGTGCGGGGAATAACCTGTCAAGTCAAGTCAAACTTTATTATAACAAATCACAGTACAAATACAAATAGTTCAAATTGTGAGGTCACTACAGAAGGAAGAGCAACATAAATGTAGCTTAATGCTGACCATGCGTCGCTTGATGTGAGGTATCACCAGTTGTCGCCCAAGCTCCTCCATGAACAGTCTCCTCCTGTTGGACTTCCCCTGATTCCAGGCTGGCTTGATCTCAGACCACAGGACAAATGAGTTGTATGCAGACACGTCGAGAATGTTGAAGAAGACAACGAGGGGCCAACGGGCTGTCTTCCTTTTGCACGTGTACACACTGTAACCTGAAACAAAAGAAACAAACCAAAAAATATTCAGAAATGTAGGTTTATTTTCCTACATACAAATTCAATGCATTATCCTTTCCATATATAATATTATAAATATTATGAATAATAAATGTGCATTACCTTGTCAAGGTTATCGACACCCCCTTTGTTGTGATTGTAATCTTCGATGATTTTTGGCCTTTTGTCATCCCTGTTGCTCACAGCAGCATCCCGATGCAGAGTGCTCATCAGAAGAACATTTCTCTGTTTTTTGGGGTGATAGGACACCAGAGCATGGGTCTCGGTGAAGGCAAACTTCGATGAGAACAGAGCCCTGTCCGTTTTTGACACCAGTGCAGGGGGAAGCTCAGGCTTATTCCTCCGTACTGTTCCCACCATGTACAGCTTTCTTTTCAGCAGCTGCAGGCCAAGGGCATGTGAAGTGAAGAAGTTGTCACAGGTGATCGTTTTCCCCTGGAGACCTCCTGTCATGTCAAGGACAACTCGCATGCCCTGATTTTTTTCTGACTGCGCACCAGCAGGTTTGCCAGTGTATATTTGTATGTTCCATGCATAGCTGGACCTGGCATCGCATGCTGCCCATATTTTGATCCCATATTTCCCTGGTTTACTCGGGATGTACTGTTTGAATGGACAGCGACCTCTGAAGGGGACCAGGCGCTCATCCACAGTCACATTTGTGCCTGGATCGTACAGATATTCATGAACATGACATCAGACTGTGAAATCAACTGTCTTGAGGAAGTTTTTTGAAGAAAATCTTTGAAACTATGCTTACTTTCACAAAATCAACTTTTGGCCTCTTCCAAGCCTGAAACGTATTTTAAGAGCATAAAAGGCTGAGAATGTACCGTAAACCAGTAACGGTGGGTAATCATCAGGTTCTAATAAAAACATCATGAAACTGAACTGCCCTGAGCCAGTTTTTTGAAGAAAACCTTTGAATGTATTTTGACTGTCACTAAATCCACTTTTTTTCTTTTCTTCCAAGCCTGAAACGTATTTTAAGAGCATAACAGGCTAAGAATGTACCGTAAACCAATAAAGGTGTGTAAGAATCAGTTTCTATTGAAAACATCATGAAACAGTGAAATCAACTGCCCTAAGCCAGTTTTTTGGAACTATGTTGACTTTCAGAAAATGCACTTTTGGCCTCTTCCAAGCCTGAAACGTATTTTAAGAGCATAAAAGGCTGAGAATGTACCGTAAACCAGTAAAGGTGGGTAAGCAGGTTGTAATGAAAACATCATGAAACAGTGAAATCAACTGCCCTGAGCCAGTTTTCTGAAACTATGTTGACTTTCACAAAATCCACTTTTGGCCTCATCCAAGTCTGAAACGTATTTTAAGAGCATAAAAGGCTACATTAAACCAGTAAAGGTGGGTAATCATCAGGTTCTAATGAAAACATCATGAAACTGAACTGCCCTGAGCCAGTTTTTTGATGAAAACCTTTGAAAGTATTTTGACTGCCACAAAATCCACTTTTTTTTTTTCTTCCAAGCCTGAAACGTATTTTAAGAGCATAAAAGGCTAAGAATGTACCGTGAACCAATAAAGGTGTGTAAGAATCAGTTTCTATCGAAAACATCATGAAACAGTGACATCAACTGCCCTAAGCCAGTTTTTTGAAATTATGTTTACTTTCACAAAATCCACTTTTGGCCTCTTCCAAGCCTGAAACGTATTTTAAGAGCATAAAAGGCTGAGAATGTACCGTAAACCAGTAAAGGTGGGTAAGCAGGTTGTAATGAAAACATCATGAAAGAGTGAAATCAACTGCCCTAAGCCAGTTTTTTGAAACTATGTTTACTTTCACAAAATCCACTTTTGGCCTCTTTCAAGCCTGAAACGTATTTTAAGAGCATAAAAGGCTACATTAAACCAGTAAAGGTGGGTACGCATCAGGTTCTAATGAAAACATCATGAAACAATGAAATCAACTGCCCTGAGCCAGTTTTTTAAAGAACATCCTTGAAACTATGTTGACTTTCACAAAATCCACTTTTGGCCTCTTCCAAGCCTGAAACGTATTATAAGAGCATAAAAGGCTGATAATGTACCGTAAACCAGTAAAGGTGGGTAAGCAGGTTGTAATGAAAACATCATGAAACAGTGAAATCAACTGCCCTGAGCCAGTTTTTTGAAGAAAATCTTTGAAACTATGTTTTTTTCACAAAATCCACTTTTGGCCTCTTCCAAGCCTGCAACGTATTTTAAGAGCAGAAAAGGCTGAGAATGTACCGTAAACCAGTAAAGGTGGGTAATCATCAGGTTCTAATGAAAACATCATGAAACTGAACTGCCCTGAGCTAGTTTTTTGAAGAAAACCTTTGAATGTATTTTGACTGTCACAAAATCCACTTTTTTTTTTCTTCCAAGCCTGAAACGTATTTTAAGAGCATAAAAGGCTAAGAATGTACCGTGAACCAAAAAAGGTGTGTAAGAATCAGTTTCTATCGAAAACATCATGAAACAGTGAAATCAACTGCCCTGAGCCAGTTTTCTGAAACTATGTTGACTTTCACAAAATCCACTTTTGGCCTCTTCCAAGTCTGAAACGTATTTTAAGAGCATAAAAGGCTGATAATGTACCGTAAACCAGTAAAGGTGGGTAATCATCAGGTTCTAATGAAAACATCATGAAACTGAACTGCCCTGAGCCAGTTTTTTGAAGAACATCCTTGAAACGTATTTTAAGAGCATAAAAGGCTACATTAAACCAGTAAAGGTGGGTACGCATCAGGTTCTAATGAAAACATCATGAAACAATGAAATCAACTGCCCTGAGCCAGTGTTTTAAAGAACATCCTTGAAACTATGTTGACTTTCACAAAATCCACTTTTGGCCTCTTCCAAGCCTGAAACGTATTTTAAGAGCATAAAAGGCTGAGAATGTACCGTAAACCAGTAAAGGTGAGTAAGCAGGTTGTAATGAAAACATCATGAAACAGTGAAATCAACTGCCCTAAGCCAGTTTTTTGAAACTATGTTTACTTTCACAAAATCCACTTTTGGCCTAGTCCAAGCCTGAAATGTATTTTAAGAACATAAAAGGCTACATTAAACCAGTAAAGGTACGCATCAGGTTCTAATGAAAACATCATGAAACAATGAAATCAACTGCCCTGAGCCAGTTTTTTGAAGAACATCCTTGAAACTATGTTTACTTTCACAAAATCCACTTTTTAGAAGAAAATCTTTGAAACTATGTTTGCTTTCACACAATCCACTTTTGGCCTCCTCTCTGCTTGAAACGTCTTTTAAGAGCATAAAAAGTGAAAATGCATCTCTAGCCCTTGTGTTGTCCTGGGGTCATTAATGACCCCAGAAGAAATCTTTTGCTGTCAAAATATGTTTTTTATTCATCAAATGGTCTGAAAATAATGGGGGGCGTTCGATACTATGCTCTTCATGATTAAAATAAATTTGAGGTAATTTGATTGAATTAACGGTGATTTATTGAATTGAATAACTTCTGTTGTCCTCTGGGGTCAAAAAGACCCCGCAGCACAAAGTGGCTCAATGAGGCAAGTTGTCACACCATACTGCTTTCCAAAACATCTTTGATCTTGGATGTTTGATGTGTGGGGTCAAGCAATGGTTATGACAATAAAAAAATAGGTCTTTTCTCACAGGTGTTGGGGCATTTCACATTTTAGAGAGAGACAGGCAGCACAATGAGGAGGCAGAAGCGCTATACTGCACAGGAGGCTTGTGAGGTAATTTTGAACTATGATGTGGAAAAGAATAACCAGGAGGACAATGCTGAACATAATGAGGAGGAAGAATCAACTGATGAGGACGATTCAGGGTCAGAAGAGACGGAAAATAATGATGAGGCGATGGATCCAACCTACAGACCACATGCTACTACTTCCTCTGAAGAAGCCCCCACATCGCCCGCTGAAATGGAAGAAGGGCATGAAGAGAAGGAAAATGATGACCATGATGAGGTAGAATCTGAAGCTGAAATGGAAGAAGTGTCAGAAGTGGAGAACTGCACTTATTATGATGAAGAGGAAGAATCAACTGATGAGGTAAAATCTGAAGCTGAAATGGAAGAAGTGTCAGAAGTGGAGGACTGCACTTATGATGAAGAAGAATATTTCCAGTCAAAGGATGAAAAAATGATCTGGTCTTCCATCCCTCCCAGTGACAGACGACGCATGTTGACAGTCGAGAGAGCAGAGAGAGAGACAAGCCACCATGGTCCGACCGCATATGCAAGGTCTCGTATTGATGACATAAAGTCCACTTTTGACCTGTTTCTGCCCAAGCCTATTGAAGAGGTGATGCTGAACATGACAAACAAGGAGGGGCGACGTGTGTATGGCAACAAGTGGAGAAAGATGGATCGAATGGACCTGCAGGCATATGTGGGTTTGTTGATTCTCGCAGGCGTGTACCGATCCAGTAAAGAAGCTACATCTAGTTTATGGCATGCCGAGTCTGGTAGGGCAATTTTCCGTGCTACCATGACACTCAAGATGTTTCATAAAATCTCAAGAGTGATTCGATTTGATGATAAAGACACAAGAGAAGACCGCCGTGCACGAGACAAACTTGCTCACATTCGAGACGTATGGGACAAGTGGGTGTCTCTCCTGCCATTGATGTACGATCCAGGCACAAATGTGACTGTGGATGAGCGCCTGGTCCCCTTCAGAGGTCGCTGTCCATTCAAACAGTACATCCCGAGTAAACCAGGGAAATATGGGATCAAAATATGGGCAGCATGCGATGCCAGGTCCAGCTATGCATGGAACATGCAAATATACACTGGCAAACCTGCTGGTGCGCAGTCAGAAAAAAATCAGGGCATGCGAGTTGTCCTTGACATGACAGGAGGTCTCCAGGGGAAAACGATCACCTGTGACAACTTCTTCACTTCACATGCCCTTGGCCTGCAGCTGCTGAAAAGAAAGCTGTACATGGTGGGAACAGTACGGAGGAATAAGCCTGAGCTTCCCCCTGCACTGGTGTCAAAAACGGACAGGGCTCTGTTCTCATCGAAGTTTGCCTTCACCGAGACCCATGCTCTGGTGTCCTATCACCCCAAAAAACAGAGAAATGTTCTTCTGATGAGCACTCTGCATCGGGATGCTGCTGTGAGCAACAGGGATGACAAAAGGCCAAAAATCATCGAAGATTACAATCACAACAAAGGGGGTGTCGATAACCTTGACAAGGTAATGCACATTTATTATTCATAATATTTATAATATTATATATGGAAAGGATAATGCATTGAATTTGTATGTAGGAAAATAAACCTACATTTCTGAATATTTTTTGGTTTGTTTCTTTTGTTTCAGGTTACAGTGTGTACACGTGCAAAAGGAAGACAGCCCGTTGGCCCCTCGTTGTCTTCTTCAACATTCTCGACGTGTCTGCATACAACTCATTTGTCCTGTGGTCTGAGATCAAGCCAGCCTGGAATCAGGGGAAGTCCAACAGGAGGAGACTGTTCATGGAGGAGCTTGGGCGACAACTGGTGATACCTCACATCAAGCGACGCATGGTCAGCATTAAGCTACATTTATGTTGCTCTTCCTTCTGTAGTGACCTCACAATTTGAACTATTTGTATTTGTACTGTGATTTGTTATAATAAAGTTTGACTTGACTTGACAGGTTATTCCCCGCACGCCAGCCGCTGCCAGAATGGTTATGTCTATCCAGCAGCTCTACTCCAGCTCTACCTCTGCAGCAGCTCCCCCTCGCCCAGCTGCCCCTCCATGCAAAAGGGGAAGGTGCCAATTGTGCCAGAGTGATCTCAAAACAACACAAACGTGCCAAAAATGCAATGCATACATCTGCAAAAGTCATGCCATTACAACCTGCCTTGCATGCATCTGAGGGCACATTCAGACTGTTTTTTTCTGAAAAGTTAGTTTTGAAAAGTTAAATGTTTTGGAAATGAATGTTGACATGTTTTATGTCAGTAATGAGTTGGAATAAAGTTGACTAAAAAGTTGAAACACAGAGTTGGGTGATAATTTATACTTTATAAACAGTCAAACCAGACGGGGTCATTTTTGACCCCAGAGGACAACAGGTGTTATTATTTGCTGCCATTAAAAAAATTCAAATGATTCAAGAACAGCATCCTCACTAAACTTTGATATATACCTCTCTGTGATAAGTCAAATAGTCAAAAATAATATAAAGTCAAAATAATTCATTGTTTCATTGTATTTTCACTCAAAAACAGGGTATACTTTTATGTAAACAAGGTCTATTGGCCCTAAATTCCAAAACGAAGGTAAAACTGTGTTGGACTGAAGTAAGACTAAAGGTGTAAAACAGAATTGATTGACAATTTATACTATATGCTTTAAAAACAGTCAAACCAGGTGGGGTCATTTTTGACCCCAGAGGACAACAAGTGTATGGCAATCGGGAGGACAACACAAGGGCTAGCCAGCAAAGTGCTGAAAGCTGCAGATATTCATGAACATGACATCAGACTGTGAAATCAACTGTCTTGAGGAAGTTTTTTGAAGAAAATCTTTGAAACTATGCTTACTTTCACAAAATCAACTTTTGGCCTCCTCTCTGCCTGAAACGTCTTTTAAGAGCATAAAAAGTGAAAATGCATCTCTAGGCAGGAAAGTGCTGAAAGCTGCAGATATTCATGAACATGACATCAGACTGTGAAATCAACTGTCTTGAGGAAGTTTTTTGAAGAAAATCTTTGAAACTATGCTTACTTTCACAAAATCAACTTTTGGCCTCCTCTCTGCCTGAAACGTCTTTTAAGAGCATAAAAAGTGAAAATGCATCTCTAGGCAGGAAAGTGCTGAAAGCTGCAGATATTCATGAACATGACATCAGACTGTTAAATCAACTGTGCTGACGTAGTTTTTTGAAGAATATCTTTGAAACTATGCTTACTTTCACAAAATCAACTTTTGGCCTCCTCTCTGCCTGAAACGTCTTTTAAGAGCATAAAAAGTGAAAATGCATCTCTAGGCAGGAAAGTGCTGAAAGCTGCAGATATTCATGAACATGACATCAGACTGTTAAATCAACTGTGCTGACGTAGTTTTTTGAAGAAAATCTTTGAAACTATGTTTACTTTCACAAAATCAACTTTTGGCCTCCTCTCTGCCTGAAACGTCTTTTAAGAGCATAAAAAGTGAAAATGCATCTCTAGGCAGGAAAGTGCTGAAAGCTGCAGATATTCATGAACATGACATCAGACTGTGAAATCAACTGTCTTGAGGAAGTTTTTTGAAGAAAATCTTTGAAACTATGCTTACTTTCACAAAATCAACTTTTGGCCTCCTCTCTGCCTGAAACGTCTTTTAAGAGCATAAAAAGTGAAAATGCATCTCTAGGCAGGAAAGTGCTGAAAGCTGCAGATATTCATGAACATGACATCAGACTGTTAAATCAACTGTGCTGACGTAGTTTTTTGAAGAAAATCTTTGAAACTATGTTTAGTTTCACAAAATCAACTTTTGGCCTCCTCTCTGCCTGAAACGTCTTTTAAGAGCATAAAAAGTGAAAATGCATCTCTAGGCAGGAAAGTGCTGAAAGCTGCAGATATTCATGAACATGACATCAGACTGTGAAATCAACTGTCTTGAGGAAGTTTTTTGAAGAAAATCTTTGAAACTATGCTTACTTTCACAAAATCAACTTTTGGCCTCCTCTCTGCCTGAAACGTCTTTTAAGAGCATAAAAAGTGAAAATGCATCTCTAGGCAGGAAAGTGCTGAAAGCTGCAGATATTCATGAACATGACATCAGACTGTTAAATCAACTGTGCTGACGTAGTTTTTTGAAGAAAATCTTTGAAACTATGTTTAGTTTCACAAAATCAACTTTTGGCCTCCTCTCTGCCTGAAACGTCTTTTAAGAGCATAAAAAGTGAAAATGCATCTCTAGGCAGGAAAGTGCTGAAAGCTGCAGATATTCATGAAAATGACATCAGACTGTGAAATCAACTGTCTTGAGGAAGTTTTTTGAAGAAAATCTTTGAAACTATGCTTACTTTCACAAAATCAACTTTTGGCCTCCTCTCTGCCTGAAACGTCTTTTAAGAGCATAAAAAGTGAAAATGCATCTCTAGGCAGGAAAAGTGCTGAAAGCTGCAGATATTCATGAACATGACATCAGACTGTTAAATCAACTGTGCTGACGTAGTTTTTTGAAGAAAATCTTTGAAACTATGTTTAGTTTCACAAAATCAACTTTTGGCCTCCTCTCTGCCTGAAACGTCTTTTAAGAGCATAAAAAGTGAAAATGCATCTCTAGGCAGGAAAGTGCTGAAAGCTGCAGATATTCATGAAAATGACATCAGACTGTGAAATCAACTGTCTTGAGGAAGTTTTTTGAAGAAAATCTTTGAAACTATGCTTACTTTCACAAAATCAACTTTTGGCCTCCTCTCTGCCTGAAACGTCTTTTAAGAGCATAAAAAGTGAAAATGCATCTCTAGGCAGGAAAGTGCTGAAAGCTGCAGATATTCATGAACATGACATCAGACTGTTAAATCAACTGTGCTGACGTAGTTTTTTGAAGAAAATCTTTGAAACTATGTTTAGTTTCACAAAATCAACTTTTGGCCTCCTCTCTGCCTGAAACGTCTTTTAAGAGCATAAAAAGTGAAAATGCATCTCTAGGCAGGAAAGTGCTGAAAGCTGCAGATATTCATGAACATGACATCAGACTGTTAAATCAACTGTGCTGACGTAGTTTTTTGAAGAAAATCTTTGAAACTATGTTTAGTTTCACAAAATCAACTTTTGGCCTCCTCTCTGCCTGAAACGTCTTTTAAGAGCATAAAAAGTGAAAATGCATCTCTAGGCAGGAAAGTGCTGAAAGCTGCAGATATTCATGAACATGACATCAGACTGTGAAATCAACTGTCTTGAGGAAGTTTTTTGAAGAAAATCTTTGAAACTATGCTTACTTTCACAAAATCAACTTTTGGCCTCCTCTCTGCCTGAAACGTCTTTTAAGAGCATAAAAAGTGAAAATGCATCTCTAGGCAGGAAAGTGCTGAAAGCTGCAGATATTCATGAACATGACATCAGACTGTTAAATCAACTGTGCTGACGTAGTTTTTTGAAGAACATCTTTGAAACTATGTTTAGTTTCACAAAATCAACTTTTGGCCTCCTCTCTGCCTGAAACGTCTTTTAAGAGCATAAAAAGTGAAAATGCATCTCTAGGCAGGAAAGTGCTGAAAGCTGCAGATATTCATGAACATGACATCAGACTGTTAAATCAACTGTGCTGACGTAGTTTTTTGAAGAAAATCTTTGAAACTATGTTTAGTTTCACAAAATCAACTTTTGGCCTCCTCTCTGCCTGAAACGTCTTTTAAGAGCATAAAAAGTGAAAATGCATCTCTAGGCAGGAAAGTGCTGAAAGCTGCAGATATTCATGAACATGACATCAGACTGTGAAATCAACTGTCTTGAGGAAGTTTTTTGAAGAAAATCTTTGAAACTATGCTTACTTTCACAAAATCAACTTTTGGCCTCCTCTCTGCCTGAAACGTCTTTTAAGAGCATAAAAAGTGAAAATGCATCTCTAGGCAGGAAAGTGCTGAAAGCTGCAGATATTCATGAACATGACATCAGACTGTTAAATCAACTGTGCTGACGTAGTTTTTTGAAGAACATCTTTGAAACTATGTTTAGTTTCACAAAATCAACTTTTGGCCTCCTCTCTGCCTGAAACGTCTTTTAAGAGCATAAAAAGTGAAAATGCATCTCTAGGCAGGAAAGTGCTGAAAGCTGCAGATATTCATGAACATGACATCAGACTGTTAAATCAACTGTGCTGACGTAGTTTTTTGAAAATAATCTTTGAAACTATGTTTAGTTTCACAAAATCAACTTTTGGCCTCCTCTCTGCCTGAAACGTCTTTTAAGAGCATAAAAAGTGAAAATGCATCTCTAGGCAGGAAAGTGCTGAAAGCTGCAGATATTCATGAACATGACATCAGACTGTGAAATCAACTGTCTTGAGGAAGTTTTTTGAAGAAAATCTTTGAAACTATGCTTACTTTCACAAAATCAACTTTTGGCCTCCTCTCTGCCTGAAACGTCTTTTAAGAGCATAAAAAGTGAAAATGCATCTCTAGGCAGGAAAGTGCTGAAAGCTGCAGATATTCATGAACATGACATCAGACTGTTAAATCAACTGTGCTGACGTAGTTTTTTGAAGAACATCTTTGAAACTATGTTTAGTTTCACAAAATCAACTTTTGGCCTCCTCTCTGCCTGAAACGTCTTTTAAGAGCATAAAAAGTGAAAATGCATCTCTAGGCAGGAAAGTGCTGAAAGCTGCAGATATTCATGAACATGACATCAGACTGTGAAATCAACTGTCTTGAGGAAGTTTTTTGAAGAAAATCTTTGAAACTATGCTTACTTTCACAAAATCAACTTTTGGCCTCCTCTCTGCCTGAAACGTCTTTTAAGAGCATAAAAAGTGAAAATGCATCTCTAGGCAGGAAAGTGCTGAAAGCTGCAGATATTCATGAACATGACATCAGACTGTTAAATCAACTGTGCTGACGTAGTTTTTTGAAGAAAATCTTTGAAACTATGTTTAGTTTCACAAAATCAACTTTTGGCCTCCTCTCTGCCTGAAACGTCTTTTAAGAGCATAAAAAGTGAAAATGCATCTCTAGGCAGGAAAGTGCTGAAAGCTGCAGATATTCATGAAAATGACATCAGACTGTGAAATCAACTGTCTTGAGGAAGTTTTTTGAAGAAAATCTTTGAAACTATGCTTACTTTCACAAAATCAACTTTTGGCCTCCTCTCTGCCTGAAACGTCTTTTAAGAGCATAAAAAGTGAAAATGCATCTCTAGGCAGGAAAGTGCTGAAAGCTGCAGATATTCATGAACATGACATCAGACTGTTAAATCAACTGTGCTGACGTAGTTTTTTGAAGAAAATCTTTGAAACTATGTTTAGTTTCACAAAATCAACTTTTGGCCTCCTCTCTGCCTGAAACGTCTTTTAAGAGCATAAAAAGTGAAAATGCATCTCTAGGCAGGAAAGTGCTGAAAGCTGCAGATATTCATGAACATGACATCAGACTGTTAAATCAACTGTGCTGACGTAGTTTTTTGAAGAAAATTTTGAAACTATGTTTAGTTTCACAAAATCAACTTTTGGCCTCCTCTCTGCCTGAAACGTCTTTTAAGAGCATAAAAAGTGAAAATGCATCTCTAGGCAGGAAAGTGCTGAAAGCTGCAGATATTCATGAACATGACATCAGACTGTGAAATCAACTGTCTTGAGGAAGTTTTTTGAAGAAAATCTTTGAAACTATGCTTACTTTCACAAAATCAACTTTTGGCCTCCTCTCTGCCTGAAACGTCTTTTAAGAGCATAAAAAGTGAAAATGCATCTCTAGGCAGGAAAGTGCTGAAAGCTGCAGATATTCATGAACATGACATCAGACTGTTAAATCAACTGTGCTGACGTAGTTTTTTGAAGAAAATCTTTGAAACTATGTTTAGTTTCACAAAATCAACTTTTGGCCTCCTCTCTGCCTGAAACGTCTTTTAAGAGCATAAAAAGTGAAAATGCATCTCTAGGCAGGAAAGTGCTGAAAGCTGCAGATATTCATGAACATGACATCAGACTGTGAAATCAACTGTCTTGAGGAAGTTTTTTGAAGAAAATCTTTGAAACTATGCTTACTTTCACAAAATCAACTTTTGGCCTCCTCTCTGCCTGAAACGTCTTTTAAGAGCATAAAAAGTGAAAATGCATCTCTAGGCAGGAAAGTGCTGAAAGCTGCAGATATTCATGAACATGACATCAGACTGTTAAATCAACTGTGCTGACGTAGTTTTTTGAAGAAAATCTTTGAAACTATGTTTAGTTTCACAAAATCAACTTTTGGCCTCCTCTCTGCCTGAAACGTCTTTTAAGAGCATAAAAAGTGAAAATGCATCTCTAGGCAGGAAAGTGCTGAAAGCTGCAGATATTCATGAACATGACATCAGACTGTGAAATCAACTGTCTTGAGGAAGTTTTTTGAAGAAAATCTTTGAAACTATGCTTACTTTCACAAAATCAACTTTTGGCCTCCTCTCTGCCTGAAACGTCTTTTAAGAGCATAAAAAGTGAAAATGCATCTCTAGGCAGGAAAGTGCTGAAAGCTGCAGATATTCATGAACATGACATCAGACTGTTAAATCAACTGTGCTGACGTAGTTTTTTGAAGAACATCTTTGAAACTATGTTTAGTTTCACAAAATCAACTTTTGGCCTCCTCTCTGCCTGAAACGTCTTTTAAGAGCATAAAAAGTGAAAATGCATCTCTAGGCAGGAAAGTGCTGAAAGCTGCAGATATTCATGAACATGACATCAGACTGTGAAATCAACTGTCTTGAGGAAGTTTTTTGAAGAAAATCTTTGAAACTATGCTTACTTTCACAAAATCAACTTTTGGCCTCCTCTCTGCCTGAAACGTCTTTTAAGAGCATAAACAGTGAAAATGCATCTCTAGGCAGGAAAGTGCTGAAAGCTGCAGATATTCATGAACATGACATCAGACTGTTAAATCAACTGTGCTGACGTAGTTTTTTGAAGAATATCTTTGAAACTATGCTTACTTTCACAAAATCAACTTTTGGCCTCCTCTCTGCCTGAAACGTCTTTTAAGAGCATAAAAAGTGAAAATGCATCTCTAGGCAGGAAAGTGCTGAAAGCTGCAGATATTCATGAACATGACATCAGACTGTTAAATCAACTGTGCTGACGTAGTTTTTTGAAGAAAATCTTTGAAACTATGTTTACTTTCATAAAATCAACTTTTGGCCTCCTCTCTGCCTGAAACGTCTTTTAAGAGCATAAAAAGTGAAAATGCATCTCTAGGCAGGAAAGTGCTGAAAGCTGCAGATATTCATGAACATGACATCAGACTGTGAAATCAACTGTCTTGAGGAAGTTTTTTGAAGAAAATCTTTGAAACTATGCTTACTTTCACAAAATCAACTTTTGGCCTCTTCCAAGCCTCAAACGTATTTTAAGAGCATAAAAGGCTGAGAATATACCGTAAACCAGTAACGGTGGGTAATCATCAGGTTCTAATGAAAACATCATGAAACTGAACTGCCCTGAGCCAGTTTTTTGAAGAAAACCTTTGAAAGTATTTTGATTGTCACTAAATCCACTTTTTTTTTTTCTTCCAAGCCTGAAACATATTTTAAGAGCATAAAAGGCTAAGAATGTACCGTGAACCAATAAAGGTGTGTAAGAATCAGTTTCTATCGAAAACATCATGAAACAGTGAAATCAACTGCACTAAGCCAGTTTTTTGAAACAATGTTTACTTTCACAAAATCCACTTTTGGCCTCTTTCAAGCCTGAAACATATTTTAAGAACATAAAAGCCTACATTAAACCAGTAAAAGGTGCCTGAAACGTATTTTAAGAGCATAAAAGGCTGAGAATGTACGAGTAAACCAGTAGAGGTGGGTAAGCAGGTTGTAATGAAAACATCATGAAACAGTGAAATCAACTGCCCTGAGCCAGTTTTCTGAGACTATGTTGACTTTCACAAAATCCACTTTTGGCCTCATCCAAGTCTGAAACGTATTTTAAGAGCATAAAAGGCTACATTAAACCAGTAAAGGTGGGTACGCATCAGGTTCTAATGAAAACATCATGAAACAGTGAAATCAACTGCCCTGAGCCAGTTTTCTGAAACTATGTTGACTTTCACAAAATCCACTTTTGGCCTCTTCCAAGCCTGAAACGTATTTTAAGAGCATAAAAGGCTGAGAATGTACCGTAAACCAGTAGAGGTGGGTAATCATCAGGTTCTAATGAAAACATCATGAAACTGAACTGCCCTGAGCCAGTTTTTTGAAGAAAACCTTTGAATGTATTTTGACTGTCACTAAATCCACTTTTTTTCTTTTCTTCCAAGCCTGAAACATATTTTAAGAGCATAAAAGGCTGAGAATGTACCGTGAACCAATAAAGGTGTGTAAGAATCAGTTTCTATCGAAAACATCATGAAACAGTGAAATCAACTGCCCTGAGCCAGTTTTCTGAAACTATGTTGACTTTCACAAAATCCACTTTTGGCCTCTTCCAAGCCTGAAACGTATTTTAAGAGCATAAAAGGCTGAGAATGTACCGTAAACCAGTAAAGGTGGGTAAGCAGGTTGTAATGAAAACATCATGAAACAGTGAAATCAACTGCCCTGAGCCAGTTTTCTGAAACTATGTTGACTTTCACAAAATCCACTTTTGGCCTCATCCAAGTCTGAAACGTATTTTAAGAGCATCAAAGGCTACATTAAACCAGTAAAGGTGGGTACGCATCAGGTTCTAATGAAAACATCATGAAACAGTGAAATCAACTGCCCTGAGCCAGTTTTTTGAAGAACATCCTTGAAACTATGTTGACTTTCACAAAATCCACTTTTGGCCTCTTCCAAGCTTCAAACGTATTTTAAGAGCAGAAAAGGCTGAGAATGTACCGTAAACTAGTAAAGGTGGGTAATCATCAGGTTCTAATGAAAACATCATGAAACTGAACTGCCCTGAGCCAGTTTTTTGAAGAACATCCTTGAAACTATGTTTACTTTCACAAAATCCACTTTTGGCCTCTTCCAAGCCTGAAACGTATTTTAAGAGCAGAAAAGGCTGAGAATGTACCGTAAACCAGTAAAGGTGGGTAAGCAGGTTGTAATGAAAACATCATGAAAGAGTGAAATCAACTGCCCTGAGCCAGTTTTCTGAAACTATGTTTACTTTCACAAAATCCACTTTTGGCCTCTTCCAAGCCTCAAACATATTTTAAGAGCAGAAAAGGCTGAGAATGTACCGTAAACCAGTAAAGGTGGGTAATCATCAGGTTCTAATGAAAACATCATGAAACTGAACTGCCCTGAGCCAGTTTTTTGATGAAAACCTTTGAAAGTATTTTGACTGTCACAAAATCCACTTTTTTTTTTCTTCCAAGCCTGAAACGTATTTTAAGAGCATAACAGGCTAAGAATGTACCGTAAACCAATAAAGGTGTGTAAGAATCAGTTTCTATCGAAAACATCATGAAACAGTGAAATCATCATGAATCAGATTCTACCTCATCATGGTCATCATTTTCCTTCTCTTCATGCCCTTCTTCCATTTCAGCGGGCGATGTGGGGGCTTCTTCAGAGGAAGTAGTAGCATGTGGTCTGTAGGTTGGATCCATCGCCTCATCATTATTTTCCGTCTCTTCTGACCCTGAATCGTCCTCATCAGTTGATTCTTCCTCCTCATTATGTTCAGCATTGTCCTCCTGGTTATTCTTTTCCACATCATAGTTCAAAATTACCTCACAAGCCTCCTGTGCAGTATAGCGCTTCTGCCTCCTCATTGTGCTGCCTGTCTCTCTCTAAAATGTGAAATGCCCCAACACCTGTGAGAAAAGACCTATTTTTTTATTGTCATAACCATTGCTTGACCCCACACATCAAACATCCAAGATCAAAGATGTTTTGGAAAGCAGTATGGTGTGACAACTTGCCTCATTGAGCCACTTTGTGCTGCGGGGTCTTTTTGACCCCAGAGGACAACAGAAGTTATTCAATTCAATAAATCACCGTTAATTCAATCAAATTACCTCAAATTTATTTTAATCATGAAGAGCATAGTATCGAACGCCCCCTACATTAAACCAGTAAAGGTGGGTACGCATCAGGTTCTAATGAAAACATCATGAAACAATGAAATCAACTGCCCTGAGCCAGTTTTTTGAAGAACATCCTTGAAACTATGTTTACTTTCACAAAATGCACTTTTGGCCTCTTCCAAGCCTGAAACGTATTTTAAGAGCAGAAAAGGCTGAGAATGTACCGTAAACTAGTAAAGGTGGGTAATCATCAGGTTCTAATGAAAACATCATGAAACTGAACTGCCCTGAGCCAGTTTTTTGATGAAAACCTTTGAAAGTATTTTGACTGTCACAAAATCCACTTTTTTTTTTCTTCCAAGCCTGAAACGTATTTTAAGAGCATAACAGGCTAAGAATGTACCGTAAACCAATAAAGGTGTGTAAGCATCAGTTTCTATCGAAAACATCATGAAACAGTGAAATCAACTGCCCTGAGCCAGTTTTCTGAAACTATGTTGACTTTCACAAAATCCACTTTTGGCCTCTTCCAAGCCTGAAATGTATTTTAAGAACATAAAAGGCTACATTAAACCAGTAAAGGTACGCATCAGGTTCTAATGAAAACATCATGAAACAATGAAATCAACTGCCCTGAGCCAGTGTTTTGAAGAACATCCTTGAAACTATGTTTACTTTCACAAAATCCAATTTTGGCCTCTTTCAAGCCTGAAACGTATTTTAAGAACATAAAAGGCTACATTAAACCAGTAAAGGTGGGTACGCATCAGGTTCTAATGAAAACATCATGAAACAATGAAATCAACTGCCCTGAGCCAGTTTTTTAAAGAACATCCTTGAAACTATGTTGACTTTCACAAAATCCACTTTTGGCCTCTTCCAAGCCTGAAACGTATTTTAAGAGCATAAAAGGCTGAGAATGTACCGTAAACCAGTAAAGGTGAGTAAGCAGGTTGTAATGAAAACATCATGAAATAGTGAAATCAACTGCCCTGAGCCAGTTTTTTAAAGAACATCCTTGAAACTATGTTGACTTTCACAAAATCCACTTTTGGCCTCTTCCTAGCCTGAAACGTATTTTAAGAGCATAAAAGGCTGAGAATGTACCGTAAACCAGTAAAGGTGGGTAATTATCAGGTTCGAATGAAAACATCATGAAACTGAACTGCCCTGAGCCAGTTTTTTGAAGAACATCCTTGAAACTATGTTTACTTTCACAAAATCCACTTTTGGCCTCTTCCAAGCCTGAAACGTATTTTAAGAGCAGAAAAGGCTGAGAATGTACCGTAAACCAGTAAAGGTGGGTAAGCAGGTTGTAATGAAAACATCATGAAAGAGTGAAATCAACTGCCCTGAGCCAGTTTTCTGAAACTATGTTTACTTTCACAAAATCCACTTTTGGCCTCTTCCAAGCCTCAAACATATTTTAAGAGCAGAAAAGGCTGAGAATGTACCGTAAACCAGTAAAGGTGGGTAATCATCAGGTTCTAATGAAAACATCATGAAACTGAACTGCCCTGAGCCAGTTTTTTGATGAAAACCTTTGAAAGTATTTTGACTGTCACAAAATCCACTTTTTTTTTTCTTCCAAGCCTGAAACGTATTTTAAGAGCATAACAGGCTAAGAATGTACCGTAAACCAATAAAGGTGTGTAAGAATCAGTTTCTATCGAAAACATCATGAAACAGTGAAATCATCATGAATCAGATTCTACCTCATCATGGTCATCATTTTCCTTCTCTTCATGCCCTTCTTCCATTTCAGCGGGCGATGTGGGGGCTTCTTCAGAGGAAGTAGTAGCATGTGGTCTGTAGGTTGGATCCATCGCCTCATCATTATTTTCCGTCTCTTCTGACCCTGAATCGTCCTCATCAGTTGATTCTTCCTCCTCATTATGTTCAGCATTGTCCTCCTGGTTATTCTTTTCCACATCATAGTTCAAAATTACCTCACAAGCCTCCTGTGCAGTATAGCGCTTCTGCCTCCTCATTGTGCTGCCTGTCTCTCTCTAAAATGTGAAATGCCCCAACACCTGTGAGAAAAGACCTATTTTTTTATTGTCATAACCATTGCTTGACCCCACACATCAAACATCCAAGATCAAAGATGTTTTGGAAAGCAGTATGGTGTGACAACTTGCCTCATTGAGCCACTTTGTGCTGCGGGGTCTTTTTGACCCCAGAGGACAACAGAAGTTATTCAATTCAATAAATCACCGTTAATTCAATCAAATTACCTCAAATTTATTTTAATCATGAAGAGCATAGTATCGAACGCCCCCTACATTAAACCAGTAAAGGTGGGTACGCATCAGGTTCCAATGAAAACATCATGAAACAATGAAATCAACTGCCCTGAGCCAGTTTTTTGAAGAACATCCTTGAAACTATGTTTACTTTCACAAAATGCACTTTTGGCCTCTTCCAAGCCTGAAACGTATTTTAAGAGCAGAAAAGGCTGAGAATGTACCGTAAACCAGTAAAGGTGGGTAAGCAGGTTGTAATGAAAACATCATGAAAAAGTGAAATCAACTGCCCTGAGCCAGTTTTTTGAAGAACATCCTTGAAACTATGTTGACTTTCACAAAATCCACTTTTGGCCTCTTCCAAGCTTCAAACGTATTTTAAGAGCAGAAAAGGCTGAGAATGTACCGTAAACTAGTAAAGGTGGGTAATCATCAGGTTCTAATGAAAACATCATGAAACTGAACTGCCCTGAGCCAGTTTTTTGATGAAAACCTTTGAAAGTATTTTGACTGTCACAAAATCCACTTTTTTTTTTCTTCCAAGCCTGAAACGTATTTTAAGAGCATAACAGGCTAAGAATGTACCGTAAACCAATAAAGGTGTGTAAGCATCAGTTTCTATCGAAAACATCATGAAACAGTGAAATCAACTGCCCTGAGCCAGTTTTCTGAAACTATGTTGACTTTCACAAAATCCACTTTTGGCCTCTTCCAAGCCTGAAATGTATTTTAAGAACATAAAAGGCTACATTAAACCAGTAAAGGTACGCATCAGATTCTAATGAAAACATCATGAAACAATGAAATCAACTGCCCTGAGCCAGTGTTTTGAAGAACATCCTTGAAACTATGTTTACTTTCACAAAATCCACTTTTGGCCTCTTCCAAGCCTGAAACGTATTTTAAGAGCAGAAAAGGCTGAGAATGTACCGTAAACCAGTAAAGGTGGGTAAGCAGGTTGTAATGAAAACATCATGAAACAGTGAAATCAACTGCCCTGAGCCAGTTTTCTGAAACTATGTTTACTTTTACAAAATCCACTTTTGGCCTCTTCCAAGCCTCAAACGTATTTTAAGAGCATAAAAGGCTGATAATGTACCGTAAACCAGTAAACGTGGGTAATCATCAGGTTCTAATGAAAACATCATGAAACTGAACTGCCCTGAGCCAGTTTTTTGAAGAACATCCTTGAAACTATGTTGACTTTCACAAAATCCACTTTTGGCCTCTTCCAAGCCTGAAACGTATTTTAAGAACATAAAAGGCTACATTAAACCAGCAAAGGTGGGTAAGCATGTTGAAATGAAAACATCATGAAAGAGTGAAATCAACTGCCCTGAGCCAGTTTTCTGAAACTATGTTGACTGTCACAAAATCCACTTTTTTTTTTTCTTCCAAGCCTGAAACGTATTTTAAGAGCATAACAGGCTAAGAATGTACCGTAAACCAATAAAGGTGTGTAAGAATCAGTTTCTATCGAAAACATCATGAAACAGTGAAATCAACTGCCCTAAGCCAGTTTTTTGAAACTATGTTGACTTTCAGAAAATGCACTTTTGGCCTCTTCCAAGCCTGAAACGTATTTTAAGAGCAGAAAAGGCTGAGAATGTACCGTAAACCAGTAAAGGTGGGTGAGCAGGTTGTAATGAAAACATCATGAAACAGTGAAATCAACTGCCCTACGCCAGTTTTCTGAAACTATGTTGACTTTCACAAAATCCACTTTTGGCCTCTTTCAAGCCTGAAACGTATTTTAACAACATAAAAGGCTACATTAAACCAGTAAAGGTGGGTACGCATCAGGTTCTAATGAAAACATCATGAAACAATGAAATCAACTGCCCTGAGCCAGTTTTTTGAAGAACATCCTTGAAACTATGTTTACTTTCACAAAATCCACTTTTGGCCTCTTCCAAGCCTGAAACGTATTTTAAGAGCATAAAAGGCTGATAATGTACCGTAAACCAGTAAAGGTGGGTAATCATCAGGTTCTAATGAAAACATCATGAAACTGAACTGCCCTGAGCCAGTTTTTTGAAGAACATCCTTGAAACTATGTTGACTTTCACAAAATCCACTTTTGGCCTCTTCCAAGCCTGAAACGTATTTTAAGAACATAAAAGGCTACATTAAACCAGCAAAGGTGGGTAAGCATGTTGAAATGAAAACATCATGAAAGAGTGAAATCAACTGCCCTGAGCCAGTTTTTTGAAGAACATCCTTGAAACTATGTTTACTTTCACAAAATCCACTTTTGGCCTTTTCCAAGCCTGAAACGTATTTTAAGAGCAGAAAAGGCTGAGAATGTACCGTAAACCAGTAAAGGTGGGTAATCATCAGGTTCTAATGAAAACATCATAAACTGAACTGCCCTGAGCCAGTTTTTTAAAGAACATCCTTGAAACTATGTTGACTTTCACAAAATCCACTTTTGGCCTCTTCCAAGCTTGAAACGTATTTTAAGAGCAGAAAAGGCTGAGAATGTACCGTAAACCAGTAAA
Source organism: Anarhichas minor (assembly GCF_050575085.1). Lineage (NCBI taxonomy): Eukaryota > Metazoa > Chordata > Actinopteri > Perciformes > Anarhichadidae > Anarhichas > Anarhichas minor. Next base: position 6,735,077 of record NW_027466455.1, on the reverse strand, counting down.
GGTGGGTAAGAATCAGTTTCTATCGAAAACATCATGAAACAGTGAAATCAACTGCCCTAAGCCAGTTTTTTGAAACTATGTTGACTTTAAGAAAATGCACTTTTGGCCTCTTCCAAGCCTGAAACGTATTTTAAGAGCATAAAAGGCTGAGAATGTACCGTAAACCAGTAAAGGTGGGTAATCATCAGGTTCTAATGAAAACATCATGAAACTGAACTGCCCTGAGCCAGTTTTTTGAAGAAAACCTTTGAAACTATGTTTACTTTCACAAAATCCACTTTTTAGAAGAAAATCTTTGAAACTATGTTTACTTTCACAAAATCCACTTTTTTGAAGAAAATCTTTGAAACTGTTTGCTTTCACACAATCCACTTTTGGCCTCCTCTCTGCTTGAAACGTCTTTTAAGAGCATAAAAAGTGAAAATGCATCTCTAGCCAGTAAAGTGCTGAAAGCTGCAGATATTCATGAACTTGACATCAGACTGTCCTGAGGTACTGTTTTGAAGAAAATCTTTGAAACTATGTTTACTTTCACAAAATCAACTTTTGGCCTCCTCTCTGCCTGAAACGTCTTTTAAGAGCATAAAAACTGAAAATGCATCTCTAGCCCTTGTGTTGTCCTGGGGTCATTAATGACCCCAGAAGAAATCTTTTGCTGTCAAAATATGTTTTTTATTCATCAAATGGTCTGAAAATAATGGGGGGCGTTCGATACTATGCTCTTCATGATTGAAATAAATTTGAGGTAATTTGATTGAATTAACGGTGATTTATTGAATTGAATAACTTCTGTTGTCCTCTGGGGTCAAAAAGACCCCGCAGCACAAAGTGGCTCAATGAGGCAAGTTGTCACACCATACTGCTTTCCAAAACATCTTTGATCTTGGATGTTTGATGTGTGGGGTCAAGCAATGGTTATGACAATAAAAAAATAGGTCTTTTCTCACAGGTGTTGGGGCATTTCACATTTTAGAGAGAGACAGGCAGCACAATGAGGAGGCAGAAGCGCTATACTGCACAGGAGGCTTGTGAGGTAATTTTGAACTATGATGTGGAAAAGAATAACCAGGAGGACAATGCTGAACATAATGAGGAGGAAGAATCAACTGATGAGGACGATTCAGGGTCAGAAGAGACGGAAAATAATGATGAGGCGATGGATCCAACCTACAGACCACATGCTACTACTTCCTCTGAAGAAGCCCCCACATCGCCCGCTGAAATGGAAGAAGGGCATGAAGAGAAGGAAAATGATGACCATGATGAGGTAGAATCTGAAGCTGAAATGGAAGAAGTGTCAGAAGTGGAGAACTGCACTTATTATGATGAAGAGGAAGAATCAACTGATGAGGTAAAATCTGAAGCTGAAATGGAAGAAGTGTCAGAAGTGGAGGACTGCACTTATGATGAAGAAGAATATTTCCAGTCAAAGGATGAAAAAATGATCTGGTCTTCCATCCCTCCCAGTGACAGACGACGCATGTTGACAGTCGAGAGAGCAGAGAGAGAGACAAGCCACCATGGTCCAACCGCATATGCAAGGTCTCGTATTGATGACATAAAGTCCACTTTTGACCTGTTTCTGCCCAAGCCTATTGAAGAGGTGATGCTGAACATGACAAACAAGGAGGGGCGACGTGTGTATGGCAACAAGTGGAGAAAGATGGATCGAATGGACCTGCAGGCATATGTGGGTTTGTTGATTCTCGCAGGCGTGTACCGATCCAGTAAAGAAGCTACATCTAGTTTATAGCATGCCGAGTCTGGTAGGGCAATTTTCCGTGCTACCATGACACTCAAGATGTTTCATAAAATCTCAAGAGTGATTCGATTTGATGATAAAGACACAAGAGAAGACCGCCGTGCACGAGACAAACTTGCTCACATTCGAGACGTATGGGACAAGTGGGTGTCTCTCCTGCCATTGATGTTAAAATACGTTTCAGGCTTGAAAGAGGCCAAAAGTGGATTTTGTGAAAGTAAACATAGTTTCAAAAAACTGGCTTAGGGCAGTTGATTTCACTGTTTCATGATGTTTTCGATAGAAACTGATTCTTACACACCTTTATTGGTTTACGGTACATTCTTAGCCTGTTATGCTCTTAAAATACGTTTCAGGCTTGGAAGAGGCCAAAAGTGGATTTTGTGAAAGTAAACATAGTTTCAGAAAACTGGCTCAGGGCAGTTGATTTCACTCTTTCATGATGTTTTCATTACAACCTGCTTACCCACCTTTACTGGTTTACGGTACATTCTCAGCCTTTTCTGCTCTTAAAATACGTTTCAGGCTTGGAAGAGGCCAAAAGTGGATTTTGTGAAAGTAAACATAGTTTCAAGGATGTTCTTCAAAAAACTGGCTCAGGGCAGTTCAGTTTCATGATGTTTTCATTCGAACCTGATGATTACCCACCTTTACTGGTTTACGGTACATTCTCAGCCTTTTATGCTCTTAAAATACGTTTCAGGCTAGGAAGAGGCCAAAAGTGGATTTTGTGAAAGTCAACATAGTTTCAAGGATGTTCTTTAAAAAACTGGCTCAGGGCAGTTGATTTCACTATTTCATGATGTTTTCATTACAACCTGCTTACTCACCTTTACTGGTTTACGGTACATTCTCAGCCTTTTATGCTCTTAAAATACGTTTCAGGCTTGGAAGAGGCCAAAAGTGGATTTTGTGAAAGTCAACATAGTTTCAGAAAACTGGCTCAGGGCAGTTGATTTCACTGTTTCATGATGTTTTCATTAGAACCTGATGCATACCTTTACTGGTTTAATGTAGCCTTTTATGTTCTTAAAATACATTTCAGGCTTGGAAGAGGCCAAAAGTTGATTTTGTGAAAGTCAACATAGTTTCAAAGATTTTCTTCAAAAAACTGGCTCAGGGCAGTTGATTTCACTCTTTCATGATGTTTTCATTACAACAAGCTTACCCACCTTTGCTGGTTTAATGTAGCCTTTTATGTTCTTAAAATACGTTTCAGGCTTGGAAGAGGCCAAAAGTGGATTTTGTGAAAGTAAACATAGTTTCAAAAAACTGGCTTAGGGCAGTTGATTTCACTGTTTCATGATGTTTTCATTACAACCTGCTTACTCACCTTTACTGGTTTACGGTACATTCTCAGCCTTTTATGCTCTTAAAATACGTTTCAGGCTTGGAAGAGGCCAAAAGTGGATTTTGTGAAAGTCAACATAGTTTCAAGGATGTTCTTTAAAACACTGGCTCAGGGCAGTTGATTTCATTGTTTCATGATGTTTTCATTAGAACCTGATGCGTACCCACGTTTACTGGTTTAATGTAGCCTTTTATGCTCTTAAAATACGTTTCAAGGATGTTCTTCAAAAAACTGGCTCAGGGCAGTTCAGTTTCATGATGTTTTCATTAGAACCTGATGATTACCCACCTTTACTGGTTTACGGTACATTATCAGCCTTTTATGCTCTTAAAATACGTTTCAGACTTGGAAGAGGCCAAAAGTGGATTTTGTGAAAGTCAACATAGTTTCAGAAAACTGTCTCAGGGCAGTTGATTTCACTGTTTCATGATGTTTTCGATAGAAACTGATTCTTACACACCTTTTTTGGTTCACGGTACATTCTTAGCCTTTTATGCTCTTAAAATACGTTTCAGGCTTGGAAGAAAAAAAAAAGTGGATTTTGTGACAGTCAAAATACATTCAAAGGTTTTCTTCAAAAAACTAGCTCAGGGCAGTTCAGTTTCATGATGTTTTCATTAGAACCTGATGATTACCCACCTTTACTGGTTTACGGTACATTCTCAGCCTTTTCTGCTCTTAAAATACGTTGCAGGCTTGGAAGAGGCCAAAAGTGGATTTTGTGAAAAAAACATAGTTTCAAAGATTTTCTTCAAAAAACTGGCTCAGGGCAGTTGATTTCACTTTTTCATGATGTTTTCATTACAACCTGCTTACCCACCTTTACTGGTTTATGGTACATTCTCAGCCTTTTCTGCTCTTAAAATACGTTTGAGGCTTGGAAGAGGCCAAAAGTGGATTTTGTGAAAGTAAACATAGTTTCAAAGATTTTCTTCAAAAAACTGGCTCAGGGCAGTTGATTTCACTTTTTCATGATGTTTTCATTACAACCTGCTTACCCACCTTTACTGGTTTAATGTAGCCTTTTATGTTCTTAAAATACGTTTCAGGCTTGAAAGAGGCCAAAAGTGGATTTTGTGAAAGTAAACATAGTGTCAAAAAACTGGCTTAGGGCAGTTGATTTCACTATTTCATGATGTTTTCATTACAACCTGCTTACCCACCTTTACTGGTTTACGGTACATTCTCAGCCTTTTATGCTCTTAAAATACGTTTCAGGCTTGGAAGAGGCCAAAAGTGGATTTTGTGAAAGTCAACATAGTTTCAAGGATGTTCTTTAAAAAACTGGCTCAGGGCAGTTGATTTCATTGTTTCATGATGTTTTCATTAGAACCTGATGCGTACCCACCTTTACTGGTTTAATGTAGCCTTTTATGCTCTTAAAATACGTTTCAAGGATGTTCTTCAAAAAACTGGCTCAGGGCAGTTCAGTTTCATGATGTTTTCATTAGAACCTGATGATTACCCACCTTTACTGGTTTACGGTACATTCTCAGCCTTTTCTGCTCTTAAAATACGTTTGAGGCTTGGAAGAGGCCAAAAGTGGATTTTGTGAAAGTAAACATAGTTTCAAAGATTTTCTTCAAAAAACTGGCTCAGGGCAGTTGATTTCACTTTTTCATGATGTTTTCATTACAACCTGCTTACCCACCTTTACTGGTTTAATGTAGCCTTTTATGTTCTTAAAATACATTTCAGGCTTGGAAGAGGCCAAAAGTGGATTTTGTGAAAGTAAACATAGTTTCAAAAAACTGGCTTAGGGCAGTTGATTTCACTGTTTCATGATGTTTTCATTACAACCTGCTTACTCACCTTTACTGGTTTACGGTACATTCTCAGCCTTTTATGCTCTTAAAATACGTTTCAGGCTTGGAAGAGGCCAAAAGTGGATTTTGTGAAAGTCAACATAGTTTCAAGGATGTTCTTTAAAACACTGGCTCAGGGCAGTTGATTTCATTGTTTCATGATGTTTTCATTAGAACCTGATGCGTACCCACCTTTACTGGTTTAATGTAGCCTTTTATGCTCTTAAAATACGTTTCAAGGATGTTCTTCAAAAAACTGGCTCAGGGCAGTTCAGTTTCATGATGTTTTCATTAGAACCTGATGATTACCCACCTTTACTGGTTTAATGTAGCCTTTTATGCTCTTAAAATACGTTTCAAAGATTTTCTTCAAAAAACTGGCTCAGGGCAGTTGATTTCACTGTTTCATGATGTTTTCATTACAACCTGCTTACCCACCTTTACTGGTTTACGGTACATTATCAGCCTTTTTTCTCTTAAAATACGTTTCAGGCTTGGAAGAGGCCAAAAGTGGATTTTGTGAAAGTCAACATAGTTTCAGAAAACTGGCTCAGGGCAGTTGATTTCACTGTTTCATGATGTTTTCATTACAACCTGCTTACCCACCTTTACTGGTTTACGGTACATTCTCAGCCTTTTATGCTCTTAAAATACGTTTCAGGCTTGGAAGAGGCCAAAAGTGGATTTAGTGACAGTCAAAATACATTCAAAGGTTTTCTTCAAAAAACTGGCTCAGGGCAGTTCAGTTCCATGATGTTTTCATTAGAACCTGATGATTACCCACCTCTACTGGTTTACGGTACATTCTCAGCCTTTTATGCTCTTAAAATACGTTTCAGGCACCTTTACTGGTTTAATGTAGCCTTTTATGTTCTTAAAATACATTTCAGGCTTGGAAGAGGCCAAAAGTGGATTTTGTGAAAGTCAACATAGTTTCAGAAAACTGGCTCAGGGCAGTTGATTTCACTGTTTCATGATGTTTTCGATAGAAACTGATGCTTATACACCTTTATTGGTTTACGGTACATTCTTAGCCTGTTATGCTCTTAAAATACGTTTCAGGCTTGGAAGAAAAAAAAAAGTGGATTTTGTGACAGTCAAAATACTTTCAAAGGTTTTCATCAAAAAACTGGCTCAGGGCAGTTCAGTTTCATGATGTTTTCATTAGAACCTGATGATTACCCACCTTTACTAGTTTACGGTACATTCTCAGCCTTTTCTGCTCTTAAAATACGTTTCAGGCTTGGAAGAGGCAAAAGTGCATTTTCTGAAAGTCAACATATATTTTCAAAAAACTGGCTTAGGGCAGTTGATTTCACTGTTTCATGATGTTTTCGATAGAAACTGATTCTTACACACCTTTATTGGTTTACGGTACATTCTTAGCCTGTTATGCTCTTAAAATACGTTTCAGGCTTGGAAGAAGAAAAAAAAGTGGATTTTGTGGCAGTCAAAATACTTTCAAAGGTTTTCATCAAAAAACTGGCTCAGGGCAGTTCAGTTTCATGATGTTTTCATTAGAACCTGATGATTACCCACCTTTACTGGTTTACGGTACATTCTCAGCCTTTTCTGCTCTTAAAATACATTTCAGACTTGGAAGAGGCCAAAAGTGGATTTTGTGAAAGTCAACATAGTTTCAGAAAACTGGCTCAGGGCAGTTGATTTCACTGTTTCATGATGTTTTCATTAGAACCTGATGCGTACCTTTACTGGTTTAATGTAGCCTTTTATGTTCTTAAAATACATTTCAGGCTTGGAAGAGGCCAAAAGTTGATTTTGTGAAAGTCAACATAGTTTCAAAGATTTTCTTCAAAAAACTGGCTCAGGGCAGTTGATTTCACTGTTTCATGATGTTTTCATTAGAACCTGATGCGTACCTTTACTGGTTTAATGTAGCCTTTTATGTTCTTAAAATACATTTCAGGCTTGGAAGAGGCCAAAAGTGGATTTTGTGAAAGTAAACATAGTTTCAAAAAACTGGCTTAGGGCAGTTGATTTCACTGTTTCATGATGTTTTCATTACAACCTGCTTACTCACCTTTACTGGTTTACGGTACATTCTCAGCCTTTTATGCTCTTAAAATACGTTTCAGGCTTGGAAGAGGCCAAAAGTGGATTTTGTGAAAGTCAACATAGTTTCAAGGATGTTCTTTAAAACACTGGCTCAGGGCAGTTGATTTCATTGTTTCATGATGTTTTCATTAGAATCTGATGCGTACCCACCTTTACTGGTTTAATGTAGCCTTTTATGCTCTTAAAATACGTTTCAAGGATGTTCTTCAAAAAACTGGCTCAGGGCAGTTCAGTTTCATGATGTTTTCATTAGAACCTGATGATTACCCACCTTTACTGGTTTACGGTACATTATCAGCCTTTTATGCTCTTAAAATACGTTTCAGACTTGGAAGAGGCCAAAAGTGGATTTTGTGAAAGTCAACATAGTTTCAGAAAACTGGCTCAGGGCAGTTGATTTCACTGTTTCATGATGTTTTCGATAGAAACTGATTCTTACACACCTTTTTTGGTTCACGGTACATTCTTAACCTTTTATGCTCTTAAAATACGTTTCAGGCTTGGAAGAAAAAAAAAAGTGGATTTTGTGACAGTCAAAATACATTCAAAGGTTTTCTTCAAAAAACTAGCTCAGGGCAGTTCAGTTTCATGATGTTTTCATTAGAACCTGATGATTACCCACCTTTACTGGTTTACGGTACATTCTCAGCCTTTTCTGCTCTTAAAATACGTTGCAGGCTTGGAAGAGGCCAAAAGTGGATTTTGTGAAAAAAACATAGTTTCAAAGATTTTCTTCAAAAAACTGACTCAGGGCAGTTGATTTCACTGTTTCATGATGTTTTCATTACAACCTGCTTACCCACCTTTACTGGTTTACGGTACATTATCAGCCTTTTTTCTCTTAAAATACGTTTCAGGCTTGGAAGAGGCCAAAAGTGGATTTTGTGAAAGTCAACATAGTTTCAGAAAACTGGCTCAGGGCAGTTGATTTCACTGTTTCATGATGTTTTCGATAGAAACTGATTCTTACACACCTTTATTGGTTCACGGTACATTCTTAGCCTTTTATGCTCTTAAAATATGTTTCAGGCTTGGAAGAAAAGAAAAAAAGTGGATTTAGTGACAGTCAAAATACATTCAAAGGTTTTCTTCAAAAAACTGGCTCAGGGCAGTTCAGTTTCATGATGTTTTCATTAGAACCTGATGATTACCCACCTCTACTGGTTTACGGTACATTCTCAGCCTTTTATGCTCTTAAAATACGTTTCAGGCACCTTTACTGGTTTAATGTAGCCTTTTATGCTCTTAAAATATGTTTCAGGCTTGAAAGAGGCCAAAAGTGGATTTTGTGAAAGTAAACATTGTTTCAAAAAACTGGCTTAGGGCAGTTGATTTCACTGTTTCATGATGTTTTCGATAGAAACTGATTCTTACACACCTTTATTGGTTCACGGTACATTCTTAGCCTTTCATGCTCTTAAAATATGTTTCAGGCTTGGAAGAAAAAAAAAAGTGGATTTAGTGACAATCAAAATACTTTCAAAGGTTTTCTTCAAAAAACTGGCTCAGGGCAGTTCAGTTTCATGATGTTTTCATTAGAACCTGATGATTACCCACCGTTACTGGTTTACGGTACATTCTCAGCCTTTTATGCTCTTAAAATACGTTTCAGGCTTGGAAGAGGCCAAAAGTGGATTTTGTGAAAGTCAACATAGTTTCAGAAAACTGGCTCAGGGCAGTTGATTTCACTGTTTCATGATGTTTTCATTACAACCTGCTTACCCACCTTTACTGGTTTACGGTACATTCTCAGCCTTTTATGCTCTTAAAATACGTTTCAGGCTTGGAAGAGGCCAAAAGTGGATTTAGTGACAGTCAAAATACATTCAAAGGTTTTCTTCAAAAAACTGGCTCAGGGCAGTTCAGTTCCATGATGTTTTCATTAGAACCTGATGATTACCCACCTCTACTGGTTTACGGTACATTCTCAGCCTTTTATGCTCTTAAAATACGTTTCAGGCACCTTTACTGGTTTAATGTAGCCTTTTATGTTCTTAAAATACATTTCAGGCTTGGAAGAGGCCAAAAGTGGATTTTGTGAAAGTCAACATAGTTTCAGAAAACTGGCTCAGGGCAGTTGATTTCACTGTTTCATGATGTTTTCGATAGAAACTGATGCTTACACACCTTTATTGGTTTACGGTACATTCTTAGCCTGTTATGCTCTTAAAATACGTTTCAGGCTTGGAAGAAAAAAAAAAGTGGATTTTGTGACAGTCAAAATACTTTCAAAGGTTTTCATCAAAAAACTGGCTCAGGGCAGTTCAGTTTCATGATGTTTTCATTAGAACCTGATGATTACCCACCTTTACTAGTTTACGGTACATTCTCAGCCTTTTCTGCTCTTAAAATACGTTTGAAGCTTGGAAGAGGCCAAAAGTGGATTTTGTGAAAGTCAACATAGTTTCAAGGATGTTCTTCAAAAAACTGGCTCAGGGCAGTTGATTTCACTGTTTCATGATGTTTTCATTACAACCTGCTTACCCACCTTTACTGGTTTACGGTACATTCTCAGCCTTTTCTGCTCTTAAAATACGTTTCAGGCTTGGAAGAGGCCAAAAGTGCATTTTCTGAAAGTCAACATAGTTTCAAAAAACTGGCTTAGGGCAGTTGATTTCACTGTTTCATGATGTTTTCGATAGAAACTGATTCTTACACACCTTTATTGGTTTACGGTACATTCTTAGCCTGTTATGCTCTTAAAATACGTTTCAGGCTTGGAAGAAGAAAAAAAAGTGGATTTTGTGGCAGTCAAAATACTTTCAAAGGTTTTCATCAAAAAACTGGCTCAGGGCAGTTCAGTTTCATGATGTTTTCATTAGAACCTGATGATTACCCACCTTTACTGGTTTACGGTACATTCTCAGCCTTTTCTGCTCTTAAAATACATTTCAGACTTGGAAGAGGCCAAAAGTGGATTTTGTGAAAGTAAACATAGTTTCAAAAAACTGGCTTAGGGCAGTTGATTTCACTGTTTCATGATGTTTTCATTACAACCTGCTTACTCACCTTTACTGGTTTACGGTACATTCTCAGCCTTTTATGCTCTTAAAATACGTTTCAGGCTTGGAAGAGGCCAAAAGTGGATTTTGTGAAAGTCAACATAGTTTCAAGGATGTTCTTTAAAAAACTGGCTCGGGCAGTTGATTTCATTGTTTCATGATGTTTTCATTAGAACCTGATGCGTACCCACCTTTACTGGTTTAATGTAGCCTTTTATGCTCTTAAAATACGTTTCAGGCTTGAAAGAGGCCAAAAGTGGATTTTGTGAAAGTAAACATAGTTTCAAAAAACTGGCTTAGGGCAGTTGATTTCACTGTTTCATGATGTTTTCATTACAACCTGCTTACTCACCTTTACTGGTTTACGGTACATTCTCAGCCTTTTATGCTCTTAAAATACGTTTCAGGCTTGGAAGAGGCCAAAAGTGGATTTTGTGAAAGTCAACATAGTTTCAAGGATGTTCTTTAAAAAACTGGCTCGGGCAGTTGATTTCATTGTTTCATGATGTTTTCATTAGAACCTGATGCGTACCCACCTTTACTGGTTTAATGTAGCCTTTTATGCTCTTAAAATACGTTTCAGGCTTGAAAGAGGCCAAAAGTGGATTTTGTGAAAGTCAACATAGTTTCAGAAAACTGGCTCAGGGCAGTTGATTTCACTGTTTCATGATGTTTTCATTACAACCTGCTTACCCACCTTTACTGGTTTACGGTACATTCTCAGCCTTTTCTGCTCTTAAAATACGTTTCAGGCTTGGAAGAGGCCAAAAGTGGATTTTGTGAAAGTCAACATAGTTTCAAGGATGTTCTTTAAAAAACTGGCTCAGGGCAGTTGATTTCATTGTTTCATGATGTTTTCATTAGAACCTGATGCGTACCCACCTTTACTGGTTTAATGTAGCCTTTTATGCTCTTAAAATACGTTTCAGGCTTGGAAGAGGCCAAAAGTGCATTTTCTTAAAGTCAACATAGTTTCAAAAAACTGGCTTAGGGCAGTTGATTTCACTGTTTCATGATGTTTTCGATAGAAACTGATTCTTACCCACCTTTACTGGTTTACGGTACATTCTCAGCCTTTTCTGCTCTTAAAATACGTTTCAGGCTTGGAAGAGGCCAAAAGTGGATTTCGTGAAAGTCAACATAGTTTCAGAAAACTGGCTCAGGGCAGTTGATTTCACTCTTTAATGATGTTTTCATTACAACCTGCTCACCCACCTTTACTGTTTTACGGTACATTCTCAGCCTTTTCTGCTCTTAAAATACGTTTCAGGCTTGGAAAAGGCCAAAAGTGGATTTTGTGAAAGTAAACATAGTTTCAAGGATGTTCTTCAAAAAACTGGCTCAGGGCAGTTGATTTCACTCTTTCATGATGTTTTCATTTCAACATGCTTACCCACCTTTGCTGGTTTAATGTAGCCTTTTATGTTCTTAAAATACGTTTCAGGCTTGGAAGAGGCCAAAAGTGGATTTTGTGAAAGTCAACATAGTTTCAAGGATGTTCTTTAAAAAACTGGCTCGGGCAGTTGATTTCATTGTTTCATGATGTTTTCATTAGAACCTGATGCGTACCCACCTTTACTGGTTTAATGTAGCCTTTTATGCTCTTAAAATACGTTTCAGGCTTGAAAGAGGCCAAAAGTGGATTTTGTGAAAGTAAACATAGTTTCAAAAAACTGGCTTAGGGCAGTTGATTTCACTGTTTCATGATGTTTTCATTACAACCTGCTTACTCACCTTTACTGGTTTACGGTACATTCTCAGCCTTTTATGCTCTTAAAATACGTTTCAGGCTTGGAAGAGGCCAAAAGTGGATTTTGTGAAAGTCAACATAGTTTCAAGGATGTTCTTTAAAAAACTGGCTCGGGCAGTTGATTTCATTGTTTCATGATGTTTTCATTAGAACCTGATGCGTACCCACCTTTACTGGTTTAATGTAGCCTTTTATGCTCTTAAAATACGTTTCAGGCTTGAAAGAGGCCAAAAGTGGATTTTGTGAAAGTCAACATAGTTTCAGAAAACTGGCTCAGGGCAGTTGATTTCACTGTTTCATGATGTTTTCATTACAACCTGCTTACCCACCTTTACTGGTTTACGGTACATTCTCAGCCTTTTCTGCTCTTAAAATACGTTTCAGGCTTGGAAGAGGCCAAAAGTGGATTTTGTGAAAGTCAACATAGTTTCAAGGATGTTCTTTAAAAAACTGGCTCAGGGCAGTTGATTTCATTGTTTCATGATGTTTTCATTAGAACCTGATGCGTACCCACCTTTACTGGTTTAATGTAGCCTTTTATGCTCTTAAAATACGTTTCAGGCTTGGAAGAGGCCAAAAGTGCATTTTCTTAAAGTCAACATAGTTTCAAAAAACTGGCTTAGGGCAGTTGATTTCACTGTTTCATGATGTTTTCGATAGAAACTGATTCTTACCCACCTTTACTGGTTTACGGTACATTCTCAGCCTTTTCTGCTCTTAAAATACGTTTCAGGCTTGGAAGAGGCCAAAAGTGGATTTCGTGAAAGTCAACATAGTTTCAGAAAACTGGCTCAGGGCAGTTGATTTCACTCTTTAATGATGTTTTCATTACAACCTGCTCACCCACCTTTACTGTTTTACGGTACATTCTCAGCCTTTTCTGCTCTTAAAATACGTTTCAGGCTTGGAAAAGGCCAAAAGTGGATTTTGTGAAAGTAAACATAGTTTCAAGGATGTTCTTCAAAAAACTGGCTCAGGGCAGTTGATTTCACTCTTTCATGATGTTTTCATTTCAACATGCTTACCCACCTTTGCTGGTTTAATGTAGCCTTTTATGTTCTTAAAATACGTTTCAGGCTTGGAAGAGGCCAAAAGTGGATTTTGTGAAAGTCAACATAGTTTCAAGGATGTTCTTCAAAAAACTGGCTCAGGGCAGTTCAGTTTCATGATGTTTTCATTAGAACCTGATGATTACCCACCTTTACTGGTTTACGGTACATTATCAGCCTTTTATGCTCTTAAAATACGTTTGAGGCTTGGAAGAGGCCAAAAGTGGATTTTGTAAAAGTAAACATAGTTTCAGAAAACTGGCTCAGGGCAGTTGATTTCTCTGTTTCATGATGTTTTCATTACAACCTGCTTACCCACCTTTACTGGTTTACGGTACATTCTCAGCCTTTTCTGCTCTTAAAATACGTTTCAGGCTTGGAAGAGGCCAAAAGTGGATTTTGTGAAAGTAAACATAGTTTCAAGGATGTTCTTCAAAAAACTGGCTCAGGGCAGTTGATTTCATTGTTTCATGATGTTTTCATTAGAACCTGATGCGTACCCACCTTTACTGGTTTAATGTAGCCTTTTATGTTCTTAAAATACGTTTCAGGCTTGAAAGAGGCCAAAATTGGATTTTGTGAAAGTAAACATAGTTTCAAGGATGTTCTTCAAAACACTGGCTCAGGGCAGTTGATTTCATTGTTTCATGATGTTTTCATTAGAACCTGATGCGTACCTTTACTGGTTTAATGTAGCCTTTTATGTTCTTAAAATACATTTCAGGCTTGGAAGAGGCCAAAAGTGGATTTTGTGAAAGTAAACATAGTTTCAAGGATGTTCTTCAAAACACTGGCTCAGGGCAGTTGATTTCATTGTTTCATGATGTTTTCATTAGAACCTGATGATTACCCACCATTACTGGTTTACGGTACATTCTCAGCCTTTTCTGCTCTTAAAATACGTTTGAAGCTTGGAAGAGGCCAAAAGTGGATTTTGTGAAAGTCAACATAGTTTTAAGGATGTTCTTCAAAAAACTGGCTCAGGGCAGTTGATTTCATTGTTTCATGATGTTTTCATTAGAACCTGATGCGTACCCACCTTTACTGGTTTAATGTAGCCTTTTATGTTGTTAAAATACGTTTCAGGCTTGAAAGAGGCCAAAAGTGGATTTTGTGAAAGTAAACAGAGTTTCAAAAAACTGGCTTAGGGCAGTGGATTTCACTGTTTCATGATGTTTTCATTACAACCTGCTTACCCACCTTTACTGGTTTACGGTACATTCTCAGCCTTTTATGCTCTTAAAATACGTTTCAGGCTTGGAAGAGGCCAAAAGTGGATTTTGTGAAAGTCAACATAGTTTCAAGGATGTTCTTTAAAAAACTGGCTCAGGGCAGTTGATTTCATTGTTTCATGATGTTTTCATTAGAACCTGATGCGTACCCACCTTTACTGGTTTAATGTAGCCTTTTATACTCTTAAAATATGTTTCAGGCTTGGAAGAAAAAACAAAAGTGGATTTTGTGACAGTCAAAATACTTTCAAAGGTTTTCATCAAAAAACTGGCTCAGGGCAGTTCAGTTTCATGATGTTTTCATTAGAACCTGATGATTACCCACCTTTACTGGTTTACGGTACATTCTCAGCCTTTTCTGCTCTTAAAATACATTTCAGACTTGGAAGAGGCCAAAAGTGGATTTTGTGAAAGTCAACATAGTTTCAAGGATGTTCTTCAAAACACTGGCTCAGGGCAGTTGATTTCATTGTTTCATGATGTTTTCATTAGAACCTGATGCGTACCCACCTTTACTGGTTTAATGTAGCCTTTTATGTTGTTAAAATACGTTTCAGGCTTGAAAGAGGCCAAAAGTGGATTTTGTGAAAGTCAACATAGTTTCAGAAAACTGGCTCAGGGCAGTTGATTTCACTGTTTCATGATGTTTTCATTACAACCTGCTTACCCACCTTTACTGGTTTACGGTACATTCTCAGCCTTTTCTGCTCTTAAAATACGTTTCAGGCTTGGAAGAGGCCAAAAGTGGATTTTGTGAAAGTAAACATAGTTTCAAGGATGTTCTTCAAAAAACTGGCTCAGGGCAGTTGATTTCATTGTTTCATGATGTTTTCATTAGAACCTGATGCGTACCCACCTTTACTGGTTTAATGTAGCCTTTTATGTTCTTAAAATACGTTTCAGGCTTGAAAGAGGCCAAAATTGGATTTTGTGAAAGTAAACATAGTTTCAAGGATGTTCTTCAAAACACTGGCTCAGTGCAGTTGATTTCATTGTTTCATGATGTTTTCATTAGAACCTGATGATTACCCACCATTACTGGTTTACGGTACATTCTCAGCCTTTTCTGCTCTTAAAATACGTTTGAAGCTTGGAAGAGGCCAAAAGTGGATTTTGTGAAAGTCAACATAGTTTCAAGGATGTTCTTCAAAAAACTGGCTCAGGGCAGTTGATTTCATTGTTTCATGATGTTTTCATTAGAACCTGATGCGTACCCACCTTTACTGGTTTAATGTAGCCTTTTATGTTGTTAAAATACGTTTCAGGCTTGAAAGAGGCCAAAAGTGGATTTTGTGAAAGTCAACATAGTTTCAGAAAACTGGCTCAGGGCAGTTGATTTCACTGTTTCATGATGTTTTCATTACAACCTGCTTACCCACCTTTACTGGTTTACGGTACATTCTCAGCCTTTTCTGCTCTTAAAATACGTTTCAGGCTTGGAAGAGGCCAAAAGTGGATTTTGTGAAAGTAAACATAGTTTCAAGGATGTTCTTCAAAAAACTGGCTCAGGGCAGTTGATTTCATTGTTTCATGATGTTTTCATTAGAACCTGATGCGTACCCACCTTTACTGGTTTAATGTAGCCTTTTATGTTGTTAAAATACGTTTCAGGCTTGAAAGAGGCCAAAAGTGGATTTTGTGAAAGTAAACAGAGTTTCAAAAAACTGGCTTAGGGCAGTGGATTTCACTGTTTCATGATGTTTTCATTACAACCTGCTTACCCACCTTTACTGGTTTACGGTACATTCTCAGCCTTTTATGCTCTTAAAATACGTTTCAGGCTTGGAAGAGGCCAAAAGTGGATTTTGTGAAAGTCAACATAGTTTCAAGGATGTTCTTTAAAAAACTGGCTCAGGGCAGTTGATTTCATTGTTTCATGATGTTTTCATTAGAACCTGATGCGTACCCACCTTTACTGGTTTAATGTAGCCTTTTATGCTCTTAAAATATGTTTCAGGCTTGGAAGAAAAAACAAAAGTGGATTTTGTGACAGTCAAAATACTTTCAAAGGTTTTCATCAAAAAACTGGCTCAGGGCAGTTCAGTTTCATGATGTTTTCATTAGAACCTGATGATTACCCACCTTTACTGGTTTACGGTACATTCTCAGCCTTTTCTGCTCTTAAAATACATTTCAGACTTGGAAGAGGCCAAAAGTGGATTTTGTGAAAGTCAACATAGTTTCAAGGATGTTCTTCAAAACACTGGCTCAGGGCAGTTGATTTCATTGTTTCATGATGTTTTCATTAGAACCTGATGCGTACCCACCTTTACTGGTTTAATGTAGCCTTTTATGTTGTTAAAATACGTTTCAGGCTTGAAAGAGGCCAAAAGTGGATTTTGTGAAAGTAAACATAGTTTCAAAAAACTGGCTTAGGGCAGTTGATTTCACTGTTTCATGATGTTTTCATTACAACCTGCTTACTCACCTTTACTGGTTTACGGTACATTCTCAGCCTTTTATGCTCTTAAAATACGTTTCAGGCTTGGAAGAGGCCAAAAGTGGATTTTGTGAAAGTCAACATAGTTTCAAGGATGTTCTTTAAAAAACTGGCTCGGGCAGTTGATTTCATTGTTTCATGATGTTTTCATTAGAACCTGATGCGTACCCACCTTTACTGGTTTAATGTAGCCTTTTATGCTCTTAAAATACGTTTCAGGCTTGAAAGAGGCCAAAAGTGGATTTTGTGAAAGTCAACATAGTTTCAGAAAACTGGCTCAGGGCAGTTGATTTCACTGTTTCATGATGTTTTCATTACAACCTGCTTACCCACCTTTACTGGTTTACGGTACATTCTCAGCCTTTTCTGCTCTTAAAATACGTTTCAGGCTTGGAAGAGGCCAAAAGTGGATTTTGTGAAAGTAAACATAGTTTCAAGGATGTTCTTCAAAAAACTGGCTCAGGGCAGTTGATTTCATTGTTTCATGATGTTTTCATTAGAACCTGATGCGTACCCACCTTTACTGGTTTAATGTAGCCTTTTATGTTCTTAAAATACGTTTCAGGCTTGAAAGAGGCCAAAATTGGATTTTGTGAAAGTAAACATAGTTTCAAGGATGTTCTTCAAAACACTGGCTCAGGGCAGTTGATTTCATTGTTTCATGATGTTTTCATTAGAACCTGATGCGTACCTTTACTGGTTTAATGTAGCCTTTTATGTTCTTAAAATACATTTCAGGCTTGGAAGAGGCCAAAAGTGGATTTTGTGAAAGTAAACATAGTTTCAAGGATGTTCTTCAAAACACTGGCTCAGGGCAGTTGATTTCATTGTTTCATGATGTTTTCATTAGAACCTGATGATTACCCACCATTACTGGTTTACGGTACATTCTCAGCCTTTTCTGCTCTTAAAATACGTTTGAAGCTTGGAAGAGGCCAAAAGTGGATTTTGTGAAAGTCAACATAGTTTCAAGGATGTTCTTCAAAAAACTGGCTCAGGGCAGTTGATTTCATTGTTTCATGATGTTTTCATTAGAACCTGATGCGTACCCACCTTTACTGGTTTAATGTAGCCTTTTATGTTGTTAAAATACGTTTCAGGCTTGAAAGAGGCCAAAAGTGGATTTTGTGAAAGTAAACAGAGTTTCAAAAAACTGGCTTAGGGCAGTGGATTTCACTGTTTCATGATGTTTTCATTACAACCTGATGCGTACCCACCTTTACTGGTTTAATGTAGCCTTTTATGCTCTTAAAATATGTTTCAGGCTTGGAAGAAAAAACAAAAGTGGATTTTGTGACAGTCAAAATACTTTCAAAGGTTTTCATCAAAAAACTGGCTCAGGGCAGTTCAGTTTCATGATGTTTTCATTAGAACCTGATGATTACCCACCTTTACTGGTTTACGGTACATTCTCAGCCTTTTCTGCTCTTAAAATACATTTCAGACTTGGAAGAGGCCAAAAGTGGATTTTGTGAAAGTCAACATAGTTTCAAGGATGTTCTTTAAAAAACTGGCTCGGGCAGTTGATTTCATTGTTTCATGATGTTTTCATTAGAACCTGATGCGTACCCACCTTTACTGGTTTAATGTAGCCTTTTATGCTCTTAAAATACGTTTCAGGCTTGAAAGAGGCCAAAAGTGGATTTTGTGAAAGTCAACATAGTTTCAGAAAACTGGCTCAGGGCAGTTGATTTCACTGTTTCATGATGTTTTCATTACAACCTGCTTACCCACCTTTACTGGTTTACGGTACATTCTCAGCCTTTTCTGCTCTTAAAATACGTTTCAGGCTTGGAAGAGGCCAAAAGTGGATTTTGTGAAAGTCAACATAGTTTCAGAAAACTGGCTCAGGGCAGTTGATTTCACTCTTTAATGATGTTTTCATTACAACCTGCTCACCCACCTTTACTGTTTTACGGTACATTCTCAGCCTTTTCTGCTCTTAAAATACGTTTCAGGCTTGGAAGAGGCCAACAGTGCATTTTCTGAAAGTCAACATAGTTTCAAAAAACTGGCTTAGGGCAGTTGATTTCACTGTTTCATGATGTTTTCATTACAACCTGCTTACTCACCTTTACTTGTTTACGGTACATTCTCAGCCTTTTATGCTCTTAAAATACGTTTCAGGCTTGGAAGAGGCCAAAAGTGGATTTTGTGAAAGTCAACATAGTTTCAAGGATGTTCTTTAAAAAACTGGCTCAGGGCAGTTGATTTCATTGTTTCATGATGTTTTCATTAGAACCTGATGCGTACCCACCTTTACTGGTTTAATGTAGCCTTTTATGCTCTTAAAATACGTTTCAGGCTTGGAAGGAAAACAAAAGTGGATTTTGTGACAGTCAATATAGTTTCAAAGATTTTCTTCAAAAAACTGGCTCAGGGCAGTTGATTTCACTTTTTCATGATGTTTTCATTACAACCTGCTTACCCACCTTTTCTGGTTTACGGTACATTCTCAGCCTTTTATGCTCTTAAAATACGTTTCAGGCTTGGAAGAGGCCAAAAGTGGATTTTGTGAAAGTCAACATAGTTTCAGAAAACTGGCTCAGGGCAGTTGATTTCACTGTTTCATGATGTTTTCATTACAACCTGCTTACCCACCTTTTCTGGTTTACGGTACATTCTCAGCCTTTTATGCTCTTAAAATACGTTTCAGGCTTGGAAGAGGCCAAAAGTGGATTTTGTGAAAGTCAACATAGTTTCAGAAAACTGGCTCAGGGCAGTTGATTTCACTGTTTCATGATGTTTTCGATAGAAACTGATTCTTACACACCTTTATTGGTTCACGGTACATTCTTAGCCTTTTATGCTCTTAAAATATGTTTCAGGCTTGGAAGAAAAGAAAAAAAGTGGATTTAGTGACAGTCAAAATACTTTCAAAGGTTTTCATCAAAAAACTGGCTCAGGGCAGTTCAGTTCATGATGTTTTCATTAGAACCTGATGATTACCCACCTTTACTGGTTTACGGTACATTCTCAGCCTTTTCTGCTCTTAAAATACGTTTCAGGCTTGGAAGAGGCCAAAAGTGGATTTTGTGAAAGTCAACATAGTTTCAGAAAACTGGCTCAGGGCAGTTGATTTCACTCTTTAATGATGTTTTCATTACAACCTGCTCACCCACCTTTACTGTTTTACGGTACATTCTCAGCCTTTTATGCTCTTAAAATACGTTTCAGGCTTGGAAGAAAAAAAAAAAGTGGATTTTGTGACAGTCAAAATACTTTCAAAGGTTTTCATCAAAAAACTGGCTCAGGGCAGTTCAGTTTCATGATGTTTTCATTAGAACCTGATGATTACCCACCTTTACTGGTTTACGGTACATTCTCAGCCTTTTCTGCTCTTAAAATACGTTGCAGGCTTGGAAGAGGCCAAAAGTGGATTTTGTGAAAAAAACATAGTTTCAAAGATTTTCTTCAAAAAACTGGCTCAGGGCAGTTGATTTCACTTTTTCATGATGTTTTCATTACAACCTGCTTACCCACCTTTTCTGGTTTACGGTACACTCTCAGCCTTTTATGCTCTTAAAATACGTTTCAGGCTTGGAAGAGGCCAAAAGTGGATTTTGTGAAAGTCAACATAGTTTCAGAAAACTGGCTCAGGGCAGTTGATTTCACTGTTTCATGATGTTTTCATTACAACCTGCTTACCCACCTTTTCTGGTTTACGGTACATTCTCAGCCTTTTATGCTCTTAAAATACGTTTCAGGCTTGGAAGAGGCCAAAAGTGGATTTTGTGAAAGTCAACATAGTTTCAGAAAACTGGCTCAGGGCAGTTGATTTCACTGTTTCATGATGTTTTCATTACAACCTGCTTACCCACCTTTACTGGTTTACGGTACATTCTCAGCCTTTTATGCTCTTAAAATACGTTTCAGGCTTGGAAGAGGCCAAAAGTGGATTTTGTGAAAGTCAACATAGTTTCAGAAAACTGGCTTAGGGCAGTTGATTTCACTGTTTCATGATGTTTTCATTACAACCTGCTTACTCACCTTTACTGGTTTACGGTACATTCTCAGCCTTTTCTGCTCTTAAAATACGTTTCAGGCTTGGAAGAAAAGAAAAAAAGTGGATTTTGTGACAGTCAAAATACATTCAAAGGTTTTCTTCAAAAAACTGGCTCAGGGCAGTTCAGTTTCATGATGTTTTCATTAGAACCTGATGATTACCCACCTTTACTGGTTTACGGTACATTCTCAGCCTTTTATGCTCTTAAAATACGTTTCAGGCTTGGAAGAAAAAACAAAAGTGGATTTTGTGACAGTCAAAATACATTCAAAGGTTTTCTTCAAAAAACTGGCTCAGGGCAGTTCAGTTTCATGATGTTTTCATTAGAACCTGATGATTACCCACCTCCACTGGTTTACGGTACATTCTCAGCCTTTTATGCTCTTAAAATACGTTTCAGGCTTGGAAGAGGCCAAAAGTGGATTTTGTGAAAGTCAACATAGTTTCAGAAAACTGGCTCAGGGCAGTTGATTTCACTGTTTCATGATGTTTTCGATACAAACTGATTCTTACACACCTTTATTGGTTTACGGTACATTCTTAGCCTTTTATGCTCTGAAAATACGTTTCAGGCTTGGAAGGAAAACAAAAGTGGATTTTGTGACAGTCAAAATACATTCAAAGATTTTCTTCAAAAAACTGGCTCAGGGCAGTTGATTTCACTTTTTCATGATGTTTTCATTACAACCTGCTTACCCACCTTTTCTGGTTTACGGTACATTCTCAGCCTTTTATGCTCTTAAAATACGTTTCAGGCTTGGAAGAGGCCAAAAGTGGATTTTGTGAAAGTCAACATAGTTTCAGAAAACTGGCTCAGGGCAGTTGATTTCACTGTTTCATGATGTTTTCATTACAACCTGCTTACCCACCTTTTCTGGTTTACGGTACATTCTCAGCCTTTTATGCTCTTAAAATACGTTTCAGGCTTGGAAGAGGCCAAAAGTGGATTTTGTGAAAGTCAACATAGTTTCAGAAAACTGGCTCAGGGCAGTTGATTTCACTGTTTCATGATGTTTTCGATAGAAACTGATTCTTACACACCTTTGTTGGTTCACGGTACATTCTTAGCCTTTTATGCTCTTAAAATATGTTTCAGGCTTGGAAGAAAAGAAAAAAAGTGGATTTAGTGACAGTCAAAATACTTTCAAAGGTTTTCATCAAAAAACTGGCTCAGGGCAGTTCAGTTCATGATGTTTTCATTAGAACCTGATGATTACCCACCTTTACTGGTTTACGGTACATTCTCAGCCTTTTCTGCTCTTAAAATACGTTTCAGGCTTGGAAGAGGCCAAAAGTGGATTTTGTGAAAGTCAACATAGTTTCAGAAAACTGGCTCAGGGCAGTTGATTTCACTCTTTAATGATGTTTTCATTACAACCTGCTCACCCACCTTTACTGTTTTACGGTACATTCTCAGCCTTTTCTGCTCTTAAAATACGTTTCAGGCTTGGAAGAGGCCAACAGTGCATTTTCTGAAAGTCAACATAGTTTCAAAAAACTGGCTTAGGGCAGTTGATTTCACTGTTTCATGATGTTTTCATTACAACCTGATGCGTACCCACCTTTACTGGTTTAATGTAGCCTTTTATGCTCTTAAAATACGTTTCAGGCTTGAAAGAGGCCAAAAGTGGATTTTGTGAAAGTCAACATAGTTTCAGAAAACTGGCTCAGGGCAGTTGATTTCACTGTTTCATGATGTTTTCATTACAACCTGCTTACCCACCTTTACTGGTTTACGGTACATTCTCAGCCTTTTATGCTCTTAAAATACGTTTCAGGCTTGGAAGAGGCCAAAAGTGCATTTTCTTAAAGTCAACATAGTTTCAGAAAACTGGCTCAGGGCAGTTGATTTCACTGTTTCATGATGTTTTCGATACAAACTGATTCTTACACACCTTTATTGGTTCACGGTACATTCTTAGCCTTTTATGCTCTTAAAATACGTTTCAGGCTTGGAAGAAAAAACAAAAGTGGATTTTGTGACAGTCAAAATACATTCAAAGGTTTTCTTCAAAAAACTGGCTCAGGGCAGTTCAGTTTCATGATGTTTTCATTAGAACCTGATGATTACCCACCTCCACTGGTTTACGGTACATTCTCAGCCTTTTATGCTCTTAAAATACGTTTCAGGCTTGGAAGAGGCCAAAAGTGGATTTTGTGAAAGTCAACATAGTTTCAGAAAACTGGCTCAGGGCAGTTGATTTCATTGTTTCATGATGTTTTCGATAGAAACTGATTCTTACACACCTTTATTGGTTCACGGTACATTCTTAGCCTTTTATGCTCTTAAAATACGTTTCAGGCTTGGAAGAAAAAACAAAAGTGGATTTTGTGACAGTCAAAATACATTCAAAGGTTTTCTTCAAAAAACTGGCTCAGGGCAGTTCAGTTTCATGATGTTTTCATTAGAACCTGATGATTACCCACCTCCACTGGTTTACGGTACATTCTCAGCCTTTTATGCTCTTAAAATACGTTTCAGGCTTGGAAGAGGCCAAAAGTGGATTTTGTGAAAGTCAACATAGTTTCAGAAAACTGGCTCAGGGTAGTTGATTTCACTGTTTCATGATGTTTTCGATAGAAACTGATTCTTACACACCTTTATTGGTTCACGGTACATTCTTAGCCTTTTATGCTCTTAAATTACGTTTCAGGCTTGGAAGAAAAAAAAAAAGTGGATTTTGTGACAGTCAAAATACATTCAAAGGTTTTCTTCAAAAAACTGGCTCAGGGCAGTTCAGTTCCATGATGTTTTCATTAAAACCTGATGATTACCCACCTTTACTGGTTTACGGTACATTCTCAGCCTTTTATGCTCTTAAAATACGTTTCAGGCTTGGAAGAGGCCAAAAGTGGATTTTGTGAAAGTCAACATAGTTTCAGAAAACTGGCTCAGGGCAGTTGATTTCACTGTTTCATGATGTTTTCGATAGAAACTGATTCTTACACACCTTTATTGGTTCACGGTACATTCTTAGCCTTTTATGCTCTTAAAATACGTTTCAGGCTTGGAAGAAAAAACAAAAGTGGATTTTGTGACAGTCAAAATACATTCAAAGGTTTTCTTCAAAAAACTGGCTCAGGGCAGTTCAGTTTCATGATGTTTTCATTAGAACCTGATGATGACCCACCTCCACTGGTTTACGGTACATTCTCAGACTTTTATGCTCTTAAAATACGTTTCAGGCTTGGAAGAGGCCAAAAGTGGATTTTGTGAAAGTCAACATAGTTTCAGAAAACTGGCTCAGGGCAGTTGATTTCACTGTTTCATGATGTTTTCATTACAACCTGCTTACCCACCTTTACTGGTTTACGGTACATTCTCAGCCTTTTATGCTCTTAAAATACGTTTCAGGCTTGGAAGAGGCCAAAAGTGGATTTTGTGAAAGTCAACATAGTTTCAGAAAACTGGCTCAGGGCAGTTGATTTCATTGTTTCATGATGTTTTTGATAGAAACTGATTCTTACACACCTTTATTGGTTCACGGTACATTCTTAGCCTTTTATGCTCTTAAAATACGTTTCAGGCTTGGAAGAAAAAACAAAAGTGGATTTTGTGACAGTCAAAATACATTCAAAGGTTTTCTTCAAAAAACTGGCTCAGGGCAGTTCAGTTTCATGATGTTTTCATTAGAACCTGATGATTACCCACCTCCACTGGTTTACGGTACATTCTCAGCCTTTTATGCTCTTAAAATACGTTTCAGGCTTGGAAGAGGCCAAAAGTGGATTTTGTGAAAGTCAACATAGTTTCAGAAAACTGGCTCAGGGCAGTTGATTTCACTGTTTCATGATGTTTTCGATAGAAACTGATTCTTACACACCTTTATTGGTTCACGGTACATTCTTAGCCTTTTATGCTCTTAAATTACGTTTCAGGCTTGGAAGAAAAAAAAAAAGTGGATTTTGTGACAGTCAAAATACATTCAAAGGTTTTCTTCAAAAAACTGGCTCAGGGCAGTTCAGTTCCATGATGTTTTCATTAAAACCTGATGATTACCCACCTTTACTGGTTTACGGTACATTCTCAGCCTTTTATGCTCTTAAAATACGTTTCAGGCTTGGAAGAGGCCAAAAGTGGATTTTGTGAAAGTCAACATAGTTTCAGAAAACTGGCTCAGGGCAGTTGATTTCACTGTTTCATGATGTTTTCGATAGAAACTGATTCTTACACACCTTTATTGGTTCACGGTACATTCTTAGCCTTTTATGCTCTTAAAATACGTTTCAGGCTTGGAAGAAAAAACAAAAGTGGATTTTGTGACAGTCAAAATACATTCAAAGGTTTTCTTCAAAAAACTGGCTCAGGGCAGTTCAGTTTCATGATGTTTTCATTAGAACCTGATGATGACCCACCTCCACTGGTTTACGGTACATTCTCAGACTTTTATGCTCTTAAAATACGTTTCAGGCTTGGAAGAGGCCAAAAGTGGATTTTGTGAAAGTCAACATAGTTTCAGAAAACTGGCTCAGGGCAGTTGATTTCACTGTTTCATGATGTTTTCATTACAACCTGCTTACCCACCTTTACTGGTTTACGGTACATTCTCAGCCTTTTATGCTCTTAAAATACGTTTCAGGCTTGGAAGAGGCCAAAAGTGGATTTTGTGAAAGTCAACATAGTTTCAGAAAACTGGCTCAGGGCAGTTGATTTCATTGTTTCATGATGTTTTTGATAGAAACTGATTCTTACACACCTTTATTGGTTCACGGTACATTCTTAGCCTTTTATGCTCTTAAAATACGTTTCAGGCTTGGAAGAAAAAACAAAAGTGGATTTTGTGACAGTCAAAATACATTCAAAGGTTTTCTTCAAAAAACTGGCTCAGGGCAGTTCAGTTTCATGATGTTTTCATTAGAACCTGATGATTACCCACCTCCACTGGTTTACGGTACATTCTCAGCCTTTTATGCTCTTAAAATACGTTTCAGGCTTGGAAGAGGCCAAAAGTGGATTTTGTGAAAGTCAACATAGTTTCAGAAAACTGGCTCAGGGCAGTTGATTTCACTGTTTCATGATGTTTTCGATAGAAACTGATTCTTACACACCTGTATTGGTTCACGGTACATTCTTAGCCTTTTATGCTCTTAAATTACGTTTCAGGCTTGGAAGAAAAAAAAAAAGTCGATTTTGTGACAGTCAAAATACATTCAAAGGTTTTCTTCAAAAAACTGGCTCAGGGCAGTTCAGTTCCATGATGTTTTCATTAAAACCTGATGATTACCCACCTTTACTGGTTTACGGTACATTCTCAGCCTTTTATGCTCTTAAAATACGTTTCAGGCTTGGAAGAGGCCAAAAGTGGATTTTGTGAAAGTCAACATAGTTTCAGAAAACTGGCTCAGGGCAGTTGATTTCACTGTTTCATGATGTTTTCATTACAACCTGCTTACCCACCTTTACTGGTTTACGGTACATTCTCAGCCTTTTATGCTCTTAAAATACGTTTCAGGCTTGGAAGAGGCCAAAAGTGGATTTTGTGAAAGTCAACATAGTTTCAGAAAACTGGCTCAGGGCAGTTGATTTCATTGTTTCATGATGTTTTCGATAGAAACTGATTCTTACACACCTTTATTGGTTCACGGTACATTCTTAGCCTTTTATGCTCTTAAAATACGTTTCAGGCTTGGAAGAAAAAACAAAAGTGGATTTTGTGACAGTCAAAATACATTCAAAGGTTTTCTTCAAAAAACTGGCTCAGGGCAGTTCAGTTTCATGATGTTTTCATTAGAACCTGATGATTACCCACCTCCACTGGTTTACGGTACATTCTCAGCCTTTTATGCTCTTAAAATACGTTTCAGGCTTGGAAGAGGCCAAAAGTGGATTTTGTGAAAGTCAACATAGTTTCAGAAAACTGGCTCAGGGCAGTTGATTTCACTGTTTCATGATGTTTTCGATAGAAACTGATTCTTACACACCTTTATTGGTTCACGGTACATTCTTAGCCTTTTATGCTCTTAAATTACGTTTCAGGCTTGGAAGAAAAAAAAAAAGTGGATTTTGTGACAGTCAAAATACATTCAAAGGTTTTCTTCAAAAAACTGGCTCAGGGCAGTTCAGTTCCATGATGTTTTCATTAAAACCTGATGATTACCCACCTTTACTGGTTTACGGTACATTCTCAGCCTTTTATGCTCTTAAAATACGTTTCAGGCTTGGAAGAGGCCAAAAGTGGATTTTGTGAAAGTCAACATAGTTTCAGAAAACTGGCTCAGGGCAGTTGATTTCACTGTTTCATGATGTTTTCGATAGAAACTGATTCTTACACACCTTTATTGGTTCACGGTACATTCTTAGCCTTTTATGCTCTTAAAATACGTTTCAGGCTTGGAGGAAAAAACAAAAGTGGATTTTGTGACAGTCAAAATACATTCAAAGGTTTTCTTCAAAAAACTGGCTCAGGGCAGTTCAGTTTCATGATGTTTTCATTAGAACCTGATGATGACCCACCTCCACTGGTTTACGGTACATTCTCAGACTTTTATGCTCTTAAAATACGTTTCAGGCTTGGAAGAGGCCAAAAGTGGATTTTGTGAAAGTCAACATAGTTTCAGAAAACTGGCTCAGGGCAGTTGATTTCACTGTTTCATGATGTTTTCATTACAACCTGCTTACCCACCTTTACTGGTTTACGGTACATTCTCAGCCTTTTATGCTCTTAAAATACGTTTCAGGCTTGGAAGAGGCCAAAAGTGGATTTTGTGAAAGTCAACATAGTTTCAGAAAACTGGCTCAGGGCAGTTGATTTCATTGTTTCATGATGTTTTTGATAGAAACTGATTCTTACACACCTTTATTGGTTCACGGTACATTCTTAGCCTTTTATGCTCTTAAAATACGTTTCAGGCTTGGAAGAAAAAACAAAAGTGGATTTTGTGACAGTCAAAATACATTCAAAGGTTTTCTTCAAAAAACTGGCTCAGGGCAGTTCAGTTTCATGATGTTTTCATTAGAACCTGATGATTACCCACCTCCACTGGTTTACGGTACATTCTCAGCCTTTTATGCTCTTAAAATACGTTTCAGGCTTGGAAGAGGCCAAAAGTGGATTTTGTGAAAGTCAACATAGTTTCAGAAAACTGGCTCAGGGCAGTTGATTTCACTGTTTCATGATGTTTTCGATAGAAACTGATTCTTACACACCTTTATTGGTTCACGGTACATTCTTAGCCTTTTATGCTCTTAAAATACGTTTCAGGCTTGGAAGAAAAGAAAAAAAGTGGATTTAGTGACAGTCAAAATACATTCAACGGTTTTCTTCAAAAAACTGGCTCAGGGCAGTTCAGTTTCATGATGTTTTCATTAGAACCTGATGATTACCCACCTCTACTAGTTTACGGTACATTCTCAGCCTTTTATGCTCTTAAAAGACGTTTCAGGCACCTTTACTGGTTTAATGTAGCCTTTCATGCTCTTAAAATATGTTTCAGGCTTGAAAGAGGCCAAAAGTGGATTTTGTGAAAGTCAACATAGTTTCAGAAAACTGGCTCAGGGCAGTTGATTTCACTGTTTCATGATGTTTTCGATAGAAACTGATTCTTACACACCTTTATTGGTTCACGGTACATTCTTAGCCTTTTATGCTCTTAAAATACGTTTCAGGCTTGGAAGAAAAGAAAAAAAGTGGATTTAGTGACAGTCAAAATACATTCAACGGTTTTCTTCAAAAAACTGGCTCAGGGCAGTTCAGTTTCATGATGTTTTCATTAGAACCTGATGATTACCCACCTCTACTGGTTTACGGTACATTCTCAGCCTTTTATGCTCTTAAAATACGTTTCAGGCTTGGAAGAGGCCAAAAGTGGATTTTGTGAAAGTCAACATAGTTTCAGAAAACTGGCTCAGGGCAGTTGATTTCACTGTTTCATGATGTTTTCGATAGAAACTGATTCTTACACACCTTTATTGGTTCACGGTACATTCTTAGCCTTTTATGCTCTTAAATTACGTTTCAGGCTTGGAAGAAAAAAAAAAAGTGGATTTTGTGACAGTCAAAATACATTCAAAGGTTTTCTTCAAAAAACTGGCTCAGGGCAGTTCAGTTCCATGATGTTTTCATTAAAACCTGATGATTACCCACCTTTACTGGTTTACGGTACATTCTCAGCCTTTTATGCTCTTAAAATACGTTTCAGGCTTGGAAGAGGCCAAAAGTGGATTTTGTGAAAGTCAACATAGTTTCAGAAAACTGGCTCAGGGCAGTTGATTTCACTGTTTCATGATGTTTTCGATAGAAACTGATTCTTACACACCTTTATTGGTTCACGGTACATTCTTAGCCTTTTATGCTCTTAAAATACGTTTCAGGCTTGGAAGAAAAAACAAAAGTGGATTTTGTGACAGTCAAAATACATTCAAAGGTTTTCTTCAAAAAACTGGCTCAGGGCAGTTCAGTTTCATGATGTTTTCATTAGAACCTGATGATGACCCACCTCCACTGGTTTACGGTACATTCTCAGACTTTTATGCTCTTAAAATACGTTTCAGGCTTGGAAGAGGCCAAAAGTGGATTTTGTGAAAGTCAACATAGTTTCAGAAAACTGGCTCAGGGCAGTTGATTTCACTGTTTCATGATGTTTTCATTACAACCTGCTTACCCACCTTTACTGGTTTACGGTACATTCTCAGCCTTTTATGCTCTTAAAATACGTTTCAGGCTTGGAAGAGGCCAAAAGTGGATTTTGTGAAAGTCAACATAGTTTCAGAAAACTGGCTCAGGGCAGTTGATTTCATTGTTTCATGATGTTTTTGATAGAAACTGATTCTTACACACCTTTATTGGTTCACGGTACATTCTTAGCCTTTTATGCTCTTAAAATACGTTTCAGGCTTGGAAGAAAAAACAAAAGTGGATTTTGTGACAGTCAAAATACATTCAAAGGTTTTCTTCAAAAAACTGGCTCAGGGCAGTTCAGTTTCATGATGTTTTCATTAGAACCTGATGATTACCCACCTCCACTGGTTTACGGTACATTCTCAGCCTTTTATGCTCTTAAAATACGTTTCAGGCTTGGAAGAGGCCAAAAGTGGATTTTGTGAAAGTCAACATAGTTTCAGAAAACTGGCTCAGGGCAGTTGATTTCACTGTTTCATGATGTTTTCGATAGAAACTGATTCTTACACACCTGTATTGGTTCACGGTACATTCTTAGCCTTTTATGCTCTTAAATTACGTTTCAGGCTTGGAAGAAAAAAAAAAAGTCGATTTTGTGACAGTCAAAATACATTCAAAGGTTTTCTTCAAAAAACTGGCTCAGGGCAGTTCAGTTCCATGATGTTTTCATTAAAACCTGATGATTACCCACCTTTACTGGTTTACGGTACATTCTCAGCCTTTTATGCTCTTAAAATACGTTTCAGGCTTGGAAGAGGCCAAAAGTGGATTTTGTGAAAGTCAACATAGTTTCAGAAAACTGGCTCAGGGCAGTTGATTTCACTGTTTCATGATGTTTTCGATAGAAACTGATTCTTACACACCTTTATTGGTTCACGGTACATTCTTAGCCTTTTATGCTCTTAAATTACGTTTCAGGCTTGGAAGAAAAAAAAAAAGTGGATTTTGTGACAGTCAAAATACATTCAAAGGTTTTCTTCAAAAAACTGGCTCAGGGCAGTTCAGTTCCATGATGTTTTCATTAAAACCTGATGATTACCCACCTTTACTGGTTTACGGTACATTCTCAGCCTTTTATGCTCTTAAAATACGTTTCAGGCTTGGAAGAGGCCAAAAGTGGATTTTGTGAAAGTCAACATAGTTTCAGAAAACTGGCTCAGGGCAGTTGATTTCACTGTTTCATGATGTTTTCGATAGAAACTGATTCTTACACACCTTTATTGGTTCACGGTACATTCTTAGCCTTTTATGCTCTTAAAATACGTTTCAGGCTTGGAAGAAAAAACAAAAGTGGATTTTGTGACAGTCAAAATACATTCAAAGGTTTTCTTCAAAAAACTGGCTCAGGGCAGTTCAGTTTCATGATGTTTTCATTAGAACCTGATGATGACCCACCTCCACTGGTTTACGGTACATTCTCAGACTTTTATGCTCTTAAAATACGTTTCAGGCTTGGAAGAGGCCAAAAGTGGATTTTGTGAAAGTCAACATAGTTTCAGAAAACTGGCTCAGGGCAGTTGATTTCACTGTTTCATGATGTTTTCATTACAACCTGCTTACCCACCTTTACTGGTTTACGGTACATTCTCAGCCTTTTATGCTCTTAAAATACGTTTCAGGCTTGGAAGAGGCCAAAAGTGGATTTTGTGAAAGTCAACATAGTTTCAGAAAACTGGCTCAGGGCAGTTGATTTCATTGTTTCATGATGTTTTTGATAGAAACTGATTCTTACACACCTTTATTGGTTCACGGTACATTCTTAGCCTTTTATGCTCTTAAAATACGTTTCAGGCTTGGAAGAAAAAACAAAAGTGGATTTTGTGACAGTCAAAATACATTCAAAGGTTTTCTTCAAAAAACTGGCTCAGGGCAGTTCAGTTTCATGATGTTTTCATTAGAACCTGATGATTACCCACCTCCACTGGTTTACGGTACATTCTCAGCCTTTTATGCTCTTAAAATACGTTTCAGGCTTGGAAGAGGCCAAAAGTGGATTTTGTGAAAGTCAACATAGTTTCAGAAAACTGGCTCAGGGCAGTTGATTTCACTGTTTCATGATGTTTTCGATAGAAACTGATTCTTACACACCTTTATTGGTTCACGGTACATTCTTAGCCTTTTATGCTCTTAAAATACGTTTCAGGCTTGGAAGAAAAGAAAAAAAGTGGATTTAGTGACAGTCAAAATACATTCAACGGTTTTCTTCAAAAAACTGGCTCAGGGCAGTTCAGTTTCATGATGTTTTCATTAGAACCTGATGATTACCCACCTCTACTAGTTTACGGTACATTCTCAGCCTTTTATGCTCTTAAAAGACGTTTCAGGCACCTTTACTGGTTTAATGTAGCCTTTCATGCTCTTAAAATATGTTTCAGGCTTGAAAGAGGCCAAAAGTGGATTTTGTGAAAGTCAACATAGTTTCAGAAAACTGGCTCAGGGCAGTTGATTTCACTGTTTCATGATGTTTTCGATAGAAACTGATTCTTACACACCTTTATTGGTTCACGGTACATTCTTAGCCTTTTATGCTCTTAAATTACGTTTCAGGCTTGGAAGAAAAAAAAAAAGTGGATTTTGTGACAGTCAAAATACATTCAAAGGTTTTCTTCAAAAAACTGGCTCAGGGCAGTTCAGTTCCATGATGTTTTCATTAAAACCTGATGATTACCCACCTTTACTGGTTTACGGTACATTCTCAGCCTTTTATGCTCTTAAAATACGTTTCAGGCTTGGAAGAGGCCAAAAGTGGATTTTGTGAAAGTCAACATAGTTTCAGAAAACTGGCTCAGGGCAGTTGATTTCACTGTTTCATGATGTTTTCGATAGAAACTGATTCTTACACACCTTTATTGGTTCACGGTACATTCTTAGCCTTTTATGCTCTTAAAATACGTTTCAGGCTTGGAAGAAAAAACAAAAGTGGATTTTGTGACAGTCAAAATACATTCAAAGGTTTTCTTCAAAAAACTGGCTCAGGGCAGTTCAGTTTCATGATGTTTTCATTAGAACCTGATGATGACCCACCTCCACTGGTTTACGGTACATTCTCAGACTTTTATGCTCTTAAAATACGTTTCAGGCTTGGAAGAGGCCAAAAGTGGATTTTGTGAAAGTCAACATAGTTTCAGAAAACTGGCTCAGGGCAGTTGATTTCACTGTTTCATGATGTTTTCATTACAACCTGCTTACCCACCTTTACTGGTTTACGGTACATTCTCAGCCTTTTATGCTCTTAAAATACGTTTCAGGCTTGGAAGAGGCCAAAAGTGGATTTTGTGAAAGTCAACATAGTTTCAGAAAACTGGCTCAGGGCAGTTGATTTCATTGTTTCATGATGTTTTTGATAGAAACTGATTCTTACACACCTTTATTGGTTCACGGTACATTCTTAGCCTTTTATGCTCTTAAAATACGTTTCAGGCTTGGAAGAAAAAACAAAAGTGGATTTTGTGACAGTCAAAATACATTCAAAGGTTTTCTTCAAAAAACTGGCTCAGGGCAGTTCAGTTTCATGATGTTTTCATTAGAACCTGATGATTACCCACCTCCACTGGTTTACGGTACATTCTCAGCCTTTTATGCTCTTAAAATACGTTTCAGGCTTGGAAGAGGCCAAAAGTGGATTTTGTGAAAGTCAACATAGTTTCAGAAAACTGGCTCAGGGCAGTTGATTTCACTGTTTCATGATGTTTTCGATAGAAACTGATTCTTACACACCTTTATTGGTTCACGGTACATTCTTAGCCTTTTATGCTCTTAAAATACGTTTCAGGCTTGGAAGAAAAGAAAAAAAGTGGATTTAGTGACAGTCAAAATACATTCAACGGTTTTCTTCAAAAAACTGGCTCAGGGCAGTTCAGTTTCATGATGTTTTCATTAGAACCTGATGATTACCCACCTCTACTAGTTTACGGTACATTCTCAGCCTTTTATGCTCTTAAAAGACGTTTCAGGCACCTTTACTGGTTTAATGTAGCCTTTCATGCTCTTAAAATATGTTTCAGGCTTGAAAGAGGCCAAAAGTGGATTTTGTGAAAGTCAACATAGTTTCAGAAAACTGGCTCAGGGCAGTTGATTTCACTGTTTCATGATGTTTTCGATAGAAACTGATTCTTACACACCTTTATTGGTTCACGGTACATTCTTAGCCTTTTATGCTCTTAAAATACGTTTCAGGCTTGGAAGAAAAGAAAAAAAGTGGATTTAGTGACAGTCAAAATACATTCAACGGTTTTCTTCAAAAAACTGGCTCAGGGCAGTTCAGTTTCATGATGTTTTCATTAGAACCTGATGATTACCCACCTCTACTGGTTTACGGTACATTCTCAGCCTTTTATGCTCTTAAAAGACGTTTCAGGCACCTTTACTGGTTTAATGTAGCCTTTTATGCTCTTAAAATATGTTTCAGGCTTGAAAGAGGCCAAAAGTGGATTTTGTGAAAGTAAACATTGTTTCAAAAAACTGGCTCAGGGCAGTTGATTTTACTGTTTCATTATGTTTACATTACAACCTGCTTACCCACCTTTACTGGTTTACGGTACATTCTCAGCCTTTTCTGCTCTTAAAATACGTTTTAGGCTTGGAAGAGGCCAAAAGTGGATTTTGTGAAAGTAAACATAGTTTCAAAGATTTTCTTCAAAAAACTGGCTCAGGGCAGTTGATTTCATTGTTTCATGATGTTTTCATTAGAACCTGATGCGTACCCACCTTTACTGGTTTAATGTAGCCTTTTATGTTCTTAAAATACGTTTTAGGCTTGAAAGAGGCCAAAAGTGGATTTTGTGAAAGTAAACATTGTTTCAAAAAAACTGGCTTAGGGCAGTTGATTTCACTGTTTCATGATGTTTTCGATACAAACTGATTCTTACACACCTTTATTGGTTCACGGTACATTCTTAGCCTTTTATGCTCTTAAATTACGTTTCAGGCTTGGAAGAAAAAAAAAAGTGGATTTTGTGACAGTCAAAATACATTCAAAGGTTTTCTTCAAAAAACTGGCTCAGGGCACTTCAGTTCCATGATGTTTTCATTAAAACCTGATGATTACCCACCTCTACTGGTTTACGGTACATTCTCAGCCTTTTATGCTCTTAAAATACGTTTCAGGCACCTTTACTGGTTTAATGTAGCCTTTTATGCTCTTAAAATACGTTTCAGGCTTGGAAGAGGCCAAAAGTGGATTTTGTGAAAGTCAACATAGTTTCAGAAAACTGGCTCAGGGCAGTTGATTTCACTGTTTCATGATGTTTTCGATAGAAACTGATTCTTACACACCTTTATTGGTTCACGGTACATTCTTAGCCTTTTATGCTCTTAAAATACGTTTCAGGCTTGGAAGAAAAGAAAAAAAGTGGATTTAGTGACAGTCAAAATACATTCAACGGTTTTCTTCAAAAAACTGGCTCAGGGCAGTTCAGTTTCATGATGTTTTCATTAGAACCTGATGATTACCCACCTCTACTGGTTTACGGTACATTCTCAGCCTTTTATGCTCTTAAAAGACGTTTCAGGCACCTTTACTGGTTTAATGTAGCCTTTTATGCTCTTAAAATATGTTTCAGGCTTGAAAGAGGCCAAAAGTGGATTTTGTGAAAGTCAACATAGTTTCAGAAAACTGGCTCAGGGCAGTTGATTTCACTGTTTCATGATGTTTTCGATAGAAACTGATTCTTACACACCTTTATTGGTTCACGGTACATTCTTAGCCTTTTATGCTCTTAAAATACGTTTCAGGCTTGGAAGAAAAGAAAAAAAGTGGATTTAGTGACAGTCAAAATACATTCAACGGTTTTCTTCAAAAAAACTGGCTCAGGGCAGTTCAGTTTCATGATGTTTTCATTAGAACCTGATGATTACCCACCTCTACTGGTTTACGGTACATTCTCAGCCTTTTATGCTCTTAAAAGACGTTTCAGGCACCTTTACTGGTTTAATGTAGCCTTTTATGCTCTTAAAATATGTTTCAGGCTTGAAAGAGGCCAAAAGTGGATTTTGTGAAAGTAAACATTGTTTCAAAAAACTGGCTCAGGGCAGTTGATTTTACTGTTTCATTATGTTTACATTACAACCTGCTTACCCACCTTTACTGGTTTACGGTACATTCTCAGCCTTTTCTGCTCTTAAAATACGTTTTAGGCTTGGAAGAGGCCAAAAGTGGATTTTGTGAAAGTAAACGTAGTTTCAAAGATTTTCTTCAAAAAACTGGCTCAGGGCAGTTGATTTCATTGTTTCATGATGTTTTCATTAGAACCTGATGCGTACCCACCTTTACTGGTTTAATGTAGCCTTTTATGTTCTTAAAATACGTTTTAGGCTTGAAAGAGGCCAAAAGTGGATTTTGTGAAAGTAAACATTGTTTCAAAAAAACTGGCTTAGGGCAGTTGATTTCACTGTTTCATGATGTTTTCGATAGAAACTGATTCTTACACACCTTTATTGGTTCACGGTACATTCTTAGCCTTTTATGCTCTTAAATTACGTTTCAGGCTTGGAAGAAAAAAAAAAGTGGATTTTGTGACAGTCAAAATACATTCAAAGGTTTTCTTCAAAAAACTGGCTCAGGGCAGTTCAGTTCCATGATGTTTTCATTAAAACCTGATGATTACCCACCTCTACTGGTTTACGGTACATTCTCAGCCTTTTATGCTCTTAAAATACGTTTCAGGCACCTTTACTGGTTTAATGTAGCCTTTTATGCTCTTAAAATACGTTTCAGGCTTGGAAGAGGCCAAAAGTGGATTTTGTGAAAGTCAACATAGTTTCAGAAAACTGGCTCAGGGCAGTTGATTTCACTGTTTCATGATGTTTTCGATAGAAACTGATTCTTACACACCTTTATTGGTTCACGGTACATTCTTAGCCTTTTATGCTCTTAAAATACGTTTCAGGCTTGGAAGAAAAGAAAAAAAGTGGATTTAGTGACAGTCAAAATACATTCAACGGTTTTCTTCAAAAAACTGGCTCAGGGCAGTTCAGTTTCATGATGTTTTCATTAGAACCTGATGATTTACCCACCTCTACTGGTTTACGGTACATTCTCAGCCTTTTATGCTCTTAAAAGACGTTTCAGGCACCTTTACTGGTTTAATGTAGCCTTTTATGCTCTTAAAATACGTTTCAGGCTTGGAAGAGGCCAAAAGTGGATTTTGTGAAAGTCAACATAGTTTCAGAAAACTGGCTCAGGGCAGTTGATTTCACTGTTTCATGATGTTTTCGATAGAAACTGATTCTTACACACCTTTATTGGTTCACGGTACATTCTTAGCCTTTTATGCTCTTAAATTACGTTTCAGGCTTGGAAGAAAAAAAAAAAAGTGGATTTTGTGACAGTCAAAATACATTCAAAGGTTTTCTTCAAAAAACTGGCTCAGGGCAGTTCAGTTCCATGATGTTTTCATTAAAACCTGATGATTACCCACCTTTACTGGTTTACGGTACATTCTCAGCCTTTTATGCTCTTAAAATACGTTTCAGGCTTGGAAGAGGCCAAAAGTGGATTTTGTGAAAGTCAACATAGTTTCAGAAAACTGGCTCAGGGCAGTTGATTTCATTGTTTCATGATGTTTTTGATAGAAACTGATTCTTACACACCTTTATTGGTTCACGGTACATTCTTAGCCTTTTATGCTCTTAAAATACGTTTCAGGCTTGGAAGAAAAAACAAAAGTGGATTTTGTGACAGTCAAAATACATTCAAAGGTTTTCTTCAAAAAACTGGCTCAGGGCAGTTCAGTTTCATGATGTTTTCATTAGAGCCTGATGATTACCCACCTCCACTGGTTTACGGTACATTCTCAGCCTTTTATGCTCTTAAAAGACGTTTCAGGCACCTTTACTGGTTTAATGTAGCCTTGTATGCTCTTAAAATATGTTTCAGGCTTGAAAGAGGCCAAAAGTGGATTTTGTGAAAGTCAACATAGTTTCAGAAAACTGGCTCAGGGCAGTTGATTTCACTGTTTCATGATGTTTTCGATAGAAACTGATTCTTACACACCTTTATTGGTTCACGGTACATTCTTAGCCTTTTATGC
The DNA here is from genome assembly GCF_050575085.1 of Anarhichas minor. Lineage (NCBI taxonomy): Eukaryota > Metazoa > Chordata > Actinopteri > Perciformes > Anarhichadidae > Anarhichas > Anarhichas minor. Next base: position 6,697,956 of record NW_027466455.1, on the reverse strand, counting down.
TCTTAAAATACGTTTCAGGCTTGGAAGAAAAGAAAAAAAGTGGATTTAGTGACAGTCAAAATACATTCAACGGTTTTCTTCAAAAAACTGGCTCAGGGCAGTTCAGTTTCATGATGTTTTCATTAGAACCTGATGATTTACCCACCTCTACTGGTTTACGGTACATTCTCAGCCTTTTATGCTCTTAAAAGACGTTTCAGGCACCTTTACTGGTTTAATGTAGCCTTTTATGCTCTTAAAATATGTTTCAGGCTTGAAAGAGGCCAAAAGTGGATTTTGTGAAAGTCAACATAGTTTCAGAAAACTGGCTCAGGGCAGTTGATTTCACTGTTTCATGATGTTTTCGATAGAAACTGATTCTTACACACCTTTATTGGTTCACGGTACATTCTTAGCCTTTTATGCTCTTAAAATACGTTTCAGGCTTGGAAGAAAAGAAAAAAAGTGGATTTAGTGACAGTCAAAATACATTCAACGGTTTTCTTCAAAAAACTGGCTCAGGGCAGTTCAGTTTCATGATGTTTTCATTAGAACCTGATGATGACCCACCTCCACTGGTTTACGGTACATTCTCAGCCTTTTATGCTCTTAAAATACGTTTCAGGCTTGGAAGAGGCCAAAAGTGGATTTTGTGAAAGTCAACATAGTTTCAGAAAACTGGCTCAGGGCAGTTGATTTCACTGTTTCATGATGTTTTCGATAGAAACTGATTCTTACACACCTTTATTGGTTCACGGTACATTCTTAGCCTTTTATGCTCTTAAATTACGTTTCAGGCTTGGAAGAAAAAAAAAAAAGTGGATTTTGTGACAGTCAAAATACATTCAAAGGTTTTCTTCAAAAAACTGGCTCAGGGCAGTTCAGTTCCATGATGTTTTCATTAAAACCTGATGATTACCCACCTCTACTGGTTTACGGTACATTCTTAGCCTTTTATGCTCTTAAAATACGTTTCAGGCTTGGAAGAGGCCAAAAGCGGATTTTGTGAAAGTCAACATAGTTTCAGAAAACTGGCTCAGGGCAGTTGATTTCACTGTTTCATGATGTTTTCGATAGAAACTGATTCTTACACACCTTTATTGGTTCACGGTACATTCTTAGCCTTTTATGCTCTTAAAATACGTTTCAGGCTTGGAAGAAAAGAAAAAAAGTGGATTTAGTGACAGTCAAAATACATTCAACGGTTTTCTTCAAAAAACTGGCTCAGGGCAGTTCAGTTTCATGATGTTTTCATTAGAACCTGATGATTTACCCACCTCTACTGGTTTACGGTACATTCTCAGCCTTTTATGCTCTTAAAAGACGTTTCAGGCACCTTTACTGGTTTAATGTAGCCTTTTATGCTCTTAAAATATGTTTCAGGCTTGAAAGAGGCCAAAAGTGGATTTTGTGAAAGTCAACATAGTTTCAGAAAACTGGCTCAGGGCAGTTGATTTCACTGTTTCATGATGTTTTCGATAGAAACTGATTCTTACACACCTTTATTGGTTCACGGTACATTCTTAGCCTTTTATGCTCTTAAATTACGTTTCAGGCTTGGAAGAAAAAAAAAAAGTGGATTTTGTGACAGTCAAAATACATTCAAAGGTTTTCTTCAAAAAACTGGCTCAGGGCAGTTCAGTTCCATGATGTTTTCATTAAAACCTGATGATTACCCACCTTTACTGGTTTACGGTACATTCTCAGCCTTTTATGCTCTTAAAATACGTTTCAGGCTTGGAAGAGGCCAAAAGTGGATTTTGTGAAAGTCAACATAGTTTCAGAAAACTGGCTCAGGGCAGTTGATTTCACTGTTTCATGATGTTTTCGATAGAAACTGATTCTTACACACCTTTATTGGTTCACGGTACATTCTTAGCCTTTTATGCTCTTAAAATACGTTTCAGGCTTGGAAGAAAAAACAAAAGTGGATTTTGTGACAGTCAAAATACATTCAAAGGTTTTCTTCAAAAAACTGGCTCAGGGCAGTTCAGTTTCATGATGTTTTCATTAGAACCTGATGATGACCCACCTCCACTGGTTTACGGTACATTCTCAGACTTTTATGCTCTTAAAATACGTTTCAGGCTTGGAAGAGGCCAAAAGTGGATTTTGTGAAAGTCAACATAGTTTCAGAAAACTGGCTCAGGGCAGTTGATTTCACTGTTTCATGATGTTTTCATTACAACCTGCTTACCCACCTTTACTGGTTTACGGTACATTCTCAGCCTTTTATGCTCTTAAAATACGTTTCAGGCTTGGAAGAGGCCAAAAGTGGATTTTGTGAAAGTCAACATAGTTTCAGAAAACTGGCTCAGGGCAGTTGATTTCATTGTTTCATGATGTTTTTGATAGAAACTGATTCTTACACACCTTTATTGGTTCACGGTACATTCTTAGCCTTTTATGCTCTTAAAATACGTTTCAGGCTTGGAAGAAAAAACAAAAGTGGATTTTGTGACAGTCAAAATACATTCAAAGGTTTTCTTCAAAAAACTGGCTCAGGGCAGTTCAGTTTCATGATGTTTTCATTAGAACCTGATGATTACCCACCTCCACTGGTTTACGGTACATTCTCAGCCTTTTATGCTCTTAAAATACGTTTCAGGCTTGGAAGAGGCCAAAAGTGGATTTTGTGAAAGTCAACATAGTTTCAGAAAACTGGCTCAGGGCAGTTGATTTCACTGTTTCATGATGTTTTCGATAGAAACTGATTCTTACACACCTTTATTGGTTCACGGTACATTCTTAGCCTTTTATGCTCTTAAAATACGTTTCAGGCTTGGAAGAAAAGAAAAAAAGTGGATTTAGTGACAGTCAAAATACATTCAACGGTTTTCTTCAAAAAACTGGCTCAGGGCAGTTCAGTTTCATGATGTTTTCATTAGAACCTGATGATTACCCACCTCTACTAGTTTACGGTACATTCTCAGCCTTTTATGCTCTTAAAAGACGTTTCAGGCACCTTTACTGGTTTAATGTAGCCTTTCATGCTCTTAAAATATGTTTCAGGCTTGAAAGAGGCCAAAAGTGGATTTTGTGAAAGTCAACATAGTTTCAGAAAACTGGCTCAGGGCAGTTGATTTCACTGTTTCATGATGTTTTCGATAGAAACTGATTCTTACACACCTTTATTGGTTCACGGTACATTCTTAGCCTTTTATGCTCTTAAAATACGTTTCAGGCTTGGAAGAAAAGAAAAAAAGTGGATTTAGTGACAGTCAAAATACATTCAACGGTTTTCTTCAAAAAACTGGCTCAGGGCAGTTCAGTTTCATGATGTTTTCATTAGAACCTGATGATTACCCACCTCTACTGGTTTACGGTACATTCTCAGCCTTTTATGCTCTTAAAAGACGTTTCAGGCACCTTTACTGGTTTAATGTAGCCTTTTATGCTCTTAAAATATGTTTCAGGCTTGAAAGAGGCCAAAAGTGGATTTTGTGAAAGTAAACATTGTTTCAAAAAACTGGCTCAGGGCAGTTGATTTTACTGTTTCATTATGTTTACATTACAACCTGCTTACCCACCTTTACTGGTTTACGGTACATTCTCAGCCTTTTCTGCTCTTAAAATACGTTTTAGGCTTGGAAGAGGCCAAAAGTGGATTTTGTGAAAGTCAACATAGTTTCAGAAAACTGGCTCAGGGCAGTTGATTTCATTGTTTCATGATGTTTTTGATAGAAACTGATTCTTACACACCTTTATTGGTTCACGGTACATTCTTAGCCTTTTATGCTCTTAAAATACGTTTCAGGCTTGGAAGAAAAAACAAAAGTGGATTTTGTGACAGTCAAAATACATTCAAAGGTTTTCTTCAAAAAACTGGCTCAGGGCAGTTCAGTTTCATGATGTTTTCATTAGAACCTGATGATTACCCACCTCCACTGGTTTACGGTACATTCTCAGCCTTTTATGCTCTTAAAATACGTTTCAGGCTTGGAAGAGGCCAAAAGTGGATTTTGTGAAAGTCAACATAGTTTCAGAAAACTGGCTCAGGGCAGTTGATTTCACTGTTTCATGATGTTTTCGATAGAAACTGATTCTTACACACCTTTATTGGTTCACGGTACATTCTTAGCCTTTTATGCTCTTAAAATACGTTTCAGGCTTGGAAGAAAAGAAAAAAAGTGGATTTAGTGACAGTCAAAATACATTCAACGGTTTTCTTCAAAAAACTGGCTCAGGGCAGTTCAGTTTCATGATGTTTTCATTAGAACCTGATGATTACCCACCTCTACTAGTTTACGGTACATTCTCAGCCTTTTATGCTCTTAAAAGACGTTTCAGGCACCTTTACTGGTTTAATGTAGCCTTTTATGCTCTTAAAATATGTTTCAGGCTTGAAAGAGGCCAAAAGTGGATTTTGTGAAAGTCAACATAGTTTCAGAAAACTGGCTCAGGGCAGTTGATTTCACTGTTTCATGATGTTTTCGATAGAAACTGATTCTTACACACCTTTATTGGTTCACGGTACATTCTTAGCCTTTTATGCTCTTAAATTACGTTTCAGGCTTGGAAGAAAAAAAAAAAGTCGATTTTGTGACAGTCAAAATACATTCAAAGGTTTTCTTCAAAAAACTGGCTCAGGGCAGTTCAGTTCCATGATGTTTTCATTAAAACCTGATGATTACCCACTGGTTTACGGTACATTCTCAGCCTTTTATGCTCTTAAAATACGTTTCAGGCTTGGAAGAGGCCAAAAGTGGATTTTGTGAAAGTCAACATAGTTTCAGAAAACTGGCTCAGGGCAGTTGATTTCACTGTTTCATGATGTTTTCATTACAACCTGCTTACCCACCTTTACTGGTTTACGGTACATTCTCAGCCTTTTATGCTCTTAAAATACGTTTCAGGCTTGGAAGAGGCCAAAAGTGGATTTTGTGAAAGTCAACATAGTTTCAGAAAACTGGCTCAGGGCAGTTGATTTCATTGTTTCATGATGTTTTCGATAGAAACTGATTCTTACACACCTTTATTGGTTCACGGTACATTCTTAGCCTTTTATGCTCTTAAAATACGTTTCAGGCTTGGAAGAAAAAACAAAAGTGGATTTTGTGACAGTCAAAATACATTCAAAGGTTTTCTTCAAAAAACTGGCTCAGGGCAGTTCAGTTTCATGATGTTTTCATTAGAACCTCATGATTACCCACCTCCACTGGTTTACGGTACATTCTCAGCCTTTTATGCTCTTAAAATACGTTTCAGGCTTGGAAGAGGCCAAAAGTGGATTTTGTGAAAGTCAACATAGTTTCAGAAAACTGGCTCAGGGCAGTTGATTTCACTGTTTCATGATGTTTTCGATAGAAACTGATTCTTACACACCTTTATTGGTTCACGGTACATTCTTAGCCTTTTATGCTCTTAAATTACGTTTCAGGCTTGGAAGAAAAAAAAAAAGTGGATTTTGTGACAGTCAAAATACATTCAAAGGTTTTCTTCAAAAAACTGGCTCAGGGCAGTTCAGTTCCATGATGTTTTCATTAAAACCTGATGATTACCCACCTTTACTGGTTTACGGTACATTCTCAGCCTTTTATGCTCTTAAAATACGTTTCAGGCTTGGAAGAGGCCAAAAGTGGATTTTGTGAAAGTCAACATAGTTTCAGAAAACTGGCTCAGGGCAGTTGATTTCACTGTTTCATGATGTTTTCGATAGAAACTGATTCTTACACACCTTTATTGGTTCACGGTACATTCTTAGCCTTTTATGCTCTTAAAATACGTTTCAGGCTTGGAAGAAAAAACAAAAGTGGATTTTGTGACAGTCAAAATACATTCAAAGGTTTTCTTCAAAAAACTGGCTCAGGGCAGTTCAGTTTCATGATGTTTTCATTAGAACCTGATGATGACCCACCTCCACTGGTTTACGGTACATTCTCAGACTTTTATGCTCTTAAAATACGTTTCAGGCTTGGAAGAGGCCAAAAGTGGATTTTGTGAAAGTCAACATAGTTTCAGAAAACTGGCTCAGGGCAGTTGATTTCACTGTTTCATGATGTTTTCATTACAACCTGCTTACCCACCTTTACTGGTTTACGGTACATTCTCAGCCTTTTATGCTCTTAAAATACGTTTCAGGCTTGGAAGAGGCCAAAAGTGGATTTTGTGAAAGTCAACATAGTTTCAGAAAACTGGCTCAGGGCAGTTGATTTCATTGTTTCATGATGTTTTTGATAGAAACTGATTCTTACACACCTTTATTGGTTCACGGTACATTCTTAGCCTTTTATGCTCTTAAAATACGTTTCAGGCTTGGAAGAAAAAACAAAAGTGGATTTTGTGACAGTCAAAATACATTCAAAGGTTTTCTTCAAAAAACTGGCTCAGGGCAGTTCAGTTTCATGATGTTTTCATTAGAACCTGATGATTACCCACCTCCACTGGTTTACGGTACATTCTCAGCCTTTTATGCTCTTAAAATACGTTTCAGGCTTGGAAGAGGCCAAAAGTGGATTTTGTGAAAGTCAACATAGTTTCAGAAAACTGGCTCAGGGCAGTTGATTTCACTGTTTCATGATGTTTTCGATAGAAACTGATTCTTACACACCTTTATTGGTTCACGGTACATTCTTAGCCTTTTATGCTCTTAAAATACGTTTCAGGCTTGGAAGAAAAGAAAAAAAGTGGATTTAGTGACAGTCAAAATACATTCAACGGTTTTCTTCAAAAAACTGGCTCAGGGCAGTTCAGTTTCATGATGTTTTCATTAGAACCTGATGATTACCCACCTCTACTAGTTTACGGTACATTCTCAGCCTTTTATGCTCTTAAAAGACGTTTCAGGCACCTTTACTGGTTTAATGTAGCCTTTTATGCTCTTAAAATATGTTTCAGGCTTGAAAGAGGCCAAAAGTGGATTTTGTGAAAGTCAACATAGTTTCAGAAAACTGGCTCAGGGCAGTTGATTTCACTGTTTCATGATGTTTTCGATAGAAACTGATTCTTACACACCTTTATTGGTTCACGGTACATTCTTAGCCTTTTATGCTCTTAAATTACGTTTCAGGCTTGGAAGAAAAAAAAAAAGTCGATTTTGTGACAGTCAAAATACATTCAAAGGTTTTCTTCAAAAAACTGGCTCAGGGCAGTTCAGTTCCATGATGTTTTCATTAAAACCTGATGATTACCCACTGGTTTACGGTACATTCTCAGCCTTTTATGCTCTTAAAATACGTTTCAGGCTTGGAAGAGGCCAAAAGTGGATTTTGTGAAAGTCAACATAGTTTCAGAAAACTGGCTCAGGGCAGTTGATTTCACTGTTTCATGATGTTTTCATTACAACCTGCTTACCCACCTTTACTGGTTTACGGTACATTCTCAGCCTTTTATGCTCTTAAAATACGTTTCAGGCTTGGAAGAGGCCAAAAGTGGATTTTGTGAAAGTCAACATAGTTTCAGAAAACTGGCTCAGGGCAGTTGATTTCATTGTTTCATGATGTTTTCGATAGAAACTGATTCTTACACACCTTTATTGGTTCACGGTACATTCTTAGCCTTTTATGCTCTTAAAATACGTTTCAGGCTTGGAAGAAAAAACAAAAGTGGATTTTGTGACAGTCAAAATACATTCAAAGGTTTTCTTCAAAAAACTGGCTCAGGGCAGTTCAGTTTCATGATGTTTTCATTAGAACCTGATGATTACCCACCTCCACTGGTTTACGGTACATTCTCAGCCTTTTATGCTCTTAAAATACGTTTCAGGCTTGGAAGAGGCCAAAAGTGGATTTTGTGAAAGTCAACATAGTTTCAGAAAACTGGCTCAGGGCAGTTGATTTCACTGTTTCATGATGTTTTCGATAGAAACTGATTCTTACACACCTTTATTGGTTCACGGTACATTCTTAGCCTTTTATGCTCTTAAATTACGTTTCAGGCTTGGAAGAAAAAAAAAAAGTGGATTTTGTGACAGTCAAAATACATTCAAAGGTTTTCTTCAAAAAACTGGCTCAGGGCAGTTCAGTTCCATGATGTTTTCATTAAAACCTGATGATTACCCACCTTTACTGGTTTACGGTACATTCTCAGCCTTTTATGCTCTTAAAATACGTTTCAGGCTTGGAAGAGGCCAAAAGTGGATTTTGTGAAAGTCAACATAGTTTCAGAAAACTGGCTCAGGGCAGTTGATTTCACTGTTTCATGATGTTTTCGATAGAAACTGATTCTTACACACCTTTATTGGTTCACGGTACATTCTTAGCCTTTTATGCTCTTAAAATACGTTTCAGGCTTGGAAGAAAAAACAAAAGTGGATTTTGTGACAGTCAAAATACATTCAAAGGTTTTCTTCAAAAAACTGGCTCAGGGCAGTTCAGTTTCATGATGTTTTCATTAGAACCTGATGATGACCCACCTCCACTGGTTTACGGTACATTCTCAGACTTTTATGCTCTTAAAATACGTTTCAGGCTTGGAAGAGGCCAAAAGTGGATTTTGTGAAAGTCAACATAGTTTCAGAAAACTGGCTCAGGGCAGTTGATTTCACTGTTTCATGATGTTTTCATTACAACCTGCTTACCCACCTTTACTGGTTTACGGTACATTCTCAGCCTTTTATGCTCTTAAAATACGTTTCAGGCTTGGAAGAGGCCAAAAGTGGATTTTGTGAAAGTCAACATAGTTTCAGAAAACTGGCTCAGGGCAGTTGATTTCATTGTTTCATGATGTTTTTGATAGAAACTGATTCTTACACACCTTTATTGGTTCACGGTACATTCTTAGCCTTTTATGCTCTTAAAATACGTTTCAGGCTTGGAAGAAAAAACAAAAGTGGATTTTGTGACAGTCAAAATACATTCAAAGGTTTTCTTCAAAAAACTGGCTCAGGGCAGTTCAGTTTCATGATGTTTTCATTAGAACCTGATGATTACCCACCTCCACTGGTTTACGGTACATTCTCAGCCTTTTATGCTCTTAAAATACGTTTCAGGCTTGGAAGAGGCCAAAAGTGGATTTTGTGAAAGTCAACATAGTTTCAGAAAACTGGCTCAGGGCAGTTGATTTCACTGTTTCATGATGTTTTCATTACAACCTGCTTACCCACCTTTACTGGTTTACGGTACATTCTCAGCCTTTTATGCTCTTAAAATACGTTTCAGGCTTGGAAGAGGCCAAAAGTGGATTTTGTGAAAGTCAACATAGTTTCAGAAAACTGGCTCAGGGCAGTTGATTTCACTGTTTCATGATGTTTTCGATAGAAACTGATTCTTACACACCTTTATTGGTTCACGGTACATTCTTAGCCTTTTATGCTCTTAAAATACGTTTCAGGCTTGGAAGAAAAGAAAAAAAGTGGATTTAGTGACAGTCAAAATACATTCAACGGTTTTCTTCAAAAAACTGGCTCAGGGCAGTTCAGTTTCATGATGTTTTCATTAGAACCTGATGATTACCCACCTCTACTGGTTTACGGTACATTCTCAGCCTTTTATGCTCTTAAAAGACGTTTCAGGCACCTTTACTGGTTTAATGTAGCCTTTTATGCTCTTAAAATATGTTTCAGGCTTGAAAGAGGCCAAAAGTGGATTTTGTGAAAGTAAACATTGTTTCAAAAAACTGGCTCAGGGCAGTTGATTTTACTGTTTCATTATGTTTACATTACAACCTGCTTACCCACCTTTACTGGTTTACGGTACATTCTCAGCCTTTTCTGCTCTTAAAATACGTTTTAGGCTTGGAAGAGGCCAAAAGTGGATTTTGTGAAAGTAAACATAGTTTCAAAGATTTTCTTCAAAAAACTGGCTCAGGGCAGTTGATTTCATTGTTTCATGATGTTTTCATTAGAACCTGATGCGTACCCACCTTTACTGGTTTAATGTAGCCTTTTATGTTCTTAAAATACGTTTTAGGCTTGAAAGAGGCCAAAAGTGGATTTTGTGAAAGTAAACATTGTTTCAAAAAAACTGGCTTAGGGCAGTTGATTTCACTGTTTCATGATGTTTTCGATACAAACTGATTCTTACACACCTTTATTGGTTCACGGTACATTCTTAGCCTTTTATGCTCTTAAATTACGTTTCAGGCTTGGAAGAAAAAAAAAAGTGGATTTTGTGACAGTCAAAATACATTCAAAGGTTTTCTTCAAAAAACTGGCTCAGGGCACTTCAGTTCCATGATGTTTTCATTAAAACCTGATGATTACCCACCTCTACTGGTTTACGGTACATTCTCAGCCTTTTATGCTCTTAAAATACGTTTCAGGCACCTTTACTGGTTTAATGTAGCCTTTTATGCTCTTAAAATACGTTTCAGGCTTGGAAGAGGCCAAAAGTGGATTTTGTGAAAGTCAACATAGTTTCAGAAAACTGGCTCAGGGCAGTTGATTTCACTGTTTCATGATGTTTTCGATAGAAACTGATTCTTACACACCTTTATTGGTTCACGGTACATTCTTAGCCTTTTATGCTCTTAAAATACGTTTCAGGCTTGGAAGAAAAAACAAAAGTGGATTTTGTGACAGTCAAAATACATTCAAAGGTTTTCTTCAAAAAACTGGCTCAGGGCAGTTCAGTTTCATGATGTTTTCATTAGAACCTGATGATGACCCACCTCCACTGGTTTACGGTACATTCTCAGCCTTTTATGCTCTTAAAATACGTTTCAGGCTTGGAAGAGGCCAAAAGTGGATTTTGTGAAAGTCAACATAGTTTCAGAAAACTGGCTCAGGGCAGTTGATTTCACTGTTTCATGATGTTTTCGATAGAAACTGATTCTTACACACCTTTATTGGTTCACGGTACATTCTTAGCCTTTTATGCTCTTAAAATACGTTTCAGGCTTGGAAGAAAAGAAAAAAAGTGGATTTAGTGACAGTCAAAATACATTCAACGGTTTTCTTCAAAAAACTGGCTCAGGGCAGTTCAGTTTCATGATGTTTTCATTAGAACCTGATGATTACCCACCTCTACTGGTTTACGGTACATTCTCAGCCTTTTATGCTCTTAAAAGACGTTTCAGGCACCTTTACTGGTTTAATGTAGCCTTTTATGCTCTTAAAATATGTTTCAGGCTTGAAAGAGGCCAAAAGTGGATTTTGTGAAAGTCAACATAGTTTCAGAAAACTGGCTCAGGGCAGTTGATTTCACTGTTTCATGATGTTTTCGATAGAAACTGATTCTTACACACCTTTATTGGTTCACGGTACATTCTTAGCCTTTTATGCTCTTAAAATACGTTTCAGGCTTGGAAGAAAAGAAAAAAAGTGGATTTAGTGACAGTCAAAATACATTCAACGGTTTTCTTCAAAAAACTGGCTCAGGGCAGTTCAGTTTCATGATGTTTTCATTAGAACCTGATGATTACCCACCTCTACTGGTTTACGGTACATTCTCAGCCTTTTATGCTCTTAAAAGACGTTTCAGGCACCTTTACTGGTTTAATGTAGCCTTTTATGCTCTTAAAATATGTTTCAGGCTTGAAAGAGGCCAAAAGTGGATTTTGTGAAAGTAAACATTGTTTCAAAAAACTGGCTCAGGGCAGTTGATTTTACTGTTTCATTATGTTTACATTACAACCTGCTTACCCACCTTTACTGGTTTACGGTACATTCTCAGCCTTTTCTGCTCTTAAAATACGTTTTAGGCTTGGAAGAGGCCAAAAGTGGATTTTGTGAAAGTAAACGTAGTTTCAAAGATTTTCTTCAAAAAACTGGCTCAGGGCAGTTGATTTCATTGTTTCATGATGTTTTCATTAGAACCTGATGCGTACCCACCTTTACTGGTTTAATGTAGCCTTTTATGTTCTTAAAATACGTTTTAGGCTTGAAAGAGGCCAAAAGTGGATTTTGTGAAAGTAAACATTGTTTCAAAAAAACTGGCTTAGGGCAGTTGATTTCACTGTTTCATGATGTTTTCGATAGAAACTGATTCTTACACACCTTTATTGGTTCACGGTACATTCTTAGCCTTTTATGCTCTTAAATTACGTTTCAGGCTTGGAAGAAAAAAAAAAGTGGATTTTGTGACAGTCAAAATACATTCAAAGGTTTTCTTCAAAAAACTGGCTCAGGGCACTTCAGTTCCATGATGTTTTCATTAAAACCTGATGATTACCCACCTCTACTGGTTTACGGTACATTCTCAGCCTTTTATGCTCTTAAAATACGTTTCAGGCACCTTTACTGGTTTAATGTAGCCTTTTATGCTCTTAAAATACGTTTCAGGCTTGGAAGAGGCCAAAAGTGGATTTTGTGAAAGTCAACATAGTTTCAGAAAACTGGCTCAGGGCAGTTGATTTCACTGTTTCATGATGTTTTCGATAGAAACTGATTCTTACACACCTTTATTGGTTCACGGTACATTCTTAGCCTTTTATGCTCTTAAAATACGTTTCAGGCTTGGAAGAAAAAACAAAAGTGGATTTTGTGACAGTCAAAATACATTCAAAGGTTTTCTTCAAAAAACTGGCTCAGGGCAGTTCAGTTTCATGATGTTTTCATTAGAACCTGATGATGACCCACCTCCACTGGTTTACGGTACATTCTCAGCCTTTTATGCTCTTAAAATACGTTTCAGGCTTGGAAGAGGCCAAAAGTGGATTTTGTGAAAGTCAACATAGTTTCAGAAAACTGGCTCAGGGCAGTTGATTTCACTGTTTCATGATGTTTTCGATAGAAACTGATTCTTACACACCTTTATTGGTTCACGGTACATTCTTAGCCTTTTATGCTCTTAAAATACGTTTCAGGCTTGGAAGAAAAGAAAAAAAGTGGATTTAGTGACAGTCAAAATACATTCAACGGTTTTCTTCAAAAAACTGGCTCAGGGCAGTTCAGTTTCATGATGTTTTCATTAGAACCTGATGATTACCCACCTCTACTGGTTTACGGTACATTCTCAGCCTTTTATGCTCTTAAAAGACGTTTCAGGCACCTTTACTGGTTTAATGTAGCCTTTTATGCTCTTAAAATATGTTTCAGGCTTGAAAGAGGCCAAAAGTGGATTTTGTGAAAGTCAACATAGTTTCAGAAAACTGGCTCAGGGCAGTTGATTTCACTGTTTCATGATGTTTTCGATAGAAACTGATTCTTACACACCTTTATTGGTTCACGGTACATTCTTAGCCTTTTATGCTCTTAAAATACGTTTCAGGCTTGGAAGAAAAGAAAAAAAGTGGATTTAGTGACAGTCAAAATACATTCAACGGTTTTCTTCAAAAAACTGGCTCAGGGCAGTTCAGTTTCATGATGTTTTCATTAGAACCTGATGATTACCCACCTCTACTGGTTTACGGTACATTCTCAGCCTTTTATGCTCTTAAAAGACGTTTCAGGCACCTTTACTGGTTTAATGTAGCCTTTTATGCTCTTAAAATATGTTTCAGGCTTGAAAGAGGCCAAAAGTGGATTTTGTGAAAGTAAACATTGTTTCAAAAAACTGGCTCAGGGCAGTTGATTTTACTGTTTCATTATGTTTACATTACAACCTGCTTACCCACCTTTACTGGTTTACGGTACATTCTCAGCCTTTTCTGCTCTTAAAATACGTTTTAGGCTTGGAAGAGGCCAAAAGTGGATTTTGTGAAAGTAAACGTAGTTTCAAAGATTTTCTTCAAAAAACTGGCTCAGGGCAGTTGATTTCATTGTTTCATGATGTTTTCATTAGAACCTGATGCGTACCCACCTTTACTGGTTTAATGTAGCCTTTTATGTTCTTAAAATACGTTTTAGGCTTGAAAGAGGCCAAAAGTGGATTTTGTGAAAGTAAACATTGTTTCAAAAAAACTGGCTTAGGGCAGTTGATTTCACTGTTTCATGATGTTTTCGATAGAAACTGATTCTTACACACCTTTATTGGTTCACGGTACATTCTTAGCCTTTTATGCTCTTAAATTACGTTTCAGGCTTGGAAGAAAAAAAAAAGTGGATTTTGTGACAGTCAAAATACATTCAAAGGTTTTCTTCAAAAAACTGGCTCAGGGCAGTTCAGTTCCATGATGTTTTCATTAAAACCTGATGATTACCCACCTCTACTGGTTTACGGTACATTCTCAGCCTTTTATGCTCTTAAAATACGTTTCAGGCACCTTTACTGGTTTAATGTAGCCTTTTATGCTCTTAAAATACGTTTCAGGCTTGGAAGAGGCCAAAAGTGGATTTTGTGAAAGTCAACATAGTTTCAGAAAACTGGCTCAGGGCAGTTGATTTCACTGTTTCATGATGTTTTCGATAGAAACTGATTCTTACACACCTTTATTGGTTCACGGTACATTCTTAGCCTTTTATGCTCTTAAAATACGTTTCAGGCTTGGAAGAAAAGAAAAAAAGTGGATTTAGTGACAGTCAAAATACATTCAACGGTTTTCTTCAAAAAACTGGCTCAGGGCAGTTCAGTTTCATGATGTTTTCATTAGAACCTGATGATTTACCCACCTCTACTGGTTTACGGTACATTCTCAGCCTTTTATGCTCTTAAAAGACGTTTCAGGCACCTTTACTGGTTTAATGTAGCCTTTTATGCTCTTAAAATACGTTTCAGGCTTGGAAGAGGCCAAAAGTGGATTTTGTGAAAGTCAACATAGTTTCAGAAAACTGGCTCAGGGCAGTTGATTTCACTGTTTCATGATGTTTTCGATAGAAACTGATTCTTACACACCTTTATTGGTTCACGGTACATTCTTAGCCTTTTATGCTCTTAAATTACGTTTCAGGCTTGGAAGAAAAAAAAAAAAGTGGATTTTGTGACAGTCAAAATACATTCAAAGGTTTTCTTCAAAAAACTGGCTCAGGGCAGTTCAGTTCCATGATGTTTTCATTAAAACCTGATGATTACCCACCTTTACTGGTTTACGGTACATTCTCAGCCTTTTATGCTCTTAAAATACGTTTCAGGCTTGGAAGAGGCCAAAAGTGGATTTTGTGAAAGTCAACATAGTTTCAGAAAACTGGCTCAGGGCAGTTGATTTCATTGTTTCATGATGTTTTTGATAGAAACTGATTCTTACACACCTTTATTGGTTCACGGTACATTCTTAGCCTTTTATGCTCTTAAAATACGTTTCAGGCTTGGAAGAAAAAACAAAAGTGGATTTTGTGACAGTCAAAATACATTCAAAGGTTTTCTTCAAAAAACTGGCTCAGGGCAGTTCAGTTTCATGATGTTTTCATTAGAGCCTGATGATTACCCACCTCCACTGGTTTACGGTACATTCTCAGCCTTTTATGCTCTTAAAAGACGTTTCAGGCACCTTTACTGGTTTAATGTAGCCTTGTATGCTCTTAAAATATGTTTCAGGCTTGAAAGAGGCCAAAAGTGGATTTTGTGAAAGTCAACATAGTTTCAGAAAACTGGCTTAGGGCAGTTGATTTCACTGTTTCATGATGTTTTCGATAGAAACTGATTCTTACACACCTTTATTGGTTCACGGTACATTCTTAGCCTTTTATGCTCTTAAATTACGTTTCAGGCTTGGAAGAAAAAAAAAAGTGGATTTTGTGACAGTCAAAATACATTCAAAGGTTTTCTTCAAAAAACTGGCTCAGGGCAGTTCAGTTCCATGATGTTTTCATTAAAACCTGATGATTACCCACCTCTACTGGTTTACGGTACATTCTTAGCCTTTTATGCTCTTAAAATACGTTTCAGGCTTGGAAGAGGCCAAAAGCGGATTTTGTGAAAGTCAACATAGTTTCAGAAAACTGGCTCAGGGCAGTTGATTTCACTGTTTCATGATGTTTTCGATAGAAACTGATTCTTACACACCTTTATTGGTTCACGGTACATTCTTAGCCTTTTATGCTCTTAAAATACGTTTCAGGCTTGGAAGAAAAGAAAAAAAGTGGATTTAGTGACAGTCAAAATACATTCAACGGTTTTCTTCAAAAAACTGGCTCAGGGCAGTTCAGTTTCATGATGTTTTCATTAGAACCTGATGATTTACCCACCTCTACTGGTTTACGGTACATTCTCAGCCTTTTATGCTCTTAAAAGACGTTTCAGGCACCTTTACTGGTTTAATGTAGCCTTTTATGCTCTTAAAATATGTTTCAGGCTTGAAAGAGGCCAAAAGTGGATTTTGTGAAAGTCAACATAGTTTCAGAAAACTGGCTCAGGGCAGTTGATTTCACTGTTTCATGATGTTTTCGATAGAAACTGATTCTTACACACCTTTATTGGTTCACGGTACATTCTTAGCCTTTTATGCTCTTAAAATACGTTTCAGGCTTGGAAGAAAAGAAAAAAAGTGGATTTAGTGACAGTCAAAATACATTCAACGGTTTTCTTCAAAAAACTGGCTCAGGGCAGTTCAGTTTCATGATGTTTTCATTAGAACCTGATGATGACCCACCTCCACTGGTTTACGGTACATTCTCAGCCTTTTATGCTCTTAAAATACGTTTCAGGCTTGGAAGAGGCCAAAAGTGGATTTTGTGAAAGTCAACATAGTTTCAGAAAACTGGCTCAGGGCAGTTGATTTCACTGTTTCATGATGTTTTCGATAGAAACTGATTCTTACACACCTTTATTGGTTCACGGTACATTCTTAGCCTTTTATGCTCTTAAATTACGTTTCAGGCTTGGAAGAAAAAAAAAAAAGTGGATTTTGTGACAGTCAAAATACATTCAAAGGTTTTCTTCAAAAAACTGGCTCAGGGCAGTTCAGTTCCATGATGTTTTCATTAAAACCTGATGATTACCCACCTCTACTGGTTTACGGTACATTCTTAGCCTTTTATGCTCTTAAAATACGTTTCAGGCTTGGAAGAGGCCAAAAGCGGATTTTGTGAAAGTCAACATAGTTTCAGAAAACTGGCTCAGGGCAGTTGATTTCACTGTTTCATGATGTTTTCGATAGAAACTGATTCTTACACACCTTTATTGGTTCACGGTACATTCTTAGCCTTTTATGCTCTTAAAATACGTTTCAGGCTTGGAAGAAAAGAAAAAAAGTGGATTTAGTGACAGTCAAAATACATTCAACGGTTTTCTTCAAAAAACTGGCTCAGGGCAGTTCAGTTTCATGATGTTTTCATTAGAACCTGATGATTTACCCACCTCTACTGGTTTACGGTACATTCTCAGCCTTTTATGCTCTTAAAAGACGTTTCAGGCACCTTTACTGGTTTAATGTAGCCTTTTATGCTCTTAAAATATGTTTCAGGCTTGAAAGAGGCCAAAAGTGGATTTTGTGAAAGTCAACATAGTTTCAGAAAACTGGCTCAGGGCAGTTGATTTCACTGTTTCATGATGTTTTCGATAGAAACTGATTCTTACACACCTTTATTGGTTCACGGTACATTCTTAGCCTTTTATGCTCTTAAAATACGTTTCAGGCTTGGAAGAAAAGAAAAAAAGTGGATTTAGTGACAGTCAAAATACATTCAACGGTTTTCTTCAAAAAACTGGCTCAGGGCAGTTCAGTTTCATGATGTTTTCATTAGAACCTGATGATGACCCACCTCCACTGGTTTACGGTACATTCTCAGCCTTTTATGCTCTTAAAATACGTTTCAGGCTTGGAAGAGGCCAAAAGTGGATTTTGTGAAAGTCAACATAGTTTCAGAAAACTGGCTCAGGGCAGTTGATTTCACTGTTTCATGATGTTTTCGATAGAAACTGATTCTTACACACCTTTATTGGTTCACGGTACATTCTTAGCCTTTTATGCTCTTAAATTACGTTTCAGGCTTGGAAGAAAAAAAAAAAAGTGGATTTTGTGACAGTCAAAATACATTCAAAGGTTTTCTTCAAAAAACTGGCTCAGGGCAGTTCAGTTCCATGATGTTTTCATTAAAACCTGATGATTACCCACCTTTACTGGTTTACGGTACATTCTCAGCCTTTTATGCTCTTAAAATACGTTTCAGGCTTGGAAGAGGCCAAAAGTGGATTTTGTGAAAGTCAACATAGTTTCAGAAAACTGGCTCAGGGCAGTTGATTTCATTGTTTCATGATGTTTTTGATAGAAACTGATTCTTACACACCTTTATTGGTTCACGGTACATTCTTAGCCTTTTATGCTCTTAAAATACGTTTCAGGCTTGGAAGAAAAAACAAAAGTGGATTTTGTGACAGTCAAAATACATTCAAAGGTTTTCTTCAAAAAACTGGCTCAGGGCAGTTCAGTTTCATGATGTTTTCATTAGAGCCTGATGATTACCCACCTCCACTGGTTTACGGTACATTCTCAGCCTTTTATGCTCTTAAAATACGTTTCAGGCTTGGAAGAGGCCAAAAGTGGATTTTGTGAAAGTCAACATAGTTTCAGAAAACTGGCTCAGGGCAGTTGATTTCACTGTTTCATGATGTTTTCGATAGAAACTGATTCTTACACACCTTTATTGGTTCACGGTACATTCTTAGCCTTTTATGCTCTTAAAATACGTTTCAGGCTTGGAAGAAAAACCAAAAGTGGATTTTGTGACAGTCAAAATACATTCAAAGGTTTTCTTCAAAAAACTGGCTCAGGGCAGTTCAGTTTCATGATGTTTTCATTAGAGCCTGATGATTACCCACCTCCACTGGTTTACGGTACATTCTCAGCCTTTTATGCTCTTAAAATACGTTTCAGGCTTGGAAGAGGCCAAAAGTGGATTTTGTGAAAGTCAACATAGTTTCAGAAAACTGGCTCAGGGCAGTTGATTTCACTGTTTCATGATGTTTTCATTACAACCTGCTTACCCACCTTTACTGGTTTACGGTACATTCTCAGCCTTTTATGCTCTTAAAATACGTTTCAGGCTTGGAAGAGGCCAAAAGTGGATTTTGTGAAAGTCAACATAGTTTCAGAAAACTGGCTCAGGGCAGTTGATTTCATTGTTTCATGATGTTTTTGATAGAAACTGATTCTTACACACCTTTATTGGTTCACGGTACATTCTTAGCCTTTTATGCTCTTAAAATACGTTTCAGGCTTGGAAGAAAAAACAAAAGTGGATTTTGTGACAGTCAAAATACATTCAAAGGTTTTCTTCAAAAAACTGGCTCAGGGCAGTTCAGTTTCATGATGTTTTCATTAGAACCTGATGATTACCCACCTCCACTGGTTTACGGTACATTCTCAGCCTTTTATGCTCTTAAAATACGTTTCAGGCTTGGAAGAGGCCAAAAGTGGATTTTGTGAAAGTCAACATAGTTTCAGAAAACTGGCTCAGGGCAGTTGATTTCACTGTTTCATGATGTTTTCGATAGAAACTGATTCTTACACACCTTTATTGGTTCACGGTACATTCTTAGCCTTTTATGCTCTTAAAATACGTTTCAGGCTTGGAAGAAAAACCAAAAGTGGATTTTGTGACAGTCAAAATACATTCAAAGGTTTTCTTCAAAAAACTGGCTCAGGGCAGTTCAGTTTCATGATGTTTTCATTAGAGCCTGATGATTACCCACCTCCACTGGTTTACGGTACATTCTCAGCCTTTTATGCTCTTAAAATACGTTTCAGGCTTGGAAGAGGCCAAAAGTGGATTTTGTGAAAGTCAACATAGTTTCAGAAAACTGGCTCAGGGCAGTTGATTTCACTGTTTCATGATGTTTTCATTACAACCTGCTTACCCACCTTTACTGGTTTACGGTACATTCTCAGCCTTTTATGCTCTTAAAATACGTTTCAGGCTTGGAAGAGGCCAAAAGTGGATTTTGTGAAAGTCAACATAGTTTCAGAAAACTGGCTCAGGGCAGTTGATTTCATTGTTTCATGATGTTTTTGATAGAAACTGATTCTTACACACCTTTATTGGTTCACGGTACATTCTTAGCCTTTTATGCTCTTAAAATACGTTTCAGGCTTGGAAGAAAAAACAAAAGTGGATTTTGTGACAGTCAAAATACATTCAAAGGTTTTCTTCAAAAAACTGGCTCAGGGCAGTTCAGTTTCATGATGTTTTCATTAGAACCTGATGATTACCCACCTCCACTGGTTTACGGTACATTCTCAGCCTTTTATGCTCTTAAAATACGTTTCAGGCTTGGAAGAGGCCAAAAGTGGATTTTGTGAAAGTCAACATAGTTTCAGAAAACTGGCTCAGGGCAGTTGATTTCACTGTTTCATGATGTTTTCGATAGAAACTGATTCTTACACACCTTTATTGGTTCACGGTACATTCTTAGCCTTTTATGCTCTTAAAATACGTTTCAGGCTTGGAAGAAAAGAAAAAAAGTGGATTTAGTGACAGTCAAAATACATTCAACGGTTTTCTTCAAAAAACTGGCTCAGGGCAGTTCAGTTTCATGATGTTTTCATTAGAACCTGATGATTACCCACCTCTACTAGTTTACGGTACATTCTCAGCCTTTTATGCTCTTAAAAGACGTTTCAGGCACCTTTACTGGTTTAATGTAGCCTTTTATGCTCTTAAAATATGTTTCAGGCTTGAAAGAGGCCAAAAGTGGATTTTGTGAAAGTCAACATAGTTTCAGAAAACTGGCTCAGGGCAGTTGATTTCACTGTTTCATGATGTTTTCGATAGAAACTGATTCTTACACACCTTTATTGGTTCACGGTACATTCTTAGCCTTTTATGCTCTTAAATTACGTTTCAGGCTTGGAAGAAAAAAAAAAAGTCGATTTTGTGACAGTCAAAATACATTCAAAGGTTTTCTTCAAAAAACTGGCTCAGGGCAGTTCAGTTCCATGATGTTTTCATTAAAACCTGATGATTACCCACTGGTTTACGGTACATTCTCAGCCTTTTATGCTCTTAAAATACGTTTCAGGCTTGGAAGAGGCCAAAAGTGGATTTTGTGAAAGTCAACATAGTTTCAGAAAACTGGCTCAGGGCAGTTGATTTCACTGTTTCATGATGTTTTCATTACAACCTGCTTACCCACCTTTACTGGTTTACGGTACATTCTCAGCCTTTTATGCTCTTAAAATACGTTTCAGGCTTGGAAGAGGCCAAAAGTGGATTTTGTGAAAGTCAACATAGTTTCAGAAAACTGGCTCAGGGCAGTTGATTTCATTGTTTCATGATGTTTTCGATAGAAACTGATTCTTACACACCTTTATTGGTTCACGGTACATTCTTAGCCTTTTATGCTCTTAAAATACGTTTCAGGCTTGGAAGAAAAAACAAAAGTGGATTTTGTGACAGTCAAAATACATTCAAAGGTTTTCTTCAAAAAACTGGCTCAGGGCAGTTCAGTTTCATGATGTTTTCATTAGAACCTGATGATTACCCACCTCCACTGGTTTACGGTACATTCTCAGCCTTTTATGCTCTTAAAATACGTTTCAGGCTTGGAAGAGGCCAAAAGTGGATTTTGTGAAAGTCAACATAGTTTCAGAAAACTGGCTCAGGGCAGTTGATTTCACTGTTTCATGATGTTTTCGATAGAAACTGATTCTTACACACCTTTATTGGTTCACGGTACATTCTTAGCCTTTTATGCTCTTAAATTACGTTTCAGGCTTGGAAGAAAAAAAAAAAGTGGATTTTGTGACAGTCAAAATACATTCAAAGGTTTTCTTCAAAAAACTGGCTCAGGGCAGTTCAGTTCCATGATGTTTTCATTAAAACCTGATGATTACCCACCTTTACTGGTTTACGGTACATTCTCAGCCTTTTATGCTCTTAAAATACGTTTCAGGCTTGGAAGAGGCCAAAAGTGGATTTTGTGAAAGTCAACATAGTTTCAGAAAACTGGCTCAGGGCAGTTGATTTCACTGTTTCATGATGTTTTCGATAGAAACTGATTCTTACACACCTTTATTGGTTCACGGTACATTCTTAGCCTTTTATGCTCTTAAAATACGTTTCAGGCTTGGAAGAAAAAACAAAAGTGGATTTTGTGACAGTCAAAATACATTCAAAGGTTTTCTTCAAAAAACTGGCTCAGGGCAGTTCAGTTTCATGATGTTTTCATTAGAACCTGATGATGACCCACCTCCACTGGTTTACGGTACATTCTCAGACTTTTATGCTCTTAAAATACGTTTCAGGCTTGGAAGAGGCCAAAAGTGGATTTTGTGAAAGTCAACATAGTTTCAGAAAACTGGCTCAGGGCAGTTGATTTCACTGTTTCATGATGTTTTCATTACAACCTGCTTACCCACCTTTACTGGTTTACGGTACATTCTCAGCCTTTTATGCTCTTAAAATACGTTTCAGGCTTGGAAGAGGCCAAAAGTGGATTTTGTGAAAGTCAACATAGTTTCAGAAAACTGGCTCAGGGCAGTTGATTTCATTGTTTCATGATGTTTTTGATAGAAACTGATTCTTACACACCTTTATTGGTTCACGGTACATTCTTAGCCTTTTATGCTCTTAAAATACGTTTCAGGCTTGGAAGAAAAAACAAAAGTGGATTTTATGACAGTCAAAATACATTCAAAGGTTTTCTTCAAAAAACTGGCTCAGGGCAGTTCAGTTTCATGATGTTTTCATTAGAACCTGATGATTACCCACCTCCACTGGTTTACGGTACATTCTCAGCCTTTTATGCTCTTAAAATACGTTTCAGGCTTGGAAGAGGCCAAAAGTGGATTTTGTGAAAGTCAACATAGTTTCAGAAAACTGGCTCAGGGCAGTTGATTTCACTGTTTCATGATGTTTTCATTACAACCTGCTTACCCACCTTTACTGGTTTACGGTACATTCTCAGCCTTTTATGCTCTTAAAATACGTTTCAGGCTTGGAAGAGGCCAAAAGTGGATTTTGTGAAAGTCAACATAGTTTCAGAAAACTGGCTCAGGGCAGTTGATTTCATTGTTTCATGATGTTTTTGATAGAAACTGATTCTTACACACCTTTATTGGTTCACGGTACATTCTTAGCCTTTTATGCTCTTAAAATACGTTTCAGGCTTGGAAGAAAAAACAAAAGTGGATTTTGTGACAGTCAAAATACATTCAAAGGTTTTCTTCAAAAAACTGGCTCAGGGCAGTTCAGTTTCATGATGTTTTCATTAGAACCTGATGATTACCCACCTCCACTGGTTTACGGTACATTCTCAGCCTTTTATGCTCTTAAAATACGTTTCAGGCTTGGAAGAGGCCAAAAGTGGATTTTGTGAAAGTCAACATAGTTTCAGAAAACTGGCTCAGGGCAGTTGATTTCACTGTTTCATGATGTTTTCGATAGAAACTGATTCTTACACACCTGTATTGGTTCACGGTACATTCTTAGCCTTTTATGCTCTTAAATTACGTTTCAGGCTTGGAAGAAAAAAAAAAAGTCGATTTTGTGACAGTCAAAATACATTCAAAGGTTTTCTTCAAAAAACTGGCTCAGGGCAGTTCAGTTCCATGATGTTTTCATTAAAACCTGATGATTACCCACCTTTACTGGTTTACGGTACATTCTCAGCCTTTTATGCTCTTAAAATACGTTTCAGGCTTGGAAGAGGCCAAAAGTGGATTTTGTGAAAGTCAACATAGTTTCAGAAAACTGGCTCAGGGCAGTTGATTTCACTGTTTCATGATGTTTTCGATAGAAACTGATTCTTACACACCTTTATTGGTTCACGGTACATTCTTAGCCTTTTATGCTCTTAAAATACGTTTCAGGCTTGGAAGAAAAAACAAAAGTGGATTTTGTGACAGTCAAAATACATTCAAAGGTTTTCTTCAAAAAACTGGCTCAGGGCAGTTCAGTTTCATGATGTTTTCATTAGAACCTGATGATGACCCACCTCCACTGGTTTACGGTACATTCTCAGACTTTTATGCTCTTAAAATACGTTTCAGGCTTGGAAGAGGCCAAAAGTGGATTTTGTGAAAGTCAACATAGTTTCAGAAAACTGGCTCAGGGCAGTTGATTTCACTGTTTCATGATGTTTTCATTACAACCTGCTTACCCACCTTTACTGGTTTACGGTACATTCTCAGCCTTTTATGCTCTTAAAATACGTTTCAGGCTTGGAAGAGGCCAAAAGTGGATTTTGTGAAAGTCAACATAGTTTCAGAAAACTGGCTCAGGGCAGTTGATTTCATTGTTTCATGATGTTTTTGATAGAAACTGATTCTTACACACCTTTATTGGTTCACGGTACATTCTTAGCCTTTTATGCTCTTAAAATACGTTTCAGGCTTGGAAGAAAAAACAAAAGTGGATTTTGTGACAGTCAAAATACATTCAAAGGTTTTCTTCAAAAAACTGGCTCAGGGCAGTTCAGTTTCATGATGTTTTCATTAGAACCTGATGATTACCCACCTCCACTGGTTTACGGTACATTCTCAGCCTTTTATGCTCTTAAAATACGTTTCAGGCTTGGAAGAGGCCAAAAGTGGATTTTGTGAAAGTCAACATAGTTTCAGAAAACTGGCTCAGGGCAGTTGATTTCACTGTTTCATGATGTTTTCGATAGAAACTGATTCTTACACACCTGTATTGGTTCACGGTACATTCTTAGCCTTTTATGCTCTTAAATTACGTTTCAGGCTTGGAAGAAAAAAAAAAAGTCGATTTTGTGACAGTCAAAATACATTCAAAGGTTTTCTTCAAAAAACTGGCTCAGGGCAGTTCAGTTCCATGATGTTTTCATTAAAACCTGATGATTACCCACCTTTACTGGTTTACGGTACATTCTCAGCCTTTTATGCTCTTAAAATACGTTTCAGGCTTGGAAGAGGCCAAAAGTGGATTTTGTGAAAGTCAACATAGTTTCAGAAAACTGGCTCAGGGCAGTTGATTTCACTGTTTCATGATGTTTTCGATAGAAACTGATTCTTACACACCTTTATTGGTTCACGGTACATTCTTAGCCTTTTATGCTCTTAAAATACGTTTCAGGCTTGGAAGAAAAAACAAAAGTGGATTTTGTGACAGTCAAAATACATTCAAAGGTTTTCTTCAAAAAACTGGCTCAGGGCAGTTCAGTTTCATGATGTTTTCATTAGAACCTGATGATGACCCACCTCCACTGGTTTACGGTACATTCTCAGACTTTTATGCTCTTAAAATACGTTTCAGGCTTGGAAGAGGCCAAAAGTGGATTTTGTGAAAGTCAACATAGTTTCAGAAAACTGGCTCAGGGCAGTTGATTTCACTGTTTCATGATGTTTTCATTACAACCTGCTTACCCACCTTTACTGGTTTACGGTACATTCTCAGCCTTTTATGCTCTTAAAATACGTTTCAGGCTTGGAAGAGGCCAAAAGTGGATTTTGTGAAAGTCAACATAGTTTCAGAAAACTGGCTCAGGGCAGTTGATTTCATTGTTTCATGATGTTTTTGATAGAAACTGATTCTTACACACCTTTATTGGTTCACGGTACATTCTTAGCCTTTTATGCTCTTAAAATACGTTTCAGGCTTGGAAGAAAAAACAAAAGTGGATTTTGTGACAGTCAAAATACATTCAAAGGTTTTCTTCAAAAAACTGGCTCAGGGCAGTTCAGTTTCATGATGTTTTCATTAGAACCTGATGATTACCCACCTCCACTGGTTTACGGTACATTCTCAGCCTTTTATGCTCTTAAAATACGTTTCAGGCTTGGAAGAGGCCAAAAGTGGATTTTGTGAAAGTCAACATAGTTTCAGAAAACTGGCTCAGGGCAGTTGATTTCACTGTTTCATGATGTTTTCGATAGAAACTGATTCTTACACACCTTTATTGGTTCACGGTACATTCTTAGCCTTTTATGCTCTTAAAATACGTTTCAGGCTTGGAAGAAAAGAAAAAAAGTGGATTTAGTGACAGTCAAAATACATTCAACGGTTTTCTTCAAAAAACTGGCTCAGGGCAGTTCAGTTTCATGATGTTTTCATTAGAACCTGATGATTACCCACCTCTACTGGTTTACGGTACATTCTCAGCCTTTTATGCTCTTAAAAGACGTTTCAGGCACCTTTACTGGTTTAATGTAGCCTTTTATGCTCTTAAAATATGTTTCAGGCTTGAAAGAGGCCAAAAGTGGATTTTGTGAAAGTAAACATTGTTTCAAAAAACTGGCTCAGGGCAGTTGATTTTACTGTTTCATTATGTTTACATTACAACCTGCTTACCCACCTTTACTGGTTTACGGTACATTCTCAGCCTTTTCTGCTCTTAAAATACGTTTTAGGCTTGGAAGAGGCCAAAAGTGGATTTTGTGAAAGTAAACATAGTTTCAAAGATTTTCTTCAAAAAACTGGCTCAGGGCAGTTGATTTCATTGTTTCATGATGTTTTCATTAGAACCTGATGCGTACCCACCTTTACTGGTTTAATGTAGCCTTTTATGTTCTTAAAATACGTTTTAGGCTTGAAAGAGGCCAAAAGTGGATTTTGTGAAAGTAAACATTGTTTCAAAAAAACTGGCTTAGGGCAGTTGATTTCACTGTTTCATGATGTTTTCGATACAAACTGATTCTTACACACCTTTATTGGTTCACGGTACATTCTTAGCCTTTTATGCTCTTAAATTACGTTTCAGGCTTGGAAGAAAAAAAAAAGTGGATTTTGTGACAGTCAAAATACATTCAAAGGTTTTCTTCAAAAAACTGGCTCAGGGCACTTCAGTTCCATGATGTTTTCATTAAAACCTGATGATTACCCACCTCTACTGGTTTACGGTACATTCTCAGCCTTTTATGCTCTTAAAATACGTTTCAGGCACCTTTACTGGTTTAATGTAGCCTTTTATGCTCTTAAAATACGTTTCAGGCTTGGAAGAGGCCAAAAGTGGATTTTGTGAAAGTCAACATAGTTTCAGAAAACTGGCTCAGGGCAGTTGATTTCACTGTTTCATGATGTTTTCGATAGAAACTGATTCTTACACACCTTTATTGGTTCACGGTACATTCTTAGCCTTTTATGCTCTTAAAATACGTTTCAGGCTTGGAAGAAAAAACAAAAGTGGATTTTGTGACAGTCAAAATACATTCAAAGGTTTTCTTCAAAAAACTGGCTCAGGGCAGTTCAGTTTCATGATGTTTTCATTAGAACCTGATGATGACCCACCTCCACTGGTTTACGGTACATTCTCAGCCTTTTATGCTCTTAAAATACGTTTCAGGCTTGGAAGAGGCCAAAAGTGGATTTTGTGAAAGTCAACATAGTTTCAGAAAACTGGCTCAGGGCAGTTGATTTCACTGTTTCATGATGTTTTCGATAGAAACTGATTCTTACACACCTTTATTGGTTCACGGTACATTCTTAGCCTTTTATGCTCTTAAAATACGTTTCAGGCTTGGAAGAAAAGAAAAAAAGTGGATTTAGTGACAGTCAAAATACATTCAACGGTTTTCTTCAAAAAACTGGCTCAGGGCAGTTCAGTTTCATGATGTTTTCATTAGAACCTGATGATTACCCACCTCTACTGGTTTACGGTACATTCTCAGCCTTTTATGCTCTTAAAAGACGTTTCAGGCACCTTTACTGGTTTAATGTAGCCTTTTATGCTCTTAAAATATGTTTCAGGCTTGAAAGAGGCCAAAAGTGGATTTTGTGAAAGTCAACATAGTTTCAGAAAACTGGCTCAGGGCAGTTGATTTCACTGTTTCATGATGTTTTCGATAGAAACTGATTCTTACACACCTTTATTGGTTCACGGTACATTCTTAGCCTTTTATGCTCTTAAAATACGTTTCAGGCTTGGAAGAAAAGAAAAAAAGTGGATTTAGTGAC
Organism: Anarhichas minor; assembly: GCF_050575085.1. Lineage (NCBI taxonomy): Eukaryota > Metazoa > Chordata > Actinopteri > Perciformes > Anarhichadidae > Anarhichas > Anarhichas minor. The sequence goes on along the minus strand of NW_027466455.1, from coordinate 6,670,493 downwards.
AGTCAAAATACATTCAACGGTTTTCTTCAAAAAACTGGCTCAGGGCAGTTCAGTTTCATGATGTTTTCATTAGAACCTGATGATTACCCACCTCTACTGGTTTACGGTACATTCTCAGCCTTTTATGCTCTTAAAAGACGTTTCAGGCACCTTTACTGGTTTAATGTAGCCTTTTATGCTCTTAAAATATGTTTCAGGCTTGAAAGAGGCCAAAAGTGGATTTTGTGAAAGTAAACATTGTTTCAAAAAACTGGCTCAGGGCAGTTGATTTTACTGTTTCATTATGTTTACATTACAACCTGCTTACCCACCTTTACTGGTTTACGGTACATTCTCAGCCTTTTCTGCTCTTAAAATACGTTTTAGGCTTGGAAGAGGCCAAAAGTGGATTTTGTGAAAGTAAACGTAGTTTCAAAGATTTTCTTCAAAAAACTGGCTCAGGGCAGTTGATTTCATTGTTTCATGATGTTTTCATTAGAACCTGATGCGTACCCACCTTTACTGGTTTAATGTAGCCTTTTATGTTCTTAAAATACGTTTTAGGCTTGAAAGAGGCCAAAAGTGGATTTTGTGAAAGTAAACATTGTTTCAAAAAAACTGGCTTAGGGCAGTTGATTTCACTGTTTCATGATGTTTTCGATAGAAACTGATTCTTACACACCTTTATTGGTTCACGGTACATTCTTAGCCTTTTATGCTCTTAAATTACGTTTCAGGCTTGGAAGAAAAAAAAAAGTGGATTTTGTGACAGTCAAAATACATTCAAAGGTTTTCTTCAAAAAACTGGCTCAGGGCAGTTCAGTTCCATGATGTTTTCATTAAAACCTGATGATTACCCACCTCTACTGGTTTACGGTACATTCTCAGCCTTTTATGCTCTTAAAATACGTTTCAGGCACCTTTACTGGTTTAATGTAGCCTTTTATGCTCTTAAAATACGTTTCAGGCTTGGAAGAGGCCAAAAGTGGATTTTGTGAAAGTCAACATAGTTTCAGAAAACTGGCTCAGGGCAGTTGATTTCACTGTTTCATGATGTTTTCGATAGAAACTGATTCTTACACACCTTTATTGGTTCACGGTACATTCTTAGCCTTTTATGCTCTTAAATTACGTTTCAGGCTTGGAAGAAAAAAAAAAAAGTGGATTTTGTGACAGTCAAAATACATTCAAAGGTTTTCTTCAAAAAACTGGCTCAGGGCAGTTCAGTTCCATGATGTTTTCATTAAAACCTGATGATTACCCACCTTTACTGGTTTACGGTACATTCTCAGCCTTTTATGCTCTTAAAATACGTTTCAGGCTTGGAAGAGGCCAAAAGTGGATTTTGTGAAAGTCAACATAGTTTCAGAAAACTGGCTCAGGGCAGTTGATTTCATTGTTTCATGATGTTTTTGATAGAAACTGATTCTTACACACCTTTATTGGTTCACGGTACATTCTTAGCCTTTTATGCTCTTAAAATACGTTTCAGGCTTGGAAGAAAAAACAAAAGTGGATTTTGTGACAGTCAAAATACATTCAAAGGTTTTCTTCAAAAAACTGGCTCAGGGCAGTTCAGTTTCATGATGTTTTCATTAGAGCCTGATGATTACCCACCTCCACTGGTTTACGGTACATTCTCAGCCTTTTATGCTCTTAAAATACGTTTCAGGCTTGGAAGAGGCCAAAAGTGGATTTTGTGAAAGTCAACATAGTTTCAGAAAACTGGCTCAGGGCAGTTGATTTCACTGTTTCATGATGTTTTCGATAGAAACTGATTCTTACACACCTTTATTGGTTCACGGTACATTCTTAGCCTTTTATGCTCTTAAAATACGTTTCAGGCTTGGAAGAAAAGAAAAAAAGTGGATTTAGTGACAGTCAAAATACATTCAACGGTTTTCTTCAAAAAACTGGCTCAGGGCAGTTCAGTTTCATGATGTTTTCATTAGAACCTGATGATTACCCACCTCTACTGGTTTACGGTACATTCTCAGCCTTTTATGCTCTTAAAAGACGTTTCAGGCACCTTTACTGGTTTAATGTAGCCTTGTATGCTCTTAAAATATGTTTCAGGCTTGAAAGAGGCCAAAAGTGGATTTTGTGAAAGTCAACATAGTTTCAGAAAACTGGCTTAGGGCAGTTGATTTCACTGTTTCATGATGTTTTCGATAGAAACTGATTCTTACACACCTTTATTGGTTCACGGTACATTCTTAGCCTTTTATGCTCTTAAATTACGTTTCAGGCTTGGAAGAAAAAAAAAAGTGGATTTTGTGACAGTCAAAATACATTCAAAGGTTTTCTTCAAAAAACTGGCTCAGGGCAGTTCAGTTCCATGATGTTTTCATTAAAACCTGATGATTACCCACCTCTACTGGTTTACGGTACATTCTTAGCCTTTTATGCTCTTAAAATACGTTTCAGGCTTGGAAGAGGCCAAAAGCGGATTTTGTGAAAGTCAACATAGTTTCAGAAAACTGGCTCAGGGCAGTTGATTTCACTGTTTCATGATGTTTTCGATAGAAACTGATTCTTACACACCTTTATTGGTTCACGGTACATTCTTAGCCTTTTATGCTCTTAAAATACGTTTCAGGCTTGGAAGAAAAGAAAAAAAGTGGATTTAGTGACAGTCAAAATACATTCAACGGTTTTCTTCAAAAAAACTGGCTCAGGGCAGTTCAGTTTCATGATGTTTTCATTAGAACCTGATGATTTACCCACCTCTACTGGTTTACGGTACATTCTCAGCCTTTTATGCTCTTAAAAGACGTTTCAGGCACCTTTACTGGTTTAATGTAGCCTTTTATGCTCTTAAAATATGTTTCAGGCTTGAAAGAGGCCAAAAGTGGATTTTGTGAAAGTCAACATAGTTTCAGAAAACTGGCTCAGGGCAGTTGATTTCACTGTTTCATGATGTTTTCGATAGAAACTGATTCTTACACACCTTTATTGGTTCACGGTACATTCTTAGCCTTTTATGCTCTTAAAATACGTTTCAGGCTTGGAAGAAAAGAAAAAAAGTGGATTTAGTGACAGTCAAAATACATTCAACGGTTTTCTTCAAAAAACTGGCTCAGGGCAGTTCAGTTTCATGATGTTTTCATTAGAACCTGATGATGACCCACCTCCACTGGTTTACGGTACATTCTCAGCCTTTTATGCTCTTAAAATACGTTTCAGGCTTGGAAGAGGCCAAAAGTGGATTTTGTGAAAGTCAACATAGTTTCAGAAAACTGGCTCAGGGCAGTTGATTTCACTGTTTCATGATGTTTTCGATAGAAACTGATTCTTACACACCTTTATTGGTTCACGGTACATTCTTAGCCTTTTATGCTCTTAAATTACGTTTCAGGCTTGGAAGAAAAAAAAAAAAGTGGATTTTGTGACAGTCAAAATACATTCAAAGGTTTTCTTCAAAAAACTGGCTCAGGGCAGTTCAGTTCCATGATGTTTTCATTAAAACCTGATGATTACCCACCTTTACTGGTTTACGGTACATTCTCAGCCTTTTATGCTCTTAAAATACGTTTCAGGCTTGGAAGAGGCCAAAAGTGGATTTTGTGAAAGTCAACATAGTTTCAGAAAACTGGCTCAGGGCAGTTGATTTCATTGTTTCATGATGTTTTTGATAGAAACTGATTCTTACACACCTTTATTGGTTCACGGTACATTCTTAGCCTTTTATGCTCTTAAAATACGTTTCAGGCTTGGAAGAAAAAACAAAAGTGGATTTTGTGACAGTCAAAATACATTCAAAGGTTTTCTTCAAAAAACTGGCTCAGGGCAGTTCAGTTTCATGATGTTTTCATTAGAGCCTGATGATTACCCACCTCCACTGGTTTACGGTACATTCTCAGCCTTTTATGCTCTTAAAATACGTTTCAGGCTTGGAAGAGGCCAAAAGTGGATTTTGTGAAAGTCAACATAGTTTCAGAAAACTGGCTCAGGGCAGTTGATTTCACTGTTTCATGATGTTTTCGATAGAAACTGATTCTTACACACCTTTATTGGTTCACGGTACATTCTTAGCCTTTTATGCTCTTAAAATACGTTTCAGGCTTGGAAGAAAAACCAAAAGTGGATTTTGTGACAGTCAAAATACATTCAAAGGTTTTCTTCAAAAAACTGGCTCAGGGCAGTTCAGTTTCATGATGTTTTCATTAGAGCCTGATGATTACCCACCTCCACTGGTTTACGGTACATTCTCAGCCTTTTATGCTCTTAAAATACGTTTCAGGCTTGGAAGAGGCCAAAAGTGGATTTTGTGAAAGTCAACATAGTTTCAGAAAACTGGCTCAGGGCAGTTGATTTCACTGTTTCATGATGTTTTCGATAGAAACTGATTCTTACACACCTTTATTGGTTCACGGTACATTCTTAGCCTTTGATGCTCTTAAAATACGTTTCAGGCTTGGAAGAAAAGAAAAAAAGTGGATTTAGTGACAGTCAAAATACATTCAACGGTTTTCTTCAAAAAACTGGCTCAGGGCAGTTCAGTTTCATGATGTTTTCATTAGAACCTGATGATTACCCACCTCTACTGGTTTACGGTACATTCTCAGCCTTTTATGCTCTTAAAAGACGTTTCAGGCACCTTTACTGGTTTAATGTAGCCTTGTATGCTCTTAAAATATGTTTCAGGCTTGAAAGAGGCCAAAAGTGGATTTTGTGAAAGTCAACATAGTTTCAGAAAACTGGCTTAGGGCAGTTGATTTCACTGTTTCATGATGTTTTCGATAGAAACTGATTCTTACACACCTTTATTGGTTCACGGTACATTCTTAGCCTTTTATGCTCTTAAATTACGTTTCAGGCTTGGAAGAAAAAAAAAAGTGGATTTTGTGACAGTCAAAATACATTCAAAGGTTTTCTTCAAAAAACTGGCTCAGGGCAGTTCAGTTCCATGATGTTTTCATTAAAACCTGATGATTACCCACCTCTACTGGTTTACGGTACATTCTTAGCCTTTTATGCTATTAAAATACGTTTCAGGCTTGGAAGAGGCCAAAAGTGGATTTTGTGAAAGTCAACATAGTTTCAGAAAACTGGCTCAGGGCAGTTGATTTCACTGTTTCATGATGTTTTCGATAGAAACTGATTCTTACACACCTTTATTGGTTCACGGTACATTCTTAGCCTTTTATGCTCTTAAAATACGTTTCAGGCTTGGAAGAAAAGAAAAAAAGTGGATTTAGTGACAGTCAAAATACATTCAACGGTTTTCTTCAAAAAACTGGCTCAGGGCAGTTCAGTTTCATGATGTTTTCATTAGAACCTGATGATTACCCACCTCTACTGGTTTACGGTACATTCTCAGCCTTTTATGCTCTTAAAAGACGTTTCAGGCACCTTTACTGGTTTAATGTAGCCTTGTATGCTCTTAAAATATGTTTCAGGCTTGAAAGAGGCCAAAAGTGGATTTTGTGAAAGTCAACATAGTTTCAGAAAACTGGCTTAGGGCAGTTGATTTCACTGTTTCATGATGTTTTCGATAGAAACTGATTCTTACACACCTTTATTGGTTCACGGTACATTCTTAGCCTTTTATGCTCTTAAATTACGTTTCAGGCTTGGAAGAAAAAAAAAAGTGGATTTTGTGACAGTCAAAATACATTCAAAGGTTTTCTTCAAAAAACTGGCTCAGGGCAGTTCAGTTCCATGATGTTTTCATTAAAACCTGATGATTACCCACCTCTACTGGTTTACGGTACATTCTCAGCCTTTTATGCTCTTAAAATACGTTTCAGGCACCTTTACTGGTTTAATGTAGCCTTTTATGCTCTTAAAATACGTTTCAGGCTTGGAAGAGGCCAAAAGTGGATTTTGTGAAAGTCAACATAGTTTCAGAAAACTGGCTCAGGGCAGTTGATTTCACTGTTTCATGATGTTTTCGATAGAAACTGATTCTTACACACCTTTATTGGTTCACGGTACATTCTTAGCCTTTTATGCTCTTAAAATACGTTTCAGGCTTGGAAGAAAAGAAAAAAAGTGGATTTAGTGACAGTCAAAATACATTCAACGGTTTTCTTCAAAAAACTGGCTCAGGGCAGTTCAGTTTCATGATGTTTTCATTAGAACCTGATGATTTACCCACCTCTACTGGTTTACGGTACATTCTCAGCCTTTTATGCTCTTAAAAGACGTTTCAGGCACCTTTACTGGTTTAATGTAGCCTTTTATGCTCTTAAAATATGTTTCAGGCTTGAAAGAGGCCAAAAGTGGATTTTGTGAAAGTCAACATAGTTTCAGAAAACTGGCTCAGGGCAGTTGATTTCACTGTTTCATGATGTTTTCGATAGAAACTGATTCTTACACACCTTTATTGGTTCACGGTACATTCTTAGCCTTTTATGCTCTTAAAATACGTTTCAGGCTTGGAAGAAAAGAAAAAAAGTGGATTTAGTGACAGTCAAAATACATTCAACGGTTTTCTTCAAAAAACTGGCTCAGGGCAGTTCAGTTTCATGATGTTTTCATTAGAACCTGATGATGACCCACCTCCACTGGTTTACGGTACATTCTCAGCCTTTTATGCTCTTAAAATACGTTTCAGGCTTGGAAGAGGCCAAAAGTGGATTTTGTGAAAGTCAACATAGTTTCAGAAAACTGGCTCAGGGCAGTTGATTTCACTGTTTCATGATGTTTTCGATAGAAACTGATTCTTACACACCTTTATTGGTTCACGGTACATTCTTAGCCTTTTATGCTCTTAAATTACGTTTCAGGCTTGGAAGAAAAAAAAAAGTGGATTTTGTGACAGTCAAAATACATTCAAAGGTTTTCTTCAAAAAACTGGCTCAGGGCAGTTCAGTTCCATGATGTTTTCATTAAAACCTGATGATTACCCACCTCTACTGGTTTACGGTACATTCTTAGCCTTTTATGCTATTAAAATACGTTTCAGGCTTGGAAGAGGCCAAAAGTGGATTTTGTGAAAGTCAACATAGTTTCAGAAAACTGGCTCAGGGCAGTTGATTTCACTGTTTCATGATGTTTTCGATAGAAACTGATTCTTACACACCTTTATTGGTTCACGGTACATTCTTAGCCTTTTATGCTCTTAAAATACGTTTCAGGCTTGGAAGAAAAGAAAAAAAGTGGATTTAGTGACAGTCAAAATACATTCAACGGTTTTCTTCAAAAAACTGGCTCAGGGCAGTTCAGTTTCATGATGTTTTCATTAGAACCTGATGATTACCCACCTCTACTGGTTTACGGTACATTCTCAGCCTTTTATGCTCTTAAAAGACGTTTCAGGCACCTTTACTGGTTTAATGTAGCCTTGTATGCTCTTAAAATATGTTTCAGGCTTGAAAGAGGCCAAAAGTGGATTTTGTGAAAGTCAACATAGTTTCAGAAAACTGGCTTAGGGCAGTTGATTTCACTGTTTCATGATGTTTTCGATAGAAACTGATTCTTACACACCTTTATTGGTTCACGGTACATTCTTAGCCTTTTATGCTCTTAAATTACGTTTCAGGCTTGGAAGAAAAAAAAAAGTGGATTTTGTGACAGTCAAAATACATTCAAAGGTTTTCTTCAAAAAACTGGCTCAGGGCAGTTCAGTTCCATGATGTTTTCATTAAAACCTGATGATTACCCACCTCTACTGGTTTACGGTACATTCTCAGCCTTTTATGCTCTTAAAATACGTTTCAGGCACCTTTACTGGTTTAATGTAGCCTTTTATGCTCTTAAAATACGTTTCAGGCTTGGAAGAGGCCAAAAGTGGATTTTGTGAAAGTCAACATAGTTTCAGAAAACTGGCTCAGGGCAGTTGATTTCACTGTTTCATGATGTTTTCGATAGAAACTGATTCTTACACACCTTTATTGGTTCACGGTACATTCTTAGCCTTTTATGCTCTTAAAATACGTTTCAGGCTTGGAAGAAAAGAAAAAAAGTGGATTTAGTGACAGTCAAAATACATTCAACGGTTTTCTTCAAAAAACTGGCTCAGGGCAGTTCAGTTTCATGATGTTTTCATTAGAACCTGATGATTTACCCACCTCTACTGGTTTACGGTACATTCTCAGCCTTTTATGCTCTTAAAAGACGTTTCAGGCACCTTTACTGGTTTAATGTAGCCTTTTATGCTCTTAAAATATGTTTCAGGCTTGAAAGAGGCCAAAAGTGGATTTTGTGAAAGTCAACATAGTTTCAGAAAACTGGCTCAGGGCAGTTGATTTCACTGTTTCATGATGTTTTCGATAGAAACTGATTCTTACACACCTTTATTGGTTCACGGTACATTCTTAGCCTTTTATGCTCTTAAAATACGTTTCAGGCTTGGAAGAAAAGAAAAAAAGTGGATTTAGTGACAGTCAAAATACATTCAACGGTTTTCTTCAAAAAACTGGCTCAGGGCAGTTCAGTTTCATGATGTTTTCATTAGAACCTGAACATCCTTGAAACTATGTTTACTTTCACAAAATCCACTTTTGGCCTTTTCCAAGCCTGAAACGTATTTTAAGAGCATAAAAGGCTACATTAAACCAGTAAAGGTGTGTACGCATCAGGTTCTAATGAAAACATCATGAAACAATGAAATCAACTGCCCTGAGCCAGTTTTTTGAAGAAAATCTTTGAAACTATGTTTACTTTCACAAAATCCACTTTTTTTCTTTTCTTCCAAGCCTGAAACGTATTTTAAGAGCATAAAAGGCTGAGAATGTACCGTAACCATGTAACGGTGGGTAATCATCAGGTTCTAATGAAAACATCATGGAACTGAACTGCCCTGAGCCAGTTTTTTGAAGAAAACCTTTGAATGTATTTTGACTGTCACAAAATCCACTTTTTTTTTTCTTCCAAGCCTGAAACGTATTTTAAGAGCATAAAAGGCTAAGAATGTACCGTGAACCAATAAAGGTGTGTAAGAATCAGTTTCTATCGAAAACATCATGAAACAGTGAAATCAACTACCCTGAGCCAGTTTTCTGAAACTATGTTGACTTTCACAAAATCCACTTTTGGCCTCTTCCAAGCCTGAAACGTATTTTAAGAGCATAAAAGGCTGAGAATGTACCGTAAACCAGTAGAGGTGGGTAATCATCAGGTTCTAATGAAAACATCATGAAACTGAACTGCCCTGAGCCAGTTTTTTGAAGAAAACCTTTGAATGTATTTTGACTGTCACTAAATCCACTTTTGGCCTCTTCCAAGCCTGAAACGTATTTTAAGAACATAAAAGGCTACATTAAACCAGTAAAGGTGGGTACGCATCAGGTTCTAATGAAAACATCATGAAACAATGAAATCAACTGCCCTGAGCCAGTTTTTTGAAGAAAATCTTTGAAACTATGTTTACTTTCACAAAATCCACTTTTTTTCTTTTCTTCCAAGCCTGAAACGTATTTTAAGAGCATAAAAGGCTGAGAATGTACCGTAACCATGTAACGGTGGGTAATCATCAGGTTCTAATGAAAACATCATGGAACTGAACTGCCCTGAGCCAGTTTTTTGAAGAAAACCTTTGAATGTATTTTGACTGTCACAAAATCCACTTTTTTTCTTTTCTTCCAAGCCTGAAACGTATTTTAAGAGCATAAAAGGCTAAGAATGTACCGTGAACCAATAAAGGTGTGTAAGAATCAGTTTCTATCGAAAACATCATGAAACAGTGAAATCAACTGCCCTGAGCCAGTTTTCTGAAACTATGTTGACTTTCACAAAATCCACTTTTGGCCTCTTCCAAGCCTGAAACGTATTTTAAGAGCATAAAAGGCTGAGAATGTACCGTAAACCAGTAGAGGTGGGTAATCATCAGGTTCTAATGAAAACATCATGAAACTGAACTGCCCTGAGCCAGTTTTTTGAAGAAAACCTTTGAATGTATTTTGACTGTCACTAAATCCACTTTTGGCCTCTTCCAAGCCTGAAACGTATTTTAAGAACATAAAAGGCTACATTAAACCAGTAAAGGTGGGTACGCATCAGGTTCTAATGAAAACATCATGAAACAATGAAATCAACTGCCCTGAGCCAGTTTTTTGAAGAAAATCTTTGAAACTATGTTTACTTTCACAAAATCCACTTTTTTTCTTTTCTTCCAAGCCTGAAACGTATTTTAAGAGCATAAAAGGCTGAGAATGTACCGTAACCATGTAACGGTGGGTAATCATCAGGTTCTAATGAAAACATCATGGAACTGAACTGCCCTGAGCCAGTTTTTTGAAGAAAACCTTTGAATGTATTTTGACTGTCACAAAATCCACTTTTTTTTTTCTTCCAAGCCTGAAACGTATTTTAAGAGCATAAAAGGCTAAGAATGTACCGTGAACCAATAAAGGTGTGTAAGAATCAGTTTCTATCGAAAACATCATGAAACAGTGAAATCAACTACCCTGAGCCAGTTTTCTGAAACTATGTTGACTTTCACAAAATCCACTTTTGGCCTCTTCCAAGCCTGAAACGTATTTTAAGAGCATAAAAGGCTGAGAATGTACCGTAAACCAGTAACGGTGGGTAATCATCAGGTTCTAATGAAAACATCATGAAACTGAACTGCCCTGAGCCAGTTTTTTGAAGAAAACCTTTGAAAGTATTTTGATTGTCACTAAATCCACTTTTTTTTTTCTTCCAAGCCTGAAACATATTTTAAGAGCATAAAAGGCTAAGAATGTACTGTGAACCAATAAAGGTGTGTAAGAATCAGTTTCTATCGAAAACATCATGAAACAGTGAAATCAACTGCCCTGAGCCAGTTTTCTGAAACTATGTTGACTTTCACAAAATCCACTTTTGGCCTCTTCCAAGCCTGAAACGTATTTTAAGAGCATAAAAGGCTGAGAATGTACCGTAAACCAGTAGAGGTGGGTAATCATCAGGTTCTAATGAAAACATCATGAAACTGAACTGCCCTGAGCCAGTTTTTTGAAGAAAACCTTTGAATGTATTTTGACTGTCACTAAATCCACTTTTGGCCTCTTCCAAGCCTGAAACGTATTTTAAGAACATAAAAGGCTACATTAAACCAGTAAAGGTGGGTACGCATCAGGTTCTAATGAAAACATCATGAAACAATGAAATCAACTGCCCTGAGCCAGTTTTTTGAAGAAAATCTTTGAAACTATGTTTACTTTCACAAAATCCACTTTTTTTCTTTTCTTCCAAGCCTGAAACGTATTTTAAGAGCATAAAAGGCTGAGAATGTACCGTAACCATGTAACGGTGGGTAATCATCAGGTTCTAATGAAAACATCATGGAACTGAACTGCCCTGAGCCAGTTTTTTGAAGAAAACCTTTGAATGTATTTTGACTGTCACAAAATCCACTTTTTTTTTTTCTTCCAAGCCTGAAACGTATTTTAAGAGCATAAAAGGCTAAGAATGTACCGTGAACCAATAAAGGTGTGTAAGAATCAGTTTCTATCGAAAACATCATGAAACAGTGAAATCAACTACCCTGAGCCAGTTTTCTGAAACTATGTTGACTTTCACAAAATCCACTTTTGGCCTCTTTCAAGCCTGAAACATATTTTAAGAGCATAAAAGGCTACATTAAACCAGTAAAGGTGCCTGAAACGTATTTTAAGAGCATAAAAGGCTGAGAATGTACCGTAAACCAGTAGAGGTGGGTAATCATCAGGTTCTAATGAAAACATCATGAAACTGAACTGCCCTGAGCCAGTTTTTTGAAGAAAACCTTTGAATGTATTTTGACTATCACTAAATCCACTTTTGGCCTCTTCCAAGCCTGAAACGTATTTTAAGAACATAAAAGGCTACATTAAACCAGTAAAGGTGGGTACGCATCAGGTTCTAATGAAAACATCATGAAACAATGAAATCAACTGCCCTGAGCCAGTTTTTTGAAGAAAATCTTTGAAACTATGTTTACTTTCACAAAATCCACTTTTTTTCTTTTCTTCCAAGCCTGAAACGTATTTTAAGAGCATAAAAGGCTGAGAATGTACCGTAACCATGTAACGGTGGGTAATCATCAGGTTCTAATGAAAACATCATGGAACTGAACTGCCCTGAGCCAGTTTTTTGAAGAAAACCTTTGAATGTATTTTGACTGTCACAAAATCCACTTTTTTTCTTTTCTTCCAAGCCTGAAACGTATTTTAAGAGCATAAAAGGCTAAGAATGTACCGTGAACCAATAAAGGTGTGTAAGAATCAGTTTCTATCGAAAACATCATGAAACAGTGAAATCAACTGCCCTGAGCCAGTTTTCTGAAACTATGTTGACTTTCACAAAATCCACTTTTGGCCTCTTCCAAGCCTGAAACGTATTTTAAGAGCATAAAAGGCTGAGAATGTACCGTAAACCAGTAGAGGTGGGTAATCATCAGGTTCTAATGAAAACATCATGAAACTGAACTGCCCTGAGCCAGTTTTTTGAAGAAAACCTTTGAATGTATTTTGACTGTCACTAAATCCACTTTTGGCCTCTTCCAAGCCTGAAACGTATTTTAAGAACATAAAAGGCTACATTAAACCAGTAAAGGTGGGTACGCATCAGGTTCTAATGAAAACATCATGAAACAATGAAATCAACTGCCCTGAGCCAGTTTTTTGAAGAAAATCTTTGAAATTATGTTTACTTTCACAAAATCCACTTTTTTTCTTTTCTTCCAAGCCTGAAACGTATTTTAAGAGTATAAAAGGCTGAGAATGTACCGTAAACCAGTAACGGTGGGTAATCATCAGGTTCTAATGAAAACATCATGAAACTGAACTGCCCTGAGCCAGTTTTTTGAAGAAAACCTTTGAAAGTATTTTGATTGTCACTAAATCCACTTTTTTTTTTCTTCCAAGCCTGAAACATATTTTAAGAGCATAAAAGGCTAAGAATGTACTGTGAACCAATAAAGGTGTGTAAGAATCAGTTTCTATCGAAAACATCATGAAACAGTGAAATCAACTGCCCTGAGCCAGTTTTCTGAAACTATGTTGACTTTCACAAAATCCACTTTTGGCCTCTTCCAAGCCTGAAACGTATTTTAAGAGCATAAAAGGCTGAGAATGTACCGTAAACCAGTAGAGGTGGGTAATCATCAGGTTCTAATGAAAACATCATGAAACTGAACTGCCCTGAGCCAGTTTTTTGAAGAAAACCTTTGAATGTATTTTGACTGTCACTAAATCCACTTTTGGCCTCTTCCAAGCCTGAAACGTATTTTAAGAACATAAAAGGCTACATTAAACCAGTAAAGGTGGGTACGCATCAGGTTCTAATGAAAACATCATGAAACAATGAAATCAACTGCCCTGAGCCAGTTTTTTGAAGAAAATCTTTGAAACTATGTTTACTTTCACAAAATCCACTTTTTTTCTTTTCTTCCAAGCCTGAAACGTATTTTAAGAGCATAAAAGGCTGAGAATGTACCGTAACCATGTAACGGTGGGTAATCATCAGGTTCTAATGAAAACATCATGGAACTGAACTGCCCTGAGCCAGTTTTTTGAAGAAAACCTTTGAATGTATTTTGACTGTCACAAAATCCACTTTTTTTTTTTCTTCCAAGCCTGAAACGTATTTTAAGAGCATAAAAGGCTAAGAATGTACTGTGAACCAATAAAGGTGTGTAAGAATCAGTTTCTATCGAAAACATCATGAAACAGTGAAATCAACTGCCCTGAGCCAGTTTTCTGAAACTATGTTGACTTTCACAAAATCCACTTTTGGCCTCTTCCAAGCCTGAAACGTATTTTAAGAGCATAAAAGGCTGAGAATGTACCGTAAACCAGTAACGGTGGGTAATCATCAGGTTCTAATGAAAACATCATGAAACTGAACTGCCCTGAGCCAGTTTTTTAAAGAAAACCTTTGAAAGTATTTTGATTGTCACTAAATCCACTTTTTTTTTTCTTCCAAGCCTGAAACGTATTTTAAGAGCATAAAAGGCTGAGAATGTACCGTAACCATGTAACGGTGGGTAATCATCAGGTTCTAATGAAAACATCATGGAACTGAACTGCCCTGAGCCAGTTTTTTGAAGAAAACCTTTGAATGTATTTTGACTGTCACAAAATCCACTTTTTTTTTTTCTTCCAAGCCTGAAACGTATTTTAAGAGCATAAAAGGCTAAGAATGTACCGTGAACCAATAAAGGTGTGTAAGAATCAGTTTCTATCGAAAACATCATGAAACAGTGAAATCAACTACCCTGAGCCAGTTTTCTGAAACTATGTTGACTTTCACAAAATCCACTTTTGGCCTCTTTCAAGCCTGAAACATATTTTAAGAGCATAAAAGGCTACATTAAACCAGTAAAGGTGCCTGAAACGTATTTTAAGAGCATAAAAGGCTGAGAATGTACCGTAAACCAGTAGAGGTGGGTAATCATCAGGTTCTAATGAAAACATCATGAAACTGAACTGCCCTGAGCCAGTTTTTTGAAGAAAACCTTTGAATGTATTTTGACTGTCACTAAATCCACTTTTGGCCTCTTCCAAGCCTGAAACGTATTTTAAGAACATAAAAGGCTACATTAAACCAGTAAAGGTGGGTACGCATCAGGTTCTAATGAAAACATCATGAAACAATGAAATCAACTGCCCTGAGCCAGTTTTTTGAAGAAAATCTTTGAAACTATGTTTACTTTCACAAAATCCACTTTTTTTCTTTTCTTCCAAGCCTGAAACGTATTTTAAGAGCATAAAAGGCTGAGAATGTACCGTAACCATGTAACGGTGGGTAATCATCAGGTTCTAATGAAAACATCATGGAACTGAACTGCCCTGAGCCAGTTTTTTGAAGAAAACCTTTGAATGTATTTTGACTGTCACAAAATCCACTTTTTTTCTTTTCTTCCAAGCCTGAAACGTATTTTAAGAGCATAAAAGGCTAAGAATGTACCGTGAACCAATAAAGGTGTGTAAGAATCAGTTTCTATCGAAAACATCATGAAACAGTGAAATCAACTGCCCTGAGCCAGTTTTCTGAAACTATGTTGACTTTCACAAAATCCACTTTTGGCCTCTTCCAAGCCTGAAACGTATTTTAAGAGCATAAAAGGCTGAGAATGTACCGTAAACCAGTAGAGGTGGGTAATCATCAGGTTCTAATGAAAACATCATGAAACTGAACTGCCCTGAGCCAGTTTTTTGAAGAAAACCTTTGAATGTATTTTGACTGTCACTAAATCCACTTTTGGCCTCTTCCAAGCCTGAAACGTATTTTAAGAACATAAAAGGCTACATTAAACCAGTAAAGGTGGGTACGCATCAGGTTCTAATGAAAACATCATGAAACAATGAAATCAACTGCCCTGAGCCAGTTTTTTGAAGAAAATCTTTGAAATTATGTTTACTTTCACAAAATCCACTTTTTTTCTTTTCTTCCAAGCCTGAAAAGTATTTTAAGAGCATAAAAGGCTGAGAATGTACCGTAAACCAGTAACGGTGGGTAATCATCAGGTTCTAATGAAAACATCATGAAACTGAACTGCCCTGAGCCAGTTTTTTGAAGAAAACCTTTGAAAGTATTTTGATTGTCACTAAATCCACTTTTTTTTTTCTTCCAAGCCTGAAACATATTTTAAGAGCATAAAAGGCTAAGAATGTACTGTGAACCAATAAAGGTGTGTAAGAATCAGTTTCTATCGAAAACATCATGAAACAGTGAAATCAACTGCCCTGAGCCAGTTTTCTGAAACTATGTTGACTTTCACAAAATCCACTTTTGGCCTCTTCCAAGCCTGAAACGTATTTTAAGAGCATAAAAGGCTGAGAATGTACCGTAAACCAGTAGAGGTGGGTAATCATCAGGTTCTAATGAAAACATCATGAAACTGAACTGCCCTGAGCCAGTTTTTTGAAGAAAACCTTTGAATGTATTTTGACTGTCACTAAATCCACTTTTGGCCTCTTCCAAGCCTGAAACGTATTTTAAGAACATAAAAGGCTACATTAAACCAGTAAAGGTGGGTACGCATCAGGTTCTAATGAAAACATCATGAAACAATGAAATCAACTGCCCTGAGCCAGTTTTTTGAAGAAAATCTTTGAAACTATGTTTACTTTCACAAAATCCACTTTTTTTCTTTTCTTCCAAGCCTGAAACGTATTTTAAGAGCATAAAAGGCTGAGAATGTACCGTAACCATGTAACGGTGGGTAATCATCAGGTTCTAATGAAAACATCATGGAACTGAACTGCCCTGAGCCAGTTTTTTGAAGAAAACCTTTGAATGTATTTTGACTGTCACAAAATCCACTTTTTTTTTTTCTTCCAAGCCTGAAACGTATTTTAAGAGCATAAAAGGCTAAGAATGTACTGTGAACCAATAAAGGTGTGTAAGAATCAGTTTCTATCGAAAACATCATGAAACAGTGAAATCAACTGCCCTGAGCCAGTTTTCTGAAACTATGTTGACTTTCACAAAATCCACTTTTGGCCTCTTCCAAGCCTGAAACGTATTTTAAGAGCATAAAAGGCTGAGAATGTACCGTAAACCAGTAACGGTGGGTAATCATCAGGTTCTAATGAAAACATCATGAAACTGAACTGCCCTGAGCCAGTTTTTTAAAGTAAACCTTTGAAAGTATTTTGATTGTCACTAAATCCACTTTTTTTTTTCTTCTAAGCCTGAAACGTATTTTAAGAGCATAAAAGGCTGAGAATGTACCGTAAACCAGTAACGGTGGGTAATCATCAGGTTCTAATGAAAACATCATGAAACTGAACTGCCCTGAGCCAGTTTTTTGAAGAAAACCTTTGAATGTATTTTGACTGTCACTAAATCCACTTTTGGCCTCTTCCAAGCCTGAAACGTATTTTAAGAACATAAAAGGCTAAGAATGTACCGTGAACCAATAAAGGTGTGTAAGAATCAGTTTCTATCGAAAACATCATGAAACAGTGAAATCAACTGCCCTGAGCCAGTTTTCTGAAACTATGTTGACTTTCACAAAATCCACTTTTGGCCTCTTTCAAGCCTGAAACATATTTTAAGAGCATAAAAGGCTACATTAAACCAGTAAAGCTGCCTGAAACGTATTTTAAGAGCATAAAAGGCTGAGAATGTACCGTAAACCAGTAGAGGTGGGTAATCATCAGGTTCTAATGAAAACATCATGAAACTGAACTGCCCTGAGCCAGTTTTTTGAAGAAAACCTTTGAATGTATTTTGACTGTCACTAAATCCACTTTTGGCCTCTTCCAAACCTGAAACGTATTTTAAGAACATAAAAGGCTACATTAAACCAGTAAAGGTGGGTATGCATCAGGTTCTAATGAAAACATCATGAAACAATGAAATCAACTGCCCTGAGCCAGTTTTTTGAAGAAAATCTTTGAAACTATGTTTACTTTCACAAAATCCACTTTTTTTCTTTTCTTCCAAGCCTGAAACGTATTTTAAGAGTATAAAAGGCTGAGAATGTACCGTAAACCAGTAGAGGTGGGTAATCATCAGGTTCTAATGAAAACATCATGAAACTGAACTGCCCTGAGCCAGTTTTTTGAAGAAAACCTTTGAATGTATTTTGACTGTCACTAAATCCACTTTTGGCCTCTTCCAAGCCTGAAACGTATTTTAAGAACATAAAAGGCTACATTAAACCAGTAAAGGTGGTTACGCATCAGGTTCTAATGAAAACATCATGAAACAATGAAATCAACTGCCCTGAGCCAGTTTTTTGAAGAAAATCTTTGAAACTATGTTTACTTTCACAAAATCCACTTTTGGCCTCCTCTCTGCCTGAAACGTCTTTTGAGAGCATAAAAAGTGAAAATGCATCTCTAGGCAGGAAAGTGCTGAAAGCTGCAGATATTCATGAACATGACATCAGACTGTTAAATCAACTGTGCTGACGTAGTTTTTTGAAGAAAATCTTTGAAACTATGCTTACTTTCACAAAATCAACTTTTGGCCTCCTCTCTGCCTGAAACGTCTTTTAAGAGCATAAAAAGTGAAAATGCATCTCTAGGCAGGAAAGTGCTGAAAGCTGCAGATATTCATGAACATGACATCAGACTGTGAAATCAACTGTCCCGTAGTTTTTTGAAGAAAATCTTTGAAACTATGCTTACTTTCACAAAATCAACTTTTGGCCTCCTCTCTGCCTGAAACGTCTTTTGAGAGCATAAAAAGTGAAAATGCATCTCTAGGCAGGAAAGTGCTGAAAGCTGCAGATATTCATGAACATGACAGACTGTAAAATCAACTGTCCTGACGCAGTTTTTTGAAGAAAATCTTTGAAACTATGCTTACTTTCACAAAATCAACTTTTGGCCTCCTCTCTGCCTGAAACGTCTTTTAAGAGCATAAAAAGTGAAAATGCATCTCTAGGCAGGAAAGTGCTGAAAGCTGCAGATATTCATGAACATGACATCAGACTGTGAAATCAACTGTCTTGAGGAATTTTTTTGAAGAAAATCTTTGAAACTATGCTTACTTTCACAAAATCAACTTTTGGCCTCCTCTCTGCCTGAAACGTCTTTTGAGAGCATAAAAAGTGAAAATGCATCTCTAGGCAGGAAAGTGCTGAAAGCTGCAGATATTCATGAACATGACATCAGACTGTGAAATCAACTGTCTTGAGGAATTTTTTTGAAGAAAATCTTTGAAACTATGCTTACTTTCACAAAATCAACTTTTGGCCTCCTCTCTGCCTGAAACGTCTTTTGAGAGCATAAAAAGTGAAAATGCATCTCTAGGCAGGAAAGTGCTGAAAGCTGCAGATATTCATGAACATGACATCAGACTGTTAAATCAACTGTGCTGACGTAGTTTTTTGAAGAAAATCTTTGAAACTATGCTTACTTTCACAAAATCAACTTTTGGCCTCCTCTCTGCCTGAAACGTCTTTTGAGAGCATAAAAAGTGAAAATGCATCTCTAGGCAGGAAAGTGCTGAAAGCTGCAGATATTCATGAACATGACATCAGACTGTGAAATCAACTGTCTTGAGGAAGTTTTTTGAAGAAAATCTTTGAAACTATGCTTACTTTCACAAAATCAACTTTTGGCCTCCTCTCTGCCTGAAACGTCTTTTAAGAGCATAAAAAGTGAAAATGCATCTCTAGGCAGGAAAGTGCTGAAAGCTGCAGATATTCATGAACATGACAGACTGTAAAATCAACTGTCCTGACGCAGTTTTTTGAAGAAAATCTTTGAAACTATGCTTACTTTCACAAAATCAACTTTTGGCCTCCTCTCTGCCTGAAACGTCTTTTAAGAGCATAAAAAGTGAAAATGCATCTCTAGGCAGGAAAGTGCTGAAAGCTGCAGATATTCATGAACATGACAGACTGCAAAATCAACTGTCCTGACGCAGTTTTTTGAAGAAAATCTTTGAAACTATGCTTACTTTCACAAAATCAACTTTTGGCCTCCTCTCTGCCTGAAACGTCTTTTAAGAGCATAAAAAGTGAAAATGCATCTCTAGGCAGGAAAGTGCTGAAAGCTGCAGATATTCATGAACATGACATCAGACTGTGAAATCAACTGTCTTGAGGAATTTTTTTGAAGAAAATCTTTGAAACTATGCTTACTTTCACAAAATCAACTTTTGGCCTCCTCTCTGCCTGAAACGTCTTTTGAGAGCATAAAAAGTGAAAATGCATCTCTAGGCAGGAAAGTGCTGAAAGCTGCAGATATTCATGAACATGACATCAGACTGTTAAATCAACTGTGCTGACGTAGTTTTTTGAAGAAAATCTTTGAAACTATGCTTACTTTCACAAAATCAACTTTTGGCCTCCTCTCTGCCTGAAACGTCTTTTGAGAGCATAAAAAGTGAAAATGCATCTCTAGGCAGGAAAGTGCTGAAAGCTGCAGATATTCATGAACATGACATCAGACTGTGAAATCAACTGTCTTGAGGAAGTTTTTTGAAGAAAATCTTTGAAACTATGCTTACTTTCACAAAATCAACTTTTGGCCTCCTCTCTGCCTGAAACGTCTTTTAAGAGCATAAAAAGTGAAAATGCATCTCTAGGCAGGAAAGTGCTGAAAGCTGCAGATATTCATGAACATGACAGACTGTAAAATCAACTGTCCTGACGCAGTTTTTTGAAGAAAATCTTTGAAACTATGCTTACTTTCACAAAATCAACTTTTGGCCTCCTCTCTGCCTGAAACGTCTTTTAAGAGCATAAAAAGTGAAAATGCATCTCTAGGCAGGAAAGTGCTGAAAGCTGCAGATATTCATGAACATGACAGACTGCAAAATCAACTGTCCTGACGCAGTTTTTTGAAGAAAATCTTTGAAACTATGCTTACTTTCACAAAATCAACTTTTGGCCTCCTCTCTGCCTGAAACGTCTTTTAAGAGCATAAAAAGTGAAAATGCATCTCTAGGTAGGAAAGTGCTGAAAGCTGCAGATATTCATGAACATGACATCAGACTGTGAAATCAACTGTCTTGAGGAATTTTTTTGAAGAAAATCTTTGAAACTATGCTTACTTTCACAAAATCAACTTTTGGCCTCCTCTCTGCCTGAAACGTCTTTTGAGAGCATAAAAAGTGAAAATGCATCTCTAGGCAGGAAAGTGCTGAAAGCTGCAGATATTCATGAACATGACATCAGACTGTGAAATCAACTGTCTTGAGGAATTTTTTTGAAGAAAATCTTTGAAACTATGCTTACTTTCACAAAATCAACTTTTGGCCTCCTCTCTGCCTGAAACGTCTTTTGAGAGCATAAAAAGTGAAAATGCATCTCTAGGCAGGAAAGTGCTGAAAGCTGCAGATATCATGAACATGACATCAGACTGTTAAATCAACTGTGCTGACGTAGTTTTTTGAAGAAAATCTTTGAAACTATGCTTACTTTCACAAAATCAACTTTTGGCCTCCTCTCTGCCTGAAACGTCTTTTGAGAGCATAAAAAGTGAAAATGCATCTCTAGGCAGGAAAGTGCTGAAAGCTGCAGATATTCATGAACATGACATCAGACTGTGAAATCAACTGTCTTGAGGAAGTTTTTTGAAGAAAATCTTTGAAACTATGCTTACTTTCACAAAATCAACTTTTGGCCTCCTCTCTGCCTGAAACGTCTTTTAAGAGCATAAAAAGTGAAAATGCATCTCTAGGCAGGAAAGTGCTGAAAGCTGCAGATATTCATGAACATGACAGACTGTAAAATCAACTGTCCTGACGCAGTTTTTTGAAGAAAATCTTTGAAACTATGCTTACTTTCACAAAATCAACTTTTGGCCTCCTCTCTGCCTGAAACGTCTTTTAAGAGCATAAAAAGTGAAAATGCATCTCTAGGCAGGAAAGTGCTGAAAGCTGCAGATATTCATGAACATGACAGACTGCAAAATCAACTGTCCTGACGCAGTTTTTTGAAGAAAATCTTTGAAACTATGCTTACTTTCACAAAATCAACTTTTGGCCTCCTCTCTGCCTGAAACGTCTTTTAAGAGCATAAAAAGTGAAAATGCATCTCTAGGCAGGAAAGTGCTGAAAGCTGCAGATATTCATGAACATGACATCAGACTGTGAAATCAACTGTCTTGAGGAATTTTTTTGAAGAAAATCTTTGAAACTATGCTTACTTTCACAAAATCAACTTTTGGCCTCCTCTCTGCCTGAAACGTCTTTTGAGAGCATAAAAAGTGAAAATGCATCTCTAGGCAGGAAAGTGCTGAAAGCTGCAGATATTCATGAACATGACATCAGACTGTGAAATCAACTGTCTTGAGGAATTTTTTTGAAGAAAATCTTTGAAACTATGTTTACTTTCACAAAATCAACTTTTGGCCTCCTCTCTGCCTGAAACGTCTTTTGAGAGCATAAAAAGTGAAAATGCATCTCTAGGCAGGAAAGTGCTGAAAGCTGCAGATATCATGAACATGACATCAGACTGTTAAATCAACTGTGCTGACGTAGTTTTTTGAAGAAAATCTTTGAAACTATGCTTACTTTCACAAAATCAACTTTTGGCCTCCTCTCTGCCTGAAACGTCTTTTAAGAGCATAAAAAGTGAAAATGCATCTCTAGGCAGGAAAGTGCTGAAAGCTGCAGATATTCATGAACATGACATCAGACTGTGAAATCAACTGTCCCGTAGTTTTTTGAAGAATATCTTTGAAACTATGCTTACTTTCACAAAATCAACTTTTGGCCTCCTCTCTGCCTGAAACGTCTTTTGAGAGCATAAAAAGTGAAAATGCATCTCTAGGCAGGAAAGTGCTGAAAGCTGCAGATATTCATGAACATGACATCAGACTGAAATCAACTGTCTTGAGGAAGTTTTTTGAAGAAAATCTTTGAAACTATGCTTACTTTCACAAAATCAACTTTTGGCCTCCTCTCTGCCTGAAACGTCTTTTAAGAGCATAAAAAGTGAAAATGCATCTCTAGGCAGGAAAGTGCTGAAAGCTGCAGATATTCATGAACATGACATCAGACTGTGAAATCAACTGTCTTGAGGAATTTTTTTGAAGAAAATCTTTGAAACTATGCTTACTTTCACAAAATCAACTTTTGGCCTCCTCTCTGCCTGAAACGTCTTTTAAGAGCATAAAAAGTGAAAATGCATCTCTAGGCAGGAAAGTGCTGAAAGCTGCAGATATTCATGAACATGACAGACTGCAAAATCAACTGTCCTGACGCAGTTTTTTGAAGAAAATCTTTGAAACTATGCTTACTTTCACAAAATCAACTTTTGGCCTCCTCTCTGCCTGAAACGTCTTTTAAGAGCATAAAAAGTGAAAATGCATCTCTAGGCAGGAAAGTGCTGAAAGCTGCAGATATTCATGAACATGACATCAGACTGTGAAATCAACTGTCTTGAGGAATTTTTTTGAAGAAAATCTTTGAAACTATGCTTACTTTCACAAAATCAACTTTTGGCCTCCTCTCTGCCTGAAACGTCTTTTGAGAGCATAAAAAGTGAAAATGCATCTCTAGGCAGGAAAGTGCTGAAAGCTGCAGATATTCATGAACATGACATCAGACTGTGAAATCAACTGTCTTGAGGAATTTTTTTGAAGAAAATCTTTGAAACTATGTTTACTTTCACAAAATCAACTTTTGGCCTCCTCTCTGCCTGAAACGTCTTTTGAGAGCATAAAAAGTGAAAATGCATCTCTAGGCAGGAAAGTGCTGAAAGCTGCAGATATTCATGAACATGACATCAGACTGTTAAATCAACTGTGCTGACGTAGTTTTTTGAAGAAAATCTTTGAAACTATGCTTACTTTCACAAAATCAACTTTTGGCCTCCTCTCTGCCTGAAACGTCTTTTAAGAGCATAAAAAGTGAAAATGCATCTCTAGGCAGGAAAGTGCTGAAAGCTGCAGATATTCATGAACATGACATCAGACTGTGAAATCAACTGTCCCGTAGTTTTTTGAAGAAAATCTTTGAAACTATGCTTACTTTCACAAAATCAACTTTTGGCCTCCTCTCTGCCTGAAACGTCTTTTGAGAGCATAAAAAGTGAAAATGCATCTCTAGGCAGGAAAGTGCTGAAAGCTGCAGATATTCATGAACATGACATCAGACTGTGAAATCAACTGTCTTGAGGAAGTTTTTTGAAGAAAATCTTTGAAACTATGTTTACTTTCACAAAATCAACTTTTGGCCTCCTCTCTGCCTGAAACGTCTTTTGAGAGCATAAAAAGTGAAAATGCATCTCTAGGCAGGAAAGTGCTGAAAGCTGCAGATATTCATGAACATGACATCAGACTGTTAAATCAACTGTGCTGACGTAGTTTTTTGAAGAAAATCTTTGAAACTATGCTTACTTTCACAAAATCAACTTTTGGCCTCCTCTCTGCCTGAAACGTCTTTTAAGAGCATAAAAAGTGAAAATGCATCTCTAGGCAGGAAAGTGCTGAAAGCTGCAGATATTCATGAACATGACATCAGACTGTGAAATCAACTGTCCCGTAGTTTTTTGAAGAAAATCTTTGAAACTATGCTTACTTTCACAAAATCAACTTTTGGCCTCCTCTCTGCCTGAAACGTCTTTTGAGAGCATAAAAAGTGAAAATGCATCTCTAGGCAGGAAAGTGCTGAAAGCTGCAGATATTCATGAACATGACATCAGACTGTGAAATCAACTGTCTTGAGGAAGTTTTTTGAAGAAAATCTTTGAAACTATGCTTACTTTCACAAAATCAACTTTTGGCCTCCTCTCTGCCTGAAACGTCTTTTAAGAGCATAAAAAGTGAAAATGCATCTCTAGGCAGGAAAGTGCTGAAAGCTGCAGATATTCATGAACATGACAGACTGTAAAATCAACTGTCCTGACGCAGTTTTTTGAAGAAAATCTTTGAAACTATGCTTACTTTCACAAAATCAACTTTTGGCCTCCTCTCTGCCTGAAACGTCTTTTAAGAGCATAAAAAGTGAAAATGCATCTCTAGGCAGGAAAGTGCTGAAAGCTGCAGATATTCATGAACATGACAGAATGCAAAATCAACTGTCCTGACGCAGTTTTTTGAAGAAAATCTTTGAAACTATGCTTACTTTCACAAAATCAACTTTTGGCCTCCTCTCTGCCTGAAACGTCTTTTAAGAGCATAAAAAGTGAAAATGCATCTCTAGGGAGGAAAGTGCTGAAAGCTGCAGATATTCATGAACATGACATCAGACTGTGAAATCAACTGTCTTGAGGAATTTTTTTGAAGAAAATCTTTGAAACTATGCTTACTTTCACAAAATCAACTTTTGGCCTCCTCTCTGCCTGAAACGTCTTTTGAGAGCATAAAAAGTGAAAATGCATCTCTAGGCAGGAAAGTGCTGAAAGCTGCAGATATTCATGAACATGACATCAGACTGTGAAATCAACTGTCTTGAGGAATTTTTTTGAAGAAAATCTTTGAAACTATGTTTACTTTCACAAAATCAACTTTTGGCCTCCTCTCTGCCTGAAACGTCTTTTGAGAGCATAAAAAGTGAAAATGCATCTCTAGGCAGGAAAGTGCTGAAAGCTGCAGATATTCATGAACATGACATCAGACTGTTAAATCAACTGTGCTGACGTAGTTTTTTGAAGAAAATCTTTGAAACTATGCTTACTTTCACAAAATCAACTTTTGGCCTCCTCTCTGCCTGAAACGTCTTTTAAGAGCATAAAAAGTGAAAATGCATCTCTAGGCAGGAAAGTGCTGAAAGCTGCAGATATTCATGAACATGACATCAGACTGTGAAATCAACTGTCCCGTAGTTTTTTGAAGAAAATCTTTGAAACTATGCTTACTTTCACAAAATCAACTTTTGGCCTCCTCTCTGCCTGAAACGTCTTTTGAGAGCATAAAAAGTGAAAATGCATCTCTAGGCAGGAAAGTGCTGAAAGCTGCAGATATTCATGAACATGACATCAGACTGTGAAATCAACTGTCTTGAGGAAGTTTTTTGAAGAAAATCTTTGAAACTATGCTTACTTTCACAAAATCAACTTTTGGCCTCCTCTCTGCCTGAAACGTCTTTTAAGAGCATAAAAAGTGAAAATGCATCTCTAGGCAGGAAAGTGCTGAAAGCTGCAGATATTCATGAACATGACAGACTTTAAAATCAACTGTCCTGACGCAGTTTTTTGAAGAAAATCTTTGAAACTATGCTTACTTTCACAAAATCAACTTTTGGCCTCCTCTCTGCCTGAAACGTCTTTTAAGAGCATAAAAAGTGAAAATGCATCTCTAGGCAGGAAAGTGCTGAAAGCTGCAGATATTCATGAACATGACATCAGACTGTGAAATCAACTGTCTTGAGGAATTTTTTTGAAGAAAATCTTTGAAACTATGCTTACTTTCACAAAATCAACTTTTGGCCTCCTCTCTGCCTGAAACGTCTTTTAAGAGCATAAAAAGTGAAAATGCATCTCTAGGCAGGAAAGTGCTGAAAGCTGCAGATATTCATGAACATGACAGACTGCAAAATCAACTGTCCTGACGCAGTTTTTTGAAGAAAATCTTTGAAACTATGCTTACTTTCACAAAATCAACTTTTGGCCTCCTCTCTGCCTGAAACGTCTTTTAAGAGCATAAAAAGTGAAAATGCATCTCTAGGCAGGAAAGTGCTGAAAGCTGCAGATATTCATGAACATGACATCAGACTGTGAAATCAACTGTCTTGAGGAATTTTTTTGAAGAAAATCTTTGAAACTATGCTTACTTTCACAAAATCAACTTTTGGCCTCCTCTCTGCCTGAAACGTCTTTTGAGAGCATAAAAAGTGAAAATGCATCTCTAGGCAGGAAAGTGCTGAAAGCTGCAGATATTAATGATCATGACATCAGACTGTTAAATCAACTGTGCTGACGTAGTTTTTTGAAGAAAATCTTTGAAACTATGCTTACTTTCACAAAATCAACTTTTGGCCTCCTCTCTGCCTGAAACGTCTTTTAAGAGCATAAAAAGTGAAAATGCATCTCTAGGCAGGAAAGTGCTGAAAGCTGCAGATATTCATGAACATGACATCAGACTGTGAAATCAACTGTCTTGAGGAAGTTTTTTGAAGAAAATCTTTGAAACTATGCTTACTTTCACAAAATCAACTTTTGGCCTCCTCTCTGCCTGAAACGTCTTTTGAGAGCATAAAAAGTGAAAATGCATCTCTAGGCAGGAAAGTGCTGAAAGCTGCAGATATTCATGAACATGACATCAGACTGTGAAATCAACTGTCTTGAGGAATTTTTTTGAAGAAAATCTTTGAAACTATGCTTACTTTCACAAAATCAACTTTTGGCCTCCTCTCTGCCTGAAACGTCTTTTGAGAGCATAAAAAGTGAAAATGCATCTCTAGGCAGGAAAGTGCTGAAAGCTGCAGATATTAATGAACATGACATCAGACTGTTAAATCAACTGTGCTGACGTAGTTTTTTGAAGAAAATCTTTGAAACTATGCTTACTTTCACAAAATCAACTTTTGGCCTCCTCTCTGCCTGAAACGTCTTTTAAGAGCATAAAAAGTGAAAATGCATCTCTAGGCAGGAAAGTGCTGAAAGCTGCAGATATTCATGAACATGACAGACTGCAAAATCAACTGTCCTGACGCAGTTTTTTGAAGAAAATCTTTGAAACTATGCTTACTTTCACAAAATCAACTTTTGGCCTCCTCTCTGCCTGAAACGTCTTTTAAGAGCATAAAAAGTGAAAATGCATCTCTAGGCAGGAAAGTGCTGAAAGCTGCAGATATTCATGAACATGACATCAGACTGTGAAATCAACTGTCTTGAGGAATTTTTTTGAAGAAAATCTTTGAAACTATGCTTACTTTCACAAAATCAACTTTTGGCCTCCTCTCTGCCTGAAACGTCTTTTGAGAGCATAAAAAGTGAAAATGCATCTCTAGGCAGGAAAGTGCTGAAAGCTGCAGATATTAATGATCATGACATCAGACTGTTAAATCAACTGTGCTGACGTAGTTTTTTGAAGAAAATCTTTGAAACTATGCTTACTTTCACAAAATCAACTTTTGGCCTCCTCTCTGCCTGAAACGTCTTTTAAGAGCATAAAAAGTGAAAATGCATCTCTAGGCAGGAAAGTGCTGAAAGCTGCAGATATTCATGAACATGACATCAGACTGTGAAATCAACTGTCTTGAGGAAGTTTTTTGAAGAAAATCTTTGAAACTATGCTTACTTTCACAAAATCAACTTTTGGCCTCCTCTCTGCCTGAAACGTCTTTTGAGAGCATAAAAAGTGAAAATGCATCTCTAGGCAGGAAAGTGCTGAAAGCTGCAGATATTCATGAACATGACATCAGACTGTGAAATCAACTGTCTTGAGGAATTTTTTTGAAGAAAATCTTTGAAACTATGCTTACTTTCACAAAATCAACTTTTGGCCTCCTCTCTGCCTGAAACGTCTTTTGAGAGCATAAAAAGTGAAAATGCATCTCTAGGCAGGAAAGTGCTGAAAGCTGCAGATATTAATGAACATGACATCAGACTGTTAAATCAACTGTGCTGACGTAGTTTTTTGAAGAAAATCTTTGAAACTATGCTTACTTTCACAAAATCAACTTTTGGCCTCCTCTCTGCCTGAAACGTCTTTTAAGAGCATAAAAAGTGAAAATGCATCTCTAGGCAGGAAAGTGCTGAAAGCTGCAGATATTCATGAACATGACAGACTGCAAAATCAACTGTCCTGACGCAGTTTTTTGAAGAAAATCTTTGAAACTATGCTTACTTTCACAAAATCAACTTTTGGCCTCCTCTCTGCCTGAAACGTCTTTTAAGAGCATAAAAAGTGAAAATGCATCTCTAGGCAGGAAAGTGCTGAAAGCTGCAGATATTCATGAACATGACATCAGACTGTGAAATCAACTGTCTTGAGGAATTTTTTTGAAGAAAATCTTTGAAACTATGCTTACTTTCACAAAATCAACTTTTGGCCTCCTCTCTGCCTGAAACGTCTTTTGAGAGCATAAAAAGTGAAAATGCATCTCTAGGCAGGAAAGTGCTGAAAGCTGCAGATATTCATGAACATGACATCAGACTGTGAAATCAACTGTCTTGAGGAATTTTTTTGAAGAAAATCTTTGAAACTATGTTTACTTTCACAAAATCAACTTTTGGCCTCCTCTCTGCCTGAAACGTCTTTTGAGAGCATAAAAAGTGAAAATGCATCTCTAGGCAGGAAAGTGCTGAAAGCTGCAGATATTCATGAACATGACATCAGACTGTTAAATCAACTGTGCTGACGTAGTTTTTTGAAGAAAATCTTTGAAACTATGCTTACTTTCACAAAATCAACTTTTGGCCTCCTCTCTGCCTGAAACGTCTTTTAAGAGCATAAAAAGTGAAAATGCATCTCTAGGCAGGAAAGTGCTGAAAGCTGCAGATATTCATGAACATGACATCAGACTGTGAAATCAACTGTCCCGTAGTTTTTTGAAGAAAATCTTTGAAACTATGCTTACTTTCACAAAATCAACTTTTGGCCTCCTCTCTGCCTGAAACGTCTTTTGAGAGCATAAAAAGTGAAAATGCATCTCTAGGCAGGAAAGTGCTGAAAGCTGCAGATATTCATGAACATGACATCAGACTGTGAAATCAACTGTCTTGAGGAAGTTTTTTGAAGAAAATCTTTGAAACTATGCTTACTTTCACAAAATCAACTTTTGGCCTCCTCTCTGCCTGAAACGTCTTTTAAGAGCATAAAAAGTGAAAATGCATCTCTAGGCAGGAAAGTGCTGAAAGCTGCAGATATTCATGAACATGACAGACTGTAAAATCAACTGTCCTGACGCAGTTTTTTGAAGAAAATCTTTGAAACTATGCTTACTTTCACAAAATCAACTTTTGGCCTCCTCTCTGCCTGAAACGTCTTTTAAGAGCATAAAAAGTGAAAATGCATCTCTAGGCAGGAAAGTGCTGAAAGCTGCAGATATTCATGAACATGACATCAGACTGTGAAATCAACTGTCTTGAGGAATTTTTTTGAAGAAAATCTTTGAAACTATGCTTACTTTCACAAAATCAACTTTTGGCCTCCTCTCTGCCTGAAACGTCTTTTAAGAGCATAAAAAGTGAAAATGCATCTCTAGGCAGGAAAGTGCTGAAAGCTGCAGATATTCATGAACATGACAGACTGCAAAATCAACTGTCCTGACGCAGTTTTTTGAAGAAAATCTTTGAAACTATGCTTACTTTCACAAAATCAACTTTTGGCCTCCTCTCTGCCTGAAACGTCTTTTAAGAGCATAAAAAGTGAAAATGCATCTCTAGGCAGGAAAGTGCTGAAAGCTGCAGATATTCATGAACATGACATCAGACTGTGAAATCAACTGTCTTGAGGAATTTTTTTGAAGAAAATCTTTGAAACTATGCTTACTTTCACAAAATCAACTTTTGGCCTCCTCTCTGCCTGAAACGTCTTTTGAGAGCATAAAAAGTGAAAATGCATCTCTAGGCAGGAAAGTGCTGAAAGCTGCAGATATTCATGAACATGACATCAGACTGTGAAATCAACTGTCTTGAGGAATTTTTTTGAAGAAAATCTTTGAAACTATGTTTACTTTCACAAAATCAACTTTTGGCCTCCTCTCTGCCTGAAACGTCTTTTGAGAGCATAAAAAGTGAAAATGCATCTCTAGGCAGGAAAGTGCTGAAAGCTGCAGATATTCATGAACATGACATCAGACTGTGAAATCAACTGTCTTGAGGAAGTTTTTTGAAGAAAATCTTTGAAACTATGTTTACTTTCACAAAATCAACTTTTGGCCTCCTCTCTGCCTGAAACGTCTTTTGAGAGCATAAAAAGTGAAAATGCATCTCTAGGCAGGAAAGTGCTGAAAGCTGCAGATATTCATGAACATGACATCAGACTGTGAAATCAACTGTCTTGAGGAATTTTTTTGAAGAAAATCTTTGAAACTATGCTTACTTTCACAAAATCAACTTTTGGCCTCCTCTCTGCCTGAAACGTCTTTTGAGAGCATAAAAAGTGAAAATGCATCTCTAGGCAGGAAAGTGCTGAAAGCTGCAGATATTCATGAACATGACATCAGACTGTGAAATCAACTGTCTTGAGGAATTTTTTTGAAGAAAATCTTTGAAACTATGTTTACTTTCACAAAATCAACTTTTGGCCTCCTCTCTGCCTGAAACGTCTTTTGAGAGCATAAAAAGTGAAAATGCATCTCTAGGCAGGAAAGTGCTGAAAGCTGCAGATATTCATGAACATGACATCAGACTGTTAAATCAACTGTGCTGACGTAGTTTTTTGAAGAAAATCTTTGAAACTATGCTTAC
The DNA here is from genome assembly GCF_050575085.1 of Anarhichas minor. NCBI lineage: Eukaryota > Metazoa > Chordata > Actinopteri > Perciformes > Anarhichadidae > Anarhichas > Anarhichas minor. The sequence goes on along the minus strand of NW_027466455.1, from coordinate 6,639,889 downwards.
TTTCACAAAATCAACTTTTGGCCTCCTCTCTGCCTGAAACGTCTTTTAAGAGCATAAAAAGTGAAAATGCATCTCTAGGCAGGAAAGTGCTGAAAGCTGCAGATATTCATGAACATGACATCAGACTGTGAAATCAACTGTCCCGTAGTTTTTTGAAGAAAATCTTTGAAACTATGCTTACTTTCACAAAATCAACTTTTGGCCTCCTCTCTGCCTGAAACGTCTTTTGAGAGCATAAAAAGTGAAAATGCATCTCTAGGCAGGAAAGTGCTGAAAGCTGCAGATATTCATGAACATGACATCAGACTGTGAAATCAACTGTCTTGAGGAAGTTTTTTGAAGAAAATCTTTGAAACTATGCTTACTTTCACAAAATCAACTTTTGGCCTCCTCTCTGCCTGAAACGTCTTTTAAGAGCATAAAAAGTGAAAATGCATCTCTAGGCAGGAAAGTGCTGAAAGCTGCAGATATTCATGAACATGACAGACTTTAAAATCAACTGTCCTGACGCAGTTTTTTGAAGAAAATCTTTGAAACTATGCTTACTTTCACAAAATCAACTTTTGGCCTCCTCTCTGCCTGAAACGTCTTTTAAGAGCATAAAAAGTGAAAATGCATCTCTAGGCAGGAAAGTGCTGAAAGCTGCAGATATTCATGAACATGACATCAGACTGTGAAATCAACTGTCTTGAGGAATTTTTTTGAAGAAAATCTTTGAAACTATGCTTACTTTCACAAAATCAACTTTTGGCCTCCTCTCTGCCTGAAACGTCTTTTAAGAGCATAAAAAGTGAAAATGCATCTCTAGGCAGGAAAGTGCTGAAAGCTGCAGATATTCATGAACATGACAGACTGCAAAATCAACTGTCCTGACGCAGTTTTTTGAAGAAAATCTTTGAAACTATGCTTACTTTCACAAAATCAACTTTTGGCCTCCTCTCTGCCTGAAACGTCTTTTAAGAGCATAAAAAGTGAAAATGCATCTCTAGGCAGGAAAGTGCTGAAAGCTGCAGATATTCATGAACATGACATCAGACTGTGAAATCAACTGTCTTGAGGAATTTTTTTGAAGAAAATCTTTGAAACTATGCTTACTTTCACAAAATCAACTTTTGGCCTCCTCTCTGCCTGAAACGTCTTTTGAGAGCATAAAAAGTGAAAATGCATCTCTAGGCAGGAAAGTGCTGAAAGCTGCAGATATTAATGATCATGACATCAGACTGTTAAATCAACTGTGCTGACGTAGTTTTTTGAAGAAAATCTTTGAAACTATGCTTACTTTCACAAAATCAACTTTTGGCCTCCTCTCTGCCTGAAACGTCTTTTAAGAGCATAAAAAGTGAAAATGCATCTCTAGGCAGGAAAGTGCTGAAAGCTGCAGATATTCATGAACATGACATCAGACTGTGAAATCAACTGTCTTGAGGAAGTTTTTTGAAGAAAATCTTTGAAACTATGCTTACTTTCACAAAATCAACTTTTGGCCTCCTCTCTGCCTGAAACGTCTTTTGAGAGCATAAAAAGTGAAAATGCATCTCTAGGCAGGAAAGTGCTGAAAGCTGCAGATATTCATGAACATGACATCAGACTGTGAAATCAACTGTGCTGACGTAGTTTTTTGAAGAAAATCTTTGAAACTATGCTTACTTTCACAAAATCAACTTTTGGCCTCCTCTCTGCCTGAAACGTCTTTTAAGAGCATAAAAAGTGAAAATGCATCTCTAGGCAGGAAAGTGCTGAAAGCTGCAGATATTCATGAACATGACATCAGACTGTGAAATCAACTGTCTTGAGGAATTTTTTTGAAGAAAATCTTTGAAACTATGCTTACTTTCACAAAATCAACTTTTGGCCTCCTCTCTGCCTGAAACGTCTTTTGAGAGCATAAAAAGTGAAAATGCATCTCTAGGCAGGAAAGTGCTGAAAGCTGCAGATATTAATGATCATGACATCAGACTGTTAAATCAACTGTGCTGACGTAGTTTTTTGAAGAAAATCTTTGAAACTATGCTTACTTTCACAAAATCAACTTTTGGCCTCCTCTCTGCCTGAAACGTCTTTTAAGAGCATAAAAAGTGAAAATGCATCTCTAGGCAGGAAAGTGCTGAAAGCTGCAGATATTCATGAACATGACATCAGACTGTGAAATCAACTGTCTTGAGGAAGTTTTTTGAAGAAAATCTTTGAAACTATGCTTACTTTCACAAAATCAACTTTTGGCCTCCTCTCTGCCTGAAACGTCTTTTGAGAGCATAAAAAGTGAAAATGCATCTCTAGGCAGGAAAGTGCTGAAAGCTGCAGATATTCATGAACATGACATCAGACTGTGAAATCAACTGTGCTGACGTAGTTTTTTGAAGAAAATCTTTGAAACTATGCTTACTTTCACAAAATCAACTTTTGGCCTCCTCTCTGCCTGAAACGTCTTTTAAGAGCATAAAAAGTGAAAATGCATCTCTAGGCAGGAAAGTGCTGAAAGCTGCAGATATTCATGAACATGACATCAGACTGTGAAATCAACTGTCTTGAGGAATTTTTTTGAAGAAAATCTTTGAAACTATGCTTACTTTCACAAAATCAACTTTTGGCCTCCTCTCTGCCTGAAACGTCTTTTAAGAGCATAAAAAGTGAAAATGCATCTCTAGGCAGGAAAGTGCTGAAAGCTGCAGATATTCATGAACATGACAGACTGCAAAATCAACTGTCCTGACGCAGTTTTTTGAAGAAAATCTTTGAAACTATGCTTACTTTCACAAAATCAACTTTTGGCCTCCTCTCTGCCTGAAACGTCTTTTAAGAGCATAAAAAGTGAAAATGCATCTCTAGGCAGGAAAGTGCTGAAAGCTGCAGATATTCATGAACATGACATCAGACTGTGAAATCAACTGTCTTGAGGAATTTTTTTGAAGAAAATCTTTGAAACTATGCTTACTTTCACAAAATCAACTTTTGGCCTCCTCTCTGCCTGAAACGTCTTTTGAGAGCATAAAAAGTGAAAATGCATCTCTAGGCAGGAAAGTGCTGAAAGCTGCAGATATTAATGAACATGACATCAGACTGTTAAATCAACTGTGCTGACGTAGTTTTTTGAAGAAAATCTTTGAAACTATGCTTACTTTCACAAAATCAACTTTTGGCCTCCTCTCTGCCTGAAACGTCTTTTAAGAGCATAAAAAGTGAAAATGCATCTCTAGGCAGGAAAGTGCTGAAAGCTGCAGATATTCATGAACATGACAGACTGCAAAATCAACTGTCCTGACGCAGTTTTTTGAAGAAAATCTTTGAAACTATGCTTACTTTCACAAAATCAACTTTTGGCCTCCTCTCTGCCTGAAACGTCTTTTAAGAGCATAAAAAGTGAAAATGCATCTCTAGGCAGGAAAGTGCTGAAAGCTGCAGATATTCATGAACATGACATCAGACTGTGAAATCAACTGTCTTGAGGAATTTTTTTGAAGAAAATCTTTGAAACTATGCTTACTTTCACAAAATCAACTTTTGGCCTCCTCTCTGCCTGAAACGTCTTTTGAGAGCATAAAAAGTGAAAATGCATCTCTAGGCAGGAAAGTGCTGAAAGCTGCAGATATTCATGAACATGACATCAGACTGTGAAATCAACTGTCTTGAGGAATTTTTTTGAAGAAAATCTTTGAAACTATGTTTACTTTCACAAAATCAACTTTTGGCCTCCTCTCTGCCTGAAACGTCTTTTGAGAGCATAAAAAGTGAAAATGCATCTCTAGGCAGGAAAGTGCTGAAAGCTGCAGATATTCATGAACATGACATCAGACTGTTAAATCAACTGTGCTGACGTAGTTTTTTGAAGAAAATCTTTGAAACTATGCTTACTTTCACAAAATCAACTTTTGGCCTCCTCTCTGCCTGAAACGTCTTTTAAGAGCATAAAAAGTGAAAATGCATCTCTAGGCAGGAAAGTGCTGAAAGCTGCAGATATTCATGAACATGACATCAGACTGTGAAATCAACTGTCCCGTAGTTTTTTGAAGAAAATCTTTGAAACTATGCTTACTTTCACAAAATCAACTTTTGGCCTCCTCTCTGCCTGAAACGTCTTTTAAGAGCATAAAAAGTGAAAATGCATCTCTAGGCAGGAAAGTGCTGAAAGCTGCAGATATTCATGAACATGACAGACTGTAAAATCAACTGTCCTGACGCAGTTTTTTGAAGAAAATCTTTGAAACTATGCTTACTTTCACAAAATCAACTTTTGGCCTCCTCTCTGCCTGAAACGTCTTTTAAGAGCATAAAAAGTGAAAATGCATCTCTAGGCAGGAAAGTGCTGAAAGCTGCAGATATTCATGAACATGACATCAGACTGTGAAATCAACTGTCTTGAGGAATTTTTTTGAAGAAAATCTTTGAAACTATGCTTACTTTCACAAAATCAACTTTTGGCCTCCTCTCTGCCTGAAACGTCTTTTAAGAGCATAAAAAGTGAAAATGCATCTCTAGGCAGGAAAGTGCTGAAAGCTGCAGATATTCATGAACATGACATCAGACTGTGAAATCAACTGTCTTGAGGAATTTTTTTGAAGAAAATCTTTGAAACTATGCTTACTTTCACAAAATCAACTTTTGGCCTCCTCTCTGCCTGAAACGTCTTTTGAGAGCATAAAAAGTGAAAATGCATCTCTAGGCAGGAAAGTGCTGAAAGCTGCAGATATTAATGATCATGACATCAGACTGTTAAATCAACTGTGCTGACGTAGTTTTTTGAAGAAAATCTTTGAAACTATGCTTACTTTCACAAAATCAACTTTTGGCCTCCTCTCTGCCTGAAACGTCTTTTAAGAGCATAAAAAGTGAAAATGCATCTCTAGGCAGGAAAGTGCTGAAAGCTGCAGATATTCATGAACATGACATCAGACTGTGAAATCAACTGTCTTGAGGAAGTTTTTTGAAGAAAATCTTTGAAACTATGCTTACTTTCACAAAATCAACTTTTGGCCTCCTCTCTGCCTGAAACGTCTTTTGAGAGCATAAAAAGTGAAAATGCATCTCTAGGCAGGAAAGTGCTGAAAGCTGCAGATATTCATGAACATGACATCAGACTGTGAAATCAACTGTGCTGACGTAGTTTTTTGAAGAAAATCTTTGAAACTATGCTTACTTTCACAAAATCAACTTTTGGCCTCCTCTCTGCCTGAAACGTCTTTTAAGAGCATAAAAAGTGAAAATGCATCTCTAGGCAGGAAAGTGCTGAAAGCTGCAGATATTCATGAACATGACATCAGACTGTGAAATCAACTGTCTTGAGGAATTTTTTTGAAGAAAATCTTTGAAACTATGCTTACTTTCACAAAATCAACTTTTGGCCTCCTCTCTGCCTGAAACGTCTTTTGAGAGCATAAAAAGTGAAAATGCATCTCTAGGCAGGAAAGTGCTGAAAGCTGCAGATATTAATGAACATGACATCAGACTGTTAAATCAACTGTGCTGACGTAGTTTTTTGAAGAAAATCTTTGAAACTATGCTTACTTTCACAAAATCAACTCTTGGCCTCCTCTCTGCCTGAAACGTCTTTTAAGAGCATAAAAAGTGAAAATGCATCTCTAGGCAGGAAAGTGCTGAAAGCTGCAGATATTCATGAACATGACATCAGACTGTGAAATCAACTGTCTTGAGGAAGTTTTTTGAAGAAAATCTTTGAAACTATGCTTACTTTCACAAAATCAACTTTTGGCCTCCTCTCTGCCTGAAACGTCTTTTGAGAGCATAAAAAGTGAAAATGCATCTCTAGGCAGGAAAGTGCTGAAAGCTGCAGATATTCATGAACATGACATCAGACTGTGAAATCAACTGTGCTGACGTAGTTTTTTGAAGAAAATCTTTGAAACTATGCTTACTTTCACAAAATCAACTTTTGGCCTCCTCTCTGCCTGAAACGTCTTTTAAGAGCATAAAAAGTGAAAATGCATCTCTAGGCAGGAAAGTGCTGAAAGCTGCAGATATTCATGAACATGACATCAGACTGTGAAATCAACTGTCTTGAGGAAGTTTTTTGAAGAAAATCTTTGAAACTATGCTTACTTTCACAAAATCAACTTTTGGCCTCCTCTCTGCCTGAAACGTCTTTTGAGAGCATAAAAAGTGAAAATGCATCTCTAGGCAGGAAAGTGCTGAAAGCTGCAGATATTAATGATCATGACATCAGACTGTTAAATCAACTGTGCTGACGTAGTTTTTTGAAGAAAATCTTTGAAACTATGCTTACTTTCACAAAATCAACTTTTGGCCTCCTCTCTGCCTGAAACGTCTTTTAAGAGCATAAAAAGTGAAAATGCATCTCTAGGCAGGAAAGTGCTGAAAGCTGCAGATATTCATGAACATGACATCAGACTGTGAAATCAACTGTCTTGAGGAAGTTTTTTGAAGAAAATCTTTGAAACTATGCTTACTTTCACAAAATCAACTTTTGGCCTCCTCTCTGCCTGAAACGTCTTTTGAGAGCATAAAAAGTGAAAATGCATCTCTAGGCAGGAAAGTGCTGAAAGCTGCAGATATTCATGAACATGACATCAGACTGTGAAATCAACTGTGCTGACGTAGTTTTTTGAAGAAAATCTTTGAAACTATGCTTACTTTCACAAAATCAACTTTTGGCCTCCTCTCTGCCTGAAACGTCTTTTAAGAGCATAAAAAGTGAAAATGCATCTCTAGGCAGGAAAGTGCTGAAAGCTGCAGATATTCATGAACATGACATCAGACTGTGAAATCAACTGTCTTGAGGAATTTTTTTGAAGAAAATCTTTGAAACTATGCTTACTTTCACAAAATCAACTTTTGGCCTCCTCTCTGCCTGAAACGTCTTTTGAGAGCATAAAAAGTGAAAATGCATCTCTAGGCAGGAAAGTGCTGAAAGCTGCAGATATTAATGAACATGACATCAGACTGTTAAATCAACTGTGCTGACGTAGTTTTTTGAAGAAAATCTTTGAAACTATGCTTACTTTCACAAAATCAACTCTTGGCCTCCTCTCTGCCTGAAACGTCTTTTAAGAGCATAAAAAGTGAAAATGCATCTCTAGGCAGGAAAGTGCTGAAAGCTGCAGATATTCATGAACATGACATCAGACTGTGAAATCAACTGTCTTGAGGAAGTTTTTTGAAGAAAATCTTTGAAACTATGCTTACTTTCACAAAATCAACTTTTGGCCTCCTCTCTGCCTGAAACGTCTTTTGAGAGCATAAAAAGTGAAAATGCATCTCTAGGCAGGAAAGTGCTGAAAGCTGCAGATATTCATGAACATGACATCAGACTGTGAAATCAACTGTGCTGACGTAGTTTTTTGAAGAAAATCTTTGAAACTATGCTTACTTTCACAAAATCAACTTTTGGCCTCCTCTCTGCCTGAAACGTCTTTTAAGAGCATAAAAAGTGAAAATGCATCTCTAGGCAGGAAAGTGCTGAAAGCTGCAGATATTCATGAACATGACATCAGACTGTGAAATCAACTGTCCCGTAGTTTTTTGAAGAAAATCTTTGAAACTATGCTTACTTTCACAAAATCAACTTTTGGCCTCCTCTCTGCCTGAAACGTCTTTTGAGAGCATAAAAAGTGAAAATGCATCTCTAGGCAGGAAAGTGCTGAAAGCTGCAGATATTCATGAACATGACATCAGACTGTGAAATCAACTGTCTTGAGGAAGTTTTTTGAAGAAAATCTTTGAAACTATGCTTACTTTCACAAAATCAACTTTTGGCCTCCTCTCTGCCTGAAACGTCTTTTGAGAGCATAAAAAGTGAAAATGCATCTCTAGGCAGGAAAGTGCTGAAAGCTGCAGATATTCATGAACATGACATCAGACTGTGAAATCAACTGTCTTGAGGAAGTTTTTTGAAGAAAATCTTTGAAACTATGCTTACTTTCACAAAATCAACTTTTGGCCTCCTCTCTGCCTGAAACGTCTTTTGAGAGCATAAAAAGTGAAAATGCATCTCTAGGCAGGAAAGTGCTGAAAGCTGCAGATATTCATGAACATGACATCAGACTGTGAAATCAACTGTCTTGAGGAAGTTTTTTGAAGAAAATCTTTGAAACTATGCTTACTTTCACAAAATCAACTTTTGGCCTCCTATCTGCCTGAAACGTCTTTTGAGAGCATAAAAAGTGAAAATGCATCTCTAGGCAGGAAAGTGCTGAAAGCTGCAGATATTCATGAACATGACATCAGACTGTGAAATCAACTGTGCTGACGTAGTTTTTTGAAGAAAATCTTTGAAACTATGCTTACTTTCACAAAATCAACTTTTGGCCTCCTCTCTGCCTGAAACGTCTTTTAAGAGCATCAAAAGTGAAAATGCATCTCTAGGCAGGAAAGTGCTGAAAGCTGCAGATATTCATGAACATGACATCAGACTGTGAAATCAACTGTCTTGAGGAAGTTTTTTGAAGAAAATCTTTGAAACTATGCTTACTTTCACAAAATCAACTTTTGGCCTCCTCTCTGCCTGAAACGTCTTTTAAGAGCATAAAAAGTGAAAATGCATCTCTAGGCAGGAAAGTGCTGAAAGCTGCAGATATTCATGAACATGACATCAGACTGTGAAATCAACTGTCTTGAGGAAGTTTTTTGAAGAAAATCTTTGAAACTATGCTTACTTTCACAAAATCAACTTTTGGCCTCCTCTCTACCTGAAACGTCTTTTAAGAGCATAAAAAGTGAAAATGCATCTCTAGGCAGGAAAGTGCTGAAAGCTGCAGATATTCATGAACATGACATCAGACTGTGAAATCAACTGTGCTGACGTAGTTTTTTGAAGAAAATCTTTGAAACTATGTTGACTTTCACAAAATCCACTTTTGGCCTCTTCCAAGCCTGAAATGTATTTTAAGAACATAAAAGGCTACATTAAACCAGTAAAGGTACGCATCAGGTTCTAATGAAAACATCATGAAACAGTGAAATCAACTGCCCTGAGCCAGTTTTCTGAAACTATGTTGACTTTCACAAAATCCACTTTTGGCCTCTTCCAAGTCTAAAATGTATTTTAAGAGCATAAAAGGCTGAGAATGTACCGTAAACCAGTAAAGGTGGGTAAGCAGGTTGTAATGAAAACATCATGAAACAGTGAAATCAACTGCCCTAAGCCAGTTTTTTGAAACTATGTTTACTTTCACAAAATCCACTTTTGGCCTCTTTCAAGCCTGAAACGTATTTTAACAACATAAAAGGCTACATTAAACCAGTAAAGGTGGGTACGCATCAGGTTCTAATGAAAACATCATGAAACAATGAAATCAACTGCCCTGAGCCAGTGTTTTGAAGAACATCCTTGAAACTATGTTTACTTTCACAAAATCCACTTTTGGCCTTTTCCAAGCCTGAAACGTATTTTAAGAGCAGAAAAGGCTGAGAATGTACCGTAAACCAGTAAAGGTGGGTAAGTAGGTTGTAACGAAAACATGAAACAGTGAAATCAACTGCCCTAAGCCAGTTTTTTGAAACTATGTTTACTTTCACAAAATCCACTTTTTTGAAGAAAATCGTTGAAACTGTGTTGACTTTCAGAAAATCCACTTTTGGCCTCTTCCAAGCCTGAAACGTATTTTAAGAGCATAAAAGGCTGAGAATGTACCGTAAACCAGTAAAGGTGGGTAAGCAGGTTGTAACGAAAACATCATGAAACAGTGAAATCAACTGCCCTAAGCCAGTTTTTTGAAACTATGTTTACTTTCACAAAATCCACTTTTTTGAAGAAAATCGTTGAAACTGTGTTGACTTTCAGAAAATCCACTTTTGGCCTCTTCCAAGCCTGAAACGTATTTTAAGAGCATAAAAGGCTGATATTGTACCGTAAACCAGTAAAGGTGGGTAAGCAGGTTGTAACGAAAACATCATGAAACAGTGAAATCAACTGCCCTAAGCCAGTTTTTTGAAACTGTTTACTTTCACAAAATCCACTTTTTTGAAGAAAATCGTTGAAACTGTGTTGACTTTCAGAAAATCCACTTTTGGCCTCTTCCAAGCCTGAAACGTATTTTAAGAGCATAAAAGGCTGATATTGTACCGTAAACCAGTAAAGATGGGTAAGCAGGTTGTAACGAAAACATCATGAAACAGTGAAATCAACTGCCCTAAGCCAGTTTTTTGAAACTATGTTTACTTTCACAAAATCCACTTTTGGCCTCTTACAAGCCTGAAACGTATTTTAAAAACATAAAAGGCTACATTAAACCAGTAAAGGTGGGTACGCATCAGGTTCTAATGAAAACATCATGAAACAATGAAATCAACTGCCCTGAGCCAGTTTTTTGAAGAACATCCTTGAAACTATGTTGACTTTCAGAAAATCCACTTTTGGCCTCTTCCAAGCCTGAAACGTATTTTAAGACCATAAAAGGCTGAGAATGTACCGTAAACCAGTAAAGGTGGGTAATCATCAGGTTCTAATGAAAACATCATGAAACTGAACTGCCCTGAGCCAGTTTTTTGAAGAACACCTTTGAAACTATATTGACTGTCACAAAATCCACTTTTTTTCTTTTCTTCCAAGCCTGAAACGTATTTTAAGAGCATAAAAGGCTGATATTGTACCGTAAACCAGTAAAGGTGGGTAAGCAGGTTGTAACGAAAACATCATGAAACAGTGAAATCAACTGCCCTAAGCCAGTTTTTTGAAACTATGTTTACTTTCACAAAATCCACTTTTGGCCTCTTACAAGCCTGAAACGTATTTTAAAAACATAAAAGGCTACATTAAACCAGTAAAGGTGGGTACGCATCAGGTTCTAATGAAAACATCATGAAACAATGAAATCAACTGCCCTGAGCCAGTTTTTTGAAGAACATCCTTGAAACTATGTTGACTTTCAGAAAATCCACTTTTGGCCTCTTCCAAGCCTGAAACGTATTTTAAGAGCATAAAAGGCTGATATTGTACCGTAAACCAGTAAAGGTGGGTAAGCAGGTTGTAACGAAAACATCATGAAACAGTGAAATCAACTGCCCTAAACCAGTTTTTTGAAACTATGTTTACTTTCACAAAATCCACTTTTTTGAAGAAAATCTTTGAAACTGTGTTGACTTTCAGAAAATCCACTTTTGGCCTCTTCCAAGCCTGAAACGTATTTTAAGAGCATAAAAGGCTGAGAATGTACCGTAAACCAGTAAAGGTGGGTAAGCAGGTTGTAACGAAAACATCATGAAACAGTGAAATCAACTGCCCTAAGCCAGTTTTTTGAAACTATGTTTACTTTCACAAAATCCACTTTTTTGAAGAAAATCGTTGAAACTGTGTTGACTTTCAGAAAATCCACTTTTGGCCTCTTCCAAGCCTGAAACGTATTTTAAGAGCATAAAAGGCTGATATTGTACCGTAAACCAGTAAACCAGTAAAGGTGGGTAAGCAGGTTGTAACGAAAACATCATGAAACAGTGAAATCAACTGCCCTAAGCCAGTTTTTTGAAACTGTTTACTTTCACAAAATCCACTTTTTTGAAGAAAATCGTTGAAACTGTGTTGACTTTCAGAAAATCCACTTTTGGCCTCTTCCAAGCCTGAAACGTATTTTAAGAGCATAAAAGGCTGATATTGTACCGTAAACCAGTAAAGGTGGGTAAGCAGGTTGTAACGAAAACATCATGAAACAGTGAAATCAACTGCCGTAAGCCAGTTTTTTGAAACTGTTTACTTTCACAAAATCCACTTTTTTGAAGAAAATCGTTGAAACTGTGTTGACTTTCAGAAAATCCACTTTTGGCCTCTTCCAAGCCTGAAACGTATTTTAAGAGCATAAAAGGCTGATATTGTACCGTAAACCAGTAAAGGTGGGTAAGCAGGTTGTAACGAAAACATCATGAAACAGTGAAATCAACTGCCCTAAGCCAGTTTTTTGAAACTGTTTACTTTCACAAAATCCACTTTTTTGAAGAAAATCGTTGAAACTGTGTTGACTTTCAGAAAATCCACTTTTGGCCTCTTCCAAGCCTGAAACGTATTTTAAGAGCATAAAAGGCTGATATTGTACCGTAAACCAGTAAAGATGGGTAAGCAGGTTGTAACGAAAACATCATGAAACAGTGAAATCAACTGCCCTAAGCCAGTTTTTTGAAACTATGTTTACTTTCACAAAATCCACTTTTGGCCTCTTACAAGCCTGAAACGTATTTTAAGAACATAAAAGGCTACATTAAACCAGTAAAGGTGGGTACGCATCAGGTTCTAATGAAAACATCATGAAACAATGAAATCAACTGCCCTGAGCCAGTTTTTTGAAGAACATCCTTGAAACTATGTTGACTTTCAGAAAATCCACTTTTGGCCTCTTCCAAGCCTGAAACGTATTTTAAGAGCATAAAAGGCTGATATTGTACCGTAAACCAGTAAAGGTGGGTAAGCAGGTTGTAACGAAAACATCATGAAACAGTGAAATCAACTGCCCTAAACCAGTTTTTTGAAACTATGTTTACTTTCACAAAATCCACTTTTTTGAAGAAAATCTTTGAAACTGTTGACTTTCAGAAAATCCACTTTTGGCCTCTTCCAAGCCTGAAACGTATTTTAAGAGCATAAAAGGCTGAGAATGTACCGTAAACCAGTAAAGGTGGGTAAGCAGGTTGTAACGAAAACATCATGAAACAGTGAAATCAACTGCCCTAAGCCAGTTTTTTGAAACTATGTTTACTTTCACAAAATCCACTTTTGGCCTCTTCCAAGCCTGAAACGTATTTTAAGAGCATAAAAGGCTGAGAATCCAGCGTTCTCTCCACAATAAATTGGTCGTCATACTGTGAAATATTTAATTATTAATTTTAATTATACTGTAATACCCACCTTTACCCACCAGTAAAGGTGGGTAAGCAGGTTGTAATGAAAACATCATGAAAAAGTGAAATCAACTGCCCTGAGCCAGTTTTCTGAAACTATGTTTACTTTCACAAAATCCACTTTTGGCCTCTTTAAAGCCTGAAATGTATTTTAAGAACATAAAAGGCTACCTTAAACCAGTAAAGGTGGGTAAGCAGGTTGTAACGAAAACATCATGAAACAGTGAAATCAACTGCCCTAAGCCAGTTTTTTGAAACTATGTTTACTTTCACAAAATCCACTTTTGGCCTCTTACAAGCCTGAAACGTATTTTAAGATCATAAAAGGCTACATTAAACCAGTAAAGGTGGGTACGCATCAGGTTCTAATGAAAACATCATGAAACAATGAAATCAACTGCCCTGAGCCAGTTTTTTGAAGAACATCCTTGAAACTATGTTGACTTTCAGAAAATCCACTTTTGGCCTCTTCCAAGCCTGAAACATATTTTAAGAGCATAAAAGGCTGATATTGTACCGTAAACCAGTAAAGGTGGGTAAGCAGGTTGTAACGAAAACATCATGAAACAGTGAAATCAACTGCCCTAAACCAGTTTTTTGAAACTATGTTTACTTTCACAAAATCCACTTTTTTGAAGAAAATCTTTGAAACTGTGTTGACTTTCAGAAAATCCACTTTTGGCCTCTTCCAAGCCTGAAACGTATTTTAAGAGCATAAAAGGCTGAGAATGTACCGTAAACCAGTAAAGGTGGGTAATCATCAGGTTCTAATGAAAACATCATGAAACTGAACTGCCCTGAGCCAGTTTTTTGAAGAACACCTTTGAAACTATATTGACTGTCACAAAATCCACTTTTTTTCTTTTCTTCCAAGCCTGAAACGTATTTTAAGAGCATAAAAGGCTGATATTGTACCGTAAACCAGTAAAGGTGGGTAAGCAGGTTGTAACGAAAACATCATGAAACAGTGAAATCAACTGCCCTAAGCCAGTTTTTTGAAACTATGTTTACTTTCACAAAATCCACTTTTTTGAAGAAAATCGTTGAAACTGTGTTGACTTTCAGAAAATCCACTTTTGGCCTCTTCCAAGCCTGAAACGTATTTTAAGAGCATAAAAGGCTGAGAATGTACCGTAAACCAGTAAAGGTGGGTAAGCAGGTTGTAACGAAAACATCATGAAACAGTGAAATCAACTGCCCTAAGCCAGTTTTTTGAAACTATGTTTACTTTCACAAAATCCACTTTTTTGAAGAAAATCGTTGAAACTGTGTTGACTTTCAGAAAATCCACTTTTGGCCTCTTCCAAGCCTGAAACGTATTTTAAGAGCATAAAAGGCTGATATTGTACCGTAAACCAGTAAAGGTGGGTAAGCAGGTTGTAACGAAAACATCATGAAACAGTGAAATCAACTGCCCTAAGCCAGTTTTTTGAAACTATGTTTACTTTCACAAAATCCACTTTTTTGAAGAAAATCGTTGAAACTGTGTTGACTTTCAGAAAATCCACTTTTGGCCTCTTCCAAGCCTGAAACGTATTTTAAGAGCATAAAAGGCTGAGAATGTACCGTAAACCAGTAAAGGTGGGTAATCATCAGGTTCTAATGAAAACATCATGAAACTGAACTGCCCTGAGCCAGTTTTTTGAAGAACACCTTTGAAACTATATTGACTGTCACAAAATCCACTTTTTTTCTTTTCTTCCAAGCCTGAAACGTATTTTAAGAGCATAAAAGGCTGATATTGTACCGTAAACCAGTAAAGGTGGGTAAGCAGGTTGTAACGAAAACATCATGAAACAGTGAAATCAACTGCCCTAAGCCAGTTTTTTGAAACTATGTTTACTTTCACAAAATCCACTTTTTTGAAGAAAATCGTTGAAACTGTGTTGACTTTCAGAAAATCCACTTTTGGCCTCTTCCAAGCCTGAAACGTATTTTAAGAGCATAAAAGGCTGAGAATGTACCGTAAACCAGTAAAGGTGGGTAAGCAGGTTGTCACGAAAACATCATGAAACAGTGAAATCAACTGCCCTAAGCCAGTTTTTTGAAACTATGTTTACTTTCACAAAATCCACTTTTGGCCTCTTCCAAGCCTGAAACGTATTTTAAGAGCATAAAAGGCTGAGAATCCAGCGTTCTCTCCACAATAAATTGGTCGTCATACTGTGAAATATTTAATTATTAATTTTAATTATACTGTAATACCCACCTTTACCCACCAGTAAAGGTGGGTAAGCAGGTTGTAATGAAAACATCATGAAAAAGTGAAATCAACTGCCCTGAGCCAGTTTTCTGAAACTATGTTTACTTTCACAAAATCCACTTTTGGCCTCTTTAAAGCCTGAAATGTATTTTAAGAACATAAAAGGCTACCTTAAACCAGTAAAGGTGGGTAAGCAGGTTGTAACGAAAACATCATGAAACAGTGAAATCAACTGCCCTAAGCCAGTTTTTTGAAACTATGTTTACTTTCACAAAATCCACTTTTGGCCTCTTACAAGCCTGAAACGTATTTTAAGAACATAAAAGGCTACATTAAACCAGTAAAGGTGGGTACGCATCAGGTTCTAATGAAAACATCATGAAACAATGAAATCAACTGCCCTGAGCCAGTTTTTTGAAGAACATCCTTGAAACTATGTTGACTTTCAGAAAATCCACTTTTGGCCTCTTCCAAGCCTGAAACGTATTTTAAGAGCATAAAAGGCTGATATTGTACCGTAAACCAGTAAAGGTGGGTAAGCAGGTTGTAACGAAAACATCATGAAACAGTGAAATCAACTGCCCTAAGCCAGTTTTTTGAAACTATGTTTACTTTCACAAAATCCACTTTTTTGAAGAAAATCGTTGAAACTGTGTTGACTTTCAGAAAATCCACTTTTGGCCTCTTCCAAGCCTGAAACGTATTTTAAGAGCATAAAAGGCTGAGAATGTACCGTAAACCAGTAAAGGTGGGTAATCATCAGGTTCTAATGAAAACATCATGAAACTGAACTGCCCTGAGCCAGTTTTTTGAAGAACACCTTTGAAACTATATTGACTGTCACAAAATCCACTTTTTTTCTTTTCTTCCAAGCCTGAAACGTATTTTAAGAGCATAAAAGGCTGATATTGTACCGTAAACCAGTAAAGGTGGGTAAGCAGGTTGTAACGAAAACATCATGAAACAGTGAAATCAACTGCCCTAAGCCAGTTTTTTGAAACTATGTTTACTTTCACAAAATCCACTTTTTTGAAGAAAATCGTTGAAACTGTGTTGACTTTCAGAAAATCCACTTTTGGCCTCTTCCAAGCCTGAAACGTATTTTAAGAGCATAAAAGGCTGAGAATGTACCGTAAACCAGTAAAGGTGGGTAAGCAGGTTGTCACGAAAACATCATGAAACAGTGAAATCAACTGCCCTAAGCCAGTTTTTTGAAACTATGTTTACTTTCACAAAATCCACTTTTGGCCTCTTCCAAGCCTGAAACGTATTTTAAGAGCATAAAAGGCTGAGAATCCAGCGTTCTCTCCACAATAAATTGGTCGTCATACTGTGAAATATTTAATTATTAATTTTAATTATACTGTAATACCCACCTTTACCCACCAGTAAAGGTGGGTAAGCAGGTTGTAATGAAAACATCATGAAAAAGTGAAATCAACTGCCCTGAGCCAGTTTTCTGAAACTATGTTTACTTTCACAAAATCCACTTTTGGCCTCTTTAAAGCCTGAAATGTATTTTAAGAACATAAAAGGCTACCTTAAACCAGTAAAGGTGGGTAAGCAGGTTGTAACGAAAACATCATGAAACAGTGAAATCAACTGCCCTAAGCCAGTTTTTTGAAACTATGTTTACTTTCACAAAATCCACTTTTGGCCTCTTACAAGCCTGAAACGTATTTTAAGAACATAAAAGGCTACATTAAACCAGTAAAGGTGGGTACGCATCAGGTTCTAATGAAAACATCATGAAACAATGAAATCAACTGCCCTGAGCCAGTTTTTTGAAGAACATCCTTGAAACTATGTTGACTTTCAGAAAATCCACTTTTGGCCTCTTCCAAGCCTGAAACGTATTTTAAGAGCATAAAAGGCTGATATTGTACCGTAAACCAGTAAAGGTGGGTAAGCAGGTTGTAACGAAAACATCATGAAACAGTGAAATCAACTGCCCTAAACCAGTTTTTTGAAACTATGTTTACTTTCACAAAATCCACTTTTTTGAAGAAAATCGTTGAAACTGTGTTGACTTTCAGAAAATCCACTTTTGGCCTCTTCCAAGCCTGAAACGTATTTTAAGAGCATAAAAGGCTGATATTGTACCGTAAACCAGTAAAGGTGGGTAAGCAGGTTGTAACGAAAACATCATGAAACAGTGAAATCAACTGCCCTAAACCAGTTTTTTGAAACTATGTTTACTTTCACAAAATCCACTTTTTTGAAGAAAATCTTTGAAACTGTGTTGACTTTCAGAAAATCCACTTTTGGCCTCTTCCAAGCCTGAAACGTATTTTAAGAGCATAAAAGGCTGAGAATGTACCGTAAACCAGTAAAGGTGGGTAAGCAGGTTGTAACGAAAACATCATGAAACAGTGAAATCAACTGCCCTAAGCCAGTTTTTTGAAACTATGTTTACTTTCAGAAAATCCACTTTTTTGAAGAAAATCGTTGAAACTGTGTTGACTTTCAGAAAATCCACTTTTGGCCTCTTCCAAGCCTGAAACGTATTTTAAGAGCATAAAAGGCTGATATTGTACCGTAAACCAGTAAAGGTGGGTAAGCAGGTTGTAACGAAAACATCATGAAACAGTGAAATCAACTGCCCTAAGCCAGTTTTTTGAAACTATGTTTACTTTCACAAAATCCACTTTTTTGAAGAAAATCGTTGAAACTGTGTTGACTTTCAGAAAATCCACTTTTGGCCTCTTCCAAGCCTGAAACGTATTTTAAGAGCATAAAAGGCTGATATTGTACCGTAAACCAGTAAAGATGGGTAAGCAGGTTGTAACGAAAACATCATGAAACAGTGAAATCAACTGCCCTAAGCCAGTTTTTTGAAACTGTGTTGACTTTCAGAAAATCCACTTTTGGCCTCTTCCAAGCCTGAAACGTATTTTAAGAGCATAAAAGGCTGAGAATGTACCGTAAACCAGTAAAGGTGGGTAATCATCAGGTTCTAATGAAAACATCATGAAACTGAACTGCCCTGAGCCAGTTTTTTGAAGAACACCTTTGAAACTATATTGACTGTCACAAAATCCACTTTTTTTCTTTTCTTCCAAGCCTGAAACGTATTTTAAGAGCATAAAAGGCTGATATTGTACCGTAAACCAGTAAAGGTGGGTAAGCAGGTTGTAACGAAAACATCATGAAACAGTGAAATCAACTGCCCTAAGCCAGTTTTTTGAAACTATGTTTACTTTCACAAAATCCACTTTTGGCCTCTTTAAAGCCTGAAATGTATTTTAAGAACATAAAAGGCTACCTTAAACCAGTAAAGGTGGGTAAGCAGGTTGTAACGAAAACATCATGAAACAGTGAAATCAACTGCCCTGAGCCAGTTTTCTGAAACTATGTTTACTTTCACAAAATCCACTTTTGGCCTCTTTAAAGCCTGAAATGTATTTTAAGAACATAAAAGGCTACCTTAAACCAGTAAAGGTGGGTAAGCAGGTTGTAACGAAAACATCATGAAACAGTGAAATCAACTGCCCTAAGCCAGTTTTTTGAAACTATGTTTACTTTCACAAAATCCACTTTTTTGAAGAAAATCGTTGAAACTGTGTTGACTTTCAGAAAATCCACTTTTGGCCTCTTCCAAGCCTGAAACGTATTTTAAGAGCATAAAAGGCTGATATTGTACCGTAAACCAGTAAAGATGGGTAAGCAGGTTGTAACGAAAACATCATGAAACAGTGAAATCAACTGCCCTAAGCCAGTTTTTTGAAACTATGTTTACTTTCACAAAATCCACTTTTTTGAAGAAAATCTTTGAAACTGTGTTGACTTTCAGAAAATCCACTTTTGGCCTCTTCCAAGCCTGAAACGTATTTTAAGAGCATAAAAGGCTGAGAATGTACCGTAAACCAGTAAAGGTGGGTAATCATCAGGTTCTAATGAAAACATCATGAAACTGAACTGCCCTGAGCCAGTTTTTTGAAGAACACCTTTGAAACTATATTGACTGTCACAAAATCCACTTTTTTTCTTTTCTTCCAAGCCTGAAACGTATTTTAAGAGCATAAAAGGCTGAGAATGTACCGTAAACCAGTAAAGGTGGGTAAGCAGGTTGTAATGAAAACATCATGAAACAGTGAAATCAACTGCCCTGAGCCAGTTTTCTGAAACTATGTTGACTTTCACAAAATCCACTTTTGGCCTCTTTCAAGCCTGAAACGTATTTTAAGAGCATAAAAGGCTACATTAAACCAGTAAAGGTGGGTACGCATCAGGTTCTAATGAAAACATCATGAAACAATGAAATCAACTGCCCTGAGCCAGTTTTTTAAAGAACATCCTTGAAACTATGTTGACTTTCACAAAATCCACTTTTGGCCTCTTCCAAGCCTGAAACGTATTTTAAGAGCATAAAAGTCTGAGAATGTACCGTAAACCAGTAAAGGTGAGTAAGCAGGTTGTAATGAAAACATCATGAAACAGTGAAATCAACTGCCCTAAGCCAGTTTTTTGAAACTATGTTTACTTTCACAAAATCCACTTTTGGCCTCTTTCAAGTCTGAAACGTATTTTAAGAGCATAAAAGGCTACATTAAACCAGTAAAGGTGGGTACGCATCAGGTTCTAATGAAAACATCATGAAAGTCAGTTTTTTGAAGAAAATCCTTGAAACGTATTTTAAGAGCATAAAAGGCTACATTAAACCAGTAAAGGTGGGTACGCATCAGGTTCTAATGAAAACATCATGAAAGTCAGTTTTTTGAAGAAAATCTTTGAAACTATGTTTTTTTCACAAAATCCACTTTTGGCCTCTTCCAAGCCTGCAACGTATTTTAAGAGCAGAAAAGGCTGAGAATGTACCGTAAACCAGTAAAGGTGGGTAAGCAGGTTGTAATGTAAACATCATGAAACAGTGAAATCAACTGCCCTGAGCCAGTTTTCTGAAACTATGTTGACTTTCACAAAATCCACTTTTGGCCTCTTCCAAGCCTGAAACGTATTTTAAGAGCATAAAAGGCTGATAATGTACCGTAAACCAGTAAAGGTGGGTACTAATGAAAACATCATGAAACTGAACTGCCCTGAGCCAGTTTTTTGAAGAAAACCTTTGAATGTATTTTGACTGTCACAAAATCCACTTTTTTTCTTTTCTTCCAAGCCTGAAACGTATTTTAAGAGCATAAAAGGCTGAGAATGTACCGTAAACCAGTAAAGGTGGGTAATCATCAGGTTCTAATGAAAACATCATGAAACTGAACTGCCCTGAGCCAGTTTTTTGAAGAACATCCTTGAAACTATGTTGACTTTCAGAAAATCCACTTTTGGCCTCTTCCAAGCCTGAAACGTATTTTAAGAGCATAAAAGGCTGATATTGTACCGTAAACCAGTAAAGGTGGGTATGCAGGTTGTAACGAAAACATCATGAAACAGTGAAATCAACTGCCCTAAACCAGTTTTTTGAAACTATGTTTACTTTCACAAAATCCACTTTTTTGAAGAAAATCTTTGAAACTGTGTTGACTTTCAGAAAATCCACTTTTTTTCTTTTCTTCCAAGCCTGAAACGTATTTTAAGAGCATAAAAGGCTGATATTGTACCGTAAACCAGTAAAGGTGGGTAAGCAGGTTGTAACGAAAACATCATGAAACAGTGAAATCAACTGCCCTAAGCCAGTTTTTTGAAACTATGTTTACTTTCACAAAATCCACTTTTTTGAAGAAAATCGTTGAAACTGTGTTGACTTTCAGAAAATCCACTTTTGGCCTCTTCCAAGCCTGAAACGTATTTTAAGAGCATAAAAGGCTGAGAATGTACCGTAAACCAGTAAAGGTGGGTAAGCAGGTTGTAACGAAAACATCATGAAACAGTGAAATCAACTGCCCTAGGCCAGTTTTTTGAAACTATGTTTACTTTCACAAAATCCACTTTTGGCCTCTTACAAGCCTGAAACGTATTTTAAGAACATAAAAGGCTACATTAAACCAGTAAAGGTGGGTACGCATCAGGTTCTAATGAAAACATCATGAAACAATGAAATCAACTGCCCTGAGCCAGTTTTTTGAAGAACATCCTTGAAACTATGTTGACTTTCAGAAAATCCACTTTTGGCCTCTTCCAAGCCTGAAACGTATTTTAAGAGCATAAAAGGCTGAGAATGTACCGTAAACCAGTAAAGGTGGGTAAGCAGGTTGTAACATCATGAAACAGTGAAATCAACTGACCTGAGCCAGTTTTTTGAAACTATGTTGACTTTCACAAAATCCACTTTTGGCCTCTTCCAAGCCTGAAACGTATTTTAAGAGCATAAAAGGCTGAGAATCCAGCGTTCTCTCCACAATAAATTGGTCGTCATACTGTGAAATATTTAATTATTAATTTTAATTATACTGTAATACCCACCTTTACCCACCAGTAAAGGTGGGTAAGCAGGTTGTAATGAAAACATCATGAAAAAGTGAAATCAACTGCCCTGAGCCAGTTTTCTGAAACTATGTTTACTTTCACAAAATCCACTTTTGGCCTCTTTAAAGCCTGAAATGTATTTTAAGAACATAAAAGGCTACCTTAAACCAGTAAAGGTGGGTAAGCAGGTTGTAACGAAAACATCATGAAACAGTGAAATCAACTGCCCTGAGCCAGTTTTTTGAAACTATGTTTACTTTCACAAAATCCACTTTTTTGAAGAAAATCGTTGAAACTGTGTTGACTTTCAGAAAATCCACTTTTGGCCTCTTCCAAGCCTGAAACGTATTTTAAGAGCATAAAAGGCTGATATTGTACCGTAAACCAGTAAAGATGGGTTAGCAGGTTGTAACGAAAACATCATGAAACAGTGAAATCAACTGCCCTAAGCCAGTTTTTTGAAACTGTGTTGACTTTCAGAAAATCCACTTTTGGCCTCTTCCAAGCCTGAAACGTATTTTAAGAGCATAAAAGGCTGAGAATGTACCGTAAACCAGTAAAGGTGGGTAATCATCAGGTTCTAATGAAAACATCATGAAACTGAACTGCCCTGAGCCAGTTTTTTGAAGAACACCTTTGAAACTATATTGACTGTCACAAAATCCACTTTTTTTCTTTTCTTCCAAGCCTGAAACGTATTTTAAGAGCATAAAAGGCTGATATTGTACCGTAAACCAGTAAAGGTGGGTAAGCAGGTTGTAACGAAAACATCATGAAACAGTGAAATCAACTGCCCTAAGCCAGTTTTTTGAAACTATGTTTACTTTCACAAAATCCACTTTTTTGAAGAAAATCGTTGAAACTGTGTTGACTTTCAGAAAATCCACTTTTGGCCTCTTCCAAGCCTGAAACGTATTTTAAGAGCATAAAAGGCTGAGAATGTACCGTAAACCAGTAAAGGTGGGTAAGCAGGTTGTAACGAAAACATCATGAAACAGTGAAATCAACTGCCCTAAGCCAGTTTTTTGAAACTATGTTTACTTTCACAAAATCCACTTTTGGCCTCTTTAAAGCCTGAAATGTATTTTAAGAACATAAAAGGCTACCTTAAACCAGTAAAGGTGGGTAAGCAGGTTGTAACGAAAACATCATGAAACAGTGAAATCAACTGCCCTGAGCCAGTTTTCTGAAACTATGTTTACTTTCACAAAATCCACTTTTGGCCTCTTACAAGCCTGAAACGTATTTTAAGAACATAAAAGGCTACATTAAACCAGTAAAGGTGGGTACGCATCAGGTTCTAATGAAAACATCATGAAACAATGAAATCAACTGCCCTGAGCCAGTTTTTTGAAGAACATCCTTGAAACTATGTTGACTTTCAGAAAATCCACTTTTGGCCTCTTCCAAGCCTGAAACGTATTTTAAGAGCATAAAAGGCTGATATTGTACCGTAAACCAGTAAAGGTGGGTATGCAGGTTGTAACGAAAACATCATGAAACAGTGAAATCAACTGCCCTAAACCAGTTTTTTGAAACTATGTTTACTTTCACAAAATCCACTTTTTTGAAGAAAATCTTTGAAACTGTGTTGACTTTCAGAAAATCCACTTTTGGCCTCTTCCAAGCCTGAAACATATTTTAAGAGCATAAAAGGCTGATATTGTACCGTAAACCAGTAAAGGTGGGTATGCAGGTTGTAACGAAAACATCATGAAACAGTGAAATCAACTGCTCTAAGCCAGTTTTTTGAAACTATGTTTACTTTCACAAAATCCACTTTTGGCCTCTTACAAGCCTGAAACGTATTTTAAGAACATAAAAGGCTACATTAAACCAGTAAAGGTGGGTACGCATCAGGTTCTAATGAAAACATCATGAAACAATGAAATCAACTGCCCTGAGCCAGTTTTTTGAAGAACATCCTTGAAACTATGTTGACTTTCAGAAAATCCACTTTTGGCCTCTTCCAAGCCTGAAACGTATTTTAAGAGCATAAAAGGCTGATATTGTACCGTAAACCAGTAAAGGTGGGTATGCAGGTTGTAACGAAAACATCATGAAACAGTGAAATCAACTGCCCTAAACCAGTTTTTTGAAACTATGTTTACTTTCACAAAATCCACTTTTTTGAAGAAAATCGTTGAAACTGTGTTGACTTTCAGAAAATCCACTTTTGGCCTCTTCCAAGCCTGAAACGTATTTTAAGAGCATAAAAGGCTGATATTGTACCGTAAACCAGTAAAGATGGGTAAGCAGGTTGTAACGAAAACATCATGAAACAGTGAAATCAACTGCCCTAAGCCAGTTTTTTGAAACTATGTTTACTTTCACAAAATCCACTTTTGGCCTCTTACAAGCCTGAAACGTATTTTAAGAACATAAAAGGCTACATTAAACCAGTAAAGGTGGGTACGCATCAGGTTCTAATGAAAACATCATGAAACAATGAAATCAACTGCCCTGAGCCAGTTTTTTGAAGAACATCCTTGAAACTATGTTGACTTTCAGAAAATCCACTTTTGGCCTCTTCCAAGCCTGAAACGTATTTTAAGAGCATAAAAGGCTGATATTGTACCGTAAACCAGTAAAGGTGGGTATGCAGGTTGTAACGAAAACATCATGAAACAGTGAAATCAACTGCCCTAAACCAGTTTTTTGAAACTATGTTTACTTTCACAAAATCCACTTTTTTGAAGAAAATCTTTGAAACTGTGTTGACTTTCAGAAAATCCACTTTTGGCCTCTTCCAAGCCTGAAACATATTTTAAGAGCATAAAAGGCTGAGAATGTACCGTAAACCAGTAAAGGTGGGTAAGCAGGTTGTAACGAAAACATCATGAAACAGTGAAATCAACTGCCCTAAGCCAGTTTTTTGAAACTATGTTTACTTTCACAAAATCCACTTTTTTGAAGAAAATCGTTGAAACTGTGTTGACTTTCAGAAAATCCACTTTTGGCCTCTTCCAAGCCTGAAACGTATTTTAAGAGCATAAAAGGCTGATATTGTACCGTAAACCAGTAAAGATGGGTAAGCAGGTTGTAACGAAAACATCATGAAACAGTGAAATCAACTGCCCTAAGCCAGTTTTTTGAAACTATGTTTACTTTCACAAAATCCACTTTTTTGAAGAAAATCGTTGAAACTGTGTTGACTTTCAGAAAATCCACTTTTGGCCTCTTCCAAGCCTGAAACATATTTTAAGAGCATAAAAGGCTGAGAATGTACCGTAAACCAGTAAAGGTGGGTAAGCAGGTTGTAACGAAAACATCATGAAACAGTGAAATCAACTGCCCTAAGCCAGTTTTTTGAAACTATGTTTACTTTCACAAAATCCACTTTTTTGAAGAAAATCTTTGAAACTGTGTTGACTTTCAGAAAATCCACTTTTGGCCTCTTCCAAGCCTGAAACATATTTTAAGAGCATAAAAGGCTGATATTGTACCGTAAACCAGTAAAGGTGGGTATGCAGGTTGTAACGAAAACATCATGAAACAGTGAAATCAACTGCCCTAAGCCAGTTTTTTGAAACTATGTTTACTTTCACAAAATCCACTTTTGGCCTCTTACAAGCCTGAAACGTATTTTAAGAACATAAAAGGCTACATTAAACCAGTAAAGGTGGGTACGCATCAGGTTCTAATGAAAACATCATGAAACAATGAAATCAACTGCCCTGAGCCAGTTTTTTGAAGAACATCCTTGAAACTATGTTGACTTTCAGAAAATCCACTTTTGGCCTCTTCCAAGCCTGAAACGTATTTTAAGAGCATAAAAGGCTGATATTGTACCGTAAACCAGTAAAGGTGGGTATGCAGGTTGTAACGAAAACATCATGAAACAGTGAAATCAACTGCCCTAAACCAGTTTTTTGAAACTATGTTTACTTTCACAAAATCCACTTTTTTGAAGAAAATCGTTGAAACTGTGTTGACTTTCAGAAAATCCACTTTTGGCCTCTTCCAAGCCTGAAACGTATTTTAAGAGCATAAAAGGCTGATATTGTACCGTAAACCAGTAAAGATGGGTAAGCAGGTTGTAACGAAAACATCATGAAACAGTGAAATCAACTGCCCTAAGCCAGTTTTTTGAAACTATGTTTACTTTCACAAAATCCACTTTTGGCCTCTTACAAGCCTGAAACGTATTTTAAGAACATAAAAGGCTACATTAAACCAGTAAAGGTGGGTACGCATCAGGTTCTAATGAAAACATCATGAAACAATGAAATCAACTGCCCTGAGCCAGTTTTTTGAAGAACATCCTTGAAACTATGTTGACTTTCAGAAAATCCACTTTTGGCCTCTTCCAAGCCTGAAACGTATTTTAAGAGCATAAAAGGCTGATATTGTACCGTAAACCAGTAAAGGTGGGTATGCAGGTTGTAACGAAAACATCATGAAACAGTGAAATCAACTGCCCTAAGCCAGTTTTTTGAAACTATGTTTACTTTCACAAAATCCACTTTTTTGAAGAAAATCGTTGAAACTGTGTTGACTTTCAGAAAATCCACTTTTGGCCTCTTCCAAGCCTGAAACATATTTTAAGAGCATAAAAGGCTGAGAATGTACCGTAAACCAGTAAAGGTGGGTAAGCAGGTTGTAACGAAAACATCATGAAACAGTGAAATCAACTGCCCTAAGCCAGTTTTTTGAAACTATGTTTACTTTCACAAAATCCACTTTTTTGAAGAAAATCTTTGAAACTGTGTTGACTTTCAGAAAATCCACTTTTGGCCTCTTCCAAGCCTGAAACATATTTTAAGAGCATAAAAGGCTGATATTGTACCGTAAACCAGTAAAGGTGGGTATGCAGGTTGTAACGAAAACATCATGAAACAGTGAAATCAACTGCCCTAAGCCAGTTTTTTGAAACTATGTTTACTTTCACAAAATCCACTTTTGGCCTCTTACAAGCCTGAAACGTATTTTAAGAACATAAAAGGCTACATTAAACCAGTAAAGGTGGGTACGCATCAGGTTCTAATGAAAACATCATGAAACAATGAAATCAACTGCCCTGAGCCAGTTTTTTGAAGAACATCCTTGAAACTATGTTGACTTTCAGAAAATCCACTTTTGGCCTCTTCCAAGCCTGAAACGTATTTTAAGAGCATAAAAGGCTGATATTGTACCGTAAACCAGTAAAGGTGGGTATGCAGGTTGTAACGAAAACATCATGAAACAGTGAAATCAACTGCCCTAAACCAGTTTTTTGAAACTATGTTTACTTTCACAAAATCCACTTTTTTGAAGAAAATCGTTGAAACTGTGTTGACTTTCAGAAAATCCACTTTTGGCCTCTTCCAAGCCTGAAACGTATTTTAAGAGCATAAAAGGCTGATATTGTACCGTAAACCAGTAAAGATGGGTAAGCAGGTTGTAACGAAAACATCATGAAACAGTGAAATCAACTGCCCTAAGCCAGTTTTTTGAAACTATGTTTACTTTCACAAAATCCACTTTTGGCCTCTTACAAGCCTGAAACGTATTTTAAGAACATAAAAGGCTACATTAAACCAGTAAAGGTGGGTACGCATCAGGTTCTAATGAAAACATCATGAAACAATGAAATCAACTGCCCTGAGCCAGTTTTTTGAAGAACATCCTTGAAACTATGTTGACTTTCAGAAAATCCACTTTTGGCCTCTTCCAAGCCTGAAACGTATTTTAAGAGCATAAAAGGCTGATATTGTACCGTAAACCAGTAAAGGTGGGTATGCAGGTTGTAACGAAAACATCATGAAACAGTGAAATCAACTGCCCTAAACCAGTTTTTTGAAACTATGTTTACTTTCACAAAATCCACTTTTTTGAAGAAAATCTTTGAAACTGTGTTGACTTTCAGAAAATCCACTTTTGGCCTCTTCCAAGCCTGAAACATATTTTAAGAGCATAAAAGGCTGAGAATGTACCGTAAACCAGTAAAGGTGGGTAAGCAGGTTGTAACGAAAACATCATGAAACAGTGAAATCAACTGCCCTAAGCCAGTTTTTTGAAACTATGTTTACTTTCACAAAATCCACTTTTTTGAAGAAAATCGTTGAAACTGTGTTGACTTTCAGAAAATCCACTTTTGGCCTCTTCCAAGCCTGAAACGTATTTTAAGAGCATAAAAGGCTGATATTGTACCGTAAACCAGTAAAGATGGGTAAGCAGGTTGTAACGAAAACATCATGAAAGAGTGAAATCAACTGCCCTAAGCCAGTTTTTTGAAACTATGTTTACTTTCACAAAATCCACTTTTTTGAAGAAAATCGTTGAAACTGTGTTGACTTTCAGAAAATCCACTTTTGGCCTCTTCCAAGCCTGAAACGTATTTTAAGAGCATAAAAGGCTGATATTGTACCGTAAACCAGTAAAGATGGGTAAGCAGGTTGTAACGAAAACATCATGAAACAGTGAAATCAACTGCCCTAAGCCAGTTTTTTGAAACTATGTTTACTTTCACAAAATCCACTTTTTTAAAGAAAATCGTTGAAACTGTGTTGACTTTCAGAAAATCCACTTTTGGCCTCTTCCAAGCCTGAAACGTATTTTAAGAGCATAAAAGGCTGATATTGTACCGTAAACCAGTAAAGATGGGTAAGCAGGTTGTAACGAAAACATCATGAAACAGTGAAATCAACTGCCCTAAGCCAGTTTTTTGAAACTATGTTTACTTTCACAAAATCCACTTTTTTGAAGAAAATCTTTGAAACTGTGTTGACTTTCAGAAAATCCACTTTTGGCCTCTTCCAAGCCTGAAACGTATTTTAAGAGCATAAAAGGCTGAGAATGTACCGTAAACCAGTAAAGGTGGGTAATCATCAGGTTCTAATGAAAACATCACGAAACTGAACTGCC
The DNA here is from genome assembly GCF_050575085.1 of Anarhichas minor. Taxonomy (NCBI): domain Eukaryota; kingdom Metazoa; phylum Chordata; class Actinopteri; order Perciformes; family Anarhichadidae; genus Anarhichas; species Anarhichas minor. Next base: position 6,611,688 of record NW_027466455.1, on the reverse strand, counting down.
CTGAGCCAGTTTTTTGAAGAACACCTTTGAAACTATATTGACTGTCACAAAATCCACTTTTTTTCTTTTCTTCCAAGCCTGAAACGTATTTTAAGAGCATAAAAGGCTGATATTGTACCGTAAACCAGTAAAGGTGGGTAAGCAGGTTGTAACGAAAACATCATGAAACAGTGAAATCAACTGCCCTAAGCCAGTTTTTTGAAACTATGTTTAATTCACAAAATCCACTTTTTTGAAGAAAATCGTTGAAACTGTGTTGACTTTCAGAAAATCCACTTTTGGCCTCTTCCAAGCCTGAAACGTATTTTAAGAGCATAAAAGGCTGAGAATGTACCGTAAACCAGTAAAGGTGGGTAATCATCAGGTTCTAATGAAAACATCATGAAACTGAACTGCCCTGAGCCAGTTTTTTGAAGAACACCTTTGAAACTATATTGACTGTCACAAAATCCACTTTTTTTCTTTTCTTCCAAGCCTGAAACGTATTTTAAGTGTATAAAAGGCTAAGAATGTACCGTAAACCAATAAAGGTGTGTAAGAATCAGTTTCTATCGAAAACATCATGAAACAGTGAAATCAACTGATCTGAGCCAGTTTTTTGAAACTATGTTGACTTTCACAAAATCCACTTTTGGCCTCTTCCAAGCCTGAAACGTATTTTAAGAGCATAAAAGGCTGAGAATGTACCATAAACCAGTAAAGGTGGGTAAGCAGGTTGTAATGAAAACATCATGAAAATGTGAAATCAACTGCCCTAAGCCAGTGTTTTGAAACTATGTTTTCTTTCACAAAATCCACTTTTGGCCTCTTTAAAGCCTGAAATGTATTTTAAGAACATAAAAGGCTACCTTAAACCAGTAAAGGTGGGTAAGCAGGTTGTAACGAAAACATCATGAAACAGTGAAATCAACTGCCCTAAGCCAGTTTTTTGAAACTATGTTTACTTTCACAAAATCCACTTTTTTGAAGAAAATCGTTGAAACTGTGTTGACTTTCAGAAAATCCACTTTTGGCCTCTTCCAAGCCTGAAACGTATTTTAAGAGCATAAAAGGCTGATATTGTACCGTGAACCAGTAAAGATGGGTAAGCAGGTTGTAACGAAAACATCATGAAACAGTGAAATCAACTGCCCTAAGCCAGTTTTTTGAAACTATGTTTACTTTCACAAAATCCACTTTTTTGAAAAAAATCTTTGAAACTGTGTTGACTTTCAGAAAATCCACTTTTGGCCTCTTCCAAGCCTGAAACGTATTTTAAGAGCATAAAAGGCTGAGAATGTACCGTAAACCAGTAAAGGTGGGTAATCATCAGGTTCTAATGACAACATCATGAAACTGAACTGCCCTGAGCCAGTTTTTTGAAGAACACCTTTGAAACTATATTGACTGTCACAAAATCCACTTTTTTTCTTTTCTTCCAAGCCTGAAACGTATTTTAAGAGCATAAAAGGCTGATATTGTACCGTAAACCAGTAAAGGTGGGTAAGCAGGTTGTAACGAAAACATCATGAAACAGTGAAATCAACTGCCCTAAGCCAGTTTTTTGAAACTATGTTTACTTTCACAAAATCCACTTTTTTGAAGAAAATCGTTGAAACTGTGTTGACTTTCAGAAAATCCACTTTTGGCCTCTTCCAAGCCTGAAACGTATTTTAAGAGCATAAAAGGCTGATATTGTACCGTGAACCAGTAAAGATGGGTAAGCAGGTTGTAACGAAAACATCATGAAACAGTGAAATCAACTGCCCTAAGCCAGTTTTTTGAAACTATGTTTACTTTCAGAAAATCCACTTTTTTGAAGAAAATCTTTGAAACTGTGTTGACTTTCAGAAAATCCACTTTTGGCCTCTTCCAAGCCTGAAACGTATTTTAAGAGCATAAAAGGCTGAGAATGTACCGTAAACCAGTAAAGGTGGGTAATCATCAGGTTCTAATGACAACATCATGAAACTGAACTGCCCTGAGCCAGTTTTTTGAAGAACACCTTTGAAACTATATTGACTGTCACAAAATCCACTTTTTTTCTTTTCTTCCAAGCCTGAAACGTATTTTAAGAGCATAAAAGGCTGATATTGTACCGTAAACCAGTAAAGGTGGGTAAGCAGGTTGTAACGAAAACATCATGAAACAGTGAAATCAACTGCCCTAAGCCAGTTTTTTGAAACTATGTTTACTTTCACAAAATCCACTTTTTTGAAGAAAATCGTTGAAACTGTGTTGACTTTCAGAAAATCCACTTTTGGCCTCTTCCAAGCCTGAAACGTATTTTAAGAGCATAAAAGGCTGAGAATGTACCGTAAACCAGTAAAGGTGGGTAATCATCAGGTTCTAATGAAAACATCATGAAACTGAACTGCCCTGAGCCAGTTTTTTGAAGAACACCTTTGAAACTATATTGACTGTCACAAAATCCACTTTTTTTCTTTTCTTCCAAGCCTGAAACGTATTTTAAGAGCATAAAAGGCTGATATTGTACCGTAAACCAGTAAAGGTGGGTAAGCAGGTTGTAACGAAAACATCATGAAACAGTGAAATCAACTGCCCTAAGCCAGTTTTTTGAAACTATGTTTACTTTCACAAAATCCACTTTTGGCCTCTTACAAGCCTGAAACGTATTTTAAGAACATAAAAGGCTACATTAAACCAGTAAAGGTGGGTACGCATCAGGTTCTAATGAAAACATCATGAAACAATGAAATCAACTGCCCTGAGCCAGTTTTTTGAAGAACATCCTTGAAACTATGTTGACTTTCAGAAAATCCACTTTTGGCCTCTTCCAAGCCTGAAACGTATTTTAAGAGCATAAAAGGCTGAGAATGTACCGTAAACCAGTAAAGGTGGGTAAGCAGGTTGTAACATCATGAAACAGTGAAATCAACTGACCTGAGCCAGTTTTTTGAAACTATGTTGACTTTCACAAAATCCACTTTTGGCCTCTTCCAAGCCTGAAACGTATTTTAAGAGCATAAAAGGCTGAGAATCCAGCGTTCTCTCCACCATAAATTGGTCGTCATACTGTGAAATATTTAATTATTAATTTTAATTATACTGTAATACCCACCTTTACCCACCAGTAAAGGTGGGTAAGCAGGTTGTAATGAAAACATCATGAAAAAGTGAAATCAACTGCCCTGAGCCAGTTTTCTGAAACTATGTTTACTTTCACAAAATCCACTTTTGGCCTCTTTAAAGCCTGAAATGTATTTTAAGAACATAAAAGGCTACCTTAAACCAGTAAAGGTGGGTAAGCAGGTTGTAACGAAAACATCATGAAACAGTGAAATCAACTGCCCTAAGCCAGTTTTTTGAAACTATGTTTACTTTCACAAAATCCACTTTTTTTGAAGAAAATCGTTGAAACTGTGTTGACTTTCAGAAAATCCACTTTTGGCCTCTTCCAAGCCTGAAACGTATTTTAAGAGCATAAAAAGCTGATATTGTACCGTAAACCAGTAAAGGTGGGTAAGCAGGTTGTAACGAAAACATCATGAAACAGTGAAATCAACTGCCCTAAGCCAGTTTTTTGAAACTATGTTTACTTTCACAAAATCCACTTTTGGCCTCTTCCAAGCCTGAAACGTATTTTAAGAGCATAAAAGGCTGAGAATGTACCGTAAACCAGTAAAGGTGGGTAAGCAGGTTGTAACGAAAACATCATGAAACAGTGAAATCAACTGCCCTAAGCCAGTTTTTTGAAACTATGTTTACTTTCACAAAATCCACTTTTGGCCTCTTACAAGCCTGAAACGTATTTTAAGAACATAAAAGGCTACATTAAACCAGTAAAGGTGGGTACGCATCAGGTTCTAATGAAAACATCATGAAACAATGAAATCAACTGCCCTGAGCCAGTTTTTTGAAGAACATCCTTGAAACTATGGTGACTTTCAGAAAATGCACTTTTGGCCTCTTCCAAGCCTGAAACGTATTTTAAGAGCATAAAAGGCTGAGAATGTACCGTAAACCAGTAAAGGTGGGTAAGCAGGTTGTAACATCATGAAACAGTGAAATCAACTGACCTGAGCCAGTTTTTTGAAACTATGTTGACTTTCACAAAATCCACTTTTGGCCTCTTCCAAGCCTGAAACGTATTTTAAGAGCATAAAAGGCTGAGAATCCAGCGTTCTCTCCACAATAAATTGGTAGTCATACTGTGAAATATTTAATTATTAATTTTAATTATACTGTAATACCCACCTTTACCCACCAGTAAAGGTGGGTAAGCAGGTTGTAATGAAAACATCATGAAAAAGTGAAATCAACTGCCCTGAGCCAGTTTTCTGAAACTATGTTTACTTTCACAAAATCCACTTTTTTGAAGAAAATCGTTGAAACTGTGTTGACTTTCAGAAAATCCACTTTTGGCCTCTTCCAAGCCTGAAACGTATTTTAAGAGCATAAAAAGCTGATATTGTACCGTAAACCAGTAAAGGTGGGTAAGCAGGTTGAAATGAAAACATCATGAAAAAGTGAAATCAACTACCCTGAGCCAGTTTTCTGAAACTATGTTTACTTTCACAAAATCCACTTTTGGCCTCTTCCAAGCCTGAAATGTATTTTAAGAGCATAAAAGGCTGAGAATGTACCTTAAACCAGTAAAGGTGGGTAAGCAGGTTGTAATGAAAACATCATGAAAAAGTGAAATCAACTGCCCAAAGCCAGTTTTTTGAAACTGTGTTTACTTTCACAAAATCCACTTTTGGCCTCTTCCAAACCTGAAACGTATTTTAAGAGCATTAAAGGCTACATTAAACCAGTAAAGGTGGGTAAGCAGGTTGTAATGAAAACATCATGAAAAAGTGAAATCAACTACCCTGAGCCAGTTTTCTGAAACTATGTTTACTTTCACAAAATCCACTTTTGGCCTCTTCCAAGCCTGAAATGTATTTTAAGAGCATAAAAGGCTGAGAATGTACCGTAAAACAGTAAAGGTGGGTAATCATCAGGTTCTAATGAAAACATCATGAAACTGAACTGCCCTGAGCCAGTTTTTTGAAGAACATCCTTGAAACTATGTTTACTTTCACAAAATCCACTTTTTTGAAGAAAATCTTTGAAACTGTTGACTTTCAGAAAATCCACTTTTGGCCTCTTCCAAGCCTGAAACGTATTTTAAGAGCATAAAAGGCTGAGAATGTACCGTAAACCAGTAAAGGTGGGTAAGCAGGTTGTAACGAAAACATCATGAAACAGTGAAATCAACTGCCCTAAGCCAGTTTTTTGAAACTATGTTTACTTTCACAAAATCCACTTTTTTGAAGAAAATCGTTGAAACTGTGTTGACTTTCAGAAAATCCACTTTTGGCCTCTTCCAAGCCTGAAACGTATTTTAAGAGCATAAAAGGCTGATATTGTACCGTAAACCAGTAAAGATGGGTAAGCAGGTTGTAACGAAAACATCATGAAACAGTGAAATCAACTGCCCTAAGCCAGTTTTTTGAAACTATGTTTACTTTCACAAAATCCACTTTTGGCCTCTTACAAGCCTGAAACGTATTTTAAGAACATAAAAGGCTACATTAAACCAGTAAAGGTGGGTACGCATCAGGTTCTAATGAAAACATCATGAAACAATGAAATCAACTGCCCTGAGCCAGTTTTTTGAAGAACATCCTTGAAACTATGTTGACTTTCAGAAAATCCACTTTTGGCCTCTTCCAAGCCTGAAACGTATTTTAAGAGCATAAAAGGCTGATATTGTACCGTAAACCAGTAAAGGTGGGTAAGCAGGTTGTAACGAAAACATCATGAAACAGTGAAATCAACTGCCCTAAACCAGTTTTTTGAAACTATGTTTACTTTCACAAAATCCACTTTTTTGAAGAAAATCTTTGAAACTGTGTTGACTTTCAGAAAATCCACTTTTGGCCTCTTCCAAGCCTGAAACGTATTTTAAGAGCATAAAAGGCTGAGAATGTACCGTAAACCAGTAAAGGTGGGTAAGCAGGTTGTAACGAAAACATCATGAAACAGTGAAATCAACTGCCCTAAGCCAGTTTTTTGAAACTATGTTTACTTTCACAAAATCCACTTTTTTGAAGAAAATCGTTGAAACTGTGTTGACTTTCAGAAAATCCACTTTTGGCCTCTTCCAAGCCTGAAACGTATTTTAAGAGCATAAAAGGCTGAGAATGTACCGTAAACCAGTAAAGGTGGGTAATCATCAGGTTCTAATGAAAACATCATGAAACTGAACTGCCCTGAGCCAGTTTTTTGAAGAACACCTTTGAAACTATATTGACTGTCACAAAATCCACTTTTTTTCTTTTCTTCCAAGCCTGAAACGTATTTTAAGAGCATAAAAGGCTGATATTGTACCGTAAACCAGTAAAGGTGGGTAAGCAGGTTGTAACGAAAACATCATGAAACAGTGAAATCAACTGCCCTAAGCCAGTTTTTTGAAACTATGTTTACTTTCACAAAATCCACTTTTGGCCTCTTACAAGCCTGAAACGTATTTTAAGAACATAAAAGGCTACATTAAACCAGTAAAGGTGGGTACGCATCAGGTTCTAATGAAAACATCATGAAACAATGAAATCAACTGCCCTGAGCCAGTTTTTTGAAGAACATCCTTGAAACTATGTTGACTTTCAGAAAATCCACTTTTGGCCTCTTCCAAGCCTGAAACGTATTTTAAGAGCATAAAAGGCTGAGAATGTACCGTAAACCAGTAAAGGTGGGTAAGCAGGTTGTAACATCATGAAACAGTGAAATCAACTGACCTGAGCCAGTTTTTTGAAACTATGTTGACTTTCACAAAATCCACTTTTGGCCTCTTCCAAGCCTGAAACGTATTTTAAGAGCATAAAAGGCTGAGAATCCAGCGTTCTCTCCACCATAAATTGGTCGTCATACTGTGAAATATTTAATTATTAATTTTAATTATACTGTAATACCCACCTTTACCCACCAGTAAAGGTGGGTAAGCAGGTTGTAATGAAAACATCATGAAAAAGTGAAATCAACTGCCCTGAGCCAGTTTTCTGAAACTATGTTTACTTTCACAAAATCCACTTTTGGCCTCTTTAAAGCCTGAAATGTATTTTAAGAACATAAAAGGCTACCTTAAACCAGTAAAGGTGGGTAAGCAGGTTGTAACGAAAACATCATGAAACAGTGAAATCAACTGCCCTAAGCCAGTTTTTTGAAACTATGTTTACTTTCACAAAATCCACTTTTTTGAAGAAAATCGTTGAAACTGTGTTGACTTTCAGAAAATCCACTTTTGGCCTCTTCCAAGCCTGAAACGTATTTTAAGAGCATAAAAAGCTGATATTGTACCGTAAACCAGTAAAGGTGGGTAAGCAGGTTGTAACGAAAACATCATGAAACAGTGAAATCAACTGCCCTAAGCCAGTTTTTTGAAACTATGTTTACTTTCACAAAATCCACTTTTGGCCTCTTCCAAGCCTGAAACGTATTTTAAGAGCATAAAAGGCTGAGAATGTACCGTAAACCAGTAAAGGTGGGTAAGCAGGTTGTAACGAAAACATCATGAAACAGTGAAATCAACTGCCCTAAGCCAGTTTTTTGAAACTATGTTTACTTTCACAAAATCCACTTTTGGCCTCTTACAAGCCTGAAACGTATTTTAAGAACATAAAAGGCTACATTAAACCAGTAAAGGTGGGTACGCATCAGGTTCTAATGAAAACATCATGAAACAATGAAATCAACTGCCCTGAGCCAGTTTTTTGAAGAACATCCTTGAAACTATGGTGACTTTCAGAAAATGCACTTTTGGCCTCTTCCAAGCCTGAAACGTATTTTAAGAGCATAAAAGGCTGAGAATGTACCGTAAACCAGTAAAGGTGGGTAAGCAGGTTGTAACATCATGAAACAGTGAAATCAACTGACCTGAGCCAGTTTTTTGAAACTATGTTGACTTTCACAAAATCCACTTTTGGCCTCTTCCAAGCCTGAAACGTATTTTAAGAGCATAAAAGGCTGAGAATCCAGCGTTCTCTCCACAATAAATTGGTAGTCATACTGTGAAATATTTAATTATTAATTTTAATTATACTGTAATACCCACCTTTACCCACCAGTAAAGGTGGGTAAGCAGGTTGTAATGAAAACATCATGAAAAAGTGAAATCAACTGCCCTGAGCCAGTTTTCTGAAACTATGTTTACTTTCACAAAATCCACTTTTTTGAAGAAAATCGTTGAAACTGTGTTGACTTTCAGAAAATCCACTTTTGGCCTCTTCCAAGCCTGAAACGTATTTTAAGAGCATAAAAAGCTGATATTGTACCGTAAACCAGTAAAGGTGGGTAAGCAGGTTGAAATGAAAACATCATGAAAAAGTGAAATCAACTACCCTGAGCCAGTTTTCTGAAACTATGTTTACTTTCACAAAATCCACTTTTGGCCTCTTCCAAGCCTGAAATGTATTTTAAGAGCATAAAAGGCTGAGAATGTACCTTAAACCAGTAAAGGTGGGTAAGCAGGTTGTAATGAAAACATCATGAAAAAGTGAAATCAACTGCCCAAAGCCAGTTTTTTGAAACTGTGTTTACTTTCACAAAATCCACTTTTGGCCTCTTCCAAACCTGAAACGTATTTTAAGAGCATTAAAGGCTACATTAAACCAGTAAAGGTGGGTAAGCAGGTTGTAATGAAAACATCATGAAAAAGTGAAATCAACTACCCTGAGCCAGTTTTCTGAAACTATGTTTACTTTCACAAAATCCACTTTTGGCCTCTTCCAAGCCTGAAATGTATTTTAAGAGCATAAAAGGCTGAGAATGTACCGTAAAACAGTAAAGGTGGGTAATCATCAGGTTCTAATGAAAACATCATGAAACTGAACTGCCCTGAGCCAGTTTTTTGAAGAACATCCTTGAAACTATGTTTACTTTCACAAAATCCACTTTTTTGAAGAAAATCTTTGAAACTGTTGACTTTCAGAAAATCCACTTTTGGCCTCTTCCAAGCCTGAAACGTATTTTAAGAGCATAAAAGGCTGAGAATGTACCGTAAACCAGTAAAGGTGGGTAAGCAGGTTGTAACGAAAACATCATGAAACAGTGAAATCAACTGCCCTAAGCCAGTTTTTTGAAACTATGTTTACTTTCACAAAATCCACTTTTTTGAAGAAAATCGTTGAAACTGTGTTGACTTTCAGAAAATCCACTTTTGGCCTCTTCCAAGCCTGAAACGTATTTTAAGAGCATAAAAGGCTGATATTGTACCGTAAACCAGTAAAGATGGGTAAGCAGGTTGTAACGAAAACATCATGAAACAGTGAAATCAACTGCCCTAAGCCAGTTTTTTGAAACTATGTTTACTTTCACAAAATCCACTTTTGGCCTCTTACAAGCCTGAAACGTATTTTAAGAACATAAAAGGCTACATTAAACCAGTAAAGGTGGGTACGCATCAGGTTCTAATGAAAACATCATGAAACAATGAAATCAACTGCCCTGAGCCAGTTTTTTGAAGAACATCCTTGAAACTATGTTGACTTTCAGAAAATCCACTTTTGGCCTCTTCCAAGCCTGAAACGTATTTTAAGAGCATAAAAGGCTGATATTGTACCGTAAACCAGTAAAGGTGGGTAAGCAGGTTGTAACGAAAACATCATGAAACAGTGAAATCAACTGCCCTAAACCAGTTTTTTGAAACTATGTTTACTTTCACAAAATCCACTTTTTTGAAGAAAATCTTTGAAACTGTGTTGACTTTCAGAAAATCCACTTTTGGCCTCTTCCAAGCCTGAAACGTATTTTAAGAGCATAAAAGGCTGAGAATGTACCGTAAACCAGTAAAGGTGGGTAAGCAGGTTGTAACGAAAACATCATGAAACAGTGAAATCAACTGCCCTAAGCCAGTTTTTTGAAACTATGTTTACTTTCACAAAATCCACTTTTTTGAAGAAAATCGTTGAAACTGTGTTGACTTTCAGAAAATCCACTTTTGGCCTCTTCCAAGCCTGAAACGTATTTTAAGAGCATAAAAGGCTGATATTGTACCGTAAACCAGTAAAGATGGGTAAGCAGGTTGTAACGAAAACATCATGAAACAGTGAAATCAACTGCCCTAAGCCAGTTTTTTGAAACTATGTTTACTTTCACAAAATCCACTTTTTTGAAGAAAATCTTTGAAACTGTGTTGACTTTCAGAAAATCCACTTTTGGCCTCTTCCAAGCCTGAAACGTATTTTAAGAGCATAAAAGGCTGAGAATGTACCGTAAACCAGTAAAGGTGGGTAATCATCAGGTTCTAATGAAAACATCATGTAACTGAACTGCCCTGAGCCAGTTTTTTGAAGAACACCTTTGAAACTATATTGACTGTCACAAAATCCACTTTTGGCCTCTTTAAAGCCTGAAATGTATTTTAAGAACATAAAAGGCTACCTTAAACCAGTAAAGGTGGGTAAGCAGGTTGTAACGAAAACATCATGAAACAGTGAAATCAACTGCCCTAAGCCAGTTTTTTGAAACTATGTTTACTTTCACAAAATCCACTTTTTTGAAGAAAATCGTTGAAACTGTGTTGACTTTCAGAAAATCCACTTTTGGCCTCTTCCAAGCCTGAAACGTATTTTAAGAGCATAAAAAGCTGATATTGTACCGTAAACCAGTAAAGGTGGGTAAGCAGGTTGTAACGAAAACATCATGAAACAGTGAAATCAACTGCCCTAAGCCAGTTTTTTGAAACTATGTTTACTTTCACAAAATCCACTTTTTTGAAGAAAATCTTTGAAACTGTGTTGACTTTCAGAAAATCCACTTTTGGCCTCTTCCAAGCCTGAAACGTATTTTAAGAGCATAAAAGGCTGAGAATGTACCGTAAACCAGTAAAGGTGGGTAATCATCAGGTTCTAATGAAAACATCATGAAACTGAACTGCCCTGAGCCAGTTTTTTGAAGAACACCTTTGAAACTATATTGACTGTCACAAAATCCACTTTTTTTCTTTTCTTCCAAGCCTGAAACGTATTTTAAGTGTATAAAAGGCTAAGAATGTACCGTAAACCAATAAAGGTGTGTAAGAATCAGTTTCTATCGAAAACATCATGAAACAGTGAAATCAACTGCCCTAAGCCAGTTTTTTGAAACTATGTTTACTTTCACAAAATCCACTTTTGGCCTCTTACAAGCCTGAAACGTATTTTAAGAACATAAAAGGCTACATTAAACCAGTAAAGGTGGGTACGCATCAGGTTCTAATGAAAACATCATGAAACAATGAAATCAACTGCCCTGAGCCAGTTTTTTGAAGAACATCCTTGAAACTATGTTGACTTTCAGAAAATCCACTTTTAGCCTCTTCCAAGCCTGAAACGTATTTTAAGAGCATAAAAGGCTGAGAATGTACCGTAAACCAGTAAAGGTGGGTAACCAGGTTGTAACGAAAACATCATGAAACAGTGAAATCAACTGCCCTAAGCCAGTTTTTTGAAACTATGTTTACTTTCACAAAATCCACTTTTTTGAAGAAAATCGTTGAAACTGTGTTGACTTTCAGAAAATCCACTTTTGGCCTCTTTCAAGCCTGAAACGTATTTTAAGAGCATAAAAGGCTGATATTGTACCGTAAACCAGTAAAGATGGGTAAGCAGGTTGTAACGAAAACATCATGAAACAGTGAAATCAACTGCCCTAAGCCAGTTTTTTGAAACTATGTTTACTTTCACAAAATCCACTTTTTTGAAGAAAATCTTTGAAACTGTGTTGACTTTCAGAAAATCCACTTTTGGCCTCTTCCAAGTTTGAAACGTATTTTAAGAGCATAAAAGGCTGAGAATGTACCGTAAACCAGTAAAGGTGGGTAATCATCAGGTTCTAATGAAAACATCATGTAACTGAACTGCCCTGAGCCAGTTTTTTGAAGAACACCTTTGAAACTATATTGACTGTCACAAAATCCACTTTTTTTCTTTTCTTCCAAGCCTGAAACGTATTTTAAGAGCATAAAAGGCTGATATTGTACCGTAAACCAGTAAAGGTGGGTAAGCAGGTTGTAACGAAAACATCATGAAACAGTGAAATCAACTGCCCTAAGCCAGTTTTTTGAAACTATGTTTACTTTCACAAAATCCACTTTTGGCCTCTTCCAAGCCTGAAACGTATTTTAAGAGCATAAAAGGCTGAGAATGTACCGTAAACCAGTAAAGGTGGGTAAGCAGGTTGTAACATCATGAAACAGTGAAATCAACTGACCTGAGCCAGTTTTTTGAAACTATGTTGACTTTCACAAAATCCACTTTTGGCCTCTTCCAAGCCTGAAACGTATTTTAAGAGCATAAAAGGCTGAGAATCCAGCGTTCTCTCCACAATAAATTGGTCGTCATACTGTGAAATATTTAATTATTAATTTTAATTATACTGTAATACCCACCTTTACCCACCAGTAAAGGTGGGTAAGCAGGTTGTAATGAAAACATCATGAAAAAGTGAAATCAACTGCCCTGAGCCAGTTTTCTGAAACTATGTTTACTTTCACAAAATCCACTTTTGGCCTCTTTAAAGCCTGAAATGTATTTTAAGAACATAAAAGGCTACCTTAAACCAGTAAAGGTGGGTAAGCAGGTTGTAACGAAAACATCATGAAACAGTGAAATCAACTGCCCTAAGCCAGTTTTTTGAAACTATGTTTACTTTCACAAAATCCACTTTTTTGAAGAAAATCGTTGAAACTGTGTTGACTTTCAGAAAATCCACTTTTGGCCTCTTCCAAACCTGAAACGTATTTTAAGAGCATAAAAAGCTGATATTGTACCGTAAACCAGTAAAGGTGGGTAAGCAGGTTGTAACGAAAACATCATGAAACAGTGAAATCAACTGCCCTAAGCCAGTTTTTTGAAACTATGTTTACTTTCACAAAATCCACTTTTTTGAAGAAAATCTTTGAAACTGTGTTGACTTTCAGAAAATCCACTTTTGGCCTCTTCCAAGTTTGAAACGTATTTTAAGAGCATAAAAGGCTGAGAATGTACCGTAAACCAGTAAAGGTGGGTAATCATCAGGTTCTAATGAAAACATCATGTAACTGAACTGCCCTGAGCCAGTTTTTTGAAGAACACCTTTGAAACTATATTGACTGTCACAAAATCCACTTTTTTTCTTTTCTTCCAAGCCTGAAACGTATTTTAAGAGCATAAAAGGCTGATATTGTACCGTAAACCAGTAAAGGTGGGTAAGCAGGTTGTAACGAAAACATCATGAAACAGTGAAATCAACTGCCCTAAGCCAGTTTTTTGAAACTATGTTTACTTTCACAAAATCCACTTTTGGCCTCTTCCAAGCCTGAAACGTATTTTAAGAGCATAAAAGGCTGAGAATGTACCGTAAACCAGTAAAGGTGGGTAAGCAGGTTGTAACATCATGAAACAGTGAAATCAACTGACCTGAGCCAGTTTTTTGAAACTATGTTGACTTTCACAAAATCCACTTTTGGCCTCTTCCAAGCCTGAAACGTATTTTAAGAGCATAAAAGGCTGAGAATCCAGCGTTCTCTCCACAATAAATTGGTCGTCATACTGTGAAATATTTAATTATTAATTTTAATTATACTGTAATACCCACCTTTACCCACCAGTAAAGGTGGGTAAGCAGGTTGTAATGAAAACATCATGAAAAAGTGAAATCAACTGCCCTGAGCCAGTTTTCTGAAACTATGTTTACTTTCACAAAATCCACTTTTGGCCTCTTTAAAGCCTGAAATGTATTTTAAGAACATAAAAGGCTACCTTAAACCAGTAAAGGTGGGTAAGCAGGTTGTAACGAAAACATCATGAAACAGTGAAATCAACTGCCCTAAGCCAGTTTTTTGAAACTATGTTTACTTTCACAAAATCCACTTTTTTGAAGAAAATCGTTGAAACTGTGTTGACTTTCAGAAAATCCACTTTTGGCCTCTTTCAAGCCTGAAACGTATTTTAAGAGCATAAAAGGCTGATATTGTACCGTAAACCAGTAAAGATGGGTAAGCAGGTTGTAACGAAAACATCATGAAACAGTGAAATCAACTGCCCTAAGCCAGTTTTTTGAAACTATGTTTACTTTCACAAAATCCACTTTTTTGAAGAAAATCTTTGAAACTGTGTTGACTTTCAGAAAATCCACTTTTGGCCTCTTCCAAGTTTGAAACGTATTTTAAGAGCATAAAAGGCTGAGAATGTACCGTAAACCAGTAAAGGTGGGTAATCATCAGGTTCTAATGAAAACATCATGTAACTGAACTGCCCTGAGCCAGTTTTTTGAAGAACACCTTTGAAACTATATTGACTGTCACAAAATCCACTTTTTTTCTTTTCTTCCAAGCCTGAAACGTATTTTAAGAGCATAAAAGGCTGATATTGTACCGTAAACCAGTAAAGGTGGGTAAGCAGGTTGTAACGAAAACATCATGAAACAGTGAAATCAACTGCCCTAAGCCAGTTTTTTGAAACTATGTTTACTTTCACAAAATCCACTTTTGGCCTCTTCCAAGCCTGAAACGTATTTTAAGAGCATAAAAGGCTGAGAATGTACCGTAAACCAGTAAAGGTGGGTAAGCAGGTTGTAACATCATGAAACAGTGAAATCAACTGACCTGAGCCAGTTTTTTGAAACTATGTTGACTTTCACAAAATCCACTTTTGGCCTCTTCCAAGCCTGAAACGTATTTTAAGAGCATAAAAGGCTGAGAATCCAGCGTTCTCTCCACAATAAATTGGTCGTCATACTGTGAAATATTTAATTATTAATTTTAATTATACTGTAATACCCACCTTTACCCACCAGTAAAGGTGGGTAAGCAGGTTGTAATGAAAACATCATGAAAAAGTGAAATCAACTGCCCTGAGCCAGTTTTCTGAAACTATGTTTACTTTCACAAAATCCACTTTTGGCCTCTTTAAAGCCTGAAATGTATTTTAAGAACATAAAAGGCTACCTTAAACCAGTAAAGGTGGGTAAGCAGGTTGTAACGAAAACATCATGAAACAGTGAAATCAACTGCCCTAAGCCAGTTTTTTGAAACTATGTTTACTTTCACAAAATCCACTTTTTTGAAGAAAATCGTTGAAACTGTGTTGACTTTCAGAAAATCCACTTTTGGCCTCTTCCAAGCCTGAAACGTATTTTAAGAGCATAAAAAGCTGATATTGTACCGTAAACCAGTAAAGGTGGGTAAGCAGGTTGTAACGAAAACATCATGAAACAGTGAAATCAACTGCCCTAAGCCAGTTTTTTGAAACTATGTTTACTTTCACAAAATCCACTTTTTTGAAGAAAATCTTTGAAACTGTGTTGACTTTCAGAAAATCCACTTTTGGCCTCTTCCAAGTTTGAAACGTATTTTAAGAGCATAAAAGGCTGAGAATGTACCGTAAACCAGTAAAGGTGGGTAATCATCAGGTTCTAATGAAAACATCATGTAACTGAACTGCCCTGAGCCAGTTTTTTGAAGAACACCTTTGAAACTATATTGACTGTCACAAAATCCACTTTTTTTCTTTTCTTCCAAGCCTGAAACGTATTTTAAGAGCATAAAAGGCTGATATTGTACCGTAAACCAGTAAAGGTGGGTAAGCAGGTTGTAACGAAAACATCATGAAACAGTGAAATCAACTGCCCTAAGCCAGTTTTTTGAAACTATGTTTACTTTCACAAAATCCACTTTTGGCCTCTTCCAAGCCTGAAACGTATTTTAAGAGCATAAAAGGCTGAGAATGTACCGTAAACCAGTAAAGGTGGGTAAGCAGGTTGTAACGAAAACATCATGAAACAGTGAAATCAACTGCCCTAAGCCAGTTTTTTGAAACTATGTTTACTTTCACAAAATCCACTTTTTTGAAGAAAATCGTTGAAACTGTGTTGACTTTCAGAAAATCCACTTTTGGCCTCTTCCAAGCCTGAAACGTATTTTAAGAGCATAAAAGGCTGATATTGTACCGTAAACCAGTAAAGATGGGTAAGCAGGTTGTAACGAAAACATCATGAAACAGTGAAATCAACTGCCCTAAGCCAGTTTTTTGAAACTATGTTTACTTTCACAAAATCCACTTTTTTGAAGAAAATCTTTGAAACTGTGTTGACTTTCAGAAAATCCACTTTTGGCCTCTTCCAAGCCTGAAACGTATTTTAAGAGCATAAAAGGCTGAGAATGTACCGTAAACCAGTAAAGGTGGGTAATCATCAGGTTCTAATGAAAACATCATGTAACTGAACTGCCCTGAGCCAGTTTTTTGAAGAACACCTTTGAAACTATATTGACTGTCACAAAATCCACTTTTGGCCTCTTTAAAGCCTGAAATGTATTTTAAGAACATAAAAGGCTACCTTAAACCAGTAAAGGTGGGTAAGCAGGTTGTAACGAAAACATCATGAAACAGTGAAATCAACTGCCCTAAGCCAGTTTTTTGAAACTATGTTTACTTTCACAAAATCCACTTTTTTGAAGAAAATCGTTGAAACTGTGTTGACTTTCAGAAAATCCACTTTTGGCCTCTTCCAAGCCTGAAACGTATTTTAAGAGCATAAAAAGCTGATATTGTACCGTAAACCAGTAAAGGTGGGTAAGCAGGTTGTAACGAAAACATCATGAAACAGTGAAATCAACTGCCCTAAGCCAGTTTTTTGAAACTATGTTTACTTTCACAAAATCCACTTTTTTGAAGAAAATCTTTGAAACTGTGTTGACTTTCAGAAAATCCACTTTTGGCCTCTTCCAAGCCTGAAACGTATTTTAAGAGCATAAAAGGCTGAGAATGTACCGTAAACCAGTAAAGGTGGGTAATCATCAGGTTCTAATGAAAACATCATGAAACTGAACTGCCCTGAGCCAGTTTTTTGAAGAACACCTTTGAAACTATATTGACTGTCACAAAATCCACTTTTTTTCTTTTCTTCCAAGCCTGAAACGTATTTTAAGTGTATAAAAGGCTAAGAATGTACCGTAAACCAATAAAGGTGTGTAAGAATCAGTTTCTATCGAAAACATCATGAAACAGTGAAATCAACTGCCCTAAGCCAGTTTTTTGAAACTATGTTTACTTTCACAAAATCCACTTTTGGCCTCTTACAAGCCTGAAACGTATTTTAAGAACATAAAAGGCTACATTAAACCAGTAAAGGTGGGTACGCATCAGGTTCTAATGAAAACATCATGAAACAATGAAATCAACTGCCCTGAGCCAGTTTTTTGAAGAACATCCTTGAAACTATGTTGACTTTCAGAAAATCCACTTTTAGCCTCTTCCAAGCCTGAAACGTATTTTAAGAGCATAAAAGGCTGAGAATGTACCGTAAACCAGTAAAGGTGGGTAACCAGGTTGTAACGAAAACATCATGAAACAGTGAAATCAACTGCCCTAAGCCAGTTTTTTGAAACTATGTTTACTTTCACAAAATCCACTTTTTTGAAGAAAATCGTTGAAACTGTGTTGACTTTCAGAAAATCCACTTTTGGCCTCTTTCAAGCCTGAAACGTATTTTAAGAGCATAAAAGGCTGATATTGTACCGTAAACCAGTAAAGATGGGTAAGCAGGTTGTAACGAAAACATCATGAAACAGTGAAATCAACTGCCCTAAGCCAGTTTTTTGAAACTATGTTTACTTTCACAAAATCCACTTTTTTGAAGAAAATCTTTGAAACTGTGTTGACTTTCAGAAAATCCACTTTTGGCCTCTTCCAAGTTTGAAACGTATTTTAAGAGCATAAAAGGCTGAGAATGTACCGTAAACCAGTAAAGGTGGGTAATCATCAGGTTCTAATGAAAACATCATGTAACTGAACTGCCCTGAGCCAGTTTTTTGAAGAACACCTTTGAAACTATATTGACTGTCACAAAATCCACTTTTTTTCTTTTCTTCCAAGCCTGAAACGTATTTTAAGAGCATAAAAGGCTGATATTGTACCGTAAACCAGTAAAGGTGGGTAAGCAGGTTGTAACGAAAACATCATGAAACAGTGAAATCAACTGCCCTAAGCCAGTTTTTTGAAACTATGTTTACTTTCACAAAATCCACTTTTGGCCTCTTCCAAGCCTGAAACGTATTTTAAGAGCATAAAAGGCTGAGAATGTACCGTAAACCAGTAAAGGTGGGTAAGCAGGTTGTAACATCATGAAACAGTGAAATCAACTGACCTGAGCCAGTTTTTTGAAACTATGTTGACTTTCACAAAATCCACTTTTGGCCTCTTCCAAGCCTGAAACGTATTTTAAGAGCATAAAAGGCTGAGAATCCAGCGTTCTCTCCACAATAAATTGGTCGTCATACTGTGAAATATTTAATTATTAATTTTAATTATACTGTAATACCCACCTTTACCCACCAGTAAAGGTGGGTAAGCAGGTTGTAATGAAAACATCATGAAAAAGTGAAATCAACTGCCCTGAGCCAGTTTTCTGAAACTATGTTTACTTTCACAAAATCCACTTTTGGCCTCTTTAAAGCCTGAAATGTATTTTAAGAACATAAAAGGCTACCTTAAACCAGTAAAGGTGGGTAAGCAGGTTGTAACGAAAACATCATGAAACAGTGAAATCAACTGCCCTAAGCCAGTTTTTTGAAACTATGTTTACTTTCACAAAATCCACTTTTTTGAAGAAAATCGTTGAAACTGTGTTGACTTTCAGAAAATCCACTTTTGGCCTCTTCCAAGCCTGAAACGTATTTTAAGAGCATAAAAAGCTGATATTGTACCGTAAACCAGTAAAGGTGGGTAAGCAGGTTGTAACGAAAACATCATGAAACAGTGAAATCAACTGCCCTAAGCCAGTTTTTTGAAACTATGTTTACTTTCACAAAATCCACTTTTTTGAAGAAAATCTTTGAAACTGTGTTGACTTTCAGAAAATCCACTTTTGGCCTCTTCCAAGTTTGAAACGTATTTTAAGAGCATAAAAGGCTGAGAATGTACCGTAAACCAGTAAAGGTGGGTAATCATCAGGTTCTAATGAAAACATCATGTAACTGAACTGCCCTGAGCCAGTTTTTTGAAGAACACCTTTGAAACTATATTGACTGTCACAAAATCCACTTTTTTTCTTTTCTTCCAAGCCTGAAACGTATTTTAAGAGCATAAAAGGCTGATATTGTACCGTAAACCAGTAAAGGTGGGTAAGCAGGTTGTAACGAAAACATCATGAAACAGTGAAATCAACTGCCCTAAGCCAGTTTTTTGAAACTATGTTTACTTTCACAAAATCCACTTTTGGCCTCTTCCAAGCCTGAAACGTATTTTAAGAGCATAAAAGGCTGAGAATGTACCGTAAACCAGTAAAGGTGGGTAAGCAGGTTGTAACATCATGAAACAGTGAAATCAACTGACCTGAGCCAGTTTTTTGAAACTATGTTGACTTTCACAAAATCCACTTTTGGCCTCTTCCAAGCCTGAAACGTATTTTAAGAGCATAAAAGGCTGAGAATCCAGCGTTCTCTCCACAATAAATTGGTCGTCATACTGTGAAATATTTAATTATTAATTTTAATTATACTGTAATACCCACCTTTACCCACCAGTAAAGGTGGGTAAGCAGGTTGTAATGAAAACATCATGAAAAAGTGAAATCAACTGCCCTGAGCCAGTTTTCTGAAACTATGTTTACTTTCACAAAATCCACTTTTGGCCTCTTTAAAGCCTGAAATGTATTTTAAGAACATAAAAGGCTACCTTAAACCAGTAAAGGTGGGTAAGCAGGTTGTAACGAAAACATCATGAAACAGTGAAATCAACTGCCCTAAGCCAGTTTTTTGAAACTATGTTTACTTTCACAAAATCCACTTTTTTGAAGAAAATCGTTGAAACTGTGTTGACTTTCAGAAAATCCACTTTTGGCCTCTTCCAAGCCTGAAACGTATTTTAAGAGCATAAAAAGCTGATATTGTACCGTAAACCAGTAAAGGTGGGTAAGCAGGTTGTAACGAAAACATCATGAAACAGTGAAATCAACTGCCCTAAGCCAGTTTTTTGAAACTATGTTTACTTTCACAAAATCCACTTTTTTGAAGAAAATCTTTGAAACTGTGTTGACTTTCAGAAAATCCACTTTTGGCCTCTTCCAAGCCTGAAACGTATTTTAAGAGCATAAAAGGCTGAGAATGTACCGTAAACCAGTAAAGGTGGGTAATCATCAGGTTCTAATGAAAACATCATGAAACTGAACTGCCCTGAGCCAGTTTTTTGAAGAACACCTTTGAAACTATATTGACTGTCACAAAATCCACTTTTTTTCTTTTCTTCCAAGCCTGAAACGTATTTTAAGTGTATAAAAGGCTAAGAATGTACCGTAAACCAATAAAGGTGTGTAAGAATCAGTTTCTATCGAAAACATCATGAAACAGTGAAATCAACTGCCCTAAGCCAGTTTTTTGAAACTATGTTTACTTTCACAAAATCCACTTTTGGCCTCTTCCAAGCCTGAAACGTATTTTAAGAGCATAAAAGGCTGAGAATGTACCATAAACCAGTAAAGGTGGGTAAGCAGGTTGTAATGAAAACATCATGAAAATGTGAAATCAACTGCCCTAAGCCAGTGTTTTGAAACTATGTTTACTTTCACAAAATCCACTTTTGGCCTCTTTAAAGCCTGAAATGTATTTTAAGAACATAAAAGGCTACCTTAAACCAGTAAAGGTGGGTAAGCAGGTTGTAATGAAAACATCATGAAAAAGTGAAATCAACTGCCCTGAGCCAGTTTTCTGAAACTATGTTTACTTTCACAAAATCCACTTTTGGCCTCTTTAAAGCCTGAAATGTATTTTAAGAACATAAAAGGCTACCTTAAACCAGTAAAGGTGGGTAAGCAGGTTGTAACGAAAACATCATGAAACAGTGAAATCAACTGCCCTAAGCCAGTTTTTTGAAACTATGTTTACTTTCACAAAATCCACTTTTTTGAAGAAAATCGTTGAAACTGTGTTTACTTTCAGAAAATCCACTTTTGGCCTCTTCCAAGCCTGAAACGTATTTTAAGAGCATAAAAGGCTGATATTGTACCGTAAACCAGTAAAGGTGGGTAAGCAGGTTGTAACGAAAACATCATGAAACAGTGAAATCAACTGCCCTAAGCCAGTTTTTTGAAACTATGTTTACTTTCACAAAATCCACTTTTGGCCTCTTACAAGCCTGAAACGTATTTTAAGAACATAAAAGGCTACATTAAACCAGTAAAGGTGGGTACGCATCAGGTTCTAATGAAAACATCATGAAACAATGAAATCAACTGCCCTGAGCCAGTTTTTTGAAGAACATCCTTGAAACTATGTTGACTTTCAGAAAATCCACTTTTAGCCTCTTCCAAGCCTGAAACGTATTTTAAGAGCATAAAAGGCTGAGAATGTACCGTAAACCAGTAAAGGTGGGTAAGCAGGTTGTAACGAAAACATCATGAAACAGTGAAATCAACTGCCCTAAGCCAGTTTTTTGAAACTATGTTTACTTTCACAAAATCCACTTTTTTGAAGAAAATCGTTGAAACTGTGTTGACTTTCAGAAAATCCACTTTTGGCCTCTTCCAAGCCTGAAACGTATTTTAAGAGCATAAAAGGCTGATATTGTACCGTAAACCAGTAAAGATGGGTAAGCAGGTTGTAACGAAAACATCATGAAACAATGAAATCAACTGCCCTAAGCCAGTTTTTTGAAACTATGTTTACTTTCACAAAATCCACTTTTTTGAAGAAAATCTTTGAAACTGTGTTGACTTTCAGAAAATCCACTTTTGGCCTCTTCCAAGCCTGAAACGTATTTTAAGAGCATAAAAGGCTGAGAATGTACCGTAAACCAGTAAAGGTGGGTAATCATCAGGTTCTAATGAAAACATCATGAAACTGAACTGCCCTGAGCCAGTTTTTTGAAGAACACCTTTGAAACTATATTGACTGTCACAAAATCCACTTTTTTTCTTTTCTTCCAAGCCTGAAACGTATTTTAAGTGTATAAAAGGCTAAGAATGTACCGTAAACCAATAAAGGTGTGTAAGAATCAGTTTCTATCGAAAACATCATGAAACAGTGAAATCAACTGCCCTAAGCCAGTTTTTTGAAACTATGTTTACTTTCACAAAATCCACTTTTGGCCTCTTCCAAGCCTGAAACGTATTTTAAGAGCATAAAAGGCTGAGAATGTACCATAAACCAGTAAAGGTGGGTAAGCAGGTTGTAATGAAAACATCATGAAAATGTGAAATCAACTGCCCTAAGCCAGTGTTTTGAAACTATGTTTACTTTCACAAAATCCACTTTTGGCCTCTTTAAAGCCTGAAATGTATTTTAAGAACATAAAAGGCTACCTTAAACCAGTAAAGGTGGGTAAGCAGGTTGTAATGAAAACATCATGAAAAAGTGAAATCAACTGCCCTGAGCCAGTTTTCTGAAACTATGTTTACTTTCACAAAATCCACTTTTGGCCTCTTTAAAGCCTGAAATGTATTTTAAGAACATAAAAGGCTACCTTAAACCAGTAAAGGTGGGTAAGCAGGTTGTAACGAAAACATCATGAAACAGTGAAATCAACTGCCCTAAGCCAGTTTTTTGAAACTATGTTTACTTTCACAAAATCCACTTTTTTGAAGAAAATCGTTGAAACTGTGTTGACTTTCAGAAAATCCACTTTTGGCCTCTTCCAAGCCTGAAACGTATTTTAAGAGCATAAAAGGCTGATATTGTACCGTAAACCAGTAAAGATGGGTAAGCAGGTTGTAACGAAAACATCATGAAACAATGAAATCAACTGCCCTAAGCCAGTTTTTTGAAACTATGTTTACTTTCACAAAATCCACTTTTTTGAAGAAAATCTTTGAAACTGTGTTGACTTTCAGAAAATCCACTTTTGGCCTCTTCCAAGCCTGAAACGTATTTTAAGAGCATAAAAGGCTGAGAATGTACCGTAAACCAGTAAAGGTGGGTAATCATCAGGTTCTAATGAAAACATCATGTAACTGAACTGCCCTGAGCCAGTTTTTTGAAGAACACCTTTGAAACTATATTGACTGTCACAAAATCCACTTTTTTTCTTTTCTTCCAAGCCTGAAACGTATTTTAAGAGCATAAAAGGCTGATATTGTACCGTAAACCAGTAAAGGTGGGTAAGCAGGTTGTAACGAAAACATCATGAAACAGTGAAATCAACTGCCCTAAGCCAGTTTTTTGAAACTATGTTTACTTTCACAAAATCCACTTTTTTGAAGAAAATCTTTGAAACTGTGTTGACTTTCAGAAAATCCACTTTTGGCCTCTTCCAAGCCTGAAACGTATTTTAAGAGCATAAAAGGCTGAGAATGTACCGTAAACCAGTAAAGGTGGGTAATCATCAGGTTCTAATGAAAACATCATGAAACTGAACTGCCCTGAGCCAGTTTTTTGAAGAACACCTTTGAAACTATATTGACTGTCACAAAATCCACTTTTTTTCTTTTCTTCCAAGCCTGAAACGTATTTTAAGTGTATAAAAGGCTAAGAATGTACCGTAAACCAATAAAGGTGTGTAAGAATCAGTTTCTATCGAAAACATCATGAAACAGTGAAATCAACTGCCCTAAGCCAGTTTTTTGAAACTATGTTTACTTTCACAAAATCCACTTTTGGCCTCTTCCAAGCCTGAAACGTATTTTAAGAGCATAAAAGGCTGAGAATGTACCATAAACCAGTAAAGGTGGGTAAGCAGGTTGTAATGAAAACATCATGAAAATGTGAAATCAACTGCCCTAAGCCAGTGTTTTGAAACTATGTTTACTTTCACAAAATCCACTTTTGGCCTCTTTAAAGCCTGAAATGTATTTTAAGAACATAAAAGGCTACCTTAAACCAGTAAAGGTGGGTAAGCAGGTTGTAATGAAAACATCATGAAAAAGTGAAATCAACTGCCCTGAGCCAGTTTTCTGAAACTATGTTTACTTTCACAAAATCCACTTTTGGCCTCTTTAAAGCCTGAAATGTATTTTAAGAACATAAAAGGCTACCTTAAACCAGTAAAGGTGGGTAAGCAGGTTGTAACGAAAACATCATGAAACAGTGAAATCAACTGCCCTAAGCCAGTTTTTTGAAACTATGTTTACTTTCACCAAATCCACTTTTTTGAAGAAAATCGTTGAAACTGTGTTTACTTTCAGAAAATCCACTTTTGGCCTCTTCCAAGCCTGAAACGTATTTTAAGAGCATAAAAGGCTGATATTGTACCGTAAACCAGTAAAGGTGGGTAAGCAGGTTGTAACGAAAACATCATGAAACAGTGAAATCAACTGCCCTAAGCCAGTTTTTTGAAACTATGTTTACTTTCACAAAATCCACTTTTGGCCTCTTACAAGCCTGAAACGTATTTTAAGAACATAAAAGGCTACATTAAACCAGTAAAGGTGGGTACGCATCAGGTTCTAATGAAAACATCATGAAACAATGAAATCAACTGCCCTGAGCCAGTTTTTTGAAGAACATCCTTGAAACTATGTTGACTTTCAGAAAATCCACTTTTAGCCTCTTCCAAGCCTGAAACGTATTTTAAGAGCATAAAAGGCTGAGAATGTACCGTAAACCAGTAAAGGTGGGTAAGCAGGTTGTAACGAAAACATCATGAAACAGTGAAATCAACTGCCCTAAGCCAGTTTTTTGAAACTATGTTTACTTTCACAAAATCCACTTTTTTGAAGAAAATCGTTGAAACTGTGTTGACTTTCAGAAAATCCACTTTTGGCCTCTTCCAAGCCTGAAACGTATTTTAAGAGCATAAAAGGCTGATATTGTACCGTAAACCAGTAAAGATGGGTAAGCAGGTTGTAACGAAAACATCATGAAACAATGAAATCAACTGCCCTAAGCCAGTTTTTTGAAACTATGTTTACTTTCACAAAATCCACTTTTTTGAAGAAAATCTTTGAAACTGTGTTGACTTTCAGAAAATCCACTTTTGGCCTCTTCCAAGCCTGAAACGTATTTTAAGAGCATAAAAGGCTGAGAATGTACCGTAAACCAGTAAAGGTGGGTAATCATCAGGTTCTAATGAAAACATCATGTAACTGAACTGCCCTGAGCCAGTTTTTTGAAGAACACCTTTGAAACTATATTGACTGTCACAAAATCCACTTTTTTTCTTTTCTTCCAAGCCTGAAACGTATTTTAAGAGCATAAAAGGCTGATATTGTACCGTAAACCAGTAAAGGTGGGTAAGCAGGTTGTAACGAAAACATCATGAAACAGTGAAATCAACTGCCCTAAGCCAGTTTTTTGAAACTATGTTTACTTTCACAAAATCCACTTTTGGCCTCTTCCAAGCCTGAAACGTATTTTAAGAGCATAAAAGGCTGAGAATGTACCGTAAACCAGTAAAGGTGGGTAAGCAGGTTGTAACATCATGAAACAGTGAAATCAACTGACCTGAGCCAGTTTTTTGAAACTATGTTGACTTTCACAAAATCCACTTTTGGCCTCTTCCAAGCCTGAAACGTATTTTAAGAGCATAAAAGGCTGAGAATCCAGCGTTCTCTCCACAATAAATTGGTCGTCATACTGTGAAATATTTAATTATTAATTTTAATTATACTGTAATACCCACCTTTACCCACCAGTAAAGGTGGGTAAGCAGGTTGTAATGAAAACATCATGAAAAAGTGAAATCAACTGCCCTGAGCCAGTTTTCTGAAACTATGTTTACTTTCACAAAATCCACTTTTGGCCTCTTTAAAGCCTGAAATGTATTTTAAGAACATAAAAGGCTACCTTAAACCAGTAAAGGTGGGTAAGCAGGTTGTAACGAAAACATCATGAAACAGTGAAATCAACTGCCCTAAGCCAGTTTTTTGAAACTATGTTTACTTTCACAAAATCCACTTTTTTGAAGAAAATCGTTGAAACTGTGTTGACTTTCAGAAAATCCACTTTTGGCCTCTTCCAAGCCTGAAACGTATTTTAAGAGCATAAAAAGCTGATATTGTACCGTAAACCAGTAAAGGTGGGTAAGCAGGTTGTAACGAAAACATCATGAAACAGTGAAATCAACTGCCCTAAGCCAGTTTTTTGAAACTATGTTTACTTTCACAAAATCCACTTTTTTGAAGAAAATCTTTGAAACTGTGTTGACTTTCAGAAAATCCACTTTTGGCCTCTTCCAAGCCTGAAACGTATTTTAAGAGCATAAAAGGCTGAGAATGTACCGTAAACCAGTAAAGGTGGGTAATCATCAGGTTCTAATGAAAACATCATGAAACTGAACTGCCCTGAGCCAGTTTTTTGAAGAACACCTTTGAAACTATATTGACTGTCACAAAATCCACTTTTTTTCTTTTCTTCCAAGCCTGAAACGTATTTTAAGTGTATAAAAGGCTAAGAATGTACCGTAAACCAATAAAGGTGTGTAAGAATCAGTTTCTATCGAAAACATCATGAAACAGTGAAATCAACTGCCCTAAGCCAGTTTTTTGAAACTATGTTTACTTTCACAAAATCCACTTTTGGCCTCTTCCAAGCCTGAAACGTATTTTAAGAGCATAAAAGGCTGAGAATGTACCATAAACCAGTAAAGGTGGGTAAGCAGGTTGTAATGAAAACATCATGAAAATGTGAAATCAACTGCCCTTAGCCAGTGTTTTGAAACTATGTTTACTTTCACAAAATCCACTTTTGGCCTCTTTAAAGCCTGAAATGTATTTTAAGAACATAAAAGGCTACCTTAAACCAGTAAAGGTGGGTAAGCAGGTTGTAATGAAAACATCATGAAAAAGTGAAATCAACTGCCCTGAGCCAGTTTTCTGAAACTATGTTTACTTTCACAAAATCCACTTTTGGCCTCTTTAAAGCCTGAAATGTATTTTAAGAACATAAAAGGCTACCTTAAACCAGTAAAGGTGGGTAAGCAGGTTGTAACGAAAACATCATGAAACAGTGAAATCAACTGCCCTAAGCCAGTTT
This sequence comes from Anarhichas minor, assembly GCF_050575085.1. Classification (NCBI taxonomy): domain Eukaryota; kingdom Metazoa; phylum Chordata; class Actinopteri; order Perciformes; family Anarhichadidae; genus Anarhichas; species Anarhichas minor. The sequence goes on along the minus strand of NW_027466455.1, from coordinate 6,584,846 downwards.
TTTGAAACTATGTTTACTTTCACAAAATCCACTTTTTTGAAGAAAATCGTTGAAACTGTGTTGACTTTCAGAAAATCCACTTTTGGCCTCTTCCAAGCCTGAAACGTATTTTAAGAGCATAAAAAGCTGATATTGTACCGTAAACCAGTAAAGGTGGGTAAGCAGGTTGTAACGAAAACATCATGAAACAGTGAAATCAACTGCCCTAAGCCAGTTTTTTGAAACTATGTTTACTTTCACAAAATCCACTTTTTTGAAGAAAATCTTTGAAACTGTGTTGACTTTCAGAAAATCCACTTTTGGCCTCTTCCAAGCCTGAAACGTATTTTAAGAGCATAAAAGGCTGAGAATGTACCGTAAACCAGTAAAGGTGGGTAATCATCAGGTTCTAATGAAAACATCATGAAACTGAACTGCCCTGAGCCAGTTTTTTGAAGAACACCTTTGAAACTATATTGACTGTCACAAAATCCACTTTTTTTCTTTTCTTCCAAGCCTGAAACGTATTTTAAGTGTATAAAAGGCTAAGAATGTACCGTAAACCAATAAAGGTGTGTAAGAATCAGTTTCTATCGAAAACATCATGAAACAGTGAAATCAACTGCCCTAAGCCAGTTTTTTGAAACTATGTTTACTTTCACAAAATCCACTTTTGGCCTCTTCCAAGCCTGAAACGTATTTTAAGAGCATAAAAGGCTGAGAATGTACCATAAACCAGTAAAGGTGGGTAAGCAGGTTGTAATGAAAACATCATGAAAATGTGAAATCAACTGCCCTTAGCCAGTGTTTTGAAACTATGTTTACTTTCACAAAATCCACTTTTGGCCTCTTTAAAGCCTGAAATGTATTTTAAGAACATAAAAGGCTACCTTAAACCAGTAAAGGTGGGTAAGCAGGTTGTAATGAAAACATCATGAAAAAGTGAAATCAACTGCCCTGAGCCAGTTTTCTGAAACTATGTTTACTTTCACAAAATCCACTTTTGGCCTCTTTAAAGCCTGAAATGTATTTTAAGAACATAAAAGGCTACCTTAAACCAGTAAAGGTGGGTAAGCAGGTTGTAACGAAAACATCATGAAACAGTGAAATCAACTGCCCTAAGCCAGTTTTTTGAAACTATGTTTACTTTCACAAAATCCACTTTTTTGAAGAAAATCGTTGAAACTGTGTTGACTTTCAGAAAATCCACTTTTGGCCTCTTCCAAGCCTGAAACGTATTTTAAGAGCATAAAAAGCTGATATTGTACCGTAAACCAGTAAAGGTGGGTAAGCAGGTTGTAACGAAAACATCATGAAACAGTGAAATCAACTGCCCTAAGCCAGTTTTTTGAAACTATGTTTACTTTCAGAAAATCCACTTTTTTGAAGAAAATCTTTGAAACTGTGTTGACTTTCAGAAAATCCACTTTTGGCCTCTTCCAAGCCTGAAACGTATTTTAAGAGCATAAAAGGCTGAGAATGTACCGTAAACCAGTAAAGGTGGGTAATCATCAGGTTCTAATGAAAACATCATGAAACTGAACTGCCCTGAGCCAGTTTTTTGAAGAACACCTTTGAAACTATATTGACTGTCATAAAATCCACTTTTTTTCTTTTCTTCCAAGCCTGAAACGTATTTTAAGTGTATAAAAGGCTAAGAATGTACCGTAAACCAATGAAGGTGTGTAAGAATCAGTTTCTATCGAAAACATCATGAAACAGTGAAATCAACTGCCCTAAGCCAGTTTTTTGAAACTATGTTTACTTTCACAAAATCCACTTTTGGCCTCTTCCAAGCCTGAAACGTATTTTAAGAGCATAAAAGGCTGAGAATGTACCATAAACCAGTAAAGGTGGGTAAGCAGGTTGTAATGAAAACATCATGAAAATGTGAAATCAACTGCCCTTAGCCAGTGTTTTGAAACTATGTTTACTTTCACAAAATCCACTTTTGGCCTCTTTAAAGCCTGAAATGTATTTTAAGAACATAAAAGGCTACCTTAAACCAGTAAAGGTGGGTAAGCAGGTTGTATTGAAAACATCATGAAAAAGTGAAATCAACTGCCCTGAGCCAGTTTTCTGAAACTATGTTTACTTTCACAAAATCCACTTTTGGCCTCTTTAAAGCCTGAAATGTATTTTAAGAACATAAAAGGCTACCTTAAACCAGTAAAGGTGGGTAAGCAGGTTGTAACGAAAACATCATGAAACAGTGAAATCAACTGCCCTAAGCCAGTTTTTTGAAACTATGTTTACTTTCACAAAATCCACTTTTTTGAAGAAAATCGTTGAAACTGTGTTGACTTTCAGAAAATCCACTTTTGGCCTCTTCCAAGCCTGAAACGTATTTTAAGAGCATAAAAGGCTGAGAATGTACCATAAACCAGTAAAGGTGGGTAAGCAGGTTGTAATGAAAACATCATGAAAATGTGAAATCAACTGCCCTTAGCCAGTGTTTTGAAACTATGTTTACTTTCACAAAATCCACTTTTGGCCTCTTTAAAGCCTGAAATGTATTTTAAGAACATAAAAGGCTACCTTAAACCAGTAAAGGTGGGTAAGCAGGTTGTAATGAAAACATCATGAAAAAGTGAAATCAACTGCCCTGAGCCAGTTTTCTGAAACTATGTTTACTTTCACAAAATCCACTTTTGGCCTCTTTAAAGCCTGAAATGTATTTTAAGAACATAAAAGGCTACCTTAAACCAGTAAAGGTGGGTAAGCAGGTTGTAACGAAAACATCATGAAACAGTGAAATCAACTGCCCTAAGCCAGTTTTTTGAAACTATGTTTACTTTCACAAAATCCACTTTTTTGAAGAAAATCGTTGAAACTGTGTTGACTTTCAGAAAATCCACTTTTGGCCTCTTCCAAGCCTGAAACGTATTTTAAGAGCATAAAAAGCTGATATTGTACCGTAAACCAGTAAAGGTGGGTAAGCAGGTTGTAACGAAAACATCATGAAACAGTGAAATCAACTGCCCTAAGCCAGTTTTTTGAAACTATGTTTACTTTCACAAAATCCACTTTTTTGAAGAAAATCTTTGAAACTGTGTTGACTTTCAGAAAATCCACTTTTGGCCTCTTCCAAGCCTGAAACGTATTTTAAGAGCATAAAAGGCTGAGAATGTACCGTAAACCAGTAAAGGTGGGTAATCATCAGGTTCTAATGAAAACATCATGAAACTGAACTGCCCTGAGCCAGTTTTTTGAAGAACACCTTTGAAACTATATTGACTGTCACAAAATCCACTTTTTTTCTTTTCTTCCAAGCCTGAAACGTATTTTAAGTGTATAAAAGGCTAAGAATGTACCGTAAACCAATAAAGGTGTGTAAGAATCAGTTTCTATCGAAAACATCATGAAACAGTGAAATCAACTGCCCTAAGCCAGTTTTTTGAAACTATGTTTACTTTCACAAAATCCACTTTTGGCCTCTTCCAAGCCTGAAACGTATTTTAAGAGCATAAAAGGCTGAGAATGTACCATAAACCAGTAAAGGTGGGTAAGCAGGTTGTAATGAAAACATCATGAAAATGTGAAATCAACTGCCCTTAGCCAGTGTTTTGAAACTATGTTTACTTTCACAAAATCCACTTTTGGCCTCTTTAAAGCCTGAAATGTATTTTAAGAACATAAAAGGCTACCTTAAACCAGTAAAGGTGGGTAAGCAGGTTGTAATGAAAACATCATGAAAAAGTGAAATCAACTGCCCTGAGCCAGTTTTCTGAAACTATGTTTACTTTCACAAAATCCACTTTTGGCCTCTTTAAAGCCTGAAATGTATTTTAAGAACATAAAAGGCTACCTTAAACCAGTAAAGGTGGGTAAGCAGGTTGTAACGAAAACATCATGAAACAGTGAAATCAACTGCCCTAAGCCAGTTTTTTGAAACTATGTTTACTTTCACAAAATCCACTTTTTTGAAGAAAATCGTTGAAACTGTGTTGACTTTCAGAAAATCCACTTTTGGCCTCTTCCAAGCCTGAAACGTATTTTAAGAGCATAAAAAGCTGATATTGTACCATAAACCAGTAAAGGTGGGTAAGCAGGTTGTAACGAAAACATCATGAAACAGTGAAATCAACTGCCCTAAGCCAGTTTTTTGAAACTATGTTTACTTTCACAAAATCCACTTTTTTGAAATAAAATCTTTGAAACTGTGTTGACTTTCAGAAAATCCACTTTTGGCCTCTTCCAAGCCTGAAACGTATTTTAAGAGCATAAAAGGCTGAGAATGTACCGTAAACCAGTAAAGGTGGGTAATCATCAGGTTCTAATGAAAACATCATGTAACTGAACTGCCCTGAGCCAGTTTTTTGAAGAACACCTTTGAAACTATATTGACTGTCACAAAATCCACTTTTTTTCTTTTCTTCCAAGCCTGAAACGTATTTTAAGAGCATAAAAGGCTGATATTGTACCGTAAACCAGTAAAGGTGGGTAAGCAGGTTGTAACGAAAACATCATGAAACAGTGAAATCAACTGCCCTAAGCCAGTTTTTTGAAACTATGTTTACTTTCACAAAATCCACTTTTGGCCTCTTCCAAGCCTGAAACGTATTTTAAGAGCATAAAAGGCTGAGAATGTACCGTAAACCAGTAAAGGTGGGTAAGCAGGTTGTAACATCATGAAACAGTGAAATCAACTGACCTGAGCCAGTTTTTTGAAACTATGTTGACTTTCACAAAATCCACTTTTGGCCTCTTCCAAGCCTGAAACGTATTTTAAGAGCATAAAAGGCTGAGAATCCAGCGTTCTCTCCACAATAAATTGGTCGTCATACTGTGAAATATTTAATTATTAATTTTAATTATACTGTAATACCCACCTTTACCCACCAGTAAAGGTGGGTAAGCAGGTTGTAATGAAAACATCATGAAAAAGTGAAATCAACTGCCCTGAGCCAGTTTTCTGAAACTATGTTTACTTTCACAAAATCCACTTTTGGCCTCTTTAAAGCCTGAAATGTATTTTAAGAACATAAAAGGCTACCTTAAACCAGTAAAGGTGGGTAAGCAGGTTGTAACGAAAACATCATGAAACAGTGAAATCAACTGCCCTAAGCCAGTTTTTTGAAACTATGTTTACTTTCACAAAATCCACTTTTTTGAAGAAAATCGTTGAAACTGTGTTGACTTTCAGAAAATCCACTTTTGGCCTCTTCCAAGCCTGAAACGTATTTTAAGAGCATAAAAAGCTGATATTGTACCGTAAACCAGTAAAGGTGGGTAAGCAGGTTGTAACGAAAACATCATGAAACAGTGAAATCAACTGCCCTAAGCCAGTTTTTTGAAACTATGTTTACTTTCACAAAATCCACTTTTTTGAAGAAAATCTTTGAAACTGTGTTGACTTTCAGAAAATCCACTTTTGGCCTCTTCCAAGCCTGAAACGTATTTTAAGAGCATAAAAGGCTGAGAATGTACCGTAAACCAGTAAAGGTGGGTAATCATCAGGTTCTAATGAAAACATCATGAAACTGAACTGCCCTGAGCCAGTTTTTTGAAGAACACCTTTGAAACTATATTGACTGTCACAAAATCCACTTTTTTTCTTTTCTTCCAAGCCTGAAACGTATTTTAAGTGTATAAAAGGCTAAGAATGTACCGTAAACCAATAAAGGTGTGTAAGAATCAGTTTCTATCGAAAACATCATGAAACAGTGAAATCAACTGCCCTAAGCCAGTTTTTTGAAACTATGTTTACTTTCACAAAATCCACTTTTGGCCTCTTCCAAGCCTGAAACGTATTTTAAGAGCATAAAAGGCTGAGAATGTACCATAAACCAGTAAAGGTGGGTAAGCAGGTTGTAATGAAAACATCATGAAAATGTGAAATCAACTGCCCTAAGCCAGTGTTTTGAAACTATGTTTACTTTCACAAAATCCACTTTTGGCCTCTTTAAAGCCTGAAATGTATTTTAAGAACATAAAAGGCTACCTTAAACCAGTAAAGGTGGGTAAGCAGGTTGTAATGAAAACATCATGAAAAAGTGAAATCAACTGCCCTGAGCCAGTTTTCTGAAACTATGTTTACTTTCACAAAATCCACTTTTGGCCTCTTTAAAGCCTGAAATGTATTTTAAGAACATAAAAGGCTACCTTAAACCAGTAAAGGTGGGTAAGCAGGTTGTAACGAAAACATCATGAAACAGTGAAATCAACTGCCCTAAGCCAGTTTTTTGAAACTATGTTTACTTTCACAAAATCCACTTTTTTGAAGAAAATCGTTGAAACTGTGTTTACTTTCAGAAAATCCACTTTTGGCCTCTTCCAAGCCTGAAACGTATTTTAAGAGCATAAAAGGCTGATATTGTACCGTAAACCAGTAAAGGTGGGTAAGCAGGTTGTAACGAAAACATCATGAAACAGTGAAATCAACTGCCCTAAGCCAGTTTTTTGAAACTATGTTTACTTTCACAAAATCCACTTTTTTGAAGAAAATCTTTGAAACTGTGTTGACTTTCAGAAAATCCACTTTTGGCCTCTTCCAAGCCTGAAACGTATTTTAAGAGCATAAAAGGCTGAGAATGTACCGTAAACCAGTAAAGGTGGGTAATCATCAGGTTCTAATGAAAACATCATGAAACTGAACTGCCCTGAGCCAGTTTTTTGAAGAACACCTTTGAAACTATATTGACTGTCACAAAATCCACTTTTTTTCTTTTCTTCCAAGCCTGAAACGTATTTTAAGTGTATAAAAGGCTAAGAATGTACCGTAAACCAATAAAGGTGTGTAAGAATCAGTTTCTATCGAAAACATCATGAAACAGTGAAATCAACTGCCCTAAGCCAGTTTTTTGAAACTATGTTTACTTTCACAAAATCCACTTTTGGCCTCTTCCAAGCCTGAAACGTATTTTAAGAGCATAAAAGGCTGAGAATGTACCATAAACCAGTAAAGGTGGGTAAGCAGGTTGTAATGAAAACATCATGAAAATGTGAAATCAACTGCCCTAAGCCAGTGTTTTGAAACTATGTTTACTTTCACAAAATCCACTTTTGGCCTCTTTAAAGCCTGAAATGTATTTTAAGAACATAAAAGGCTACCTTAAACCAGTAAAGGTGGGTAAGCAGGTTGTAATGAAAACATCATGAAAAAGTGAAATCAACTGCCCTGAGCCAGTTTTCTGAAACTATGTTTACTTTCACAAAATCCACTTTTGGCCTCTTTAAAGCCTGAAATGTATTTTAAGAACATAAAAGGCTACCTTAAACCAGTAAAGGTGGGTAAGCAGGTTGTAACGAAAACATCATGAAACAGTGAAATCAACTGCCCTAAGCCAGTTTTTTGAAACTATGTTTACTTTCACAAAATCCACTTTTTTGAAGAAAATCGTTGAAACTGTGTTTACTTTCAGAAAATCCACTTTTGGCCTCTTCCAAGCCTGAAACGTATTTTAAGAGCATAAAAGGCTGATATTGTACCGTAAACCAGTAAAGGTGGGTAAGCAGGTTGTAACGAAAACATCATGAAACAGTGAAATCAACTGCCCTAAGCCAGTTTTTTGAAACTATGTTTACTTTCACAAAATCCACTTTTGGCCTCTTACAAGCCTGAAACGTATTTTAAGAACATAAAAGGCTACATTAAACCAGTAAAGGTGGGTACGCATCAGGTTCTAATGAAAACATCATGAAACAATGAAATCAACTGCCCTGAGCCAGTTTTTTGAAGAACATCCTTGAAACTATGTTGACTTTCAGAAAATCCACTTTTAGCCTCTTCCAAGCCTGAAACGTATTTTAAGAGCATAAAAGGCTGAGAATGTACCGTAAACCAGTAAAGGTGGGTAAGCAGGTTGTAACGAAAACATCATGAAACAGTGAAATCAACTGCCCTAAGCCAGTTTTTTGAAACTATGTTTACTTTCACAAAATCCACTTTTTTGAAGAAAATCGTTGAAACTGTGTTGACTTTCAGAAAATCCACTTTTGGCCTCTTCCAAGCCTGAAACGTATTTTAAGAGCATAAAAGGCTGATATTGTACCGTAAACCAGTAAAGATGGGTAAGCAGGTTGTAAAGAAAACATCATGAAACAATGAAATCAACTGCCCTAAGCCAGTTTTTTGAAACTATGTTTACTTTCACAAAATCCACTTTTTTGAAGAAAATCTTTGAAACTGTGTTGACTTTCAGAAAATCCACTTTTGGCCTCTTCCAAGCCTGAAACGTATTTTAAGAGCATAAAAGGCTGAGAATGTACCGTAAACCAGTAAAGGTGGGTAATCATCAGGTTCTAATGAAAACATCATGTAACTGAACTGCCCTGAGCCAGTTTTTTGAAGAACACCTTTGAAACTATATTGACTGTCACAAAATCCACTTTTTTTCTTTTCTTCCAAGCCTGAAACGTATTTTAAGAGCATAAAAGGCTGATATTGTACCGTAAACCAGTAAAGGTGGGTAAGCAGGTTGTAACGAAAACATCATGAAACAGTGAAATCAACTGCCCTAAGCCAGTTTTTTGAAACTATGTTTACTTTCACAAAATCCACTTTTGGCCTCTTCCAAGCCTGAAACGTATTTTAAGAGCATAAAAGGCTGAGAATGTACCGTAAACCAGTAAAGGTGGGTAAGCAGGTTGTAACATCATGAAACAGTGAAATCAACTGACCTGAGCCAGTTTTTTGAAACTATGTTGACTTTCACAAAATCCACTTTTGGCCTCTTCCAAGCCTGAAACGTATTTTAAGAGCATAAAAGGCTGAGAATCCAGCGTTCTCTCCACAATAAATTGGTCGTCATACTGTGAAATATTTAATTATTAATTTTAATTATACTGTAATACCCACCTTTACCCACCAGTAAAGGTGGGTAAGCAGGTTGTAATGAAAACATCATGAAAAAGTGAAATCAACTGCCCTGAGCCAGTTTTCTGAAACTATGTTTACTTTCACAAAATCCACTTTTGGCCTCTTTAAAGCCTGAAATGTATTTTAAGAACATAAAAGGCTACCTTAAACCAGTAAAGGTGGGTAAGCAGGTTGTAACGAAAACATCATGAAACAGTGAAATCAACTGCCCTAAGCCAGTTTTTTGAAACTATGTTTACTTTCACAAAATCCACTTTTTTGAAGAAAATCGTTGAAACTGTGTTGACTTTCAGAAAATCCACTTTTGGCCTCTTCCAAGCCTGAAACGTATTTTAAGAGCATAAAAAGCTGATATTGTACCGTAAACCAGTAAAGGTGGGTAAGCAGGTTGTAACGAAAACATCATGAAACAGTGAAATCAACTGCCCTAAGCCAGTTTTTTGAAACTATGTTTACTTTCACAAAATCCACTTTTTTGAAGAAAATCTTTGAAACTGTGTTGACTTTCAGAAAATCCACTTTTGGCCTCTTCCAAGCCTGAAACGTATTTTAAGAGCATAAAAGGCTGAGAATGTACCGTAAACCAGTAAAGGTGGGTAATCATCAGGTTCTAATGAAAACATCATGAAACTGAACTGCCCTGAGCCAGTTTTTTGAAGAACACCTTTGAAACTATATTGACTGTCACAAAATCCACTTTTTTTCTTTTCTTCCAAGCCTGAAACGTATTTTAAGTGTATAAAAGGCTAAGAATGTACCGTAAACCAATAAAGGTGTGTAAGAATCAGTTTCTATCGAAAACATCATGAAACAGTGAAATCAACTGCCCTAAGCCAGTTTTTTGAAACTATGTTTACTTTCACAAAATCCACTTTTGGCCTCTTCCAAGCCTGAAACGTATTTTAAGAGCATAAAAGGCTGAGAATGTACCATAAACCAGTAAAGGTGGGTAAGCAGGTTGTAATGAAAACATCATGAAAATGTGAAATCAACTGCCCTTAGCCAGTGTTTTGAAACTATGTTTACTTTCACAAAATCCACTTTTGGCCTCTTTAAAGCCTGAAATGTATTTTAAGAACATAAAAGGCTACCTTAAACCAGTAAAGGTGGGTAAGCAGGTTGTAATGAAAACATCATGAAAAAGTGAAATCAACTGCCCTGAGCCAGTTTTCTGAAACTATGTTTACTTTCACAAAATCCACTTTTGGCCTCTTTAAAGCCTGAAATGTATTTTAAGAACATAAAAGGCTACCTTAAACCAGTAAAGGTGGGTAAGCAGGTTGTAACGAAAACATCATGAAACAGTGAAATCAACTGCCCTAAGCCAGTTTTTTGAAACTATGTTTACTTTCACAAAATCCACTTTTTTGAAGAAAATCGTTGAAACTGTGTTGACTTTCAGAAAATCCACTTTTGGCCTCTTCCAAGCCTGAAACGTATTTTAAGAGCATAAAAAGCTGATATTGTACCGTAAACCAGTAAAGGTGGGTAAGCAGGTTGTAACGAAAACATCATGAAACAGTGAAATCAACTGCCCTAAGCCAGTTTTTTGAAACTATGTTTACTTTCACAAAATCCACTTTTTTGAAGAAAATCTTTGAAACTGTGTTGACTTTCAGAAAATCCACTTTTGGCCTCTTCCAAGCCTGAAACGTATTTTAAGAGCATAAAAGGCTGAGAATGTACCGTAAACCAGTAAAGGTGGGTAATCATCAGGTTCTAATGAAAACATCATGAAACTGAACTGCCCTGAGCCAGTTTTTTGAAGAACACCTTTGAAACTATATTGACTGTCACAAAATCCACTTTTTTTCTTTTCTTCCAAGCCTGAAACGTATTTTAAGTGTATAAAAGGCTAAGAATGTACCGTAAACCAATAAAGGTGTGTAAGAATCAGTTTCTATCGAAAACATCATGAAACAGTGAAATCAACTGCCCTAAGCCAGTTTTTTGAAACTATGTTTACTTTCACAAAATCCACTTTTGGCCTCTTCCAAGCCTGAAACGTATTTTAAGAGCATAAAAGGCTGAGAATGTACCATAAACCAGTAAAGGTGGGTAAGCAGGTTGTAATGAAAACATCATGAAAATGTGAAATCAACTGCCCTTAGCCAGTGTTTTGAAACTATGTTTACTTTCACAAAATCCACTTTTGGCCTCTTCCAAGCCTGAAACGTATTTTAAGAGCATAAAAGGCTGAGAATGTACCGTAAACCAGTGGAGGTGGGTAATCATCAGGTTCTAATGAAAACATCATGAAACTGAACTGCCCTGAGCCAGTTTTTTGAAGAAAACCTTTGAATGTATTTTGACTGTCACAAAATCCACTTTTGTTTTTTCTTCCAAGCCTGAAACGTATTTTAAGAGCATAAAAGGCTAAGAATGTACCGTGAACCAATAAAGGTGTGTAAGAATCAGTTTCTATCAAAAACATCATGAAACAATGAAATCAACTGCCCTGAGCCAGTTTTCTGAAACTATGTTGACTTTCACAAAATCCACTTTTGGCCTCTTCCAAGCCTGAAACGTATTTTAAGAGCATAAAAGGCTGAGAATGTACCGTAAACCAGTAAAGGTGGGTAAGCAGGTTGTAATGAAAACATCATGAAACAGTGAAATCAACTGCCCTGAGCCAGTTTTCTGAAACTATGTTGACTTTCACAAAATCCACTTTTGGCCTCTTCCAAGCCTGAAACGTATTTTAAGAGCATAAAAGTCTGAGAATGTACCGTAAACCAGTGGAGGTGGGTCATCATCAGGTTCTAATGAAAACATCATGAAACTGAACTGCCCTGAGCCAGTTTTTTGAAGAACACCTTTGAAACTATATTGACTGTCACAAAATCCACTTTTTTTCTTTTCTTCCAAGCCTGAAACGTATTTTAAGTGTATAAAAGGCTAAGAATGTACCGTAAACCAATAAAGGTGTGTAAGAATCAGTTTCTATCGAAAACATCATGAAACAGTGAAATCAACTGCCCTAAGCCAGTTTTTTGAAACTATGTTTACTTTCACAAAATCCACTTTTGGCCTCTTCCAAGCCTGAAACGTATTTTAAGAGCATAAAAGGCTGAGAATGTACCATAAACCAGTAAAGGTGGGTAAGCAGGTTGTAATGAAAACATCATGAAAATGTGAAATCAACTGCCCTTAGCCAGTGTTTTGAAACTATGTTTACTTTCACAAAATCCACTTTTGGCCTCTTTAAAGCCTGAAATGTATTTTAAGAACATAAAAGGCTACCTTAAACCAGTAAAGGTGGGTAAGCAGGTTGTAATGAAAACATCATGAAAAAGTGAAATCAACTGCCCTGAGCCAGTTTTCTGAAACTATGTTTACTTTCACAAAATCCACTTTTGGCCTCTTTAAAGCCTGAAATGTATTTTAAGAACATAAAAGGCTACCTTAAACCAGTAAAGGTGGGTAAGCAGGTTGTAACGAAAACATCATGAAACAGTGAAATCAACTGCCCTAAGCCAGTTTTTTGAAACTATGTTTACTTTCACAAAATCCACTTTTTTGAAGAAAATCGTTGAAACTGTGTTGACTTTCAGAAAATCCACTTTTGGCCTCTTCCAAGCCTGAAACGTATTTTAAGAGCATAAAAAGCTGATATTGTACCGTAAACCAGTAAAGGTGGGTAAGCAGGTTGTAACGAAAACATCATGAAACAGTGAAATCAACTGCCCTAAGCCAGTTTTTTGAAACTATGTTTACTTTCACAAAATCCACTTTTTTGAAGAAAATCTTTGAAACTGTGTTGACTTTCAGAAAATCCACTTTTGGCCTCTTCCAAGCCTGAAACGTATTTTAAGAGCATAAAAGGCTGAGAATGTACCGTAAACCAGTAAAGGTGGGTAATCATCAGGTTCTAATGAAAACATCATGAAACTGAACTGCCCTGAGCCAGTTTTTTGAAGAACACCTTTGAAACTATATTGACTGTCACAAAATCCACTTTTTTTCTTTTCTTCCAAGCCTGAAACGTATTTTAAGTGTATAAAAGGCTAAGAATGTACCGTAAACCAATAAAGGTGTGTAAGAATCAGTTTCTATCGAAAACATCATGAAACAGTGAAATCAACTGCCCTAAGCCAGTTTTTTGAAACTATGTTTACTTTCACAAAATCCACTTTTGGCCTCTTCCAAGCCTGAAACGTATTTTAAGAGCATAAAAGGCTGAGAATGTACCATAAACCAGTAAAGGTGGGTAAGCAGGTTGTAATGAAAACATCATGAAAATGTGAAATCAACTGCCCTTAGCCAGTGTTTTGAAACTATGTTTACTTTCACAAAATCCACTTTTGGCCTCTTTAAAGCCTGAAATGTATTTTAAGAACATAAAAGGCTACCTTAAACCAGTAAAGGTGGGTAAGCAGGTTGTAATGAAAACATCATGAAAAAGTGAAATCAACTGCCCTGAGCCAGTTTTCTGAAACTATGTTTACTTTCACAAAATCCACTTTTGGCCTCTTTAAAGCCTGAAATGTATTTTAAGAACATAAAAGGCTACCTTAAACCAGTAAAGGTGGGTAAGCAGGTTGTAACGAAAACATCATGAAACAGTGAAATCAACTGCCCTAAGCCAGTTTTTTGAAACTATGTTTACTTTCACAAAATCCACTTTTTTGAAGAAAATCGTTGAAACTGTGTTGACTTTCAGAAAATCCACTTTTGGCCTCTTCCAAGCCTGAAACGTATTTTAAGAGCATAAAAAGCTGATATTGTACCGTAAACCAGTAAAGGTGGGTAAGCAGGTTGTAACGAAAACATCATGAAACAGTGAAATCAACTGCCCTAAGCCAGTTTTTTGAAACTATGTTTACTTTCACAAAATCCACTTTTTTGAAGAAAATCTTTGAAACTGTGTTGACTTTCAGAAAATCCACTTTTGGCCTCTTCCAAGCCTGAAACGTATTTTAAGAGCATAAAAGGCTGAGAATGTACCGTAAACCAGTAAAGGTGGGTAATCATCAGGTTCTAATGAAAACATCATGAAACTGAACTGCCCTGAGCCAGTTTTTTGAAGAACACCTTTGAAACTATATTGACTGTCACAAAATCCACTTTTTTTCTTTTCTTCCAAGCCTGAAACGTATTTTAAGTGTATAAAAGGCTAAGAATGTACCGTAAACCAATAAAGGTGTGTAAGAATCAGTTTCTATCGAAAACATCATGAAACAGTGAAATCAACTGCCCTAAGCCAGTTTTTTGAAACTATGTTTACTTTCACAAAATCCACTTTTGGCCTCTTCCAAGCCTGAAACGTATTTTAAGAGCATAAAAGGCTGAGAATGTACCATAAACCAGTAAAGGTGGGTAAGCAGGTTGTAATGAAAACATCATGAAAATGTGAAATCAACTGCCCTTAGCCAGTGTTTTGAAACTATGTTTACTTTCACAAAATCCACTTTTGGCCTCTTTAAAGCCTGAAATGTATTTTAAGAACATAAAAGGCTACCTTAAACCAGTAAAGGTGGGTAAGCAGGTTGTAATGAAAACATCATGAAAAAGTGAAATCAACTGCCCTGAGCCAGTTTTCTGAAACTATGTTTACTTTCACAAAATCCACTTTTGGCCTCTTTAAAGCCTGAAATGTATTTTAAGAACATAAAAGGCTACCTTAAACCAGTAAAGGTGGGTAAGCAGGTTGTAACGAAAACATCATGAAACAGTGAAATCAACTGCCCTAAGCCAGTTTTTTGAAACTATGTTTACTTTCACAAAATCCACTTTTTTGAAGAAAATCGTTGAAACTGTGTTGACTTTCAGAAAATCCACTTTTGGCCTCTTCCAAGCCTGAAACGTATTTTAAGAGCATAAAAAGCTGATATTGTACCGTAAACCAGTAAAGGTGGGTAAGCAGGTTGTAACGAAAACATCATGAAACAGTGAAATCAACTGCCCTAAGCCAGTTTTTTGAAACTATGTTTACTTTCACAAAATCCACTTTTTTGAAGAAAATCTTTGAAACTGTGTTGACTTTCAGAAAATCCACTTTTGGCCTCTTCCAAGCCTGAAACGTATTTTAAGAGCATAAAAGGCTGAGAATGTACCGTAAACCAGTAAAGGTGGGTAATCATCAGGTTCTAATGAAAACATCATGAAACTGAACTGCCCTGAGCCAGTTTTTTGAAGAACACCTTTGAAACTATATTGACTGTCACAAAATCCACTTTTTTTCTTTTCTTCCAAGCCTGAAACGTATTTTAAGTGTATAAAAGGCTAAGAATGTACCGTAAACCAATAAAGGTGTGTAAGAATCAGTTTCTATCGAAAACATCATGAAACAGTGAAATCAACTGCCCTAAGCCAGTTTTTTGAAACTATGTTTACTTTCACAAAATCCACTTTTGGCCTCTTCCAAGCCTGAAACGTATTTTAAGAGCATAAAAGGCTGAGAATGTACCATAAACCAGTAAAGGTGGGTAAGCAGGTTGTAATGAAAACATCATGAAAATGTGAAATCAACTGCCCTTAGCCAGTGTTTTGAAACTATGTTTACTTTCACAAAATCCACTTTTGGCCTCTTTAAAGCCTGAAATGTATTTTAAGAACATAAAAGGCTACCTTAAACCAGTAAAGGTGGGTAAGCAGGTTGTAATGAAAACATCATGAAAAAGTGAAATCAACTGCCCTGAGCCAGTTTTCTGAAACTATGTTTACTTTCACAAAATCCACTTTTGGCCTCTTTAAAGCCTGAAATGTATTTTAAGAACATAAAAGGCTACCTTAAACCAGTAAAGGTGGGTAAGCAGGTTGTAACGAAAACATCATGAAACAGTGAAATCAACTGCCCTAAGCCAGTTTTTTGAAACTATGTTTACTTTCACAAAATCCACTTTTTTGAAGAAAATCGTTGAAACTGTGTTGACTTTCAGAAAATCCACTTTTGGCCTCTTCCAAGCCTGAAACGTATTTTAAGAGCATAAAAAGCTGATATTGTACCGTAAACCAGTAAAGGTGGGTAAGCAGGTTGTAACGAAAACATCATGAAACAGTGAAATCAACTGCCCTAAGCCAGTTTTTTGAAACTATGTTTACTTTCACAAAATCCACTTTTTTGAAGAAAATCTTTGAAACTGTGTTGACTTTCAGAAAATCCACTTTTGGCCTCTTCCAAGCCTGAAACGTATTTTAAGAGCATAAAAGGCTGAGAATGTACCGTAAACCAGTAAAGGTGGGTAATCATCAGGTTCTAATGAAAACATCATGAAACTGAACTGCCCTGAGCCAGTTTTTTGAAGAACACCTTTGAAACTATATTGACTGTCACAAAATCCACTTTTTTTCTTTTCTTCCAAGCCTGAAACGTATTTTAAGTGTATAAAAGGCTAAGAATGTACCGTAAACCAATAAAGGTGTGTAAGAATCAGTTTCTATCGAAAACATCATGAAACAGTGAAATCAACTGCCCTAAGCCAGTTTTTTGAAACTATGTTTACTTTCACAAAATCCACTTTTGGCCTCTTCCAAGCCTGAAACGTATTTTAAGAGCATAAAAGGCTGAGAATGTACCATAAACCAGTAAAGGTGGGTAAGCAGGTTGTAATGAAAACATCATGAAAATGTGAAATCAACTGCCCTTAGCCAGTGTTTTGAAACTATGTTTACTTTCACAAAATCCACTTTTGGCCTCTTTAAAGCCTGAAATGTATTTTAAGAACATAAAAGGCTACCTTAAACCAGTAAAGGTGGGTAAGCAGGTTGTAATGAAAACATCATGAAAAAGTGAAATCAACTGCCCTGAGCCAGTTTTCTGAAACTATGTTTACTTTCACAAAATCCACTTTTGGCCTCTTTAAAGCCTGAAATGTATTTTAAGAACATAAAAGGCTACCTTAAACCAGTAAAGGTGGGTAAGCAGGTTGTAACGAAAACATCATGAAACAGTGAAATCAACTGCCCTAAGCCAGTTTTTTGAAACTATGTTTACTTTCACAAAATCCACTTTTTTGAAGAAAATCGTTGAAACTGTGTTGACTTTCAGAAAATCCACTTTTGGCCTCTTCCAAGCCTGAAACGTATTTTAAGAGCATAAAAAGCTGATATTGTACCGTAAACCAGTAAAGGTGGGTAAGCAGGTTGTAACGAAAACATCATGAAACAGTGAAATCAACTGCCCTAAGCCAGTTTTTTGAAACTATGTTTACTTTCAGAAAATCCACTTTTTTGAAGAAAATCTTTGAAACTGTGTTGACTTTCAGAAAATCCACTTTTGGCCTCTTCCAAGCCTGAAACGTATTTTAAGAGCATAAAAGGCTGAGAATGTACCGTAAACCAGTAAAGGTGGGTAATCATCAGGTTCTAATGAAAACATCATGAAACTGAACTGCCCTGAGCCAGTTTTTTGAAGAACACCTTTGAAACTATATTGACTGTCACAAAATCCACTTTTTTTCTTTTCTTCCAAGCCTGAAACGTATTTTAAGTGTATAAAAGGCTAAGAATGTACCGTAAACCAATGAAGGTGTGTAAGAATCAGTTTCTATCGAAAACATCATGAAACAGTGAAATCAACTGCCCTAAGCCAGTTTTTTGAAACTATGTTTACTTTCACAAAATCCACTTTTGGCCTCTTCCAAGCCTGAAACGTATTTTAAGAGCATAAAAGGCTGAGAATGTACCATAAACCAGTAAAGGTGGGTAAGCAGGTTGTAATGAAAACATCATGAAAATGTGAAATCAACTGCCCTAAGCCAGTTTTTTGAAACTATGTTTACTTTCACAAAATCCACTTTTGGCCTCTTTAAAGCCTGAAATGTATTTTAAGAACATAAAAGGCTACCTTAAACCAGTAAAGGTGGGTAAGCAGGTTGTAATGAAAACATCATGAAAAAGTGAAATCAACTGCCCTGAGCCAGTTTTCTGAAACTATGTTTACTTTCACAAAATCCACTTTTGGCCTCTTTAAAGCCTGAAATGTATTTTAAGAACATAAAAGGCTACCTTAAACCAGTAAAGGTGGGTAAGCAGGTTGTAACGAAAACATCATGAAACAGTGAAATCAACTGCCCTAAGCCAGTTTTTTGAAACTATGTTTACTTTCACAAAATCCACTTTTTTGAAGAAAATCGTTGAAACTGTGTTGACTTTCAGAAAATCCACTTTTGGCCTCTTCCAAGCCTGAAACGTATTTTAAGAGCATAAAAGGCTGATATTGTACCGTAAACCAGTAAAGATGGGTAAGCAGGTTGTAACGAAAACATCATGAAACAGTGAAATCAACTGCCCTAAGCCAGTTTTTTGAAACTATGTTTACTTTCACAAAATCCACTTTTTTGAAATAAAATCTTTGAAACTGTGTTGACTTTCAGAAAATCCACTTTTGGCCTCTTCCAAGCCTGAAACGTATTTTAAGAGCATAAAAGGCTGAGAATGTACCGTAAACCAGTAAAGGTGGGTAATCATCAGGTTCTAATGAAAACATCATGTAACTGAACTGCCCTGAGCCAGTTTTTTGAAGAACACCTTTGAAACTATATTGACTATCACAAAATCCACTTTTTTTCTTTTCTTCCAAGCCTGAAACGTATTTTAAGTGTATAAAAGGCTAAGAATGTACCGTAAACCAATAAAGGTGTGTAAGAATCAGTTTCTATCGAAAACATCATGAAACAGTGAAATCAACTGCCCTAAGCCAGTTTTTTGAAACTATGTTTACTTTCACAAAATCCACTTTTGGCCTCTTCCAAGCCTGAAACGTATTTTAAGAGCATAAAAGGCTGAGAATGTACCATAAACCAGTAAAGGTGGGTAAGCAGGTTGTAATGAAAACATCATGAAAATGTGAAATCAACTGCCCTTAGCCAGTGTTTTGAAACTATGTTTACTTTCACAAAATCCACTTTTGGCCTCTTTAAAGCCTGAAATGTATTTTAAGAACATAAAAGGCTACCTTAAACCAGTAAAGGTGGGTAAGCAGGTTGTAATGAAAACATCATGAAAAAGTGAAATCAACTGCCCTGAGCCAGTTTTCTGAAACTATGTTTACTTTCACAAAATCCACTTTTGGCCTCTTTAAAGCCTGAAATGTATTTTAAGAACATAAAAGGCTACCTTAAACCAGTAAAGGTGGGTAAGCAGGTTGTAACGAAAACATCATGAAACAGTGAAATCAACTGCCCTAAGCCAGTTTTTTGAAACTATGTTTACTTTCACAAAATCCACTTTTTTGAAGAAAATCGTTGAAACTGTGTTGACTTTCAGAAAATCCACTTTTGGCCTCTTCCAAGCCTGAAACGTATTTTAAGAGCATAAAAGGCTGATATTGTACCGTAAACCAGTAAAGATGGGTAAGCAGGTTGTAACGAAAACATCATGAAACAGTGAAATCAACTGCCCTAAGCCAGTTTTTTGAAACTATGTTTACTTTCACAAAATCCACTTTTTTGAAATAAAATCTTTGAAACTGTGTTGACTTTCAGAAAATCCACTTTTGGCCTCTTCCAAGCCTGAAACGTATTTTAAGAGCATAAAAGGCTGAGAATGTACCGTAAACCAGTAAAGGTGGGTAATCATCAGGTTCTAATGAAAACATCATGTAACTGAACTGCCCTGAGCCAGTTTTTTGAAGAACACCTTTGAAACTATATTGACTGTCACAAAATCCACTTTTTTTCTTTTCTTCCAAGCCTGAAACGTATTTTAAGAGCATAAAAGGCTGATATTGTACCGTAAACCAGTAAAGGTGGGTAAGCAGGTTGTAACATCATGAAACAGTGAAATCAACTGACCTGAGCCAGTTTTTTGAAACTATGTTGACTTTCACAAAATCCACTTTTGGCCTCTTCCAAGCCTGAAACGTATTTTAAGAGCATAAAAGGCTGAGAATCCAGCGTTCTCTCCACAATAAATTGGTCGTCATACTGTGAAATATTTAATTATTAATTTTAATTATACTGTAATACCCACCTTTACCCACCAGTAAAGGTGGGTAAGCAGGTTGTAATGAAAACATCATGAAAAAGTGAAATCAACTGCCCTGAGCCAGTTTTCTGAAACTATGTTTACTTTCACAAAATCCACTTTTGGCCTCTTTAAAGCCTGAAATGTATTTTAAGAACATAAAAGTCTACCTTAAACCAGTAAAGGTGGGTAAGCAGGTTGTAACGAAAACATCATGAAACAGTGAAATCAACTGCCCTAAGCCAGTTTTTTGAAACTATGTTTACTTTCACAAAATCCACTTTTTTGAAGAAAATCGTTGAAACTGTGTTGACTTTCAGAAAATCCACTTTTGGCCTCTTCCAAGCCTGAAACGTATTTTAAGAGCATAAAAAGCTGATATTGTACCGTAAACCAGTAAAGGTGGGTAAGCAGGTTGTAACGAAAACATCATGAAACAGTGAAATCAACTGCCCTAAGCCAGTTTTTTGAAACTATGTTTACTTTCACAAAATCCACTTTTTTGAAGAAAATCTTTGAAACTGTGTTGACTTTCAGAAAATCCACTTTTGGCCTCTTCCAAGCCTGAAACGTATTTTAAGAGCATAAAAGGCTGAGAATGTACCGTAAACCAGTAAAGGTGGGTAATCATCAGGTTCTAATGAAAACATCATGAAACTGAACTGCCCTGAGCCAGTTTTTTGAAGAACACCTTTGAAACTATATTGACTGTCACAAAATCCACTTTTTTTCTTTTCTTCCAAGCCTGAAACGTATTTTAAGTGTATAAAAGGCTAAGAATGTACCGTAAACCAATAAAGGTGTGTAAGAATCAGTTTCTATCGAAAACATCATGAAACAGTGAAATCAACTGCCCTAAGCCAGTTTTTTGAAACTATGTTTACTTTCACAAAATCCACTTTTGGCCTCTTCCAAGCCTGAAACGTATTTTAAGAGCATAAAAGGCTGAGAATGTACCATAAACCAGTAAAGGTGGGTAAGCAGGTTGTAATGAAAACATCATGAAAATGTGAAATCAACTGCCCTAAGCCAGTGTTTTGAAACTATGTTTACTTTCACAAAATCCACTTTTGGCCTCTTTAAAGCCTGAAATGTATTTTAAGAACATAAAAGGCTACCTTAAACCAGTAAAGGTGGGTAAGCAGGTTGTAATGAAAACATCATGAAAAAGTGAAATCAACTGCCCTGAGCCAGTTTTCTGAAACTATGTTTACTTTCACAAAATCCACTTTTGGCCTCTTTAAAGCCTGAAATGTATTTTAAGAACATAAAAGGCTACCTTAAACCAGTAAAGGTGGGTAAGCAGGTTGTAACGAAAACATCATGAAACAGTGAAATCAACTGCCCTAAGCCAGTTTTTTGAAACTATGTTTACTTTCACAAAATCCACTTTTTTGAAGAAAATCGTTGAAACTGTGTTGACTTTCAGAAAATCCACTTTTGGCCTCTTCCAAGCCTGAAACGTATTTTAAGAGCATAAAAAGCTGATATTGTACCGTAAACCAGTAAAGGTGGGTAAGCAGGTTGTAACGAAAACATCATGAAACAGTGAAATCAACTGCCCTAAGCCAGTTTTTTGAAACTATGTTTACTTTCAGAAAATCCACTTTTTTGAAGAAAATCTTTGAAACTGTGTTGACTTTCAGAAAATCCACTTTTGGCCTCTTCCAAGCCTGAAACGTATTTTAAGAGCATAAAAGGCTGAGAATGTACCGTAAACCAGTAAAGGTGGGTAATCATCAGGTTCTAATGAAAACATCATGAAACTGAACTGCCCTGAGCCAGTTTTTTGAAGAACACCTTTGAAACTATATTGACTGTCACAAAATCCACTTTTTTTCTTTTCTTCCAAGCCTGAAACGTATTTTAAGTGTATAAAAGGCTAAGAATGTACCGTAAACCAATGAAGGTGTGTAAGAATCAGTTTCTATCGAAAACATCATGAAACAGTGAAATCAACTGCCCTAAGCCAGTTTTTTGAAACTATGTTTACTTTCACAAAATCCACTTTTGGCCTCTTCCAAGCCTGAAACGTATTTTAAGAGCATAAAAGGCTGAGAATGTACCATAAACCAGTAAAGGTGGGTAAGCAGGTTGTAATGAAAACATCATGAAAATGTGAAATCAACTGCCCTAAGCCAGTGTTTTGAAACTATGTTTACTTTCACAAAATCCACTTTTGGCCTCTTTAAAGCCTGAAATGTATTTTAAGAACATAAAAGGCTACCTTAAACCAGTAAAGGTGGGTAAGCAGGTTGTAATGAAAACATCATGAAAAAGTGAAATCAACTGCCCTGAGCCAGTTTTCTGAAACTATGTTTACTTTCACAAAATCCACTTTTGGCCTCTTTAAAGCCTGAAATGTATTTTAAGAACATAAAAGGCTACCTTAAACCAGTAAAGGTGGGTAAGCAGGTTGTAACGAAAACATCATGAAACAGTGAAATCAACTGCCCTAAGCCAGTTTTTTGAAACTATGTTTACTTTCACAAAATCCACTTTTTTGAAGAAAATCGTTGAAACTGTGTTGACTTTCAGAAAATCCACTTTTGGCCTCTTCCAAGCCTGAAACGTATTTTAAGAGCATAAAAAGCTGATATTGTACCGTAAACCAGTAAAGGTGGGTAAGCAGGTTGTAACGAAAACATCATGAAACAGTGAAATCAACTGCCCTAAGCCAGTTTTTTGAAACTATGTTTACTTTCACAAAATCCACTTTTTTGAAATAAAATCTTTGAAACTGTGTTGACTTTCAGAAAATCCACTTTTGGCCTCTTCCAAGCCTGAAACGTATTTTAAGAGCATAAAAGGCTGAGAATGTACCGTAAACCAGTAAAGGTGGGTAATCATCAGGTTCTAATGAAAACATCATGTAACTGAACTGCCCTGAGCCAGTTTTTTGAAGAACACCTTTGAAACTATATTGACTGTCACAAAATCCACTTTTTTTCTTTTCTTCCAAGCCTGAAACGTATTTTAAGAGCATAAAAGGCTGATATTGTACCGTAAACCAGTAAAGGTGGGTAAGCAGGTTGTAACATCATGAAACAGTGAAATCAACTGACCTGAGCCAGTTTTTTGAAACTATGTTGACTTTCACAAAATCCACTTTTGGCCTCTTCCAAGCCTGAAACGTATTTTAAGAGCATAAAAGGCTGAGAATCCAGCGTTCTCTCCACAATAAATTGGTCGTCATACTGTGAAATATTTAATTATTAATTTTAATTATACTGTAATACCCACCTTTACCCACCAGTAAAGGTGGGTAAGCAGGTTGTAATGAAAACATCATGAAAAAGTGAAATCAACTGCCCTGAGCCAGTTTTCTGAAACTATGTTTACTTTCACAAAATCCACTTTTGGCCTCTTTAAAGCCTGAAATGTATTTTAAGAACATAAAAGTCTACCTTAAACCAGTAAAGGTGGGTAAGCAGGTTGTAACGAAAACATCATGAAACAGTGAAATCAACTGCCCTAAGCCAGTTTTTTGAAACTATGTTTACTTTCACAAAATCCACTTTTTTGAAGAAAATCGTTGAAACTGTGTTGACTTTCAGAAAATCCACTTTTGGCCTCTTCCAAGCCTGAAACGTATTTTAAGAGCATAAAAAGCTGATATTGTACCGTAAACCAGTAAAGGTGGGTAAGCAGGTTGTAACGAAAACATCATGAAACAGTGAAATCAACTGCCCTAAGCCAGTTGTTTGAAACTATGTTTACTTTCACAAAATCCACTTTTTTGAAGAAAATCTTTGAAACTGTGTTGACTTTCAGAAAATCCACTTTTGGCCTCTTCCAAGCCTGAAACGTATTTTAAGAGCATAAAAGGCTGAGAATGTACCGTAAACCAGTAAAGGTGGGTAATCATCAGGTTCTAATGAAAACATCATGAAACTGAACTGCCCTGAGCCAGTTTTTTGAAGAACACCTTTGAAACTATATTGACTGTCACAAAATCCACTTTTTTTCTTTTCTTCCAAGCCTGAAACGTATTTTAAGTGTATAAAAGGCTAAGAATGTACCGTAAACCAATAAAGGTGTGTAAGAATCAGTTTCTATCGAAAACATCATGAAACAGTGAAATCAACTGCCCTAAGCCAGTTTTTTGAAACTATGTTTACTTTCACAAAATCCACTTTTGGCCTCTTCCAAGCCTGAAACGTATTTTAAGAGCATAAAAGGCTGAGAATGTACCATAAACCAGTAAAGGTGGGTAAGCAGGTTGTAATGAAAACATCATGAAAATGTGAAATCAACTGCCCTAAGCCAGTGTTTTGAAACTATGTTTACTTTCACAAAATCCACTTTTGGCCTCTTTAAAGCCTGAAATGTATTTTAAGAACATAAAAGGCTACCTTAAACCAGTAAAGGTGGGTAAGCAGGTTGTAATGAAAACATCATGAAAAAGTGAAATCAACTGCCCTGAGCCAGTTTTCTGAAACTATGTTTACTTTCACAAAATCCACTTTTGGCCTCTTTAAAGCCTGAAATGTATTTTAAGAACATAAAAGGCTACCTTAAACCAGTAAAGGTGGGTAAGCAGGTTGTAACGAAAACATCATGAAACAGTGAAATCAACTGCCCTAAGCCAGTTTTTTGAAACTATGTTTACTTTCACAAAATCCACTTTTTTGAAGAAAATCGTTGAAACTGTGTTGACTTTCAGAAAATCCACTTTTGGCCTCTTCCAAGCCTGAAACGTATTTTAAGAGCATAAAAAGCTGATATTGTACCGTAAACCAGTAAAGGTGGGTAAGCAGGTTGTAACGAAAACATCATGAAACAGTGAAATCAACTGCCCTAAGCCAGTTTTTTGAAACTATGTTTACTTTCAGAAAATCCACTTTTTTGAAGAAAATCTTTGAAACTGTGTTGACTTTCAGAAAATCCACTTTTGGCCTCTTCCAAGCCTGAAACGTATTTTAAGAGCATAAAAGGCTGAGAATGTACCGTAAACCAGTAAAGGTGGGTAATCATCAGGTTCTAATGAAAACATCATGAAACTGAACTGCCCTGAGCCAGTTTTTTGAAGAACACCTTTGAAACTATATTGACTGTCACAAAATCCACTTTTTTTCTTTTCTTCCAAGCCTGAAACGTATTTTAAGTGTATAAAAGGCTAAGAATGTACCGTAAACCAATGAAGGTGTGTAAGAATCAGTTTCTATCGAAAACATCATGAAACAGTGAAATCAACTGCCCTAAGCCAGTTTTTTGAAACTATGTTTACTTTCACAAAATCCACTTTTGGCCTCTTCCAAGCCTGAAACGTATTTTAAGAGCATAAAAGGCTGAGAATGTACCATAAACCAGTAAAGGTGGGTAAGCAGGTTGTAATGAAAACATCATGAAAATGTGAAATCAACTGCCCTAAGCCAGTGTTTTGAAACTATGTTTACTTTCACAAAATCCACTTTTGGCCTCTTTAAAGCCTGAAATGTATTTTAAGAACATAAAAGGCTACCTTAAACCAGTAAAGGTGGGTAAGCAGGTTGTAATGAAAACATCATGAAAAAGTGAAATCAACTGCCCTGAGCCAGTTTTCTGAAACTATGTTTACTTTCACAAAATCCACTTTTGGCCTCTTTAAAGCCTGAAATGTATTTTAAGAACATAAAAGGCTACCTTAAACCAGTAAAGGTGGGTAAGCAGGTTGTAACGAAAACATCATGAAACAGTGAAATCAACTGCCCTAAGCCAGTTTTTTGAAACTATGTTTACTTTCACAAAATCCACTTTTTTGAAGAAAATCGTTGAAACTGTGTTGACTTTCAGAAAATCCACTTTTGGCCTCTTCCAAGCCTGAAACGTATTTTAAGAGCATAAAAAGCTGATATTGTACCGTAAACCAGTAAAGGTGGGTAAGCAGGTTGTAACGAAAACATCATGAAACAGTGAAATCAACTGCCCTAAGCCAGTTTTTTGAAACTATGTTTACTTTCACAAAATCCACTTTTTTGAAGAAAATCTTTGAAACTGTGTTGACTTTCAGAAAATCCACTTTTGGCCTCTTCCAAGCCTGAAACGTATTTTAAGAGCATAAAAGGCTGAGAATGTACCGTAAACCAGTAAAGGTGGGTAATCATCAGGTTCTAATGAAAACATCATGAAACTGAACTGCCCTGAGCCAGTTTTTTGAAGAACACCTTTGAAACTATATTGACTGTCACAAAATCCACTTTTTTTCTTTTCTTCCAAGCCTGAAACGTATTTTAAGTGTATAAAAGGCTAAGAATGTACCGTAAACCAATAAAGGTGTGTAAGAATCAGTTTCTATCGAAAACATCATGAAACAGTGAAATCAACTGCCCTAAGCCAGTGTTTTGAAACTATGTTTACTTTCACAAAATCCACTTTTGGCCTCTTTAAAGCCTGAAATGTATTTTAAGAACATAAAAGGCTACCTTAAACCAGTAAAGGTGGGTAAGCAGGTTGTAATGAAAACATCATGAAACAGTGAAATCAACTGCCCTAAGCCAGTTTTTTGAAACTATGTTTACTTTCACAAAATCCACTTTTTTGAAGAAAATCGTTGAAACTGTGTTGACTTTCAGAAAATCCACTTTTGGCCTCTTCCAAGCCTGAAACGTATTTTAAGAGCATAAAAGGCTGAGAATGTACCGTAAACCAGTAAAGGTGGGTAAGCAGGTTGAAATGAAAACATCATGAAAAAGTGAAATCAACTACCCTGAGCCAGTTTTCTGAAACTATGTTTACTTTCACAAAATCCACTTTTGGCCTCTTCCAAGCCTGAAATGTATTTTAAGAGCATAAAAGGCTGAGAATGTACCTTAAACCAGTAAAGGTGGGTAAGCAGGTTGTAATGAAAACATCATGAAAAAGTGAAATCAACTGCCCAAAGCCAGTTTTTTGAAAGTGTGTTTACTTTCACAAAATCCACTTTTGGCCTCTTCCAAACCTGAAACGTATTTTAAGAGCATTAAAGGCTACATTAAACCAGTAAAGGTGGGTAAGCAGGTTGTAATGAAAACATCATGAAACAGTGAAATCAACTGCCCTGAGCCAGTTTTCTGAAACTATGTTGACTTTCACAAAATCCACTTTTGGCCTCTTCCAAGCCTGAAATGTATTTTAAGAGCATAAAAGGCTGAGAATGTACCGTAAACCAGTAGAGGTGGGTAATCATCAGGTTCTAATGAAAACATCATGAAACTGAACTGCCCTGAGCCAGTTTTTTGAAGAAAACCTTTGAATGTATTTTGACTGTCACTAAATCCACTTTTGGCCTCTTCCAAGCCTGAAACGTATTTTAAGAACATAAAAGGCTACATTAAACCAGTAAAGGTGCCTGAAACGTATTTTAAGAGCATAAAAGGCTGAGAATGTACCGTAAACCAGAAAAGGTGGGTAAGCAGGTTATAATGAAAACATCATGAAACAGTGAAATCAACTGCCCTGAGCCAGTTTTCTGAAACTATGTTGACTTTCACAAAATCCACTTTTGGCCTCTTCCAAGCCTGAAACGTATTTTAAGAGCATAAAAGGCTACATTAAACCAGTAAAGGTGGGTACGCATCAGGTTCTAATGAAAACATCATGAAACAATGAAATCAACTGCCCTGAGCCAGTTTTTTGAAGAAAATCTTTGAAACTATGTTTACTTTCACAAAATCCACTTTTTTTCTTTTCTTCCAAGCCTGAAACGTATTTTAAGAGCATAAAAGGCTGAGAATGTACCGTAAACCAGTAACGGTGGGTAATCATCAGGTTCTAATGAAAACATCATGAAACTGAACTGCCCTGAGCCAGTTTTTTGAAGAAAACCTTTGAAAGTATTTTGATTGTCACTAAATCCACTTTTTTTTTTCTTCCAAGCCTGAAACATATTTTAAGAGCATAAAAGGCTAAGAATGTACTGTGAACCAATAAAGGTGTGTAAGAATCAGTTTCTATCGAAAACATCATGAAACAGTGAAATCAACTGCCCTGAGCCAGTTTTCTGAAACTATGTTGACTTTCACAAAATCCACTTTTGGCCTCTTTCATGCCTGAAACGTATTTTAACAACATAAAAGGCTACATTAAACCAGTAAAGGTGTGTACGCATCAGGTTCTAATGAAAACATCATGAAACAATGAAATCAACTGCCCTGAGCCAGTGTTTTGAAGAACATCCTTGAAACTATGTTGACTTTCACAAAATCCACTTTTGGCCTCTTCCAAGCCTGAAACGTATTTTAAGAGCAGAAAAGGCTGAGAATGTACCGTAAACCAGTAAAGGTGGGTAATCATCAGGTTCTAATGAAAACATCATAAACTGAACTGCCCTGAGCCAGTTTTTTGATGAAAACCTTTGAAAGTATTTTGACTGTCACAAAATCCACTTTTTTTTTTCTTCCAAGCCTGAAACGTATTTTAAGAGCATAACAGGCTAAGAATGTACCGTAAACCAATAAAGGTGTGTAAGAATCAGTTTCTATCGAAAACATCATGAAACAGTGAAATCAACTGCCCTAAGCCAGTTTTTTGAAACTATGTTTACTTTCACAAAATCCACTTTTTTGAAGAACATCCTTGAAACTATGTTTACTTTCACAAAATCCACTTTTGGCCTTTTCCAAGCCTGAAACGTATTTTAACAACATAAAAGGCTACATTAAACCAGTAAAGGTGTGTACGCATCAGGTTCTAATGAAAACATCATGAAACAATGAAATCAACTGCCCTGAGCCAGTGTTTTGAAGAACATCCTTGAAACTATGTTGACTTTCACAAAATCCACTTTTGGCCTCTTCCAAGCCTGAAACGTATTTTAAGAGCAGAAAAGGCTGAGAATGTACCGTAAACCAGTAAAGGTGGGTAAGCAGGTTGTAATGAAAACATCATGAAACAGTGAAATCAACTGCCCTAAGCCAGTTTTTTGAAACTATGTTTACTTTCACAAAATCCACTTTTTTGAAGAACATCCTTGAAACTATGTTTACTTTCACAAAATCCACTTTTGGCCTTTTCCAAGCCTGAAACGTATTTTAACAACATAAAAGGCTACATTAAACCAGTAAAGGTGTGTACGCATCAGGTTCTAATGAAAACATCATGAAACAATGAAATCAACTACCCTGAGCCAGTTTTCTGAAACTATGTTTACTTTCACAAAATCCACTTTTGGCCTCTTCCAAGCCTGAAATGTATTTTAAGAGCATAAAAGGCTGAGAATGTACCTTAAACCAGTAAAGGTGGGTAAGCAGGTTGTAATGAAAACATCATGAAAAAGTGAAATCAACTGCCCAAAGCCAGTTTTTTGAAAGTGTGTTTACTTTCACAAAATCCACTTTTGGCCTCTTCCAAACCTGAAACGTATTTTAAGAGCATTAAAGGCTACATTAAACCAGTAAAGGTGGGTAAGCAGGTTGTAATGAAAACATCATGAAAAAGTGAAATCAACTACCCTGAGCCAGTTTTCTGAAATTATGTTTACTTTCACAAAATCCACTTTTGGCCTCTTCCAAGCCTGAAATGTATTTTAAGAGCATAAAAGGCTGAGAATGTACCGTAAAACAGTAAAGGTGGGTAATCATCAGGTTCTAATGAAAACATCATGAAACTGAACTGCCCTGAGCCAGTTTTTTGAAGAACATCCTTGAAACTATGTTTACTTTCACAAAATCCACTTTTGGCCTTTTCCAAGCCTGAAACGTATTTTAACAACATAAAAGGCTACATTAAACCAGTAAAGGTGGGTAAGCAGGTTGAAATGAAAACATCATGAAAAAGTGAAATCAACTACCCTGAGCCAGTTTTCTGAAACTATGTTTACTTTCACAAAATCCACTTTTGGCCTCTTCCAAGCCTGAAATGTATTTTAAGAGCATAAAAGGCTGAGAATGTACCTTAAACCAGTAAAGGTGGGTAAGCAGGTTGTAATGAAAACATCATGAAAAAGTGAAATCAACTGCCCAAAGCCAGTTTTTTGAAAGTGTGTTTACTTTCACAAAATCCACTTTTGGCCTCTTCCAAACCTGAAACGTATTTTAAGAGCATTAAAGGCTACATTAAACCAGTAAAGGTGGGTAAGCAGGTTGTAATGAAAACATCATGAAAAAGTGAAATCAACTACCCTGAGCCAGTTTTCTGAAATTATGTTTACTTTCACAAAATCCACTTTTGGCCTCTTCCAAGCCTGAAATGTATTTTAAGAGCATAAAAGGCTGAGAATGTACCGTAAAACAGTAAAGGTGGGTAATCATCAGGTTCTAATGAAAACATCATGAAACTGAACTGCCCTGAGCCAGTTTTTTGAAGAACATCCTTGAAACTATGTTTACTTTCACAAAATCCACTTTTGGCCTTTTCCAAGCCTGAAACGTATTTTAAGAGCAGAAAAGGCTGAGAATGTACCGTAAACCAGTAAAGGTGGGTGAGCAGGTTGTAATGAAAACATCATTAAACAGTGAAATCAACTGCCCTGAGCCAGTTTTCTGAAACTATGTTGACTTTCACAAAATCCACTTTTGGCCTCTTTCATGCCTGAAACGTATTTTAACAACATAAAAGGCTACATTAAACCAGTAAAGGTGTGTACGCATCAGGTTCTAATGAAAACATCATGAAACAATGAAATCAACTGCCCTGAGCCAGTGTTTTGAAGAACATCCTTGAAACTATGTTGACTTTCACAAAATCCACTTTTGGCCTCTTCCAAGCCTGAAACGTATTTTAAGAGCAGAAAAGGCTGAGAATGTACCGTAAACCAGTAAAGGTGGGTAATCATCAGGTTCTAATGAAAACATCATAAACTGAACTGCCCTGAGCCAGTTTTTTGATGAAAACCTTTGAAAGTATTTTGACTGTCACAAAATCCACTTTTTTTTTTCTTCCAAGCCTGAAACGTATTTTAAGAGCATAACAGGCTAAGAATGTACCGTAAACCAATAAAGGTGTGTAAGAATCAGTTTCTATCGAAAACATCATGAAACAGTGAAATCAACTGCCCTAAGCCAGTTTTTTGAAACTATGTTGACTTTCACAAAATCCACTTTTGGCCTCTTCCAAGCCTGAAACGTATTTTAAGTGTATAAAAGGCTAAGAATGTACCGTAAACCAATAAAGGTGTGTAAGCAGGTTGTAATGAAAACATCATGAAACAGTGAAATCAACTGCCCTAAGCCAGTTTTTTGAAACTATGTTTACTTTCACAAAATCCACTTTTTTGAAGAACATCCTTGAAACTATGTTTACTTTCACAAAATCCACTTTTGGCCTTTTCCAAGCCTGAAACGTATTTTAACAACATAAAAGGCTACATTAAACCAGTAAAGGTGTGTACGCATCAGGTTCTAATGAAAACATCATGAAACAATGAAATCAACTGCCCTGAGCCAGTGTTTTGAAGAACATCCTTGAAACTATGTTTACTTTCACAAAATCCACTTTTGGCCTCTTCCAAGCCTGAAACGTATTTTAACAACATAAAAGGCTACATTAAACCAGTAAAGGTGTGTACGCATCAGGTTCTAATGAAAACATCATGAAACAATGAAATCAACTGCCCTGAGCCAGTGTTTTGAAGAACATCCTTGAAACTATGTTGACTTTCACAAAATCCACTTTTGGCCTCTTCCAAGCCTGAAACGTATTTTAAGAGCAGAAAAGGCTGAGAATGTACCGTAAACCAGTAAAGGTGGGTAAGCAGGTTGTAATGAAAACATCATGAAACAGTGAAATCAACTGCCCTAAGCCAGTTTTTTGAAACTATGTTTACTTTCACAAAATCCACTTTTTTGAAGAACATCCTTGAAACTATGTTTACTTTCACAAAATCCACTTTTGGCCTTTTCCAAGCCTGAAACGTATTTTAACAACATAAAAGGCTACATTAAACCAGTAAAGGTGTGTACGCATCAGGTTCTAATGAAAACATCATGAAACAATGAAATCAACTGCCCTGAGCCAGTGTTTTGAAGAACATCCTTGAAACTATGTTGACTTTCACAAAATCCACTTTTGGCCTCTTCCAAGCCTGAAACGTATTTTAAGAGCAGAAAAGGCTGAGAATGTACCGTAAACCAGTAAAGGTGGGTAAGCAGGTTGTAATGAAAACATCATTAAACAGTGAAATGAACTGCCCTGAGCCAGTTTTCTGAAACTATGTTGACTTTCACAAAATCCACTTTTGGCCTCTTCCAAATCTGAAATGTATTTTAAGAGCAGAAAAGGCTGAGAATGTACCGTAAACCAGTAAAGGTGGGTAATCATCAGGTTCTAATGAAAACATCATAAACTGAACTGCCCTGAGCCAGTTTTTTGATGAAAACCTTTGAAAGTATTTTGACTGTCACAAAATCCACTTTTTTTTTTTCTTCCAAGCCTGAAACGTATTTTAAGAGCATAACAGGCTAAGAATGTACCGTAAACCAATAAAGGTGTGTAAGAATCAGTTTCTATCGAAAACATCATGAAACAGTGAAATCAACTGCCCTAAGCCAGTTTTTTGAAACTATGTTGACTTTCACAAAATCCACTTTTGGCCTCTTTCAAGCCTGAAACGTATTTTAACAACATAAAAGGCTACATTAAACCAGTAAAGGTGGGTACGCATCAGGTTCTAATGAAAACATCATGAAACAATGAAATCAACTGCCCTGAGCCAGTGTTTTGAAGAACATCCTTGAAACTGTTTACTTTCACGAAACCACTTTTGGCCTCTTCCAAGCCTGAAACGTATTTTAAGAGCAGAAAAGGCTGAGAATGTACCGTAAACCAGTAAAGGTGGGTGAGCAGGTTGTAATGAAAATATCATGAAACAGTGAAATCAACTGCCCTGAGCCAGTTTTCTGAAACTATGTTGACTTTCACAAAATCCACTTTTGGCCTCTTTCAAGCCTGAAACGTATTTTAACAACATAAAAGGCTACATTAAACCAGTAAAGGTGCCTGAAACGTATTTTAAGAGCATAAAAGGCTGAGAATGTACCGTAAACCAGTAGAGGTGGGTAATCATCAGGTTCTAATGAAAACATCATGAAACTGAACTGCCCTGAGCCAGTTTTTTGAAGAAAACCGTTGAATGTATTTTGACTGTCACTAAATCCACTTTTTTTCTTTTCTTCCAAGCCTGAAACGTATTTTAAGAGCATAAAAGGCTAAGAATGTACCGTGAACCAATAAAGGTGTGTAAGAATCAGTTTCTATCGAAAACATCATGAAACAGTGAAATCAACTGCCCTGAGCCAGTTTTCTGAAACTATGTTGACTTTCACAAAATCCACTTTTGGCCTCTTCCAAGCCTGAAACGTATTTTAAGAGCATAAAAGGCTGAGAATGTACCGTAAACCAGTGGAGGTGGGTAATCATCAGGTTCTAATGAAAACATCATGAAACTGAACTGCCCTGAGCCAGTTTTTTGAAGAAAACCTTTGAATGTATTTTGACTGTCACAACATCCACTTTTGTTTTTTCTTCCAAGCCTGAAACGTATTTTAAGAGCATAAAAGGCTGAGAATGTACCGTAAACCAGTAAAGGTGGGTAAGCAGGTTGTAATGAAAACATCATGAAACAGTAAAATCAACTGACCTGAGCCAGTTTTTTGAAACTATGTTGACTGTCACAAAATCCACTTTTGGCCTCTTCCAAGCCTGAAACGTATTTTAAAACCTACAACAGTAGGTCAATTTTAAAACGTTAACGAACCTAAACCAGTTCATTAATTAACATTCCAATAATAAGAAAATATTGATATATTGATTGATTCTGTTTCCCTTTTTACCGTTACCCACATCTTTGTATGCATCTCTTCTTCAATCTTGCCTTTTTCTCACATATTTCTCAAGTGAAAAAGCAGCAGTGTCCTCTGCCTTTTGGAGAGAAAAGTGAAGAAACTTACAGCACCTGGTATTCCCAGGCGGTCTCCCATCCAAGTACTAACCAGGACCGACTCTGCTTAGCTTCCGAGATCGGGCGCGAACAGAGAGGTATGGCCGTAAGCAAGTTTGTCTCCAACACATAGTTCTTTAAAACCTACAACAGTAGGTCAATTTTAAAACGTTAACGAACCTAAACCAGTTCATTAATTAACATTCCAATAATAAGAAAATATTGATATATTGATTGATTCTGTTTCCCTTTTTACCGTTACCCACATCTTTGTATGCATCTCTTCTTCAATCTTGCCTTTTTCTCACATATTTCTCAAGTGAAAAAGCAGCAGTGTCCTCTGCCTTTTGGAGAGAAAAGTGAAGAAACTTACAGCACCTGGTATTCCCAGGCGGTCTCCCATCCAAGTACTAACCAGGACCGACTCTGCTTAGCTTCCGAGATCGGACGAGATCGGGCGCGAACAGAGAGGTATGGCCGTAAGCAAGTTTGTCTCCAACACATAGTTCTTTAAAACCTACAACAGTAGGTCAATTTTAAAACGTTAACGAACCTAAACCAGTTCATTAATTAACATTCCAATAATAAGAAAATATTGATATATTGATTGATTCTGTTTCCCTTTTTACCGTTACCCACATCTTTGAATGCATCTTTGAATGCATCTCTTCTTTAATCTTGCCTTTTTCTCATATTTCTCAAGTGAAAAGCAGCAGTGTCCTCTGCCTTTTGGAGAGAGAAGTGAAAAAACTTACAGCACCTGGTATTCCCAGGCTCTCTCCCATCCAAGTACTAATCAGGACCGACTCTGCTTAGCTTCCGAGATCGGACGCGAACAGAGAGATATGGCCGTAAGCAAGTTTGTCTCCAACACATAGTTCTTTAAAACCTACAACAGTAGGTCAATTTTAAAACGTTAACGAACCTAAACCAGTTCATTAATTAACATTCCAATAATAAGAAAATATTGATATATTGATTGATTCTGTTTCCCTTTTTACCGTTACCCACATCTTTGTATGCATCTCTTCTTCAATCTTGCCTTTTTCTCACATATTTCTCAAGTGAAAAAGCAGCAGTGTCCTCTGCCTTTTGGAGAGAAAAGTGAAGAAACTTACAGCACCTGGTATTCCCAGGCGGTCTCCCATCCAAGTACTAACCAGGACCGACTCTGCTTAGCTTCCGAGATCGGACGAGATCGGGCGCGAACAGATTTTTTTTTTATTTATTTATTATCAAAAATACAAAATTTTTTACAATCAACATTTTACGACTTACTCTTCAATACAAGAACACATGACACTTGTACAAACATAATAACAAAAAATAACCCCTCCACGCTAATACTAACTATAAATTCAAACACTTAACACTTATCCCAACCCATAAGTCAAAAAACACCGAAAATAAACCTCCCCATAACTCAAAGAGACACATACCAATTTCTTACTCATACTCAGACATAATGTAACCAACAAAAATAATCCCCAATGATAATTAGCCATAACACAGATTCTAACCAAAATCTAACACAACCTCTCCACTCTCCCCAATCGCAACAAAGGTGCTACCCTCAATAAACCCCTCCTGAAACTCTTCCTCCTTGACATAGCTATGTAATATGTTTACATCTCTTTTCATAATATTTTTAAACACACTCCATACTTCTACTCTCCTTTTCTCGTAATGCGCTACATTCCTCCTTAGCTTGACTGCAAACCTTGCATGGCTTAGCGTGTAGTTCAACAAGTTGACATTACTTCCTTTCCTTTTAGCAACCGCACCAAACAACCACAGCTCCTTCCACCCTATTTTCTCCACAAATTCCCCTTTCCAACATCTGCTTATCAACTCTTTCACTTTCCCAAAGTACACAGCCAACTCCCCACATTCCACAAACTCATGCAGACATGTCTCCACTTCCACCTGACAGACATCACACTGCTTCCTCACATCCAGATTAAATTGACTTATTATTAGATTGTTAAACACCCTATTGTGACGCAGTAGGAAATCAAAATGCTCACATTCAACACTATTCCATTTCACTCTCAGGTTCAGCCACATCCTTTTTACATCCATATCGGTCATTACTTTTTCCCATACCTTCTCTGCAGCCGGTCTTCTTACCTCTTTCATTCTTAAACATCTGTACATTACTCTCGTTTTCACATTCGCCAGGCTTACTATCCTTTCTCCTTCCCCCACATACATTTCCACCCCTTCTCCTCCACTCCCCACCGCCTCACTCTCAATCATTCTCACCCATTCTCTCGGCATCCCCTTCTTTATCTTCTCCACCACATCCACCGCTGTGCCTAACCACATTTCATCACCCCTTTCTCTCACCTCATCTACCACTACCTGAGCCCTCATGAACCCTGGTACATACTCGTACACTAAATCCCTCACCTTCCTAAAACCTGCTCTCCACATCTCCAAGTTATAAATTGTGCTCCCCTCAAATGTGATTTTGGGATTTAGAAACAATGGTTGCTCCCACACCTGTTTTACATTTTTGCATTGAAACTGCACATGTTTTACAAACTCTCCCCATGCTCCCAGCATCTCTTTATAGAACTCAGACACCTCACTCAACATACCTTTCTTCAGTTCCATAAATATTCCACTTTCTCCACAACCCCCACATTTATTAATTGCTTCTTTCAGAAACAGCTTCCATACATGATCTTTCTTGTCCTTTACATATCTTGTCATCATTTTCAACCGAAGTGCATTCTTTTTCTTTTCTAAATTAATCAGCTTCAACCCACCATCCTTGTATTCGTTTTCCATCACTTCCCTGGCTATTCTGACACCTCTCCCACCCCAGAGAAACTCACTCACCATTTTCTCTGTCTCCTTTAGCACTCGCTCAGGCACATCCAACACAGTCATTGCATACACAAGTTTGCTCATTATCAGGCCATTCACTACCACCACTTTCCCCTTCAACTTCAACTTCCTAAGTCTCCAAAACCTTAATGTCTTCTTTATGCTATTCATTATCCCTTCATACTGCATGTCTCTCCCTTCTCTGCCTTCAACCCCTAAATTCACCCCTAACACCCTAAAATAGTCCTTCCTCTCTTTCAATCCTATATCCTTCCTCCTTTCTCCATTGACTCCAACATACATAATTTCTGACTTTTCTATGTTTAGCTTTGCTCCTGATGCTCTACCATAAACTCCTACACTTTGTAAAACCTCAAGGACACTTTCACTGTCTTGTACTGTTACTGTTGTGTCATCCGCATACTGGTATAATAGACTCACTTGCCCTCCTGGTAAGTCTATGCCTCTGACCTTTTTATTTTGCTTCAGCAGTGCAGCTAGTGGCTCTGCCGACAGTGAGTACAGCAGGGCCGACAGTGGACACCCTTGTCTAACCGACCTCTCTAATCTGAAATTACCTGTGACTATCCCATTAATTTTGACGCAACTAACAGCTTTATCATACAATCTTTTGATCCATCCTACTAACTGCTGCCCAAACCCTACTTTTCCTAATACTCCATACAGGTATCCATGATCTACCCTATCAAATGCTTTGTTCAAATCTAAACTCATCACTATCCCCCCCTCCCCTCCCTTCATGTGTTCTATTGTGTCCCTAATGCTGCTGATTGTGTCTGCTATATCCCTCCCTGGTATACTGTAAGCCTGGGTGCTTCCCACTATTGTCCCTATCACCCTCTTAATCCTATTTGCTAGCACTCTTGCTAGTATTTTATAGTCACTGTTTAAACAGCTAAGCGGCCTATAGTTTTCAAGTCTATCCCTACTCCCTTTCTTATATATAATACTAACTAACCCTGTCGCCATACTAACCGGCATCTCGTCCTTCTCTTCTATCCATTTAAACAATCTGTCCAACAGTGGCGCTAGTTCCTCTTTAAACTCTATGTAAAACTCTCCCACTAACCCATCTAGCCCTGGACTCTTATTCCTGCCTAACCCTAATATGGCTGCCTCTATTTCACCTATCCTTATCTCTCCTTCGCACATCTCCTTCGCATCTTCGCTCATCTTAGTCTCCATTTTCTCCAGCACATGTTTCATGCACTCTTCATCAACCTCTTCTTTCCTAAATAGTTCACTATAAAATTCTTCTACTCTTCCAACTATCCCTACAAAATCCGTTATCTTTTCTCCATTTTTCCCTTCCACCTGCTCCAAATAATTATTTTTCTGTTTCGCCCTCTCTAAACCTAAAAAGAATGCTGTACATTTCTCTCCCTCAACCACATATCTAGCCCTACTTCTAACTATTGCCCCCATGCATCTCTTCTGTTCTACCTCCTCCAGCTCATTTTTAATTTTATTATACCGTTCTAATGCGTGCCCTACCCCCTGGTCCACCCTCTCTGCTTCTCTAACTAACTCTTCCTTTAGTCTCCTTTCCCTCCCTCTTTCCCTTCTATTCCTATCCCTGCTGTAGCTCATGCTCAAATTCTTTAGCTCCTCCTTCATCTCCTCCCACCATCTCCCCATATCCTCCTCATACATACTCTCATTCTTTCTCACCATTATACATTCTCTCACCTTTTCCTTGTACCTTTCTTCTTTGAGCAACATCCCATTCAGGCACCACACACCTCCCCCCCTCCTCTCACACCCATGCCCTAATCTAAATTTTAGCACCACGTGGTCACTAAGAGTAGTTACCTTGTAATCAATTCCCCCCATTTTACTTGCTAGACTCTCCGTACTCAAAACTAAATCAATCCTACTCTGTTTTAATTCCCCTTTCACCATCTGTCTCCTTGTAAATACGCGCCCTCTTAGGTTCTTTTCCCTCCACACATCTACCAGTCCATTCGCTCTCATTACCTCCTTCAATACTCTTCTTGAGGAGTCGCTTTTGAAACACACACTTGCAGATGCATCCAGCCTTCCACACCACACATTAAAGTCACCCACAATTACACATTCTTTCCCGCACATTCCCGCCATCCTCTCAAAAAACTCCCTTCTCTCCTTTTCCTCATTTGGTGCATACACATTCAACATTTTCAATTTCTTACCCAGGTGTTCAAAAGTAATCCCTATCACTCTCCCATCACCATCATCCTCACATTTCCTCACATTCTCAACCTCTCCCCTTTTAACCAAAATAGCCACTCCCCTAGAATAAATGTCCCCATTGTTTACATACACATCTCCCATCCACTCTCTCTCTAACTCCTTCACACATTTTTCATCCCAGTGTGTCTCCTGCAAACATATAATGTCAGCCTCACACAACATCAAGGCTTGGTTTCGCCTATAACTAGTCCTAAGACTATTTGCATTAAAAGAAGCAACAGCCACCATTAATAACCAAAACATGTTGTTATTTTTTCAGTGCTTTCTTCCAATTATCAGACCCTTTTATAAGCTCTCCATCCCTTTTCCTCACCCTTTGGCCCTTCTCGATGTCCATGTCTGAGTCCGAGGGTTCACTTAATAGCAGCGGGGAGCCGCAGTTCCCGATGTCTTGAGGAACAAAGCTGTCCAGGGAAGACCCCATCGCCGCCTTTTCCTCAGCCCTCTTTCGCAGCTCGACCTCTGCGCCTTCCAATAGCACTGCCTTCGTTTTCCTCGCAGCCAGTCTCCCCACTCGGGCCTTGCCCGGCTTGGTCTGGACTTGCTCCTTCAGCCTGGCACTGGCTCGTGCCTCTCCCACCTTTAGCTCCGGCTGGCTGGGCACCGGCCTTGGCCCACTCAGATCAATCTGGCTGGACGCTGTCTCCGGCACCTCCACTATTTCAGTTCTCCTCCCTGCATCGGTCATACTCCGTGGCTTCATCACCACGCCTGCTGCTGTCACTGGCTCCACCGCTGCACCTGCCCTTGTCACTGGCTCCACAGCTGCACCTGCCCTTGTCACTGGCTCCACAACTGCACCTGCCTCTTTCGCTGGCGCCATAGCTGCACCTGGCGCTGTCACTGGCTCCACTGCTGCACCTGCCGTTGTCACTGGCTCCACAGTTGCACCTGCTTTCACCGCTGTAGTCTCTGCCATACAGGCTGCAGGCTTCGGCCTCATTACAGCCGTAGTCATTGCCGTTCCCTCTTTGTTCAGCTCGCTCACACAGGTCCCCGCAGCAGCCTCATCATCCTCCTCCTCGTCCACGTCCTCCTCCACGGTGCCAGTGCTCGACATACCGTCGTCGCTCTGCACCTCCTCCTCCTCCTCCTCCTCCTCCTCCACAGTCCCCACCATCTCCTCTTCTGTCACCTCCACATGGCACACACAGCTGTCCGGTGCCCGCTTACATCCCTTGCATTTGTTAGTCTTTCGTGTGGAACACTCCCTAGAAAAATGCCCTTGCTCTCCGCAGGTGTAGCATGTGAACTCAGGGCATTCTCTTTGAACATGCCCAGGCTGCATGCAGAGCCTACATATTTTGGTCTGCCTGTCATGAATTACCCGGAAATACTCCGAGCCCAGCACCGTGTTAAATTTTGTAGAATATGGTAGCGAACGAACTCTTTCGTTAAATTTAACTCGTAGAAATCGAGTGCCGTCCGTCACCTTAGAGCCTGGCCACATTCTGCGTCTAATAGGTGACATAGGCGTTACCCCCCAGCTATCCAGTCTCAAAAAGATATCATTGTCTCTGATATAATAGGGCAGATTGAGAAAAGAGACGATGAGCTCGTCGTTAGTGATCTCTCTAGCATGAACCCTCGTTTCCCCAATCTTAAAACCCTCCATCAGTTTTTTCTTACCCGTTATGTTGCTCATTGTGAGTTCAAACTTCTTTTGGCCGAGCACTCTGCACGCCAGTAACTCACCGCACAACCTCTGCACATGTCTGATGAGCTCGATAGCACTCATAGTCTCTCCACCCTCCATCTCCACGTTCACAGTTAGGCTCCGTGAGGACCGTTCCTCCGTTCTTGTAACAGCATCGCTGCCGTCTCCATTCTTTGTCAGTTCTCCCGTTCTTTTAACAGCGTCACTGCTGTCACCATTCTTCGTCAGTTCTTCCACACCTTTGGCACCACCACTGCCCCCGTTCTCCGTCAGTTCTACTGTACCGTTGGCAACACCACGGCCCTCTCCGCCCACCACCAAGCCGCTGGGGTTATCCGTAAGAGTTAAAGTGAGTTCATTCCAGATCGGGTTTACCGGGTGGTCCGCCATCTTGGGGAAAAAAAAAAAAAGGACTAAAAGCGCCCCCCAAAAAAAAAACACGGGGGATAGCTCACAAAACACGGAAAAAAACGCTTCCCCCCGCTCAGTGAGACACTGACGGGGGTACTACTGACACAATCAGCTGAGCAAAACCAAAAAATAAACCTTCTCTTAGGGCATGTAAAACAAACAAAAGGAGAGAGAGATAAGAGGAGAAAACAAAGCACAGCCGTGTGCTTCCTCCAAGGAGGAAGTAGCTCTAACCCACAATGCACTCTGGTCTGAAACAGGACAGAGAGGTATGGCCGTAAGCAAGTTTGTCTCCAACACATAGTTCTTTAAAACCTACAACAGTAGGTCAATTTTAAAACGTTAACGAACCTAAACCAGTTCATTAATTAACATTCCAATAATAAGAAAATATTGATATATTGATTGATTCTGTTTCCCTTTTTACCGTTACCCACATCTTTGAATGCATCTCTTCTTTAATCTTGCCTTTTTCTCATATTTCTCAAGTGAAAAGCAGCAGTGTCCTCTGCCTTTTGGAGAGAGAAGTGAAAAAACTTACAGCACCTGGTATTCCCAGGCTGTCTCCCATCCAAGTACTAACCAGGACCTACTCTGCTTAGCTTCCGAGATCGGACGAGATCGGGCGCGAACAGAGAGGTATGGCCGTAAGCAAGTTTGTCTCCAACACATAGTTCTTTAAAACCTACAACAGTAGGTCAATTTTAAAACGTTAACGAACCTAAACCAGTTCATTAATTAACATTCCAATAATAAGAAAATATTGATATATTGATTGATTCTGTTTCCCTTTTTACCGTTACCCACATCTTTGAATGCATCTCTTCTTTAATCTTGCCTTTTTCTCATATTTCTCAAGTGAAAAGCAGCAGTGTCCTCTGCCTTTTGGAGAGAGAAGTGAAAAAACTTACAGCACCTGGTATTCCCAGGCTGTCTCCCATCCAAGTACTAACCAGGACCGACTCTGCTTAGCTTCCGAGATCGGACGAGATCGGGCGCGAACAGAGAGGTATGGCCGTAAGCAAGTTTGTCTCCAACACATAGTTCTTTAAAACCTACAACAGTAGGTCAATTTTAAAACGTTAACGAACCTAAACCAGTTCATTAATTAACATTCCAATAATAAGAAAATATTGATATATTGATTGATTCTGTTTCCCTTTTTACCGTTACCCACATCTTTGTATGCATCTCTTCTTCAATCTTGCCTTTTTCTCACATATTTCTCAAGTGAAAAAGCAGCAGTGTCCTCTGCCTTTTGGAGAGAAAAGTGAAGAAACTTACAGCACCTGGTATTCCCAGGCGGTCTCCCATCCAAGTACTAACCAGGACCGACTCTGCTTAGCTTCCGAGATCGGACGAGATCGGGCACGAACAGAGAGGTATGGCCGTAAGCAAGTTTGTCTCCAACACATAGTTCTTTAAAACCTACAACAGTAGGTCAATTTTAAAACGTTAACGAACCTAAACCAGTTCATTAATTAACATTCCAATAATAAGAAAATATTGCTATATTGATTGATTCTGTTTCCCTTTTTACCGTTACCCACATCTTTGAATGCATCTTTGAATGCATCTCTTCTTTAATCTTGCCTTTTTCTCATATTTCTCAAGTGAAAAGCAGCAGTGTCCTCTGCCTTTTGGAGAG